>NC_142473.1:23257500-23882500 GCF_049115385.1 Moschus berezovskii
AGCGTCAAAGAATTGATGCTTTTGAACTGTGGTGTTGGAGAAGACTCTTGAGAATCCCTTGAACTGCAGGAGATCCAACCAGTCCATCTTAAAGGAGATCAGTCCTGGGTGTTCATTGGAAGGACTGATGTTGAAGCTGAAACTCCAATACTTTGGCCAACTGATGCAAACAGCTGACTCATTTGAAAAGACCCTGATGCTGGGAAAGATTGAGGGCAGGAGGAGAAGAGGACAACAGAGGATGAGATGGTTGGATGGCGTCACCGACTCAATGGATATGGGTTTGGGTGGACTCCAGGAGTTGCTGATGAACAAGGAGGCCTGGTGTGCTGCAGTTCATGGGGTCACAAAGAGTCCGACACGACTGAACAACTGAACTGAACTGAACTGAATGCTACACAGATATAAAAAGAACAAACCGTTGAATAACACAATCCATGGTTAAATCTCATAGACACTGCTCTGAGTGAAACAAGATAGAGGCAAAAGAGTACATATTGTATGACCCCAAATATGTAGGGTTTTAGAACAAGCAAAATGAATTTACCTTGTTAGTCAGAAAGTAATTATCTTTGGGAAATATTGGTTACAAAGGATTGTTAGAAAAGTTTTTGGAGTGATGGACATATTGTATTTCCACTCTTTGTTAGTGATTACATGTACGTATATTATTGCTAAAGCTTATGTTACATATATTGTAGGCAAATTCAGTTCAGTTCAGTTCAGTTCACTCGCTCAGCCATGTCCGACTCTTTGCAACCCTGTGAAAAGCAGCACGCCAGGCCTCCCTGTCTATCACAAACTCCCGGAGTTCACTCAAACTCATGTCCTTCAAGTCGGTGATGCCATCCAACCATCTCATCCTCTGTCGTCCCCTTCTCCTCCTGCCCCCAATCCCTCCCAGCATCAGAGTCTTTTCCAGTGAGTCAACTCGTCGCATGAGGTGGCCAAAGTATTGCAGTTTCAGCTTTAGCATCAGTCCTTCCAATGAACACCCAGGGTTGATCTCCTTTAGAATGGACTGGTTGGATCTCCTTGCAGTCCAAGGGACTCTCAAGAGTCTTCTCCAACACCACAGTTCAAAAGCATCAATTCTTCAGTGATCAGCTTTCTTCACAGTCCAACTCTCACATCCATACATGACCACTGGAAAAACCACAGCCTTGACTAGACGGACCTTGGTTGGCAAAATAATGTCTCTGCTCTTTAATATGCTTTCTAGTTTGGTCATAATTTTCCTTCCAAGGAGTTCAGTTCAGTTCAGTTCAGTCGCTCAGTCGTGTCCGACTCTCTGAGACCCCATGAATCACAGCACGCCAGGCCTCCCTGTCCATCACCAACTCCCGGAGTACACTCAAACCCATGTCCACAGAGTCGGTGATGCCATCCAGCCATCTCATTCTCGGTCGTCCCCTTCTCCTCCCACCCCCAACCCTTCCCAGCATCAGAGTCTTTTCCAGTGAGTCAACCCGTCGCATGAGGTGGCCAAAGTACTGCAGTTTCAGCTTTAGCATCAGTCCCTCCAAAGAACATCCAGGATTGATCTCCTTTAGAATGGACTGGTTGGATCTCCTTGCAGTATAAGGGACTCTCAAGAGTCTTCTCCAACACCACTGTTCAAAAGCATCGATTCTTCGGCGATCAGCCTTCTTCACAGTCCAACTCTCACATCCATACATGACCATGGGAAAAACCATTGCCTTGACTAGACGGACCTTGGTTGGCAAAGTAATGTCTCTGCTTTTCAAGATACTATCAAGGTTGGTCATAACTTTCCTCCCAAGGAGCAAGCGTCTTTTAATTTCATGGCTGCAATCAGCATCTGCAGTGATTTTGGAGCCCAAAAAAATAAAGTCTGACACTGTTTCCACTGTTTTTCCATCGTAAGCGTCTTTTAATTTCATGGCTGCAATCACCATCTGCAGTGATTTTGGAGCGCCCCCCCCCACAAAAAAAAAA
The DNA here is from genome assembly GCF_049115385.1 of Moschus berezovskii. Taxonomy (NCBI): domain Eukaryota; kingdom Metazoa; phylum Chordata; class Mammalia; order Artiodactyla; family Moschidae; genus Moschus; species Moschus berezovskii. Next base: position 23,259,460 of record NC_142473.1, read on the forward strand.
AAAGTCGGACACTGTTTTCACTGTTTCGCCATCTATTTCCCATGAAGTGATGGGACCAGATGCCATGGTCTTAGTTTTCTGAATGTTGAGCTTTAAGCCAACTTTTTCACTCTCACTTTCATCAAGAGGCTTTTTAGTTCCTCTTCACTTTCTGCCATAAGGGTGGTAAATTATATCCCAATAAAAAAGAAAATGAAAAATAAATACAATTCGACGTGAAAATTTGTACATAAACTTTAATAAGAGAACATGTGACTTACTCTGAATTATTTGAATAGGCTCAGGAACATGGTTGGTATTATTGAAACTAGAGATTATTACCTATTTCAAGTTAATTCTGTGTAAACTTTATTTTTACTAGCAGACTATCATTTTCACTTTTGATTTTTTTAAATCAATGTGAAAAACCATTAAAAAGTCTCTCCTTTTACATAACACTATTCCTTTTCATATATGACAATGAAGGACTGATATTTGTTTTAAGTTCTTCTTTATATGTTTATAAGCTTATTTAGCTTTATTGAGGTGTTCAGTTCAGTTGCTCAGTTGTGTCCAACTCTTTGCTACCTCATCAACTGCAGCACACCAGGCTTCCCTGTCCATCACCAACTCCCGGAGCTTATTCACACTCATATCTATTGAGGCGGTGATGCCATCCAACCATCTCATCCTCTGTCATTCCCTTCTCCTCCTGTCTTCAATCTTTCCCAGCATCAGTCTTTTCAAATGAGTCAGTTCTTCACATCAATTGGCCAAAGTATTGGAGTTTCAGCTTCAACATCAGTCCTTCCAATGAATACTCAGGATTGATCTCCTTTAGGACGGACTGGTTGGATCTCCTTGCAGTCCAAGGGACTCTCAAGAGTCTTCTCCAACACCACAGTTCAAAAGCATCAATTCTTTGGTGCTCAGCTTTCTTTATGGTCCAACTCTCACATCCATACATGACTACTAGAAAAACCACAGCTTTGACTAGACAGACCTTTTTCAGCAAAGTAATGTCTCTGCTTTTAAACATGCTGTTTATTGAGGTGTAATTGACAATTTAAAATTATATACCTGTAAGATGGACATGAGTTTGAGTGATCTCTGGGGGTTGGTGATGGACAGAGAGGCCTGGCGTGCTGTGATTCATGGGGTCGCAAAGAGTCAGACACGACTGAGCGACTGAACTGGACTGAACTGAACTGAACTGAAGATATATGAGGTATATATATCATATATATAGATATTATATATATATGTGATGGTTTGATTTATTAATACACTGTGAAATGATTAGTACAATAAAGGTAATTAACACATCTATCACCTCACATAACTACCATTTTGGAAGAGAGGGTATGGTGAGAACATTTAAGATCTACTCTCTTAACAAGTTTCGAGTATACAATGTAATATTGATATCTATACTCACCATACTGTACATTAGAGCCTCAGAATTTACTTGTAATTGAAAATTTGCACCTGTTGATCAATGCCGGTGCCAGCCGGCAAAGAGAACAGGTCCGGACCGCAACGACGTAGAAGTCTGAGAAAAGAACTAAGGAGTAAAGAATGGGGTCGAGAGGACTGAATGCTCGTGAGGCAAATCAGCGACTTTATTGAAAAGGGCCAGGGTTTTTATACAAAGTGAGACAGGGAACAGGGTACATAAAAATACCAAGTCTTTTACCAGGTTAGTTATTGCATCTATAGAAGATTACAAAGGCTTGTTTGCTTTCTAAGACAAGCTTGGCATTTAGACTAATGCTCACAAGATAAGAAAAACTAGTCAGCAGGCTATAAAGATTAGGGGGTACATTCTTAATCTATTTTAAGAGATAAGGAAAACATACCTACGTAAATCTGGGGAATAAACAAGAAAACTAGCAAAGGATTATTTGCTCTGTTTTTCTCAAGGAAGAACAAATAAGGCCTGGTAAACGTTTTATGACTCTCTTAAGGGGTGGCGGGACAGGGAACAGCACTTTCAAGGCATTCCCAGGACCAACATTTGGGGCCTTGTTCAGGCCGGCTCCCCGCAGATCAACATATTCTAATTTTCCCCACCCCTGGTAACCACAGTTCTACCCTAATTATATTAGTTCAATGTTTTAAAATTCTACATATTATGTAACTTTCTCTGTTTGGATTACCTCAAGCAGCATAATGTCCTCCAGTTTAACCACATTATAGCAAACAGGAGGAATCTTTCCTTATTTTTATTTTTTTAACCACTGTATTTTTAAATTGAAGGATATTTACTTTACAGAATTTTGTGGTTTCCTGTCACACATCAACAAGAATCAGCCTTAGGCACACCCATGGCCCCTTCCTTCTAAATCTCTCTCCTATCTCCCTCTCCATTCTACTTTTCTAGATTGCCACAGAGCCCGTGTTTGAGTTCCCTGAGTCACACAGCAAATTTCCATTGGCAATCTGTTTTACATATGGTATAACAAATTCCCATGTTACCCTCTCCATACATATTGGAGTATAGTTGATTTACAATGTTGTATTAGTTTCAGGTATATAGCAAAGTGATTTAGTTGTACATATATCTATTTTTTCAGATTCTTTTCCTATATAGGTTTCATAGAGTAATGAGTTAAGGTTCCCTATACTACCCTTATAGCAGAAAGTGAAGAGGAACTAAAAAGCCTCTTGATGAAAATGAAAGATGAGAGTGGAAAAGTTGGCTTAAAGCTCAACATTCAGAAAACTAAGATCATGGCATCTGGTCCCATCACTTCATGGCAAATAGATGGGGAAACAGTGGAAACAGAGTCAGAGATTATTTTTTGAGTGGGGGCTCCAAAATCACTGCAGATAGTGATTGCAGCCATGAAATCAAAAGACGCTTACTCCTTGGAAGGAAAGCTATGACCAACCTAAACAACATATTAAAAAGCAGACGCACCAAGGAAACCAGAATTGAAAGAGATACATGTACTCCAATGTTCATCACAGCACTATTTATAACAGCCAGGACATGGAAGCAACCTAGATGTCCATCTGCAGACGAAAGGATAAGAAAGCTGTGGTACATATACACAATGGAGTATTCAGTTCAGTTCAGTTCAGTCGCTCAGTCATGTCCGACTCTTTGCGACCCCATGAATCACAGCACTCCAGGCCTCCCTGTCCATTACCAACTCCCGGACTTCACTCAAACTAATGTCCATCAAGTCAGTGATGCCATCCAGCCATCTCATTCTCTGTCGTCCCCGTCTCCTCCCACCCCCAATTCCTCCTAGCATCAGACTCTTTTCCAGTGAGTCAACTCGTCGCATGAGGTGGCCAAAGTATTGCAGTTTCAGCTTTAGCATCAGTCCTTCCAGTGAACACCCAGGATTGATCTCCTTTAGAATGGACTGGTTGGATCTCCTTGCAGTCCAAGGGACTCTCAAGAGTCTTCTCCAACACCACAGTTCAAAAGCATCAATACTTCGGCAATCAGCTTTCTTCACAGTCCAACTCTCACATCCATACATGACCACAGGAAAAACCATAGCCTTGACTAGACAGACCTTTGTTGGCAAAGTAATGTCTCTGCTCTTTAACATGCTATCTAGGTTGGTCATAACTTTCCTTCCAAGGAGTAAGCATCCTTTAATTACATGGCTGCAATCAGCATCTGCAGTGATTTTGGAGCCCAAAAAAATTAGTTGCTAAATCATGTCCAACTCTTTGAGCCTCCATCCATGGTATTTCCCAGGCAATAATACTGGAGTTGTCTTCCATTTCCTTCTTCCCAGACAAGGGGATCTTCCCAACTGGGGGATGGAACTTTCAGTGCTGACATTGGCAGGCGAATTCTTTACCACTGAACCACCAGGAAATCCCAGCCTCCTAATTCATCCCTTCCCCTCACCTCTCCCCTTTGATAACCATATGTTTGCTTTCTGAGTCTGTGAGTCTGTTTCTGCTTTACTATATGTTTCTAGGTTATTTAGAAAATATTATGGTTAAAAAAGAAGAAAAGATGAGGAAATTATTCATTTGTCTTTCCTGAAAAATCTGTGTCATCAAATTACCTTTATGATGACATCATCACTACCTTTATAATGATGTGATATAGTCACCAAGTAAAAAGAAAAATTAGCGTTGGGATTATGTCTTCTAACTGCCAATTTGTTGGGTAATGAAGCAAGTAAGACAATCTCTTATTCAAGACTATTATGTCCAGCTGACTGGAAATGAAACTAGATATTCTCTTAGAATCACCACTTTAAACTGCAAAACCTAAAGTATTTATTTAGGAAAACTTTTATTTTTGTCTCATAATTAGGAAATCAACTTCTGCAGATACACACCAATGCCCATGTATCTAAACTTTTTTTTCAGACACTATAAGCTGCTGAAAGTCCAGGAATAATTTTCTGTTTATATCAAAGACCTCAGGAATTTATAGTCTAGCTTGGAATGGACATGTGATAAAAAGTGGTGAAGAAGACAAAAAAGTAGGAAAATAAGATATACAAATACAAAGTGACTAAAGTACAAAGTATAGGCACATAGAATTAACTTAAAAATGTTTCTGTTCTGTTCTTTTCAGTTGCTCAGTCGTGTCCGACTCTTTGCGACTCCGTGGACTGTAGCCTACCAGGCTTCTCCATCCATGGGATTCTCCAGGCAAGAATACTGGAGTGGGCTATCATTTCCTTCTCCAGGGGATCCTCCCGACCCAGGGATCGAACCCGGGTCTCCCGCATTGGAGGCAGACGCGTTAACCTCTGAGCCTGTTTATCTGATAGAAAAGGGCTGTGGGAAGTGAGGAAGAAGAGAGATCATTGAGAGTTAGAAATATGTTTAATAAAAACTGTGCTTAATGTGTGTGTGGAAAGGTGGAGGTGAAGGGTCACTGATATTTCCTTGCACATACCCAGTTCATCAAACAACTGAATTGCTGGGCTTGCATAATTTCAATTTAGTTGACTTTTTAAAAATGTTTTCTTACAATAACCAATAGTTTTGCTTTCATTTAGTAAGAAAACATACTTAGGTTAATGACTTACCTAAGATTGCAAAATTTGTGAGGGCAAATAGTATTTCAACACAGATCAATATGGTTGCAAACATTTAGCCATTATATACTGCCTTTGAACTCTTGTAACTCAAGCATTTGGCACCTGTGGTCTTTTGGATTCCCAATAATAATGCAAAAGTAGTACCAAGAAAATCCAATAAACATGTGATTGAGTCATTCAAGGATATAAGGCAAGTAGCCACTCCAGTACTCTTGCCTGGAAAATCCCATGGATGGAGGAGCCTGGTAGGCTGCAGTCCATGGGGTCGCTAGGAGTCAGACATGACTGAGCAACTTCACTCTCACTTTTCACTTTCACACATTGGAGAAGGAAATGGCAACCCACTCCAGTGTTCTTGCCTGGAGAATCCCAGGGACGGGGGAGCCTGGTGGGCTGCCGTCTATGGGGTCACACAGAGTTGGACACGACTGAAGTGACTTAGCAGCAGTAGCAGCAGCATGAAGAACTGTACAAAAAAGATCTTCACAATGAAGATAATCACGATGGCATGATCACTCACCTGGAACCAGACATCTTGGAATGTGAAGTCAAGTGGGCCTTAGAGAGCATCACTACAAACAAAGCTAGTGGAGGTGATGGAATTCCAATTGAGCTATTTCAAATCCTGAAAGATGGTGCTGTGAAAGTGCTGCACTCAATATGCCAGCAAATTTGGAAAACTCAGCAGTGGCCACAGGACTGGAAGAGGTCAGTCATCATCCCAATCCCAAAGAAAGGTAATGCCAAAGAATGTTCAAACTACCGCACAATTGCACCCATCTCACTTGCTAGTAAAGTCATACTCAAAATTCTCCAAGCCAGGCTTCAGCAATATGTGAACCGTGAACTTCCAGATGTTCAAGCAGGTTTTAGAAAAGGCAGAAGCACCAGAGATCAAATTGCCAACATCCGCTGGATCATGGAGAAAGCAAGAGAGTTCCAGAAAAACATCTATTTCTGCTTCATTGACTATGCCAAAGCCTTTGACTGTGTGGATCACAATCAACTATGGAACATTCTGAAAGAGATGGGAATACCAGACCACCTGACCTGCCTCTTGAGAAACCTGTATGCAGGCCAGGAAGCAACAGTTAGAAGTGGACATGGAACAACAGACTGGTTCCAAATAGGAAAAGGAGTACATTAAGGCTGTATATTGTCACACTGCTTATTGAACTTATATGCAGAGTACATCATGAGGAACGCTGGGCTGGAAGAAGCACATGCTGGAATCAGGATTGCCGGGAGAAATATCAATAACCTCAGATATGAAGATGACACCACCCTTATGGCAGAAAGTGAAGAGGAACTAAAAAGCCTCTTGATGAAAGTGAAAGAGGAGAGTGAAAAGGTTGGCTTGAAGCTCAACATTCAGAAAACGAAGATCATGGCATCTGGTCCCATCACTTCATGGGAAATAGATGGGGAAACAGTGGAAACAGTGTCAGACTTTATTTTGGGGGGCTCCAAAATCACTGCTGATGCTGATTGCAGCCATGAAATTAAAAGACGCTTACTCCTTGGAAGGAAAGTTTTGATCAACCTAGATAGCATGTTAAAGAGCAGAGACATTACTTTGCCAACCAAGGTCCGTCTAGTCAAGGCTATGGTTTTTCCCGTGGTCATGAATGAATGTGAGAGTTGAACTGTGAAGAAAGCTGATCGCCAAAGAATTGATGCTTTTGAACTGTGGTGTTGGAGAAGACTCTTGAGAGTCCCTTGGACTGCAAGGAGATCCAACCAGTCCATTCTAAAGGAGATCAGTCCTGTGTGTTCATTGGAAGGACTGATGCTAAAGCTGAAACTCCAATACTTTGGCCACCTCATGAGATGAGTTGACTCACTGGAAAAGAGTCTGATGCTAGGAGGAATTGGGGGTGGGAGGAGACGGGGACGACAGAGAATGAGATGGCTGGATGGCATCACCGACTCGATGGACATGAGTTTGAGTGAACTCCGGGAGTTGGTGATGGACAGGGAGGCCTGGCGTGCTGGGATTCATGGGGTCGCAAAGAGTCGGACACGACTGAGCAACTGAATTGAACTGAACTGAACTTATGATACTCTAATTGTAGGGAAACTGTTGATTTCAATGTAACTAATGATGAAAACCTTTTCTTTCACTCTCCTGCATCTCCAAGGCAGTGTTGAGCTTCAGGAAGTTAGTGATGTGAGCACCGACCCCATCCTTAGGTCATAGGGCCCAGAGAAAATTCAAATCTTATACTTACTTTTGAAAATGTCCTAGCAGAACCTAGAGATGATGGTATGTCCCAAACTACCAAATTATGTTTAAAGTAGTAAAAGTTTTATGAGCACTTACCCTATTTTTCCATAGTGCCTTGTATAGTGTTTGAAGCAACAATGATTGAGTACTGCGTTGAAGCTGACTTCTACAATGACATAAGGGTTACCTGTTAAATTTTCAGGAGTTTGTTAGCTGATTAAACACAGTCACTTATATAAATTAAATTATATAAACTTAGGGCTTCCCTGATAGCTCAGTTGGTAAAGAATCTGCCTGCAATACAGGAGACCCTGGTTCGATTCCTGGGTTGGGAAGATCCTCTGGAGATGGGATAGGCTACACACTCCAGTATTCTGGCTTGGAGAATTCCATGGACTGTATAGTCCATGGGGTTGCAAATAGTCATAATGTGTTGAAGCTGACTTCTACAATGACATAAGGGTCAACTGTTAAATTTTTGGGAGTTTGTGAGCTGATTAAACACAGTCACTCTTAAAAATTAAATTATATAAACTTAGAGTTAAGTAAGATGCATTGGGCTTCCCTGGTGACTCAGACAGTAAAGAATCCACCTGCAATGTGGGAGATCAGGGTTCTGTCCCTGAGTTGGGAAGATCTCCCTGAGGGGTGTATGATGACACACTCCTCCAGTATTCTTATCTGCAGAATCCTGTGAACAGAGATGCCTGGAGGGCTACAGCCCATGGGGTCACAGAGTCGGACATGACTGAGGGACTAAGCACAGCACAGCACAAGATACGTTAGTAATAGGACACTCAAAAATCACCATCTCCTAATCATTTTTCCATGTTTTATTATTCTCTGTGTTGCTCTTGTTTAGTTGTTCAGTCATGTCCAACTCTTTTGGGACCCCATGGACTGTAGCCAGCAAGGTTCCTCTGTTTATGAGATTTTCCAGGCAAGATTTCTAGAGTCAGTTGCCTTTTCCTACTTTAGGGGATCTTCCTGACCCAGGGATTGAAGCCATGTCTCCTGCAAGTTTCTTGCATTGCAGGCAGATTCTTTACAACCTAGCCACCAGTGAAGTCCACTATTCTTCACACCTGAATGCTATTTATATCCATTGGTTCTCTATAGTGGAAAAAATGCTGTTCTACTGCTTGTCACCTCCTGGCTTTGCATTGAGGAACATTATATTTGTAGTTTGAAATCAGCTATGGTGGGAAAGTTTACATCATGTAAACTGTCAAATACTACAAATGAGGATCTGATTTGTTTTTAGATAATTTTTTAGATTTAAGAAAGTCATAGAGAAATGTTAATAATACAGATTAAACTTGAAAGCATGTCATATCTGTAACCGTTACATAGTAAGTACAGTTGACCATTGAACAAATGGAGGCTAGGGTGATCCACTGCACAGAGGTGAAAAAATCCATGTGTAATTTTACAGTCAACCCTGAGTGTCTAGTTCTGCATCCACAGATTCAACCAACCATAACTAAATATGCCTATTAGTAATAACAATTCTAGTGTAAGTGGACCCCTACAGCTGAAATCCCTGTTGTTCAAGTATCAATTGTAATGTAAAAGGTGAGAAAATATTCTTTCAGTATTCAAAGCTAGTATCCAAATCAGTAAAGAAGTCACTTAGGCTTCCCCAGTGGCTCACTTGTAAAGAATTTTCCTGCAATGTAGAAGACTCAAGTTTAATCCCTGGGTTGGGAAGATCTGCTGGATTAGGAAATGGCATTCAGCATCACTATTCTTGCCTGGGAAATCCCAAGGACAGAGGAACCTGGTGGGCTACAGTCCATGGAATCACAAAAGATCGAGCGTGACTTAGCAACTAAGAAACAAAATGAAGTCACTTATGTCATTGAAAACAAGTAAGTAAAGTTCCAATATACATTTGCCTTGTTTCACTTTGGTCTTATTCATTAATGTAAACAAAATATCAACCAATATTCATGTTAGAAATACATTTGTGTTAAGTACTGAGACAGCCCATGTGTTCAAGATATTTAACTTTAGAAGCAGAAGTGTATAACTAGAATACAATGTGACCAGCTTTACAGATGGAGAAATGAACTAAACTGAGCTTTGAAGTCTATCAGGAAAAGAAGTAGATGAAAGAAGGCAAGCAAAATGACTCATAAGATGAGTAGGAGATTTTTGATTTGCAAAGGAGAAAAGAAAATTGCAAGCACACTCAAGCTGTAAGTTATCCAGTTTGGGGAGAATACATGTTCAGTTCAGTTCAGTCGCTCATTCGTGTCCCACTCTTTGAGACCCCATGAACCTCAGCACTCCCAGGCCTCCCTGTCCATCACCAACTCCTGGAGTCCACCCAAACCCACGTCCATTGAGTTGGTGATGCCATCCAATCATGTTACATGTTAGTAAAAGATTATACTAGGCATATACGGCATAAAAGAATAAAAAGATCATCAGGAAACCATGGGAAGCCTGGGGGGACAGATACAGTATTTCAGAATACTTAATATGAACTTCAGGATGGAGAAGAGTTTAGAGGTAAAAATAGAGGCAGCAATACCAGGAAAGAGGCCATGATCATATTCTAAACCATTATTCCAAAGAAAGAGTAACGAGGGCTGGAACTAGGGTTGTGGTAGTGAAATGTAGAGGAAATAAGGATGCAAGAAGCACGGTGAAAATTAAAGGATTTGGCAGCTTACTGGTCCATCAGTTTACACAAATTTACACAAAAGAAGTTTAATGTCTGAAACTTCTCTAGACATGCCAGTGGCTCCACATTTGCCCGTGAGTTCTCCAAAGTCCAACTGATGTTTCATTTATAGTAGAACTCACGTGTCTGCTCTTTTGGCTCCATAAACTCTGGGATGGCCTTGATCAATTATGCCTCATCTTTTTTATGAAGTAGAATGATTGCGTGCTTAGCTGTCAGGCTTAAAAAGAGCAGTTCCTCTGTGTTTTCTGGAAGGTTGCATGATTAGTTTACAGCTTAACCTGAAATGTATACCCAAGCACATCCTATGAGGATACAGTGCTGATGACAAGCACCATCAGGGTTTTGAGATGGACTTTATATTGTATTTTATATTGGCTCATGTCTCCTAAAATGTAATTGGCCTATCTTTTGACAAATGAACTGAAGTGTCACCTAACTTTATTAAAATTCCATGACACTAACTCACAGTTCTGTTTATTTTACAAGTAACACACATAGTAATTCTTTGAATAAAAATCTAACTGCAGCAATCAAGGGTTGACTTTCTTCTTCATAAAATAAAGCCAGTTAATTTTATTTTTTTTCCTCTATAGATAGTGAGATCACGAAGTTTAAACTCAACTATAAATAATCTTTTTCTGTCTTAGTAGAGATTATATAATTTCTTTAATTATAATTTCATGTAGCTTCTTTTGATTCTTTTCATGTTTTGAGAGGTGTAGTTTTCTTACAGAATTGTATGTTACTCTGATTGGAAGCCACAAATTTAATGTAAACCAGTTCAAGTCTTTCCTCAGAGATGAGATATCCTAACGTGTGAAGAAAAGAGGGCTCTGTCAGGCAGATTCAGTTCAGCTCAACCATTGCAAGACTATAACTGAAGAACTGTAGAATCATGATGGCAATAATGACACTCAGAAACACAAGAGCTACAGATACAGTATCCCAGGGGGAATTACAATTAAACCAAGTCCAAAAAATTCTTTATTGAGTATTCACCTGGGATGAAAAGAGTGTTCTGACAGTTACACTGAGTGGTTCTCCAGCAATGATTCAATGATGGCAAGAGTGGTTTTCTTACTTAAGTATTGGATTTATAAGTGTCATCAATCTGTCTGCATTGAAGAATGTAGCCCAAACTGAGAAAATAACAATGAGAAAACTTGCCTTTGAAGAAAGCCGTGAGACACCATTGTGTTTAGGTCCTGTGGTTGTTTCATCTTCTCTGCTTGATTGTTACTTTCATAAGTTAGATTTCCAACTCTCATAGAACATTTTTTTAAAGAGTTCATTCTTTCTCTAGACAGTGTGTTTTCCACTAAACAGTTGTAGGTCAAGTTTCTATTATATGTAAAATATCTTGTTTTTGTCTATTCTCTGGAAGAGTTGTGTAATCATAAGCTTTTCTATTTCTTAAGAGAGGTGGTACCTACCTACATAGCTGTCTAGTCATGATGCTTGCTTTGTTGGTCTATTGATAAGTACTCATTCAGTTCAGTTCAGTTCAGTAGCTTAGTTGTGTCCGACTCTTTGCGACCCCATGAACCACAGCACGCCAGGCCTCCCTGTCCATCACCAACTCCCGGAGTTCACTCAAACTCATGTCCATCGAGTCGGTGATGCCATCCAGACATCTCATTCTCTGCTGTCCCCTTCTCCTCCTACCCCCAATCCCTCCTAGCATCAGACTCTTTTCCAGTGAGTCAACTCGTCGCATGAGGTGGCCAAAGTATTGGAGTTTCAGCTTTAGCATCAGTCCTTCTATTTTAGTTACAGAATTTAAGGACTTTGTCACTTTGATAAATTTTCTATAAATTTCAAGGGTTTTATCTTTTAATTTCTCTTTCATGTTTCCACCTCTTTGTCTCTCTTGCATATTGTATAACTTTTCTATTGTTTCTGTTGCAGAAACTCTTTCTTCAGTTGTACTTATTCTTTAAAACTATCCACTGTGCTTTGTAATTTTAACAAAATATAAAAATATAACCCATGTGTAAAAGTTTAGAGTTGATAAAGTGAACAGCTCCATTAATTTTAAAAGTGTGAACACACTAACATAACCACAGTTTACAATAACAACGTCAAAAAATTAAGTTACAGACTCCCAGAATTTTTTATGTCTGTTTCCAATCACTATCCTCTCATCCATAAAGGCAATCATTATCCTTACTTCAACTGTTGACTAGTGAGCTTACATATTTTTAAACTTTATATAAATGGAAACACATAGTTTGATCTCTTTTGTGTCTAGCTTCATTGCCAGCTTTTCAACTGCGAGCTTTTCAACCAACTAACTTCTGATTTCTTTAATTTTATTGACTTCTTTCTTTTTCTTTCTTTCTTTCTTTTTTTTTTTTTACTGATTTCAACTCTGATGTTCATTATTTCATCCAATACTTGTTTACTCATCTTTTTAAATTTCTTATGGTAAAAGTTTAACTATTGAATTTAGTTTTTTCTTTTAAGATAAGCTTTTGAAGATTTAAACTTCCTCTTAATTATTGCTTTAGTTGCATCACAAAAAATTTTTCTATGCTTTATTTTTATTAAACCTATCAATTTCTAACTTATTTCAAAGATTTACTGGAGAAAAAATTTGTGTGAGTTCAATCATTTTCAATTTATAGGGACTTATGTGTTATAATATTGCATAAAGAATTATCCATTTGTATTTGGCAATTATATGTATTTTGCTATTTAATGGAATGTCATATATGTCAATTAGGCCCTGATAGTTTATAGTACCATTAAATGCTACATTGTTGTTGTTCAGTCATCCAGTAGTGTCCAACTCTTTGTGATCCCATGGATTGCAGCACTTCAGGCCTCCCTGTCCCTTACCATCTCCTGGAGTTTGCCTGAGTTCATGTCCATTGTATTTGTGATGCCATCCAGCCATCACAGACTCTGATGCCCTCTTCTGCCCTCAATCTTTCCCAGCATCAGGGTCTTTTCCAATGTACTGACTGTTTGTGTCAGGTGACCAAAATATTGGAGTTTCAGCTTCAGCATCAGTCCTTCCAATGACTATTTAGAGTTGATTTCCTTTAAGATTGACTGGTTTGATCACCTTGCTGTCCAAGAGACTCTCAAGAGTCTTCTTCAGTACCACAGTTCAAGACATCAATTCTTTGATTGGCTTATTTTATATCTAAGAGCTTCCAAATATGCAACCATAAATGTTGACTTCCTCTTTTCAAGTTTAATTTTTTGCATTTTGTATTTTGAGACTTTTTCTTATGTGAAAAGTGAAAGTGTTAGTTGCTTATCCTGTCCAACTCTTTGCAACCCCATAGACCACCAGGCAGCTTTGTCCATGGATTTCTCTAGGCAAGAATGATAGAGAAATTAGACATTCCCTTCTGCAGGGGATCTTCACAAACCAGGGATTGAACCTGGGTTTCCTGAATTTGCAAGTGGATTATTTACCATCTGAGATGCCAGAGAAGTGTGCACACTGATTGTTGTTCAGTCACTAAGCCATGTCTGACTCTGTGACTCCATTGACTGCAGCATGCCAGACTTCCCTGTTCTTCACTATCTCCTGGACTTTGCTCAAATTCATGTCCATTGAGTCAGTGATGCTATCTAACTCTCATCCTCAGCTACCTTCTTCTGCTCCTATCCTCAATCTTTCCTAGCATTAAGGACTTTTCCTATAAATTGTCTATTCACATCAGGTGGCCAAAGTATTGGAGTCTCAGTTTCAGGATCAGTTCTTCCAATGAATATTCAGGATAGATTCCTTTATGCTTGACTGGTTTCATCTCCTTGCAGACCAACAGACTCTCAAGAGTTTTCTCCAGCATCACAATTCAAAAGCATCAATTCTTTGGTATTCAGTCTTCTTTATGGTACAAATCTCACATCTGTATATGACTACTAGTAAAATCATAGCTTTGACTATATGGACTTTTGTTGGCAAATTGATGTCTTTGCTTTTTAATATGCTGTCTAGTTTTGTCATAGCTTTCCTTCCAAGGAGCAAGTGTCTTTAATATTATGGCTGAAGTCATCATCAGCAGTGATTTTGGAGCCCAAGAAAATAAAATCTGTCACTGCTTCCATTTTATCCCCTTCTATTTCTCATGAAGTGATGGGACCATATGCCATGATATTATTTTTTGAAACTGAGTTTTAAGTCGGCTTTTTCATTCTCCTCTTTCACTCTTATCAGGAGGTTCTTTAGTTCCTCTTCACTTTCTGCCATTAGAGTGGTATCATCTGCATATCACCTTACCTCTCTCCTGAGAAATCTGTATCCAGGTAAAGAAGCAACAGTTAGAACTGAACATGGAACAACAGACTGGTTCCAAATTGGGAAAGGAGTATGTAAAGTTTGTATAGTGTCACCATGATTATTTAACTTATTAGCACAGTACATCATGCAAAATGCTGGGCTGGATGAAGCCCAAGCTGAAATCAAGATTGCCAGGAGAAATAACAGTAGCCTCAGATATGCAGATGATATGCCATAATATACCTTTTCTTCTGTTTGTGTGATCTTCAATTTCTTTTATCAGTGTCTTATACTTTTCCAAATAAAGGTCTTTTAACCCCTATTTGGGCTTTCCTGGTAACTCAGCTGGTAAAGAATCCAACTTCAATGGAGAAGACCCCGGTTCAATTCCTTGGTTGGGAAAATCCCCTGGAGAAGGACATTGAAACCCAATCCAGTATTCTTGCCTGGAGAATCGCCTTGGACAGAGGAACTTGGTGGGCTACAGTCCATGGGGTTGCAAAGATTCAGCCATGAATGAGCAACTAAGCACACAGCACAACTCCTATTCACACTTATTCGTAGGTATTTTATCCTTTTATATGCTTGTAAATGAAATTTCTTTAAATTTTTTTCTGAAAGTTTGATTTTAATGTATAAAAATACAACAGATTTCTGAATATTTACTTCATATCCTGCAACTTTACCAAATTATTGATGAATCTTTATAATTTTTAATGTCATCTATAAGCTTTTCTGTGTAAGACATCTTAACATTTACAAATAATGACAATTTTAATTCTTCCCTTCCAATTTGAATTTCCTTTATTTCTCTTTCTTATTTGGTTGCTGTAGCTAGGACTTCTAATACACAAATAAAAGTGAGAGTGGGTATCCTTGTCTCTTTTTCTGATCTTAATAAATGCTTTCAGTTTTTCACTACTGAATATAAAACCAGCCTTGTAATTTAGAGCCTTTATTATGTTATTATGAAGTTATTATGTTATTTATGAAGTTAGCTTAACATAACATTTATACTTACTTTGTTGAGAAATTTTATCACAAATGAATACTAAAATTTGTTTAAAGTTTTTCCTGTACCTATTGAGGGGATCGTATGATTTTTGTTCTTCATCTTATTAATGTGATGTGTCACATTGATTGATTTGCTGATACTGAACCATTCTTGCATCCCTGGAATAAATCTCACTTGATCATGGTTTATGACCCATTAATTTATTGTTGAATTTGGTTGGTAACATTGTATTGAGGAATTTTGCACCTGTGCTCATTGGTAATATTGGTATGTAATTTACTTTTTGTGTGATATATTTGTCTGATTTTAGAATCAGTGTGATGCTGGTCTTGTAGAATGATTTTAGAAACATTCCTTCCTTTGCAATCTTTTTGAATAGTGTGTGAGAGTGTCAAATTTTGTCAAAATGATTGGGCTCAATTTTGTCAAAATTTGTTTGAATTCACCTGTAACAATATGGTTCTGGAATTCCTGAGAAATTATTTGATTCAGTTCAGTTCAGTCGCTCAGTCGTGTCCCACTCTTTGAGACCCCATCAATGACAGCACTCCAGGCCTCCCTGTCCATCACCAACTCCCGGAGTACACTCAAACTCATGTCCACAGAGTCGGTGATGCCATCCAGCCATCTCATTCTTTGTCGTCTCCATCTCCTCCTGCTCCCAATCCCTCCCAGCATCAGAGTCTTTTCCAGTGAGTCAACTCGTCGCATGAGGTGGCCAAAGTATTGCAGTTTCAGCTTTAGCATCAGTCCTTCCAATGAACACCCAGGACTGATCTCCTTTAGAATGGACTGGTTGGATCTCCTTGCAGTCCAAGGGACTCTCAAGAGTCTTCTCCAACACCACAGTTCAAAAGCATCAATTCTTCGTCGCTCAACTGTCTTCACAGTCCAACTCTCACATCCATACATGACCAGGGGAAAAACCATAGCCTTGACTAGATGGACTTGGTTGGCAAAGTAATGTCTCTGCTCTTTAATATGCTCTCTAGGTTGGTCATAACTTTCCTTCCAAGGAGTAAGCATCTTTTAATTTCATGGCTGCAGTCAGCATCTGGAGCTATTTTGGAGCCCCAAAAAATAAAGTCTCACACTGTTTCCACTGTTTCCCATGAAGTGATGGGACCAGATGCCATGATCTTTGTTTTCTGAATGCTGAGCTTCAAGCCAACATTTTCACTCCCCTCTTTCACTTTCATCAAGAGGCCTTTGAGTTCCTCTTCCCTTTCTGCCATGAGGGTGGTGTCATCTGCATATCTGAGGTTATTGATATTTCTCCCGGCAATCTTGATTCCAGCTTGTGCTTCTTCCAGCCCAGCGTTCCTCATGATGTACTCTGCATATAAGTTAAATAAGCAGGGGGACAATATACAAGTTTGAAGTACTCCTATTCCTATTTGGAACCAGTCTGTTGTTCCATGTACAGTTCTGACTATTGCTTCCTGACCTGCATGCAGGTTTCTCAAGAGACAGGTCAGGTGGTCTGGTATTCCCATCTCAATAAGAATTTTCCACAGTTTATTGTGATCCACAGAGTCAAAGGCTTTGGCATAGTCAATGAAGCAGAAATTGATGTTTTTCTGGAACTCTCTTGCGTTCTCCATGATCCTTGATTACTGTTTCAATTTCATTACTGTTATTTAGTTTGTTCCTATTTTTACTTCTATTTTGGTCTTGGGATATTGTACATGTATAGGAATTTTTCCACTTAGTCATATGAGTTTTCCAATTTTGAAACAATCATTTGTTTCATGTCCGGTTCTAACTGTTGCTTATTGACCCACAAACAGGTTTCTTAGGAGACAGGTAAGATAGTATAGTACTCCCATATCCTTAAGGATTTTTCACATTTTCTTATGACTAACACAATCCAAGGCTTTGGCATAGTCAATGAAGCAGATGTTTTTCTGGAACTACCTTGCTTTCCTTTTTGATCCAATTTGATCTCTGCCTCTTCAAAACCCAGCTTGTATACATCTGGCAGTTCTTGGTTCACATATTGCTGAAGCCTAACTTGAAGGATTTTGAGCAAAACCTTACTAGCATGTGTAATTAGCACAATTGTATGGTAGTTTGCACATTTTTTGGCATTGCCTGCTTTGGGATTGGAATGAAAACTGACCTTTTCTAGTCCCTGGACTCTGCTGAATTTTCCAAATTTGCAGCCATATTGAGAGCAGCATTTTAACAGCATCATCTTATAGGATATTAAAAAGTTCAGGTGTAATTCCATCATCTCCAGCAGCTTTGTTTTTAGTAGTGCTTCCTAAAGGTCACTTGATCTCACATTTCAGGATGTCCAATTCTAAATGAGTCACTTCTTCACTCTATAGTTGTTTGCGAAGCCTCCTCAGACAACCATTTTGCCTTCTTGCATTTCTTTTTCTTTGGGACGCTTTTGGTCACTGTCTTCTGCAGAATGTTAAGAACCTCTGTCTACAGGTCTTCAGGCACTCTGTCTACTTGATCTACTCCCTTGAATCTATTCATCACTCCACTGTATAATCATAAAGGATTTGATTTAGATCATAACTGAATGGCCGACTGGTTTTCCCTACTTTCCTCAATTTAAGCTTGGATTTTGCAATAACGAGCTCATGATCTGAATCACAGACAATTCCAAGTCTTGTTATTGCTGACACCATAGAGCTTCTCCATGTTCTGCTGCAAAGAACATAATCAATCTGAATCGGATGTTGACCATCTGGTGATGTTCATGTGTAGACTTGCCTCGCATGTTGTTGGAAAAGGTCATTGCTATGACAAGTGCATTCTCTTGAAACAACTCTTAACCTTTATCCTGCTTTATTTTGTACTCCAAGGCTAAATTTGCTTGTTATCTGGGTATTTCTTGATTTCCTTCTTTTCATTCTAATCCGTTATGATGAAAGCGACATCTTTTTTTGCTGTTACTTCTAGAAGGTCTTGCAGATCTTCATAGATCTGTTCAACTTCAGCTTCTTTGGTGTCGGTGGTTGGAACATAGACTTGGATTACGGTGCTGTTGAATGGTGTGTCTTGGAAATGAAGCTAAATCATTCTGCCAGTTTTGAGGTTGTATCCAAATACTTCATTTTGGACTCTTGTTGACTATGAGGGTTATTCCATTTCTTCTAAGGAATTCTTGCCAGCAGTAGTAGAAATAATGGTCACTTAATTAATTTTGTCCATTCCCATTCATTTTAGATCACTGATTCCTACTATGTCAATGTTCACTCTTACCATCTCCTGCTTGATGACATCCAATTTAACTTGGTTCATGGACTTAAGATTCCAGGTTCCTATGCAGTATTGTTCTTTACAGCATCATACTTTATGTTTGCTACCAGAAACATATACAACTGAGCATTGTTTCTACTTTGAAACAGCCACTTCATTCTTTCTGGAGCTATCAGTACTTGCCCTCTGGTCTTTCCCAGTAGCATATTGGACATTTTCTGACCTGGAAGGCTTATCTTCTAGTGTTATATGTTTTTGTCTCTTTCTACTTTCCCTGGGGTTCTCTATGCAAGAACACTGAAGTGGGTTGCCATTTTTCCTCCTCCAGTGGACCACGTTTTAGCAGAACTCTTCACTGTGATCGACCCATCCACTTCATGGCTCATAACTTCATTGAGTTATGCAAGCCCAACTGCCACAATAAGGCTGTGATCAATGAAGTGAAGGGACACATACAGACTGAAAATGATATAATGGAAGAAGGCATTCCATGCAAATGGAAATCTAAAAATGATAGTGTAGTAACACTCATATCAGAAATAATAGATTTTAAAGTCTGTTATTAGAGACAAAGAAGAACACTGCATAATGTTCAAGGGATGGATCCAAGAAGATATAAAAATTGTAATTATATATGCACTTGACCTGGAAGCACTGCACTATATAAGGCAAATTATCTTGCTTCACAAATGAATTCTGTCAAATATTTAGAGAAAAGCTAAATGTTATCCTTCTGAAACTGTTCCAAAAAATTGTATTGGGAAGAATACTCCCAAACTCATTCTATGAGGCCACTATTACACTGATACCAAAACCAGACAAAGATATCAGGAAAAAAAAAGAGAGAGAGAGAGAAAACATTACAGGCCAATACCATGGATGACCATACATGCAAAAATCTTCTCCTAAATACCAGCAGTCCTTATTGATTTTCTGTCTGAATGATGCTTCTGTTTATATAAATAGAGTACTAAAGTCTCTTGTTACTGTGTTTATGTCAGTTCTCCCTTTATATCTGTTAATATTTGCTTTATGTAATTTAGGTGCTATTTAGGTTGGGTAAATAGATATTTACATTTGTAACATCTTCTTGATAGATTAATTATTTGACCAGTATGTAATTTCCTTATTTGTCTCTTGATGACAGAGGATGAGATGGTTGGATGGCATCACCGACTCTATGGACATGAGTTTGAGCAAGCTCCAGGAGTTGATGATGGACAGGGAAACCTGGCGTGCTGCAGTCCATGGGGTCACAAAGAATCAGACACGACTGAGCGACTGAACTAACCTTACAATCATTTAAAGTCTACTGTATATAAGTATTGCTACTCCTGCTTTTTTCATTTCTATTTGCATAAAATATCTTTTTCCATCCCCTCACTTTCAATCTGTGTGTATATTTAGATCTGAAGTCGGTTTGGGGCAGCATATACCTGGATCTTGTTTTTTAATCCATTCAGCCCTTTTATATTTTGATTGGATCATTATTCCTTCTACATTTATAGTAATTGTTGATACCTAGCAATAATTGTCATTTTAATTGTTTTTTGTTGTTGTTGTTGTATTGGGTTATTTCTTGTTTATTTCTTCTGTTTATCTCTTTACTTTTAATTTTTGTTACTGTTGAGTGACTAAGTCATGTTCAGCTCTTGGCAACCCCATTAACTGAAGCAGGTCAAGCTTCCCTGTCCTTTACTATCTCCTAAAGTTTGCTCAAACTCATGTCCATTGAGTTGCTGATGTCATCCAACCAGCTCATCCTCTGTGATTTTATGAATAATGTAGTGTTATTTTGCATTTCTTTCTCTTTTGTGTGTATGTATCTATCATAGATTTCTGGTGTGTGGTTACCCTGAGGTTTATGCAACAATCCACCTATCATCTATTTTTCTTTCTGTGATTATTTTAATTTGCTGATATTTTAAGTTCAAATACATTTTAATAACCCTTATTTTTATTCCTTTTCTCCCAATTACTGCTTTCGACATGTTTTAAATCTTTTTGTTTTGTGAGTCCCACCGTGAACTTCCAGATGTTCAAGCAGGTTTTAGAAAAGGCAGAGGCACCAGAGATCAAATTGCCAACATCCGTTGGATCAAGGAAAAAGCAAGAGAGTTCCAGAAAAACATCTATTTCTACTTCATTGACTATGCCAAAGCCTTTGACTATGTGGATCACAATAAACTGTGGAAAATTCTTAAAGAGATGGAAATACCAGACGACCTGACCTGCCTCTTGAGAAACCGGTATGCAGGTCAGGAAGCAGCAGTTAGAACAAGACATGGAACAACACACTGATTCCAAATAGGAAAAGGAGTACGTCAAGGTTGTATATTGTCACCTTGCTTATTTAACTTCTATGCAGAGTACATCATGAGGAACGCTGGGCTGGAAGAAGCACAAGCTAGAATCAAGATTACTGGGAGGAATATCAATAACCTCAGATATGCAGATGACACCACCCTTATGGCAGAAAGGGAAGAGGAACTCAAAAGCCTCTTGATGAAAGTGAAAGAAGAGAGTGAAAATGTTGGCTTGAAGCTCAACATTCAGAAAACAAAGATCATGGCATCTGGTCCCATCACTTCATGGGAAATAGATGGGGAAACAGTGTAAACAGCGTCAGACTTTATTTTTTGGGCTCCAAAATCACTGTGAATGCTGATTGCAGCCATGAAATTAAAAGACACTCCTTGGAAGGAAAGTTATGACCAACCTAGAGAGCATATTAAAGAGCAGAGACATTATTTTGCCAACCAAGTTCCGTCTAGTTAAGGCTATGGTTTTTCCAGTGGTCATGTATGGATGTGAGAGTTGGACTGTGAAGAAAGCTGATCACTGAAGAACTGATGCTTTTGAATGTGGTGTTGGAGAAGACTCGAGAGTCCCTTGAACTGCAAGGAGATCAATCCTGGGTGTTCATTGGAAGGACTGATGCTAAAGCTGAAGCTCCAATACTTTGGCCACCTCATGCGAAGAGTTGACTCAGTGGAAAAGACTCTGATGCTGAAGGGATTGGAAGCAGGAGGAGAAGGGGATGGCAGAGAATGATATGGCTGGATGGCATCACCGACTCAATGAAGGTGGGTTTGAGTGAACTACGGGAATTGGTGATGGACAGGGAGGCCTGGCTTGCTGTGATTCATGGGGTTGCAAATAGTCGGACACAACTGAGCGACTGAACTGAACTGAACTGAACCACTTATTGTGGATACAGATGATTTTACTACTTGTGCTTCTAAGCCTCTTACTGGTTTTGTATGAGGTTGATTACTACCTTTTCTATTTATTTTCCTCTACTGATGAAAATTTTCCTTTTGTAATTTTCATATTTCTAGTTGTTACCTTTTTTCCACTTTTAGAATTCACTTTGACATTTCCTGTAAAGCTGGTTTTGTGGTTATAAACTCTTTTAACTCCTGCTTTTCTATTAAACTTTTGATCTCTCCTTCAAATCTGAATAACAGCCTTGCCTGGTAGTGTTCTTGAATGTAGATTTTTGCCTTCATCACTTTAAATATATTGTGTGATTCCCTTTTGGCCCACAAACTTTCTGCTGAAAACTTAGCTGATAGCCTTGTGGAAGTGTGTTTGTATGTAGTTTGTTGTTTTTCCTCTTGCTTCATTTAATATTCCCTCTTTATTTTCAATTTTTTCAGTTTAGATACAATGTGTCTTGATCTGGTCCTCTTCAGTTTGATCTTTCAACCTGTCTTTCTCTCTCTCATTTGTATCTGCCATTCCTATAATGTGAGCTTTAGTACACTTTATGTTGTCCCAGAGGTCTGCTAAACTGTCATTTGTTTTTATTGTTTTGTCTTTTATCTGTTCAGCTTCAGTGATTTTTCACTACTCTTCCAGCTCAATGATACACTCCTCTGGTATTACATAATCTATTGCTGATTCCTTGTAGTATGAGTTTTTATTTCAGCTATATTCTTCACTTCTGTTTGGTTATTTTTATATTTTTTACATATTATATATGTATATACATATATATATTTGTTAAAATCTTCTAACTTTTCACTCTGCTCCATTAATTTTCTCCCAGTTTCTTTGAGCATTTTTTTTTTTATTATTCCCTTGAACTCTTTATCTGGTAGGTTGCTTATCTCCAGTTCAATTACTTCTTCTGGGATTTTATTGTGTTCCTTTTTTGGAACATATTCCTCTGTCACTGCATTTTTCCTATTTCAATTTTTATTTGTATATATTTGGGAGATTGTTTACTTTTCTAAGCTTTGGAAAAGTGGATTTTCTAAGAAACATCTTATGTCACCACTAATGGGACTGGGTTAGGCTGAGAAGATGGACAAATGCAACTAACAGCCTGAGAAGATACTGCTGAGGAAGTAACATTTGAACTGAGATCTAAAACAAGAACAGATGAGGGAAGAGTCATCTAGATGAAAGAGAAATGCAATTGTGGAGACCCTGAGATAAGGTTAGAAGACAAGTGTGGTTTGAGTACAGTTAATTTGAGGGAACAAAGCAAGATATGAGCTCCAAAAGAGAATCAGTTATGTAGGACTTCTGGGTCAGGAGAAGGATTTGAGTTTTAGTTTATGTGTAGCTGGTAATCATTAGGTAACTTTTCGGAGGAGTAATATTACTTTATTTATAGCTTTAAAAGATCGTTTTGATTCCTGTGCAGAAAACAGATAGAGGTGGGTTAAGAAAAGAGACAGGGAGACAAGTTAGGTCAGTGCAGCAATCAAGTTAGAAGATAAATGTGACTTAGACTTGGGTTTAGCAGTGAAGATGGGGCAAAGTGGTGAGGTTTATATTACAATTTGGCAATGGATCCAAAGGAACATCCTGACAGTGTGGATCTGAAGTGTTATGGTTTTGATCTTTCAAACAACCAACAAGAATTCCAGGATAGATTAGAATTTTGGCATTTTACTAGTTTAGGAATACTCATAGAAAAGCTAGTTGGAGTTGGCAATCATGAAAAGATGTGTTTTAGATACCATTCTGTATGAATATTAGACATTCAAGTGGACATATTTAGTAAACAGCTAGATATCTAAGTTTGGAGATCAGAGGAAAGATCTAGGTTAAGAATATGGATAAAAGATTAATTGTTTATATATAAAATTTAAATCCTCAAATTTGATGAGAGTGTAGGTAAAGAAAGAACACCAAGGGAAACACTTGGAACAATACAATACTTAGATCCAGAAACTTCCTACCATTCCCACAGAAATTGAGTATTAGCTATGCAATAAATATTTGGTAAGTGAATAAATTTGTTGCCGTATGGATTGCCTAGTATGTTCAGAAAAAATATGCTGTGGCCTGGGCCAACAACTTAATTTATCTAATAAAATGTGCTAAACCTATTATTCTCATTTTGTGCTAACAAATATTGACAATCTGTATACTTTAATTCTATATAATATTATGTTTATGCCAATATATATTTTAGCCACTGCCAGACCACCTCTGTATAATACTGGTGGGTTTCACCATTCACTTGGCCTGCAGAGATAAGACTTGAGGCGATTCTGTTTAGTCCCCATTTAAGCAAAGATATGAAATGGAGGCCTCCCTTTATTGTTCCCATCTGTTTTTTACATCCAGGTGATCAAACTATTGTTCTGGAGAATTAGTCAGTGTTCTGAGTGACTGTAATTAGGAAAGAGCTGAGCACAGACCAATAACATTCCTACTCAGTTCATCATCAGTGTGTCACTGGGAATCAGATATTGAGGGAGACCTTCACAGGATGGTTATAGTAAGGTTTATAGGACTCTACCCTGCAGGAAATTCACATTGCTCATTTGAATGGCAACATAAGTCCTGTTGTACACTGACTTAGCTTCACATTTATTAATTATACCCAAGTGGGAAGATTTCAGGTTCTCTATTCATTGATTCCTCTCTGCTGCTTGTAGCATGGTTATTTCATGTTAGAGATTGGTTCCATAAACCCAAAATTTGTGGATGCTCAAGTCCCTTATATAAAATAGATTGCTGTTGTTCAATCACTAAGTTGTGTCCAACTCTGCAACCTCCATATATTTCAGCACACTAGGCTACCCTGTCTTCCATTATCTCCCAGAGTTTTCTCAAATTCATGTCCATTGAGTCTGTAATGCTATCTAACCATCTCATCCTCTGCTACCCACTTCTCTTTTTGCCTTCAATCCTTCAGAGCATCAAGGTCTTTTCCAGTGAGTCAGCTCTTCACATCAGGTGGCCAAAATATTGGAGCTTCAGCAACACTCCTTCCAATGAATATTCAGGATTTATTTCCTTTAGGATTGACCGATTTGATCTCCTTGCTGTTCAAGGGACTCTCAAGAGTCTTCTCCAGACCAGTTTGAAAGCATCAGTTCTTTGGCATTCAGCCTTTTTTATGGTCCAGTTCTCACAGTTGTACATTACTGCTACCATAGCTTTGACTGTATGGACTTTTGTCAGCAAAGTGATGTGTCTGTTTTTTAATATGTAGTCCAGATTTGTCATAACTTTCTTTCCAAGGAGCAAGCATCTTTTAATTCTGTGGCTGCAGTTACTGTCCACAGTGATTTTGGAACCCAAGTAAATAATTGTCACTACTTCCACTTTTTCCTCTTTTATTTGCCATAAAGTGATGGGGTCAGGTGCCATGGTATTAGTTGTTTTTTTTTTAATGTTGAGTTTCAAGTCAGCTTTTTCATTCTCCTCATTCACCCTTATCAAGAGGATCATTATTTCTTCTTCACTTGTGCCATTAGAGCGCTATCATCTGGCATAGTATTTTCCTATAACTTATGAATATCCTCCACATCCTCCCATATACCTTAAATCATCTCTAGATTGCTTATAATACCTAATAAAATGTAAAGAAAGTGAAAGTGAAGTTGCTCAGTCGTGTCCGACTCTTTGCCACCCCATGGACTGTACCCTACCATGCTCCTCCGTCCATGGGATTTTCCAGGCAAGAGGCCTGGAATGGGTTGCCATTTCCTTCTCCAGAGGATCTTCCTGACCCAGGGATCAAACCCGGGTCTCCTGCATTGTAGGCAGACGCTTTACTGTCTGAGCCACCAGGGAAGTCCTAATACAATGTAAGTGCTCTGTATGTAGTTGAAAATAAAATATAAATACAATGTTTATAGTTGCAGGTATCAAGCAAATTCAATTTCAAAAAATTTGACATTTTTTAATTTTTTTTTTTAATTTTTGATTAGTGGTGATTGAATGCACAGAAGCAGAACCTGGAGATACTGAGGGATGACTGACTATACATCCTAGACTAGCACATTTCTTCACATTTATGACCCCTTCAATTTTCCTTCCCACCACCAGCTATGCCAATTTTCAACTATCCTCGTGTTTGAAGTTCTTTGGCTCTTTAACCATTTTCTCTACTATGCTGTTTATGCATAAATATTGTGTTCTCCTGGATAAGGAAATGGAAGCCCTCTCCAGTATTCTTGCCTGGAAAATCCCATGAACAGAAAAGTCTGGCAGGCTATAGTACATGGGGTCACAAGAGTTGAACACAACTTAGCAACTAAACCACCAATGTGATTGTGTTCTCCTGGGCTCCTATGGTAGCTCAGCTGATAAAGAATATGCCCAAAATGCAGGAGACCCCGGTTTGAATTCTGGGTCAGGAAGATTCCCTGGAGAAGGGATAGGCTACCCACTCCAGTATTCTTGGGCTTCCCTGGTGGCTCAGATGGTAAAGAATCCACCTGCAATGATGGGAGATCTGGGTTTGATCCCTTGATTGGGAAGATCTCCTGGAGGATGGCAGGGCAACCCACTCCAGTGTTCTTACCTGGAGAATCCCCATGGACAGAGGAGCCTGGTGGACTACAGTCCACGGAGTCGCAAAGAATCTGACATGACTGAGCGACTAAGCACGGCACAGCACTGGGTTCTCCTACTTTAGGGATTTTCCTTGTTGCCATTCAAAGTCAAAATCATAGTATTCAATAAAATCTCTTATCTTTCAAGAGATGCCTGTCTTTACCATAGTTTTATTATTTCATTCCACAGATGGAATTGACATTTCTTTTAGATGGTACCTTTTTTCTTCCTAAGTAGTTTAATGAAATCTAATTAATGGTTTGTGGGCTGAGGGGAGCAGGAGAAGAAACAAGGTAGTCAAAAAATTGTGGGAATAAAAATCTTAGGTAATCTTTGAGAGAAATGTCATTTAAGTATCAGGTAGGAAATATTCAACATTATACCGTTATGTCTCTTTTCTTCTTTTATGTTTATGTTTTAAAGGAACCTTTAGGGCAAATATGCTTTCTAACATACAAAGAGCAGAAAGTCTTTGCTAATATTCTCATTCTTTTATCTGTATGTGAAATTGCTCTCAGAAGCTAAGACCCTAAATGGCTCCAGTGTGTTTTTAGTTTTAGTATCTTAAGAAGCAGGCTCTGAGTTTAGGATTTGAATACAAGCATTTTATGTATGAAATATGCCAAGATGATGTAGGAATCAGGAAGCAATACAGGAGACAGAATGAAGACAGTCCAATATATTAATCAACCAGTTACACCTGTGAGCAATGGCAGCTTAAATATTGCTGAAAATCCCAAAGAAAGGCAATGCCAAAGAATGCTCAAACTACCGCACAATTGTACTCATCTCACATGCTAGTAAAGTCATGCTCAAAATCCTCCAAGCCAGACTTCAACAATATGTGAACCGTGAAATTTCAGATGTTCAAGCAGGTTTTAGAAAAGGCAGAGGCACCAGAGATCAAATTGCCAACATCCGCTGGATCATGGAGAAAGCAAGAGAGTTCCAGAACAATATCTATTTCTGCTTTATTGACTATGACAAAACCTTTGACTGTGTGGATCACAATAAACTGTGGAACATTCTGAAAGAGATGGGAATTCCAGACCACCTGACCTGCCTCTTGAGAAACCTGTATGCAGGTCAGGAAGCACCAGTTAGAACTGGACATAGAACAACAGACTGGTTCCAAATAGGAAAAGGAGTACGTCAAGGCTGTATATTGTCACCCTGCTTATTTAACATATATGCAGAGTACATCATGAGAACGCTGGGCTGGAGGAAGCACAAGCTGGAATCAAGATTGCCGGGAGAAATATCAATAACCTCAGATATGCAGATGACACCACCCTTATGTAGCCTGCTTGTGTAGACCTATCCTATCAGAAAAAAAAAATTTAAGCCAGAAATATGTAGGTGCTTATAGTCAAAAGCTGTCAGTATACTTAAGAAGAGTAAGTGCCAAGGCAGTATATGAGGGACACTCAGACAACCTTTAAATCTCAGTGACTTAAAAGCAATGAATCTTTTACCCACTAAAACTGCATGTACATCACAGGGTGTCATGATGGTCTATTCAGCGACACTCACACTGGGAGACGTTCTCACACGAGGAGGCATTCTCACACAAACATTTTTGGAAGCTGATAATCTTTGTGGCAGGAGAAAATGAACACTTACATTTGAAAATGGGAGCATGGGAATTACAAAGCAGATTGTAATCTGTGGCAACTCTGATATCATATACAGCAGGTTCTTTAAGGGCCTTTGATAGGTGAGGATTCCTTGGTTAAACTCTAATTCTGCCCCATTGTCTGTTTCCTGCATGAACAATGTCTCTACATTCTGGAATATCATTCATTTTCCATTATTCATTTTAGTCAAATTTAAAGTAAGAGTTGGGACTCCACTATTCTTGAAGGCTGAGTAAATTTCTTAGTCTGCTTTTTCCCATAGAAGGTTGAAAGTCCATGGTTTATATTAGGTCTTGAGCAACCACAGTATTTTAGTCTAGACCAATATTTCCTCAGCAAAGAAACCCTTTTTTAAAAAAGTAAGCTTTCTTATAAATATTTGATTCTACTCTGTTCCATTTGACAATAGTCACATTAAAATTTATTTCCAAGAATCATTCTCATGTCTGCTATATTTATTTTCTTGCTTACTGCATGCTTTCTTCTCTCCATTTAGTTTTTGGTGTTTTGATCCTATGAGGCTTTGGTGAAAAAGCCACACTATCTTTTTTTCCCCCTTCTGAGTCATTTTATTGAATTGAAAGCATTTACTGGGGCTAATTCCATCCATTCAGAGGTTTTTAAACAATCAGCATAATAGTCATATTCTTGATTTGATTTGTTAATAATTTGAATTTTAAACTTTTGGTACTCAAAGTGTTTTTCAATTTTATCTTTCACTATTTAAGGTTGAGACGCAGTTGTCTATTCTATACTTACAAGTTTCTGAAATTGCCAGCTGTCCCTATTTTCTTTCATTCCTTCTTGAAATCTGGTCAATTCCTTTCTCTGCTCTACTCTTTTATTCACTGATACCTTGCTGAGCACAGCTACTAATAATGGATTATAATGCACTTGCACAATAATGGATACTAATAACATTGTTTTTCAACCTCTTCCTTGTTGCTAAAAATTCATTAAGTGCTTATTGGCCCTCCAAGTTATTTCAGATATCAGTTCCACCAAATGTTTTGCCAGTGTATAAGATGGGAGGGTTGTTGTTCAGTCACTCAGTCATATCCAACTCTTTGCAACCCCATGGACTGCAGCACACAGGCTTCCCTATCTTTCACCATATACCAGAGCTTGCTCAAACTCATGCCCATTGAGTAGGTATGCCATCCAACTATCTCATCCTCTGTCATCTCCTTTTCCTTCTGCTTTAATTTTTCTCAGCATCAAGATCTTTTCTGATGAGTTAGCTCTTCGCATCAGGTGGACAAAGTATTGGAGCTTCAGCTTCAGCATCAGTCCTTCCAATGAATATTCAAGGTTGATTTCCTTTAGGATTGACTGGTTTGATCTCCTTGCAGTCTAAGGAACACTGAAGAGTCCTCCAACACCACAATTTGAAGTCATCAGTTCTTTGGTGCTAAGCCTTCTTTATGGCCCAGCTCTTACATCCATACAAGATTTCTGGAAAAACCATAGCTTTGACTAGATAGACCTTTGCTGGCAAAGTAATGTCTCTGCTTTTTAATATGCAGTAGCTTTGAAATTTTCAGAGGATTAAAATAAAAGTTTTCTTAATCATGCCCAGAGTGTATCCATCATGCTTCTACTGGAATTTTTCTTGGTATGATCTCGCTTTGATGATATACTGATAGAGTAACCATCATCTTGAAGTTTTTTATTGAAGAGCAAAAATGTGGTCTAGAAGTTTCACACAAGTAATTAAATATTTCAACCCCAGATGGACACATGTCACTTCTGCTCACAACTTATTGGCCAATATTAGTCATATGACATCATTTAGTCATCCAAGGGACATGGAATTCAGATTTCCCTGTGTCTGGAGAAAGAAAGAACCTATTTTAATAAGCAGAGTAATGGCTACCAGTACAATCACTAGGGATAGAACTTGAGTGGAGCAGAAATACATCCTGCTCTCTTCTACCTCCTAGTGGATGGGATCTGTTTAGCAGGTATTATCTACTAATGAAGTCATACACAGTTTCAGTCTTCTGTCAGCTCCTATCTACTTGAAAATGTAAGACCTGGAGACTATTAAATTTGCAGAGACACAAAATTCTAGTGCTTGAGGAAATTTTTGATAGCATATATTCCAATTTCTAATTATTTAGAGATAAGAAAATTTTATCTATTAACATTAAGCATTTGATTTATACTACTAATAGTTGGGCTTCCCAGGTGGCTCAGTGGTAAAGATTTTGCCTGCAATGCAGGAGCTGCAGGAGAGGCAAATTCGATCCCTGGGTCAGGAAGATCCCCTTGAGAAGGGCATGGCAACCCACCCCAGTATTCTTGCCTGGAAAATCCCATGAACAGAGGAGCCTGGCAAGATACTGTCAATGGGGCTGCAAAGAGTCAGAATGGCTGAAGTGACTTAGCACACTAATAGTGCCAGAAATTGTGTTAAATAGTTTGCATTTGTTTTCTTATTTAATCACCCAAACAAACCTATAAAGAGGTGTCATTATCACCACTACTTTTTTTTTTTTTTTTTTTATTGAAGAGCTGATGCTGAGGGAGGGCCAATGATTAAGTTGCCACAAACAGCAAGTACTACATTTTGGACTCAAATGCACATCCACCTGGATCCAATATCCTGTTGACAAAGTCTGCAGGATATGTCCTTCTGTGTCCAGTATATCATTTATCATTATTAGATTTTCATTTTCAGAATCTTCTGTTTTAATACAATAATATATTGTCAAAATCCATTTCCCCTTTTGATATCGAAAAGAAGTATCTCTGTATTATGTGATAAGCTTAAATAAATACTTCTGTTAAACTGATGCCAGTGAAGACTGATTCCCCAAGTCCCAAGATGTTCAATTATTGTGTCCAGATGCTGAGATGACAAATTTTATTTACATGTCCCTTATTTGTTTCCATGCTTGGTTTGGTTCCTCTTTGCTCTGCATCTGTCCTTGGAGGGTATTTTTGCTTAATGGAAGAACAAGATCAATAAACAAGACTATTTTATTAGCCTGAACAAATAGCAGAATAACTGGCCTGATGGTCACATTTTTGTATATCTATTATCAGGACTTTGGTGTTCTGCATTTTATAACAATCATTTCTCAGAGAAAGTAGACTGAGATATAAAAAGAGAGTACTAGTGACATATATGGAGTGACATATATGGAGAAGGCAATGGCAAGCCACTCCAGTACTCTTGCCTTGCCTAGAAAATCGCATGGACAGAGGAGCCTGGTAGGTTGCAGTCCATGGGGTCGCTACTAGTCGGACACGACTGAGCGACTTCACTTTCACTTTTCACTTTCACACATTGGAGAAGGAAATGGCAACCTGCTCCAGTGTTCTTGCCTGGAGAATCCCAGGGACGGCGGAGCCTGGTGGGCTGCCGTCTATGGGGTCGCACAGAGTCGGACATGACTGAAGCGACTTAGCAGCAGCAGCAGCAGTAGCAGCAGCAGCAGTGACATATAAACCCCCAGATATGGCCATGCTTGAAATCAAGCATCACCCCTATTTTCTGGATGAAATCTTTTTTTCCATTTCTCTTAAGGTTGTTCAAATATAGACACAGTTACTGTTTCATATTGTTGATTCAGTTCGCTGTGAGTAGGTTTGTTAGTTATACTTTTTATTCTTCATGACAAAATAACTTCTTAAGAAGTATTATAAAGGATAGATTAATTCTCACCTTAACCCTATGTTTGCATTGATTTAGAAGTTTAGAAAGCTGCCTTTCCTTCTACAAAGTGATCTTCATTTAAAAATTATTTATACACAATACTGTACTCTGATATTAGTATTTAGTATAGGTAATTATAATAAGGAGCCTGTGTTAGTTTCCTATGACCAGTATAACAAATTACCACAAATTTAGTGACTTAAAACCACATGAATTTATTCCCTCATGGGTCTCGAGGTCAGACTTCAGAAATTATATCACTGGGCTAAAGTCAAGGTGTTGGCAGGGCAGGGTGTCTCCAGTAGAGATTCCCTTTCCATCTTCTAGAGGCATATTCCTTGTTTTCCTTGGTTTATGGCAACTTCCTTCATCTTAAAAGTCAGCAGCATCGTCTCTTCAAATCTCTCTCCTTGCTTGTATCACATCATCTTCTCCAGAAGCAGTATCTCCCTCTGCCTACCTCTTACATAGATACTTGCAACTATATTTATGACCCACTCTAGGTGGGTCATAATTCTAGATAATCTCTTCACATCAAGATCTTTAAGTTAACATCTTGTGCATATAAGACAATGTCAATATTTTGTCATATAACGCACTTATCTCAGGTTCCAGAGATTGGGGAGCAAAATTCTTTATATGAGTGATGCTCAGTCCTGTCCAACTCTTTTGTGACCCCAAGGACTGTAACCCACCAGGCTCCTCTGTCCATGGAATTTTCCAGGCAAGAATATTGGAGTGGGTTGACATTTCCTTCTCCAGGGGATCTTTTCAACCCAAGGATCAAATCTGCATCTCTTGTGTTTGTTGCATTGGCAGGCAGATTCTTTACCACTGTCCCACCTGGGAAGCCAAAATATTTGCCACACTTGGTAACTTGAGAATAACCCAATGGACTGTAGTCTGCCAGGCTCCTCTGTCCAAGGAATTCCCCCAGGCAAGTGTACTGGACTGGGTAGCCATTCCTTTCTTCAGGGGACCTTCATGACCCAGGGATTGAACCCAGGTTTCCTGCATTGGGAGAGGGATTCCTTCCCATCTGAGCCACCAGAGAAGCAAAAAAAAACAAAAACAAAAACTTTTTGGGCCCATTATTTAGCCAGTTACAATGCCCCATAGAAATTGTTTCTATATTTCTTATAAACTCTAATTTGAGGAAATTTTCTCCTGATACATATTTCTATGTATGATGGATGCAATTTTGAATTTCACAATGGAAAAAAAGGTATTTAAATTAAAAAATAAGCAAACATTTTGATGTAGGTTATACACATTGTTAAGATTCCATTTTTTTTTTTTTGTCCTGAATTCCAAGAAGCTTATAGTCTAATTTGTTGCCTAGTGCAGTAACTTTATGCGCGCATTTTAGTGCATGCTAACTTTATGGGCAATGTATTAACTTCCTCTTCCTCTGTGGTTTTAACTTTTAAATTATAATATTTTGTTAACCAGAAATTATGTGTGATATATGTGTATTTGTGTAATAATTTAAAGAGTATGAAGAATATGCATGAGATACAAGCTGCTTATAGGCCAGAAAAGAACATACATGTACAAATGGGGTAAAATAAAATACATATTGAAAAGCAACTGGGAGAGGTGACATTTGAGTTGAGTTTTTAAGGAAAAACATTTCAATAGAAGAAGGGAACGCAAGGATATTCATGAATTCAAGATTGAATGGCGTTCATTCATATATTCTTTGAGGTATTTGTATACCCAGGATATCAGAAAGAACAAGAGAATAAAGTCCTGTTCTTAGGATATTTGTATTCAGAAAAGAGGAAGTAGACAAAAAACTTAAAAAAATAAATCTGTAGTCAAGTTAACATGGTAAAAATCACAATGAGGAAAATAGTCATATTCTTTGTGTATAGAGAGGACTTGTGTAGCTACAGTCAGTCAGTTCAGTCGCTCGGTCATGTCTGACTCTTTGTGACCACATAGACTGCAGTACTCCAGGCTTTCCTGTCCATCACCAACTCAGGTGTTTGCTCAAACTCATGTCCATCAGGTAGGTGATAACGTCAAACCATCTCATCCTCTGTTGTCCCCTTCTCCTCCTGCCTTCAATCTTTCCCAGCATTAGGTATTTTCCAAGGAGTCAATTCTTCGCATCAGGTAGCCAAATTATTGGAGTTTCAGCTTCAGCATTAGTCCCTCCAATGAATATTCAGGTCTGAGTGCCTTTAGAATTGACTGGTTGGATCTCTTTGCAGTCCAAGGGACTCTCAAGTGCCTTCTCCAATACCACAGTTCAAAAGCTTCAGTTCTTCAGGACTCAGCTTTCTTTGTAGTCCAACACTCATATCCGTACATGCCTACTGTAAAATCCACAGCTTTGACTAGACAGATCTTTGCTGCCAAAGTAACGTCTCTGCTTTTTAAAATGCTGTCTAGGTTTGTCAGCGTTTTTCTTCCAAGGAGCAAGTGTCTTTTAATTTCACAGCTACAGTCACCATTTGCAGTGATTTTTGAGCCCCCCAAAATAAAATCTCTCACTGTTTCCATTGTTTCCCCATATATTTGCCATGAAGTGATGGGACCAGATACCATGATCTTCGGTTTTTGAATATTGAGTTTTAAGTCAGCATTTTCACTTTCCTCTTTCATCAAGAGGCTGTTTAGTTCTTTCTGTGATAAGGGTAATATCATCTGCATATCTCAGGTTATTGATATTTCATCCTGCTTGGAATCTATTCCCGCTTGTGTTTCATACAGCCCAGAATTTTGCATGATGTGCTCTGCATAAAAGTTAAATAATCAAGGTAACAATATACAGCCTTGACGTACTCCTTTCCCAATTTGGAACCAGTCTGTTGTTCTATATCTGATTCTAACTGTTGCTTATTGACCTGCATACAGATTTCTCAGGAGGCAAGTAAGGTGGTCTGGTATTCCCACCTCTTTCAGAATTTTCCAGTTTGTTATGATATACACAAAGGCTTTGGCATAATCAATAAAGCAGAAGTAGATGTTTTTATGGTATTCTCTTTCTTTTACAATGATCCAACAGATGTTGGCAATTTGATCTCTGGTTCCTCTGCCTTTTCTAAATCCAGCTTGAACATCTGGAATTTTGTAGTGCACATTCTGTTGAAGCCTGACTTGGAGAATTTTGAGTATTACAAGCATGTGAGATGAGTGCAATTGTGTGGTAGCTTGAACATTCTTTGGCATTGTGTTTCTTTGTGATTGGAAGGAAAACTGACATTTTTCAGCCCTGTGGCTATTGTTGAGTTTTCCAAATTTGTTGGCATATTGAGTGTAGCACTTTAACAGCATCACCTTTAGGATTTGGAATAGTTCACCTGGAATTCCGTCACCTCCAGCATTGTTCATAGTGATGCGTCCTAAGGCCCATTTGAGTTCACATTCCAGGATGTCTGGCTCCAGGTTAGTTATCACATCTTCATGGTTATCTGGGTCATGAAGATCTTTTTTGTGTATTTCTTCTGTATATTCTTCCCACCTTTTATAATATCCTTTGCTTCTGTTAGGTCCATACCATTTCTGTCTTTATTTGTGCCCGTTTTTGCCTGAAATGTCTCTGATTTTCTTGAAGATATCTTTAGTCTTTCCCATTCTATTGTTTTCCTCTATTTCTTTGCACTGATCACTGAGGAAGGCTTTCTTATCTCTCCTTGCTAGTCTTTGGAACTCTGCATTCAAATGGGTATATCTTTCCTTTTCTTCTTTGCCTTTCACTTCACTTCTTTTCTCAGCTATTTGTAAGTTCTCCTCATACAACCATTTTGACTTTTTGCATTTTTTTTCCTTAGGAGTGGTCTTGATCACTGCCTCCTCTACAATGCCATGAACCCCCATCCATAGTTCTTCTGGAACTCTGTCTATCAAATCTAATCCCTTGAATCTATTTATCACTTCCATTGTATAATCATAAGGGATTTGATTTAGGTCATACCTAAATGGGCTAGTGCTTTTCCCTACTTTCTTCAGTTTAAGCATGAATTTGGCAATAAGGAGTTCATGATCTGAGCCACAGTCAGCTCCCGGTGTTGTTTTCACTGACTGTATAGAGCTTCTCTATCTTTGGCTGCAAAGAATATAATCAATCTGATTTCGGTGTTGACCATCAGGTGATGTCCATGTGTAGAGTCTTCTCTTGTGTTGTTGGGAGAGAGCGTTTGCTATGACCAGTATGTTCTCTTGGCAAAATTCTATTACCATTTGCCCTGCTTCATTTTGTACTCTCAGGCCAAACTTGTTACTTCGGGTATTTCTTAATTTCCTACTTTTGCATTCCAGTCCCCTATGATGAAAAGGACATCTTTTTTGGGTGTTAGCTCTAGGTCTTGTAGGTTTTCACAGAACCGTTCAACTTCAGCTTCTTCAGCATTAACTAGTTGCGGCATAGATTTGGAAAATTGTCATATGGAATTGTTTGGTATGGAAACAGACAGAGATCAATCTGTCTTTTTTGAGATTGTACCCATGTACTGCAGTTTGGGCTCTTTTGTTGACTATGAAGGCTACTCCTTTTCTTCTAAGGAATTCTTTCCCACAGTAGTAGATACAATGGTCATCTGAGTTAAATTCACCCATTCCAGTCCATTTTAGTTCAGTTCAGTTCAGTTCTATTCAGTCGCTCAGTTGTGTCTGATTCTTTGAGATCCCATGAATCACAACATGCCAGGCCTCCCTGTCCATCACCAATACCCGGAGTTTACTCAAACTCATATCCACCGAGTCGGTGATGCCATCCAGCCATTTCATTCGCCTTCGTCCCCTTCTCCTCCTGCCCCCAATCCCTCCCAGCATCAGAGTCTTTTCCAGTGAGTCAACTCGTTGCATGAGGTGGCCAAAGTACTGGAGTTTCAGCTTTAGCATCAGTCCTTCCAATGAACACCCAGGACTGATCTCCTTTAGAACAGACTGGTTGGATCTCCTTGCAGTCCAAGGGACTTTCAAGTCTTCTCAAACACCACAGTTCAAAAGCATCAATTCTTTGGTGATCAGCTTTCTTCACAGTCCAACTCTCACATCCAGTGACCACTGGAAAAACCATAGCCTTGACTAGACGGACCTTTGTTGGCAAAGTAATGTCTCTGCTTTTTAATATGCTATCTAGGTTGGTCATAACTTTCCTTCCAAGGAGTAAGCGTCTTTTAATTTCATGGCTGCAATCAGCATCTGCAGTGATTTTGGAGCCCCCAAAAAATAAAGTCTGACACTGTTTCCACTGTTTCCCCATCTAACTGCCATGAATTGATGGGACCAGATGCCATGATCTGGGGTGGGAGGAGAAGGGGACGACAGAGAATGAGATGGCTGTATGGCATCACCGACTCTGTGGACAGGAGTTTGAGTGAACTCTGGGAGTTGGTGATGGACAGGGAAGCCTGGCGTGCTGTGATTCATGGGATCACAGAGAGTCGGACACGACTGAGTGACTGAACTGAACTGAACTGATGACTAGGGCATTGCTCAGTAAATCTTTAATCCAATTTTCTCTTGATATGTGGGGCTGTGTTCCTACCCTATTGTTTGACCTGAAGCCAAACTGTGGTGGAGGTATGAAGATAATTTCGACCTCCTTCAATATGTCCCATGCATGCACCCCTGACCCTGAAGCAGACCACGACAGACACCTCCACCAGCGACTCCTGGACACTCACAGGCAAGTCTGGGTCAGTCTCTTATAGGGTCACTGCTCCTTTCTCCTGGGTCCTGGTGTGCACAAGGTTTTGTTTGTGCCCTCCAAGAGTATGTTTTCCCAATCCTGTGTAAGTTCTTTTTTTTTGTTTTTTAGTTTATTTATTTTAATTGGAAACTAATTACTTTACGATATTGTATTGGTTTTGCCATAATTTGACATGAATCCACCCCAGGTGTACATGTGTTCCCCATCTTGAACCCCCCTCCCACCTCCCTCTCCATCCCATCCCTCTGGTTCATCCCAGTGCACCAGCCCTGAGCATCCTGTATCATGCATCGAACGTGTACTGGCAATTCGTTTCACATATGATAATATACATGTTTCAATGTCATTCTCCCAAATCATCCAACCCTCGCCCTCTCCCACAGAGTCCAAAAGACTGTTCTATTTATCTCTGTCTCTTTGGCTGTCTTGTATACAGAGTTATCATTACCATCTTTCTATAATCAAATCCCACTGGCCTCCAAAGTAGAATTCCCTGAGGTTCTCAGTCCTTTTGCCAGATCTCCAGGTTGGGAAATCTGTTGTGGGTCTTAGAACTTTCTTAACAGTGTGAGAATTTCTTTGGTATTATTGTTCTGCAGTTTGTGGGTCATTGGCTCGGCAGCTCAAGAATCCAAAGATAGTGGAGTAGATGGACATGTGCTTATCTTCTCCTGTGAGAACTCCAAAATTACAACTCGCTGCTGAACAACCATCGACAGGAGAACATTGGATCCCACCAAAAAAAGATATCCCATGTCCAAGGGGAAAAGAGAAGCCCCAACAAGATGGTGGAAGGGGAAACATTGCGTTTAGAAACAAACTCCTTACCAGCCAGAGACTTTCAGAGGGCTCAAACAAAGCCTGTGCACTCCAGGACCCAAAGATTCCACAAAGACTGGGTCAGACCTGTGTTTGAGTGTCTCCTGTAGATGTATGGGTCAGCAGTGGCCTGCCACAGGGGCAGGGGCTCTGGGTGCAGCAGACCTGAGTCACACAGCCTGTGGCATAAGTCCTCTTGGAGGAGGTCACCATTAACCCCACCACAGAGCCTCCAAGCAGATGACCCACAAACTATGTGGCTACAACATGCAGGAAATGAATGGAGAAAGTTCTGAATTGCCACAACTGGAGAGGTGCTACTAGACCTTTACATCCTACTATGTGCAGGACAGACTCCCAGGACAGAGGATTGTCTGGTCAAGTATGTCAGTACTGCTGAGGTTGAGAAACTCTGGGTTAGAGGATGAGAGTAACTTGGTTGAAATTGCAATCACTGAGGTTGTTAGAGGCTGGCTCATAAGAGCCTGTTTGCTTTGGTAACCATTTGGATTTCATTCTTTGTTTAATGGGAAGCCACTGGAAACCTTTCATCAGAGAAGTCAAAGTATCTAATTTGCACTTTAAATAAACATATTATATGCTGGGGGGAGGGGAGAGTGTCATTACTTTGCCAAAAAAGGTCCGTCTAGTCAAAGCTATGGTTTTTCCAGTAGTCATGTATGGATGTGAGAGTTGGACCATAAAGAAAACTGAGCGCTGAAGAATTGATGTTTTTGAACTGTGGTGTTGAAGAAGACTTGAGAGTCCCTTTGACTGCAAGGAGATCCAACCAGTCCATCTCAAAGGATATCAGTCCTGAGTGTTCATTGGAAAGACTGATGTTGAAGCTGAAACTCCAATA
This sequence comes from Moschus berezovskii, assembly GCF_049115385.1. Classification (NCBI taxonomy): domain Eukaryota; kingdom Metazoa; phylum Chordata; class Mammalia; order Artiodactyla; family Moschidae; genus Moschus; species Moschus berezovskii. The sequence goes on from NC_142473.1 coordinate 23,298,327, forward strand.
CTTTGGCCACCTGATGCGAAGAAGTGACTCATTTGAAAAGACCGTGATGCTGGAAAAGATTGAAGGCGGAAGGAGAAGGAGACAACAGAGGATGAGATGGTTGGATGGCATCACTGACTCAATGGACATGAGTTCAGGTAAACTCGGAGTTGGTGATGGACAGGGAGGCCTTGCATGCTGCAGTACATGGTATTGCAGAGTTGGACACAACTGAGCGGATGGACTGAACTGAACTGAACTGACAGATGAACTGCTGTTCAGTCACTCAGTCTGTCCAACTCTTTGTGAGTCCATGGGCTGCAGCACAGCAGGCTCCCCTATCCTTCACCATCTCCCAGAGCTTGCTCAAACTCATGTCCATTGAGTAGGTGATGCCATCCAAAAATCTCATCCTTTCTTGTCCCCTTCTCCTCCTGCCTTCAATCTTTCTCAGCATCAGGGTCTTTCTAATGAGTTGGTCCTCGCAACAGGTGGCCAAAGTATTGGAACTTCAGCATCAGTCCTTCCAATGAATATTCAGGGTTGATCTCTTTAGAATTGATTGGTTTGATATCCTTTCTGTCAAAGGAACGTTCAAGAGTCAACTCTAGCACCACAGTTCAAAAGTATCATTTCTTTGGTGCTCAGCCTTCTTCATGGTCTAACATTCACATCCTTAATGACTATTGGAAAAATCATAGCTTGATTAGATGGACCTTCATCAGCAAAGAGAAGTCTCTGAATTTTAATATGGTGACTAGGTTTGTCAGGAGAAGAAAGGGACGACAGAGGATTGGATGGCATCACTGACTCAATGGACATGAATTTGAGCAAACTCCGGGAGATGATAAAGGATAGGGAGCTTGGCATGCTGCAATCTATGGGGTCACACGAGGCAGACAAAACTGAGTGACTGAACAACAACGTTTGTAATAGCTTTTCTTCAAAGAAGCAAGCCTCTTAATTTCATGGTTTCAATCACCATCCACAGTGCTTTTGGAGATCAAGAAAATAAAGTCTGTCACTGTTTCCAGTTTTTCCCAGTCTATTTGTCATGAAGTGATGGGACCTGATGCCATGATCTTTGTTTTTTTAATGTTGTCTTATAAGCCAGATTTTCACTCTTCTCTTTCACCTTCATCAAGAGGCACTTTAGTTCCTTTTAGCTTTCTGCCATTAGAGTGGTGTCATCTCCACGTCTGAGGTTGTTGATATTTTTCTTGGCAACTTTGATTCCAGCTTGAGCTTCATCCAGTCTGGCAATTCATATGATATACTCTGCATAGAAGTTAGATAAGCAGAGTGACAATACACAGCCTTGACATACTCCTTTCCCAATTTGGAACCAGTTCATTGTTCCATGTCTGGTTCTTGATTTGCATACAGGTTTCTCAGGAGGCAGGTAAAGTTGTCTGGTATTCCATTCTCTTGATGAGTTTTCCACAGTTTGTTGTGATTCACGCAAAGGCTTTAGCATACTCATTGAAGCAGAAGTAGATATTTTTCTGGAATTCCCTTGTTTTTCTATGATCCAGCAGATAAGCAATTTGATTTCCGGTTCCTCTGTCTTTTCTAAATCCAACTTGTACATCTGGAATTTTTCTTTTTAAATTTATTTATTTTAATTGGAGGCTAATTACTTTGCATTATTGTATTGGTTTTGCCATACATTGACATGAATCTGCCCCGGCTGTACATGTGTTCCTCATTTTGAACTCCCCCAACCTCCCTCCACATCCCATCCCTCTGGTTCATCCCAGTGCACCAGCCCTGAGCATCCTGTATCATGCATTGAACCTGGTCTGGGGATTCATTTCACATATGATAATATACATGTTTCAATGCCATTCTCCCAAATCACCCCACCCTCGCCCTCTCCCACAGAGTCCAAAAGACTGTTCTATACATCTGTGTCTCTTTTGCTGTCTCGTCTACAGGGTTATCGTTATCATCTTTCTAAATTCTATATATATGCATTGGTATACTATATTGTTGTTTTTCTGTCTTCACTCTGTATAACAGGCCCCAGTTTCATCCACCTCCTTTTCACATACTGTTAAAGCCTATGTTGAAGTAATTTGAGAATTACTTTGCTAGCATGGGAAATGTGTGCAATTGTGAGGTAGTATGGACATTGTTTGGCATTGTCCTTCTTTGGGATTGAAATGAAAATTGACCTTTTCCAGCCCTGTGGCCACTGCTGAGTTTTCCAAATTTTCTGGATATTGTGTGCAGCAATTTAGCAGCAGCATCTTTTAGGATTTCCTTCTCTACACACATACTTTTAGGACTTGGAATAGTTCAGCTGGAATCCCATCACCTCCATTAGCTTCATTCCTAGTAATGATTCCTAAGGACTACTTGACTTCACATTCCAGGATGTCTGGTTCTAAGTGAGTGACCAAACCATCATGTTTATCCAGATCATTAAGACTTTTTTGTATAGTTTTTCTGTGTATTCTTCGGATTGCTCCGAAATACCTTCTGCTTCTGTTAGGTCCACATCATTTGTGTCCTTTATAGTGTTCATCTTTGCATGAAATGTTCCCTTGGTATCATTAATTTTCTTGAAGACATCTCTAGTCTTTTCCAATGTATTGTTTTCCTCTATTTCTTTACTTTGTTCACTTAAGAAACCTTTCTTATCTCTCCTTGCTATCCCTGGAACTCTGCATTCAGATGGGTGTATCTTTCCTTTTCTCCTTTGCCTTTAGCTTCTCCTGTTTTCTCAGCAATTGGTAAGTTCTCCTCAGGCAACCATTTTGCGTTCTTGCATTTCTTTTTTTTAAGGATGGTTTTGGTCATTGTCTGTACACTGTTATAAACCTATGTCCATGTTTCTTTAGGCATTCTGTCTATGAGATCTAATCCCTTGAATCAATGTGTCATTTCCACTGTATAACCATAACGAATTTGATTTAAGCCATACCTGAATGGCCTAGTGGTTTCCCATACTTTGTTCAATTCAAGTCTGATTTTTGCTGTAAGCAGTTCATGATCTGAGCCACAATCAGCTCCCAGTGTTGTTTTGGCTGGCTGTATAGAGTTTCTCCATCTTTGGCTGCAAAGAATATAGTCAATCTGATTTCAGTATTGACCATCTTGTGATGTCCATATGTAGAGTTATCTCTTGTGTTGTTAGAAGTGGGTGTTTGCTGTAACCAGTGTGTTCTCTTGGCAAAGCTCTATTACCCTTCGCCTGCTTCATTTTGTACTCCAATGCCAAACTTGCCTGTTACTCCAGGTATCTCTTGACTTCCTACTTTTGCATTCCAGTCCCTTGATGAGAAGGACATCTTTTTTAGGTGTTAGTTCTAGGTCTTGTAGGTTATAGAATCATTTACCTTTGGCTTCTTCAGTATTAGTGGTTGGGGCATAGACTTGGGCTACTGTAATGTTGAAAGGTTTGCCTTGGAAATGAACAGTAATCATTCTATCATTTTTGAGTTTGCACCCAAGTACTACATTTCAGACTCTTGTTGACCTTGAGGACTATTCCATTTCTTCTAAGAGATTCTTGCCCACAGTAGTAGATATAATGGTATCTGAAATAAATTTTCCCTTTCCTGTCTATTTATTCCATTGATTCTTAAAATATCAATGTTCACTCTTGCCATCTCCTATTTGACTACTTCCAATTTACCTTGATTCATGGACCTAACATTCCAGGTACCTATGCAATATTGTTTGTTTGTTTTTTTAAACAGCATTGGGCTCTACTTTCACCCTCAGACACATCCAAAACTGGACATCATTTCCTCTTTGACTCAGCTTCTTCATTCTTTCTGGAGCTACCCCTCTGCTCTTCTCCAGGGGCATGTTGGACACCTACCAACCTGAAGGATTCATCTTTCAGTGTCATATCCTTTTGCTTTTTCATGCTGTTCATGGAGTTCTCAAGGCAAGAACACTGGAGTGGTTTGCCATTCCCTTTCTCCAGTGGACCACACTTTGTCAGAACTCTCCACCATGACCCGTCCATCTTGGGTAGCCCTACACAACATGGCTCATAGTTTCATTAAGTTACACAAACCTCTGATCCATGTAATCAGTTTAGTTTTTCTGTGATTGTGGTTTTCATTCTGTCTGCCTTCTGATGGATGGGGATGAGAGGCTTGTGCAAGCTTCCTGATAGGAGGAAATGGCTGTAGGGAAACTGAGTGCTTGCTCTGGTGGTCAAGACCGTGCTCAGTAAGTCTTTAATCCGATTTTCTGTTGATGGGTGGGGTTGTGTTCACTCCTTGTCATTTGGCTTGAGGCCAGACTATGGTAGGAGTGACAGTGACCTCCTCCAAAAAGACTCATGTCAGCATGTCACACCTCCCAAGACTGCTGCTATCGGTGGGTCTGATCCAGTAGCAGGCCACTATCAACCCACGCATCTGCCAGAGACTCCCAAACACTCACAGGCAAGTCTGGCTCAGTCTCTTGTGTGGTCACTGCTACTTTCTCCTGGGTCCTTATTCAAGCAAGGTTTTTGCCCCCCCCCCCCCAAGAATCTCTGTTTCCCCAGTCCCGTGGAAGCTGTGTAATCAAATCCCACTGACCTTCAAAGTCAGATTCCCTGAGGATTCTCAGTCCTTTTATTGGATTCTCAGGTTGGGAAGTGTATTGTGGGGCCTAGAACTTTTTCAACAGTGAGAGAACTTATTTGGTATAACTGTTCTTCAGTTTGTGGATTACCCTCCCAGTGGCTCTATAGTGTGGCTAATGGTGACCTCCTCCAAGAGGTCTTGTGCTACAAGCCGTGCACCCCAGGACTGTTGCTGCAAAAGCCCTGTCCCCATGCCTTGCAGGAGACCTTCAAACACTTACAGGTAGGTCTGACTCAATTTGTTGTGGGGGGTCACTGTTCCTTTCCCTGGATCCTGGTGTACACAAGGTTTTATTTGTGCCCCCCAAGCATCTCTGGCAGGTATGAGGATTGATTTTCAATGGGATTGCACCCCTTCTATTGCCTTATTGCTGTGTCTCCTTTGTCCTTGGATGTGGGGTGTTGTGTCTTTTTTTGGTGGGTTCCAACATCCTTTGGATGATTGTTCAGCACTAGTTGTGATTTTGGTGTTATCACAGGAGAAGATGAGTGCATGTCCTTCTACTCCTCCATCTTGCTGTTAAAAGATACTCTCAAGTACAGCTGCATGCTTAAAAGATGGTCTAATGAACAGCTTGCCCTGAAGCTTGGGTGGGAGGGAAGTACCAGGGAGAGAAGAAGACTTGAATGTGGGCTGTGGAAACAGGGATATTCATCTGGCCATAACATTGACCTAGTATCCAGCTTTCCCCTGGTGCAACAGCAGTTTCCTGGCATGCAACTGTGTAGGAACTGTAGTTGATGTTGTAGGGATCAGAAAGAAAAACAAGGTTACTAAAATGATCCATGTGAGCTAATTATGATGAACACAATATTTTTAAAATATTCAAATTCTTTGGTGCCCCTCCCTTCAGGAGGTGAAGCTTAGTTCACCTTCCCAAGTGTGGGACAGATTTAGTGTCTTATGTTTAATAAGTAGAACATGGTGGAAGTGACAGTTTGATTTCTGATACTAGGTTTCAAAAGAAATCGTACCTTCCTCTTTGCCCAGTCTCTGGGGAAGTGCCAGGTGAGATGTGACAAGGACATAGAAGCCCTGCAGTAAGAAACTGAGGCTTCTCCTAAAATTCATGTAAATAAGCCATTTTAGAAGTAAGTTCTCCAGCCCCAGCCAAACCTTCAGATTACTGCAATCCTGGCTGACATCTTGACAGCAATCACATGAGACCCAGAGCCAGAATCACGAAGCTAGGTCACTACTAGGTTTTTGACCCACCAAAATTGTGAGGTAGTAAATGTTTATTGGAGCTTTAGGGTAAATCGTTATGTTACAATAGATAACCAATATGGACAGAAACTGCAACCAACTCCGGTACTCATTGAGGGCAAAAGGAATATGGCATGAGTAGAAGGAGAATGCACTCATAAATAGTAGTTACAATAATGGGACCAAATACAGAAAAGAAGAATGTTATAGTTATGAGTATTTCTTCCCTATTTGATACACTTATGCTGTGATTCATGGGGTCGCGGAGAGTCGGACACGACTGAGCAACTGAACTGAACTGAGTTGAACTGATGTATATATTAACCAAATATTCTTGTTTTCTTCTTTTCTCCCATTTTAGTACCATCTGAAATGTAATATTTAATAATATTTAAATTTATAGTCAAGAGCTAAGTAACAGGAATATAAATAGTTAAAGAATAAACGTACCCAAACCCTAAAAATGATCTTTGCCATCTTTTGGGGGCAAAGAGTTAGCATGTTTCCTTTTGTATGTGGAATAACTGCCTCATGTTAGGTGGGAGCATGATTTTGCTATTGTCTTTATTTCACAATTAGTGTAGTTATGTTTTGAAGAAGTGTGTATGGGTACCGAACTTGCAAGGTGTGTATTGTGGTGGCTTTGTAATATGCAGTAACCAGTCTACAAATACTCAACATTCCTCTGAAATTTCCTTCAACTTTTCTGATGGTGGGCTGGGTGTATACTTTGCTCTGTCATAAAGGACACCAGCTTTTCCTGCAGGATGCTTATGTTATCAAGGTTCAAGGCAACATGAGCAGACCTGGGTACCCCTTCATCTTTGTGAAGACTCTCAGGCTTACTCATTTCATATCTCATTTCCAATCTCTCTTCCCTTCCTGTCTACTGACAAAAGACTTAAAGCTACATGTCAGATGCAAAGAAAACAACTTTAGAGAGACTGTTTAACCAGTTATCTCAACTAAGTAAGATCTAATTCCAGGAATAGATATCTGTCTTACACACACACACACATACTTCCTGACCTTCACACTCACACTCCCCTAGTGGATTATCTCTGATTGAATTCTGACAGTGGTGTTAAATAGAGAAGTGGTGAGAATTGGCTGGGCTTATAATATAGTTTGAAAGTAGAACCAACGGCCCTTACCAGGGGTTTTGATCTGGGGATTGAAAGAAAATGATAAATCAAGGATTACTGTTATGTTCTTGATCTAAGCTACTAGGTGAAATTGGAAAGACTGGGGATAAGGGGAGGAGAGAACATGTCAGAAGTCCTACTTTACAAACTTTAAGTTTGAGATTAGAAATTCAAGTAAGAAAGTGTTAGGCAAGCAAATGGGTAAATAACTGTATCTCAGGAAAGCAGCCCAAATTGGAGACAAAGACTTAGGAGTCATAAGTATGTACATGATATTTAAAACAATGGAGGTAAATTCATTTTCTTAGGGAGATAGTGGAAATCAAGAGTAGAAGAGAGATAAGAGAAGAGATCTCCAACATTTAGAGGTAAATCAGAAGTGGTTACAATAAGGGAGATTGGAAAAGAGCCATCAGTAAGTAGAAGGAAATGTGAGTGTGACATAAGAGCCAACACCAAGAAGTGTTTCAAAAAATACTTAAAACCCTAGAGTTGTTGGTGTCCTTAGAATCTTAGGAGGCATTCCAGAAAGGCCCACAGCTCCTTTACTACTGTATTGCAATTATCTGGAATCAGGAGTGGATCCAGAACCTGCATATTCCTCAATTTCCTTTCCTTCTAATAATATTCATGACTACCACTATAATCTCATTATGCTGTTTATCTCTGTTTTCTAGAAGCCCAGAATTCCCAGGTCATTCTCCTCTCATCCCCTGAAATCTCATCTAAGACTCAAGACTTCCCTGCTATTCTCATCAAACTTGAACATCAACTCTTTTTACTCAACAACTCCTGAAACATTCCTACCATGCCCTCCAGCATTCAGTCACTCACCAAAATTTCCCATTTCTTCAACATCATCTCTAAAAATGCTCTCCTTGCTCAATTAAAACTTGGCTGGATTTCCCCTGAGGTTTCTGCTTCCCCTTCAGTGGTAGCATTTTATCTCTCACATTCCACATACCATAGGGTATAAACATGTGTTACTTTGCCACTTCCAAACTGAAATTGCCACTATGAATGGCATATTAGACTATGCCACCTTGCAGTCATTTATTAACACTTCATCCCACTCATTTACTTTTAAATTTTAGCTCTTTCCAAAACCACTCCTATCACAGTTTGCGGGGATGCCATTTTTCATAAAGGTAATTCTCCCAAGATTCTGGAATGTCAGCTGCTGAATTACCTCACCTTAAATAATCCTGTACCCTTCCGTATCCTGGTAATCCACTCTCATATTTATATGTTATTATTACCAATAACTTCAAATTCTCCATTAACTAAATTTCAAGGACCTTTTAGTTCTAGCTCACCCTCTAAATTACTCCACATCCAACTGTCTTTTAATTCACAGTTCCTATATCCTTTGATCTCAAAACTGTTTCACTGTCCCTTTGCCCTTCATGACTTCACTACCGCCCTTAGTTTAAATTCCATAGCTCATCATTAAACACCGGCTTTTGCATAGATCTTCATCTCTCCAGCACCTCTCTGTATTTATCACTTCTTGTTGCTCAGTTTCTAAGTTGTGTACAACTCTTTGTAACCTGATGGACTATGGCACACCAGGCTTCTCTGTCCTTCATTGTCTTTTAGAGTATTTATCTCCTGGAGTACTTATAAAACTAGATAGTGAAATCTTGGCCTTTGTTAAATACAGTCTTCCATCTTGTATCTGTTCCCCAATATATTACCCAATGGTCAAAGAAAATCATAAACATGATTGCTATGGACTGAATGTTTGTATCTCCTCAAAGTCATATGTTAAAACTGAATCTCCAATGTGATTGTATTTGGGAGTTGAGCCTTTGGAAGATGATTAGGTCATGAGGGTGAAACCATCAAAAATTTGATGAGTTTTCTTATAGAAGATGCCCTTCCCCTGTGTGAGGACACAGTAAAAAGATGACCACCTGTGAACCAGAAAGTGGGCCCTCATTAAACACCCAATCAGGCTGTATCTTGATCACAGATTTCTCAGGCTTCAAAACTGAAAGATAACTACTAATTTTAAATAAACCCTTAGTGTGGCTCTATCTTAATATATGTGTCTAGTTCTTTTATTCTTCTACACTTCTACATAACAATGGTATGTTGTACTCTTAAGCCTTCAATATTTTCCCTCTCTTAAATTTCAGCTGATAGCCTTGTTTCTATTTTACTCAGAAAGGAAGTAAAAAGGAAAAAAAAAAATTCCAAGTGCACTCAACACCACAGCTAACTACATGCCTGCATTTGTGCTCATTTTTATGCCTTCCTGCCTATTATTATGGATTAATTTACCTTTCTGGTTAGGACTAGCTCCTTCACCTATACACTGTGTCTCATATCCTTTCACTGACTCCAAGACATATTAATTCCTTCTTCTTTCATGAATCATCAGCTTTGCCATCTCTATTTAATCATAACCTTAATTTTTACAGACTGTCATATCTCCTATCTGAAATAAAGCTTTTTTTGACCCTAATCTCTCTTCCAGTGACTTCTCCATTTCTCTGTTCTCTGTTGCTTCTCTATAGCAAACACTTAAAAATATTTGTCTATATTTCAGTTCAGTTCAGTTCAGTCAGTTCAGTTCAGTCACTCAGTCGTGTCCGATTCTTTGCGACCCCATGAATCACAGCACACCAGGCCTCCCTGTCCATCACCAACTCCCGGAGCTCACTCAAACTCATGTCCACAGAGTTGGTGATGCCAACCAGCCATCTCATTCTCTGTCATCCCCTTCTCCTCCCGCCCCCAACCTTTCCCAGCATCAGAGTCTTTTCCAGTGAGTCAACTCGTCGCATGTGGTGGCCAAAGTATTGCAGTTTCAGCTTTAGCATCAGTCCTTCTAATGAACACCCAGGGTTGATCTCCTTTAGAATGGACTGGTTGGATCTCCTTGCAGTATAAGGGACTCTCAAGAGTCTTCTCCAACACCACAGTTCAAAAGCATCAATTCTTCGGCGATCAGCTTTCTTCACAGTCCAACTCTCACATCCATACATGACCATGGGAAAAACCATAGCCTTGACTAGACGGACCTTTGTTGGTAAAGTAATGTCTCTGCTTTTTAATATACTATCAAGGTTGGTCATAACTTTCCTTCCAAGGAGCAAGCGTCTTTTAATTTCATGGCTGCAATCAGCATCCGCAGTGATTTTGGAGCTCCAAAAAATAAAGTCTGACACTGTTTCCACTGTTTTTCCAAGTATTTCCCATGAAGTGATGGGAACAGATGCCATGATCTTTGTTTTCTGAATGTTGAGCTTCAAGCCAACCTTTTCACTCTCCTCTTTCACTTTCATCAAGAGGCTTTTGAGTTCCTCTTCACTTTCTGCCATAAGGGTGGTGTCATCTGCATATCTGAGGTTATTGATATTTCTCCCAGCAATCTTGATTCCAGCTTGTGCTTCTTCCAGCCCAGCGTTCCTCATGATGTACTCTGCATATAACTTAAATAAACAAGGTGACAATATACAGCCTTGACGTACTTCTTTTCCTATTTGGAACCAGTCTGTTGTTCCATGTCCAGTTCTGACTGTTGCTTCCTGACCTGCATACAGATTTCTCAAGAGGCAGGTCAGGTGGTCTGGGATTCCCATCTCTTTCAGAATTTTCCACAGGTCATTGTGATCCACACAGTCAAAGGCTTTGGCATAGTCAATGAAGCAGAAATAGATGTTTTTCTGAAACTCTCTTGCTTTCTCCATGATCCAGCGGATGTTGGCTATTTGATCTCTGGTGCCTCTGCCTTTTCTAAAATCTGCTTGAACATCTGGGAGTTCACGGTTCACATATTGCTGAAGCCTGGCTTGGAGAATTTTGAGCATGACTTTACTAGCGTGTGAGATGAGTGCAGTTGTGCGGTAGTTTGAACATTCTTTGGCATTGCCTTTCTTTGGGATTGGGATGAAGACTGACCTTTTCCAGTCCTGTGGCCACTGCTGAGTTTTCCAAAATTTTTGGCATATTGAGTTCAGCACTTTCACAGCATCATCTTTCAAGATTTGAAATAGCTCAACTGGAATTCCGTCTCCTCCACTAGCTTTGTTCTTAGTGATGTTTATCTATATTTGCTATCTCTAATTCCACTTCTTCTATTCTCTCTTGCATTCACACAATTTAGACATTTCCCTCTCTCTTACCTATTGAATCTACTCTCATCAAAGTTGCCATTCATGTCTTTGATGTTCTGATGTCCAGTGGTTAATTTATAGTCCACATCTTACTTCTGTCAGCTACCTTATATATAGTCTTCTTAAACTGCATTCCTTCTTAGCTTCTAGAACACCACACTTAAATCTTTGTCTTTGACCTGCCTACTGACTGCCCCTTCTTACTTATTTTGCTTGTTTTTTTGGTTGATTGTTTTATTGGTTCTTCCTCATTGTTCTGACTTCTAAACTTTAGAATACTCCAAGACTCAGATCCCTGGTCAGGATATTAAGATACTGCATGGCATCTGGTCCCATCACTTCAGGGCAAATCAATATGGAAACTGTGACAGACTTTATTTTCTTGAGCTCCAAAATCCCTTTGGATGGTGACTGCAGCCATGAAATTAAAAGACACTTGCTCCTTGGAAGAAAGTGAAAGTTGCTCAGTCATGTCCAACTCTTTGAGACCTCAAGGACTATACAGTCCATGGAATTCTCTAGGCCAGAATACTGGAGTGGGTATCCTGTCCCTTCTCCAGGGGATCTTCCCAATCCTGGGATCAAACCCAGGTCTCCCACATTGCAGGAGATTCTTTACCACCTGAGCCACGAGGGAAGCCCTTGGAAGAAAAGGCTATGGCAAACCTAGACAGCATATTAAAAAGCAGAGACATCACTTTGCCAACAAAGGTACATAGAGTCAAATCTATGGTTTTTCCAATAGTCATGTGTGGATGTGAGAGTTGAAACATTAAGTAGGCTGAACACTGAAAAATTGATGCTTTTAAATTATGGTATTAGAGAAGACTCTTGAGAGTCTTCTTGGATGAGTCCCTTGGATGCAAAGAGATCAAACTAGTCAATCATAAAGGAAATCAATTCCAAATATTCATTGGAAGGATGACGCTGAAGCTGAAGCTCCAATACTTTGGCCACCTGATGAGAGGACTGACTTATTATAAAAGATGCTGATGCTGGGAAAGATTGAAGGCAGGAGGAAAAAGGGACAGCAGAGGATGAGATGGTTGGTTGGCATCACCAACTCAATGGACATGAGTTTAAGCAAGCTTTGGTATATGGTGAAAGACAAGGAAGCCTGGTGTGCTGCAGTCCACGGGGTCACAAAGAGTCAGACATAACTGATTGATTGAATGACAGCAAGGATATGTAGTAAAAATTGACCTTAGCTTTTTTTCTCAACAGAGCTGTGATGTTTGTGACTAGAATCTTACCATTTGAGAACTTTAGCATTCATAGTATCAGATAATTTAATTGGATTCCTCCTAGCTTCCTCACTTCATGGTTATCATCCCCACCATCATCATTATCACCATTATCATTATATTATCTGTTTTTGGGATTTTTTTCCCCTTTTTGGCCTTGCAGCACAATTTGAGGATCCTGACCAGGGATCAAATTTATGTCCCCTGCCCCCATGGAGCCATTGATTCAATTTCTACTTAAAAAGAACTTGCACCTTATTTGGAGTAAGGTGTTTTGTGGTTTTTTTTTAACATATGTATATGGTGTCATGAGAGTGCCAGCAGTGTTTGGTTTCCACTAATGAACCTTGAGGATGAACGTTTCCAAACTTCCATGTAAGTGCATTATGTAAAAGTCTGGACCTGCTCAAAAACCTGTTCATCTCAAAGTACTCAGTATACTGAGATCCTTTCTTTTCCCTTCCTATCTGCCTCAGTAGCACTTTCAATTGTTTATTAGAGCAGCTATTTACTCAGAATGTTAATGGAGAGGACTAGCATACTCATCTGTTAAATTACAATGACAATTTAGAAATTTGGTGCCGTCTTAATTTTGGAGCTTGGTCTGCTAATAAAGGAAACACAGAGTCAAGGTGATTTTCAGATCATTTTAACAGAATAACTAATATAAAGGGATGAGAATTTCTATCCTGGACTGCTTTTCATTTCAAAGTTGATGAGGACACTATTCTGTTTCACAAAAGACAGAAAATTTATAAGGGTATGCAAGGCAGATTATGGTGTGGCCTAGCTGTTGAATTTTTCATTTGCACCATAAACAAACAATGAGAAACATTTACTACCCATTTCAAAGATAACTATACATGAAGAGAGACTGTGGAGTGGGAGCAGGAACAATTAAATTTCAATCTTTAAAATGTCATTGCATTTTAGACATTTCTGTATATGGCTTTTTGCTCTTAATTTTTTATTTTCTTATCAAAATGTATAAAACTCCACACTCCTTTGATGAACAAGTCACTGAAGAGTAGCAAGCAAGGTATCATAGCTTCCAATTGTATCATAGATTCTGGACTAAATGTCATCCCAGTATTTCAGTGTAGCAGTTATTAGTATGAGTTGATGTTCTTATCTTTATAACCTGGTTACACTACAATACAAAGCCCTGATAACAATCTGTAAGCCAGCATAAGATGAATTATCATCCTGGGTATTGGCAGAAAGTTCAATTTGGAAATGCACAATAAAATGTCTGAAATTTTAGTGACCAAAAACTCAGCAATGGCCACAGGACTGGAAAAGGTCAGTCTTCATTCCAATCCCAAAGAAAGGCAATGCCAAAGAATGCTCAAACTACCGCACAATTGCACTCATCTCACACGCTAGTAAAGTCATGCTCAAAATTCTCCAAGCTAGGTTTCAGAAATATGTGAACCATGAACTTCCAGATGTTCAAGCAGGTTTTAGAAAAGGCAGAGGCACCAGAGATCAAATTGCCAACATCCGCTGGATCATGGAGAAAGCAAGAGAGTTCCAGAAAAACATCTATTTCTGCTTCATTGACTATACCAAAGCCTTTGACTGTGTGGATCACAATAAACTGTGGAAAATTCTGAAAGAGATGGGAATCCCAGACCACCTGACCTGCCTCTTGACAAACCTGGATGCAGGTCAGGAAGCAACAGTTAGAACTGGACATGGAACAACAGACTGGTTCCAAATAGGAAAAGGAGTACTTCAAGGTTGTATATTGTCACCCTGCTTATTTAACTTATATGCAGAGTACATCATGAGGAACGCTGGGCTGGGAGAAGCACAAGCTGGAATCAAGATTGCCAGGAGAAATATCAATAACCTCAGATATGCAGATGACACCACCCTTATGGCGGAAAGTGAAGAGGAACACAAAGGCCTCTTGATGAAAGTGAAAGAGGAGAGTGAAAAAGTTGGCTTGAAGTTCAACATTCACAAAACAAAGATCATGGCATCTGTTCCCATCACTTCATGGGAAATAGATGGGGAAACAGTGTCAGACTTTATTTTGGGGGGCTCCAAAATCACTGCGGATGCTGATTGCAGCCATGAAATTAAAAGACGCTTGCTCCTTGGAAGGAAAGTTATGACCAACCTAGATAGCATATTAAAAAGCAGAGACATTACTTTACCAACCAAGGTCCGTCTAGTCAAGGCTATGGTTTTTCCCATGGTCATGTATGGATGTGAGAGTTGGACTGTGAAGAAAGCTGATCGCTGAAGAACTGATGCTTTTGAACTGTGGTGCTGGAGAAGACTCTTGAGAGTCCCTTGGACTGCAAGGAGAGCCAACCAGTCCATTCTAAAGAAGATCAATCCTGGGTGTTCATTGGAAGGACTGATGCTAAAGCTGAAACTGCAATACTTTGGCCACCTCATGTGACGAGTTGACTCACTGGAAAAGACTCTGATGCTGGGAAAGGTTGCGGGCGGAAGGAGAAGGGAACGACAGAGAATGAGATGGCTGGTTGGCATCACTGACTCTGTGGACATGAGTTTGAGTGAACTCTGGGAGTTGGTGATGGACAGGGAGGCCTGGCGTGCTGTGATTCATGGGGTCGCGGGGAGTCGGACACGACTGAGCGACTGAACTGAATTGAACTGATTAGTATAATGGATTAGTATAATGGTTCCAGATATTTTGTCATGTGCTAAGAAGATGAGGAGGGAGATTTAACATAGTTTCTGTTAGGGACATCAAGGGACATTTAGAGGACAGGATGATTATCTCCTTTGATGCGAAACTCTGACATCAACTGGATCCAACAATACCCTAGTGTTCAACTCAGGTAAGCAGTTAGTAATCCCTTCTTATTTAGGTAATATTGATCACAATGTTTCAATTTTTGCCCTCCTTTACTTCTCATATAAGGGCCATTCTATTTTCTGGTTTTTATTTCTTTATTTGTGTGTGTGTGTGTGTGTATGTATATATATTTGGAGAAGGAAATGGCACCCCACTCCTGTGTTCTTGCCTGGAGAATTCCAGGGACGAGGGAGCCTGGTGGGCTGCTGTCAATGGGGTCAAAGAGTTGAACACGACTGCTGTGTTCGACAGCATCAGCAGTGTCTATATACATGTGATACATGTATATACATGGGTGTGTATATACATGTACATATATCATAGTTAACTCAACTACTTTCAAAGTATATTATTATTCAAGAAAGAGGTACGTCATTAATATATAGGAATCATTTTAGTTAAACTGATGGAAGGATTATTTTTTTCAGACTTAAAGCTGACTTTTTCATCTTTACAATAACTCTTAAGCATAAGATAACAAATATTTGTGCACATTCAAAGATGCTAAAGTAATCATGTGTGATAACTATTAATCATTGGGGACTTAACAAATGCACTCAGGGTCCTTTGAGACTCTGTTGTTCCATTTTTATTGGTGTGAATTAGACATGAAGTTGCAAGCAAGGCTATAATGCATTGATATAAGGCAGACATTATAAGTAGATAGCTCACAGTGATGTTTTATTTTTCCAACATGATATTTTAACATTATTTGATTTGCCAACACTTAAAGATTGAGAGTTTCTCACAGAAATTTTGGATTTTCTGCTTTGTTTTGAAATATTGGGGAATTGGAGACACTTGATCTATATTCAATGGTATGCTAGTAGATGTTTAACATCTTGCTCTCTCTGAGAAAATTCTAATTTGTGTCATTTACAGATTTCTGTGATAAAATAGTTCTACCATGGTTGATTTCAAGCTACCAATGTGACATTATTCAAGTGGAGCTGAGAAGAGATGCATGCAATCTGTTCTTGCAAACCAGTGTGAGCCAGCTCACCACATTTATATTTCTCCTCAGCATAACTGGCTAAAGCTGCTAATTCACCCCTTTAGATGAGGCGCAGTCTCTTTAGTTCTTCCCTCTGGCAACTGTGTTGCTTATTTAGGTGACCTGCTAATTCAGAGGGGTTATTGTTCATTGGAAGGACTGATGCTAAAGCTGAAACTGCAATACTTTGGCCACCTCATGCGACGAGTGACTCACTGGAAAAGACTCTGATGCTGGGAAAGGTTGGGGGCGGGAGGAGAAGGGGACAACCGAGAATGAGATGGCTGGATGGCATCACCGACTCTGTGGACATGAGTTTGAGTGAACTCTGGGAGTTGGTGATGGACAGGGAGGCCTGGCGTGCTGTGATTCATGGGGTCGCGGAGAGTCGGACACAACTGAGCGACTGAACTGAACTGAAGTGAACTGATGTTTGTATCTGTGACCTCTGGCAGAAGACATAATTATGTTGAGAATTAAGGCCTGGGACCCTGGAAAATGAGAGAAGCTCAAAGTTATTAACTAGGCATCGTGTGGTTCAGGCTTTTGGTTGAAAAGAGTTGACAATTGGAAAAAGAATACAATAAAATCAAAGACAGGGGAAGTAGAGAAAAAGCATTGTGCTGATCAATATCTGTGCATTTGTAGCGCCAGTCATTTTCTGGAGAATGTGGCCTCTGCAGAAACTAGTACACAAAAAATTAGAGCAGTGATGGTAGCACCCCTAGGATTACAATGTTGGATCATTAGAAGTAAGTTGGATTTGGAGGCAGCCTCCCGGGATGTCTATGTAGGCTGGTGGCCTGAGAAAAATCTAGTGATTTGGGTCTCATGGCTGCTCGGGGCCTCTGGGAAGGTATGGCCAGATAGCTGCCAAATCTTTAAGACTTACCATACCCACTCTGGTCCTCAGTATACTCTGCTGATCTGTTTTCATGAACCAGAGCAGGGCCTGCCCAGAAATGCCACATATGATTTTGAGGGTTGCACACTGCACAACTCTGGAGTGGTACATTTTCCACAAAGCATGATTTGGATGGTCCCTCCCTAACTGTTCAGTACATTAGCCTGTGCTCCATACTTGCATGGAAATAAATAAAGACCCATCAAATAACAACAGTAAAGGCTATTCATTCAGGTCTTGCTATAGAAAGAGGATTAGCCACTGTCACTTGCATTTTAGCAAAGACTCAAAGACAAGTAGAAAAGTGGGAAAACTCTATAGTGGGACAAAGGGAAAGTTTTAGGTATGTCCTGACTGGAAGATGTTTTCAGGAAGCCATAGGCAGGCTAATTAGAAGCAGAGTATCTTATGAGGTATATATTTGCTTTCTCCTACTGGTCCTAAATTGGAGGTGGGAATAAAAATCAGAGAAGCTGTCAGTTATTAGTCAAGTTCTTGTCATTTTGAGCCAATTGTTACAGAAGCTATTGTTTGCCTTTTTGGATTGTTACTAGAGCAATCTGGTCTCCTGCAAGTCTGACTTACAGCTTCCTAGGCTGATTATTGTATATAAAGGAGTAGGCTTCCTGGGCAGGTTGCTGTAGGTTGTGGGTCAGAGTTCTATTTTTACACATGGTTTGGCTGTCGTCTATATATTCAGTCTTCCACCTAGTGGTCCAAACTGCCTTTCTCATTGACTGCCATTTCTCTGCCAAGCATTGCTATTTCTAAGGGTAGCTTCACAATGAGTCTATCGATATTAGGTTTTCCAACAGTTAAAATAAGTTTTACAAAGGTATGTTTTAGGTGATATGATACTGCAATTTATAATAAGAAACATATGTTAGGTCTTCATTCACTGTTTCTAGCACATAGCTCTTAAACCCTGGGAATTAGGTATTCAGAGCCATAATGGTGTCTTTTACTATGTAAAGGAGATGACTTTTGGAAAGTATCTAAATATGAGGGCTGCTTGCCTTCTGGTTGCCAGGGAAACCAACCATGTGACTAGAAATTTAGGACTTTCAGTCTCACTCCTCAACCTTCAGGCAACAGGGAGGCACTGAAGATTAAATTCAACTGCCAAAGGCCAGTGGTGCCTATGTAATGAATCCTACCTAAAAACCCAAAAGAATGGGGTTTGCTTGCTCTGGGTTGATGAACATGCGGAGATACAGGGAGAGTCGTGGTTTCAGAGAGCATGGAATCTGCTCACCCTTTCCCATATACCTTGCTTTATGCATTTCTTCCATCTCGTTATTTCTGAGTTGCATTCATTTTAAAATTAGTGGATAATTTGATAAGTAAAATGCCTCTATGAGTCCTGTGAGCTGCTCTAGCAAATTAATTGAACCCAAGAAGGGGATTGTTGAAATCTCTGGTATATATCCTGTCAGTCAGAAGCAACAACCTGGACTTGTGATTGATATCTGAAGTCGGGGGAGAGCAATCTTGCAGTACTGAGTCCTCAAACTGTGGGACCTGATGCAGTCTCCATGTTGAGTTTCAGAGTTGAGCTGAACTGTAGGACACACCACTGGCATCGGAGAATTGCTTGATGGCATGAAAAAAGACTATAAACATTGTAATTGGGTAGCAGAATCACAGTGGTGGGAATGGGAGATGGGTGGTGATGGAGTAGAATGGTCCATATCACACAGTTTCAAATGGAAGTAGGAATAAACCAAAAAGAAACACTGGACTCTCTGAGAGATCAGGGCCAATAGACTTGGAACTTTTTAGTACTGACTCTGTTGTATTTTGGGGGCTTCTCCAGTAGCTCAGTGGTAAAGAATCTGCCTGCGATGCAGGAGTTACTGGGGACACAGGTTTGGTCCCTGGGTCAGGAAGATCATCTGGAGAAGGGTATGGCAACCCACTCCATTGCCTGGAGAATCCCAACGACAGAAGAGCCTTGGGGGCTATAGTCCATGGGGTTGCAAAGAGTCAGACATGACTGAAGCGACTTAGCATGCACTGTTGTATTTGGAGGATGCCAGCATTTTAACTTAGACTTAGGGGAGGAGGGGGCTTCCATCTACAATGATAATTAATCTTAGTTGCCCATGCTGAAATATCTAAACCAAGTGAAAGGGTTAAATATACCTAGTATAATTAACTTCTATAGGTGCAAAAGTTAAAGCCAAAGAGGTTGTTATAAAATACAGATAGCTTATACGAAAATAGACTATAGTAAAGATTCTGCTAGTTATTCTTCTCTGTAGGTGACCTGCCCTCATGGATCAATTCTCTTTTTGGGGTTGACTTTCTCGTCAATGATTATCCTCTTAATGGATCACAGCCTTGTCATGGCAAAGGGGCTTACATAACTCAATGAAGGTATGAACCATGCTATGCAGAGACAGCCAAGAATGTCAGGTCATAGAAAAGAGTTTGACAAAACGTAGTGCACTACGTTTGGAGGAGGGATGGCCAAACATTCCAATATTCTTGCCACAAGAACTGCATGAACATTATGAAAAGGCAAAAAGATAGGATACCAGAATACAAGCCATCAGGTCAGGAGTCCGATATGCTACTGGGGAAGAGAGCAGGGCAAGTACTAATAGCTTCAGAAAGAATGAAGTGCCTGGGCTAAATTAGAAATGATGCTCAGTTGTGAATGTTTCTGGTGGTGAAAGTAAAGTCATATGTTTTAAAGAGCAATATTGCATCAGAATGTGGAATGTTAGGTCCATGAATCAAGGTAAAGTGGTCAAGTAGGAGATTCCTTGTGGGTTTCCTCAGTGGTAAAGCATCCACCCGTAATGCAAGGGGCACAGAAGACTCACAGGTTCAAACCTTGGGTCGGGAAGATCCCATGGAGAAGGAAATGACAACCCAAATAGTATTCTTGCCTGGAAACTCCCATGGACAAAGGAGCTTGGTGGGTAACAGTTCATGGGGTCAAAAAGACTCAGACACAACTGAGCACACATGCAAGCAGGAAATAAAAAGATTGAACACCTATGTCTTAGGAATCAGTGAACGAAAATGGACAGGAATGGGTGCATATAATTCAGATGATCATTGTATCTACTACTGTGGGCAAGAATCCCTTAGAAGAAATGGAGTAGCCATCATAGTCAACAAAAGAGTCTGTAATGCAGTATTTGGGTGCAATCTCAAAAATGACAGAATGGTCTAGGTTCATTTCCAAGGCAAACCATTCAACATCATAGTAATCCAAGTCTATGGCCCATCCACTAATACCAAAGAAGCTGAATGGTTCTATGAAGACTTACAAGACCTTCTAGAACTAACATGAAAAACTGATGTCCTTTTCATCACAGGGGATTGAAATGCAAAAGGAGGAAGTCAAGAGATACCTGGGATAAAGGGCAAGTTTGGCCTTGGAGTGAAAAAATGAAGCAGGGCAAAGGCTGAGTTTGGTCAAGAGAACTCACTGGTGAGAGCAGACATGCTCTTCCAACAACACAAAGACAACTCTACATGTGGACAATCACCAGATGGTCAATAGTGAAATCAAATTGATTATATTCTTTCAAATGATGGAGAAGTTCTATACAGTCAGCAAAAACAAGACCTGGAGTTGACTGTGGCTAATAATCATGAGGCCTTATTGCAAAATTCAGGTTTAAATTGAAAAAAGTAGGGAAAACCACTAGGCCATTTAGAGATGACATAAATCAAATTCCTTATGATTACACAGTGACAAATAGATTCAAGGAGGTGACAAATAAATTCAAGGGGTTTGATCTGTTAGGAAGAATGACTGAAAAACTATGGAAGGAGGTTAGTAGCATTGTACAGGATATGTTAACCAAAATCATCATAGAGGAAAAGAAATGCAAAAAAATCAAAGTGGTTGTCTGAGGAAGCCTTACAAATAGCTGCTGCTGCTGCTAAGTCGCTTCAGTCGTGTCCGACTCTGTGCAACCCCATAGACGGCAGCCCACCAGGCTCCCCCATCCCTGGGATTCTCCCGGCAAGAACACTGGAGTGGGTTGCCATTTCCTTCTCCAATGCATGAAAGGAAAAGTGAAAGTGAAGTCGCTCAGTCGTGTCCGACTCTTAGCGACCCCGTCGACTGCAGCCCACCAGGCTCCTCCATCCATGGGATTTTCTAGGCGAGACTACTGGAGTGGGTTGCCCGACCTTCTTAAATGAACAATGCAGAAATAGAGGAAAGCATTAGAATGGGAAAGACTAGAGATCTTTTCAAGAAAACCGGAGATAACCAGGGAATATTTCATGCAAGGTTGGGCACCATAAAGGACAGAAACAGTAAGGACCTAACAGAAGCAGAAGAGATTAAGAAGAGATAGCAAGAATACACAGAAGAACTGTACCAAAAAAGTCTTAATGACCTGGATAACGACAATGGCGTGGTCACTCACCTATAGCTAGACATCCTGGAGTGTGAAGTCAGTTCAATTCAGTCACTCAGTCATGTCCGACTCTTTGCAACCCTATGGGCTACAGCAGTGTGAAGTCAAGTGGGCCTTAGAAAACATTACCATGAACAAAACTAGTGGAGGTGATGGCATTTAAGTTGAGCTATTTAGAATCCTGAAAATGCTGTGCTCAACATGTCAGCAAATTTGAAAAACATAGCAGTTGCCACAGTACTGAAAAAAATCAGTTTTCATTACAGTCTCAAAGAAGGGCTATGCCAAAGAATGTTCAAACTATTGTGCAATTGTGCTCATTTCTCATACTAGCAAGGTTTTGTTCAAAATCCTTCAAGCTAGGCTTCAGCAGTTGTGAATTTAGAACTTCCAGATATACAAGCTGGGTTTAGAAAAGGCAGTGGAACCAGGGATCGAAATGCCATCATTGGTTGAATTATAGAGAAAGCAAGGGAAGTCCAGAGAAACATCTACCCTGGCTTCATTGACTATGCAAAAGCCTTTGACCATGTGGATCACAACAAACTGTGGAAAATTCTTAAAGAGATGAGAATATCAAACCACCTTACCTATCTCCTGAAACCTGTATGCAGGTCAAGAAACAACAGTTCAAATCGAACATAGCAAAATGGACTGGTTCAAAATTGGGAAAGGAGTATGACAGGCTATATATTGTCACTCTGCTAATTTAACTTATATGCAGAGTACATCATGCAGAATGTCAGACTTGAATCACAAGGTGGAGTCAAGATTGCTGGGAGAAATAAAAACCTCAGCTATGCAGATAGATGATACCACTCCAACAGTAGAAAGTTAAGAGGAATTAAAGAACCTCTTGATGAGGGCAAAAGATAAGAGTGAAAATACTGGCTTAAAACTCAACATTCAAAAAACTAAGATCATGGTATCTGAGCCCATCACTTCATGGCAAGCAGAAGGGGGAAATGTGGGAGTAAGACAGATTTTATTTTCATGAGTTCCAAAATCACTGGGAATGGTGACTGCAGCCATAAAATTCAAAGATGCTTGCTCTTTGGCAGGAAAGCTATAACAAATTTAGATGTATATTAAAAAGCAGAGACGTACCTTTGCTGACATAAGTCCATATAATCAGATATATGGTTTTTCCATTAGTCATGAATGGATGTGAGAGTTGGGCCATAAAGAAGGCTGAGTGCCAAAGAACTGATGCTTTTGAATTGTGGTGTTGGAGAAGACTCTTGAGAGTCCCTTGGATGGCAAAAAGATCAAATCAGTTAATCCTAAAGAAAATCAACCCTGAATATTCATTGGAAGGACTGATGCTGAAGCTGAAACTCCAATACTTTGACCACCTGATGCAAAGAGATGACTCATTGGAAAAGACCCCAAAGCTGAGAAAGGTGGAAGGCAAAAGGACGAGGGACTGGCAGAGAATGAGATGGTTACATAGCATCACAGACTCAATGTATATGACTTTGAGTAAATTCCTCGAGATAGTGAAGGATAGGAGAGCCTGGCAAGCTGCAGTCCATGGGGTCACAAAGAATCAGACAGGACTTAGTGACTAATGAGCAACAACATCTCTGCAATGAGAGCAGGGGCTGTGCTCTGTGTGTTTTGCAATTTACTCATAGAGCAGCTTTGATGCCTTCAAAATATTGATAACTCTTCTATGCATGATACAGTTTGCTCAGGGCTGGTGTACTGGGATGAACCAGAGGGATGAGATGGGGAGGGAGGTGGGAAGGGGGTTCAAGATGGGGAACACATGTACACCCGGGGCAGATTCATGTCAATGTATGGCAAAACCAATACAATAATGTAAAGTAATTAGCCTCCAATTAAAATAAATAAATTAAAAAGAAAAGAAAAGAAGTTCTCCAAGATAAGGCAAAGCAGCAGGCTATGTTATGTGCATAGCCAACTGAAGCAGCTATTTTAAAGAAGGCTGTGACCTGTGGTGAGCCAAGCTTGTGTGTCCTTGGTCAATAGATTCACCTCGTGTCCTCTACAAGAGGTAACGCTACCACTTATTTTCCATATAAACTTGACAAATGGTATGTGAACAGTTGAGCTTCAAAATTCCTTTGGTTAAAAATTAAAAATTTGCTCTTGAAAGTTGAATTTTCCTGGATTTCTGTTTTTCATTCTATTTCCACTTTTCTACTCTTTCTTCCTTCAATACTGTTTTTCTCCATCCCATGACATTGAAATGTACCATGATTTTCTACTTCCTTTCAGTAAAGTTCCAACTTTTAAAGATATTTTCTTATCAATTAGAATCAAAGAGATAAAAGTGGAGATAAAAAATTCCTCTTGTTTTGCCTTATCTTAACATGAAATATGAAGACTTTCCCTTATTTTATCCTTTCTTTTTCTTCCCATATCTCTCTTTTTCTTCATGTCTTTTACTCATTCTCTTTAGCTTATGTCTGTGCCCTTTAACTTACCTGTGCTATGATATGGCTTAGCATGATGGCAGTTCAGAGGTCAGGGATACATTATTGAATCTGCTCTGTACTGCATTCACGCCACACCATATCCAATGGTGTTTTCTGGTTTGACAATGATGTCACTAGAAAACACTTTCTTCCCCAGATAACACATTAAACTTCTCAACTCCAACTACCCAAGCTAGATCCTTAGCTTTAAAACAAAAACAAAAAGAGTAGCACTGTTTTGCGTTATTTGTCCTGATGTCTGTTCAAATACATTAAAATGTGTTAAAAAGCGCGGAGGCATTACTGCTTTGTCCTAAGATTGTGACAATACTGGGAGTGTTAGTTGCTCAGTTGTGTCCAACTCTTTACGACCTCGTGGACTGTAGCCTGCCAGGTTTCTCTGTCCATGGAATTCTCCAGGCAAAATAATGGAGTGGGTTGCCATTCCCTTCTCCAGGGGATCTTTCCAACCCAGGGATTGAACCCAGGTTTCCTGCATTGCAGGCAGATTCTTTATCAACTGAGCCACCAGGAAAACTCTGAGAATACTAAGAAGTTACCGGCATTTTTTTTTGCACCTACTGTGTAATGTAAGGTAATTTGCTGATAAACGATCAATGCTCTGAGTTAATGCTTAGATGTTTATGCTAATTGTCTTCAGAAAGGCAATTTTTTTTTTTTTTAATTTTTGAGCACTCAGCTCAAAAGTGAGCAGAAGGTGCTTTTGTGAGAATAAAAGATTGCTCTTTTCTCCTGGCAAACATTCATCCTGCCAGGATGGCCCATGGCTTAGTGAATGTTGGGAAGGCTGTGCTTCTGCCTGCACTTGCCCCTTTGAGCTGGCAGTGTTAGAGGATTCCCTCTACCATGAAGTGCACTGGTCACATGCTGCTTTCAACAATGCCTGCTATATCTATCAGGGTTTTACCACAGAAATAGAACTGATGGGACACAGATAATGTGAGACAGAGAGAGAGACAGGTAAACAGACAGATTGACAGAGAGAAAAAGAGAGAGATTTATTGAAAGAATTGGCTTGCAAGATAATGAGGGGTGGCTAGGGAAGTCCAAAATCCAAAAAGCTGCCATCAGGACAGGCAGGCTGGAGTCTCAAGTTGAGCCTTCTGTCCACAGGATTTCTTCACCTGGGAAGACTGAATTCTGATTTTAAAGTCTTTCAATTGCTTGTATCAGGCCCACCCTGATATCTAAGTTTTATTATTTAAACTAATTTTATTATTCAGACTAAAACTGATTATAGACTTGGGCTTCCGTAGTGGCTCAAAGCATATCTGCAAATACCTTCGCAGCAACACTCAGTGTTTAATTGGATAACTGTGACCATTCTTAGCCATCCATGCATCCATGCTCAGTCATGTCCGATTCTTTGTGACCTCATGGACTGTAGCTCACCAAACTCCTCTGTCCATGGAATTTTCCAGACAAGAATACTGGAGTGGGTTGCCATATCCTTCTCCAGATGATCTTCCCAACCCAAGAACTGAACCCATGTCTCCTGAGTTTCTTGAATTGGCAAGTGATTTCTACACCACGGAGCCACCTGGGAAGATCAACCTTAAAACTACCACAACTGCCAGAGTTACAGAGGCCCCTTTACCAGACATATATCTCAGGATCCTCCTTGGGAAGAGGGGTGGGAGGGAGTCTATGCCCTCATTGAAAGAGCACCCACTGCCAATGCATAACTGCTCTGGGGTTACAAAGGTTTGCCTGTCCTCTTGCCTTGGTATGGAGATGATTTGCAGTGTAGTTCATGCTCCAGCGTCCCCCACTGTGGATCAGACCTAAGCTAGACATTACCTGAGGCCACATCCTCATGTGCTATCCTACTTCCCTCCCCTGTCCACAGGTTTTCCATGAGGAACATGCACTCAGTAAATCACCTGCACCAGAATCCCTATCTCAGGCTCTGCTTCTAGGTATCCTCATCTATGGTAGTGCTTTGTGCAATGAACACTATTCCGTAGCACCAGCAGTCTGTGAGTGCTGCTGCTGCTGCTAAGTTGCTTCAGTCATGTCCGACTCTGTGCGACCCCATAGATGGAAGCCCACCAGGCTCCCCCATCCCTGGGATCCTCCAGGTAAGAACACTGGAGTGGGTTGCCATTTCCTTCTCCAATGAATGAAAGTGAAAAGTGGAAGTGAAGTCTCTCAGTTGTGTCCAGCTCTTCGCGACCCAATGGACTGCAGCCTACCAGGCTCCTCCATCCATGGGATTTTCCAGGCAAGAGTGCTAGAGTGGGGTGCCATTGCCTTCTCCAAGTCTGTGAGTGGGCCTCCCTTATTTTCCTTTGTAAAGCCTTCTTCCTCTTTCCCCCAATCTTCTTCTTCTAGAAATGCTTTCTTTATCAGGTTTACTCCATCAGTGCAATACTTTGGAGCTGGCAAAGCTGGAGAGTTTTCATATGTAGTTACAGTTCCAGTGGTCTCCGGGCACTAAAGAAAGTTTATAATATTTCTTTTACTCTCACCTTTATTTTATTTTTTGTTATTGTTCTTCCTCCCCACCCCCATCTCTGTTCCATTCCGATTTTCCTTTCTCCCATTCTCCTTCCTGTTTCTGTTTCTAATGCCTGGGGCCTGTTAGTGGCAGTCTGTGAGCATTTCTCAGCCCAGCTAGAAGCCCACAAGGGTAAGAAACCTGCCAACCTTTGTTCTTTCCTTAGTATAATATCAGCTGCCCACAGAACTTGTTATCACAAGAGAGGGCCTACCTGGATTCTTCTGCGGTATTTGGCTTTTGATTTCTACTTGTTCTAGGTTATCCATTACAAATTCTCCCTTGGTCTCCCCTACCACTGATGTAGTACAACCTAGTCTTTTACACTGTTACCCCAATACCAGTAACTGTCACACCTCCCCCCCCAACCAATCGCCTCCTGAGATGTAGCATCTGAGGCTTTGAAGGGCAATTCCTGCTACTGCTTGTCTATTAGGGACCAAGATAGAAGGTACCTGTTTATTCCCAGATTCCAGAAGCATAAATCTAAAGGATGAGCCCTTAGCAGATAAAAATCTTATTGAAATCAGGGGCCTCTTGTTGCTTAAGTTTAAAAACCCTGAACACCTGAGTTAATGGCACCTATAGCCTGTCTCTCTTTCCTTGTTGGGTCATTGTCAAATGGATCACTCCCTACACTGGGTCATCTGTCATATAGTATTCTCAATAACAGCTTGTCTTGGTGGGGAGCCTTCCCACCACAGTTTTCAAGTAATGCTTTCTGAAAAACCTTTGATTTGACCAGTCTTTGGACTTCTGCAGAGATAACATCTGCTTTATGGCTCTCTAAAATCAAGGAATTTGTCTTCAATTATATGTCTTACCTTGCAACCAGAACTAGAGTGGTTATGAATTTTTTGAGTTCTCTACACTGATTTTCAGACTTTTTTTTTCTTTTTCTTGCAAATTTTTATACTTCCTGTCTACATACCATGATTATGGCTCTACTTTTGACCTCATTACCACCTCAAATGTCCCCGCTTTGAGAGTCCAGACTCTGCTTCCTTATTTTTTAACCATGTCCCCCCTGAGTTGTTTTTTTTATTAATTAATTTATTTTAATTGGAACTAGTTACTTTACAATATTGTGGTAGTTTTTGCCATACGTTGACATGAATCAGCCATGGGTGTACATGTGTCCCCCATCCTGAAGCCCCCTCTCACCTCCCTCCCCATCCCATCCCTCAGAGTTGTCCCAGTGCCCCGGCTTTGAGTGCCCTGTTTCATACATACATTCACACTGCCTGGTTCCCCCCCCACCTTTATTTCAATGCCTATAAGTGCCCTGACCCTCCTGTTTCCTCCTTGTCCATATCTGCACCTGCTTTCTCTTTTCCTACTTCTACCTGGTGTCTTCAGCCAGTCACCTCAGTTGCTCTCTGGTTAATACTCTTGAAAACCCTCTCTTTTCTCTGTTGAGTGAAGATTGGAAAAAAGTCTCATTAAAGCGGAAATTGATTTTACCCTTGATGTCATCTGCAATTAATGCTATATCCTTGGACTGCCTTCTTCTTTTTTTTTTTTAACTTATTTTTTATTGAAAGATAATTTCTTTACAGAATTTTGCTGTTTTCTGCCAAACCTCAACATGAATCAGCCATAGGTATATACATATGTCCCCTCCCTTCTGAAACTCCCTCCCATCTCCCTCCCCACTCCACCCCTCTAGGTTGATACAGAGCCCCTGTTTGAGTTTCCTGAGCCATACAGCAAGTACCCATTGGCTATCTATTTTTCATATGGTAATGTAAGTTTCCATGTTACTCTTTCCATACATCTCACCCTCTCCTGCCCTGTTCCCATATCCATAAGTCTGTTTTCTATGTCTGTTTCTCCATTGTTGCCCTGTATATAAATTCTTCAGTACCATTTTTCTAGATTCCATATATGTCTGTAAGAATACGGTATTTATCATTCTCTTTCTGACTCACTTTACTCTGTATAAAGAAGTTGTGGTATATGTACACAATGAAATGTTACTCAGCCATTAAAAGGAACACACTTGAGTCAGTTCTAATGAGGTGGATGAACCTGGACTGTCTTCTTGCCTAATACAATAAATACCTCTTCCAAAATCATAAATATTTGCTGTTGTTAACTTAAATTGTTGTATGAAATTATGACAAATATTTTCTGAATAGACATAGAGAAGACAGAAGTCATAAGACATGGACTCTCTCTAATTCCTGCTCTCTCATCATTTATTTGTGCATTAATTTATATATTATTTGTTATATATTATTCATTATATTATGTATATACAAATAAATAGTATATATATTATATATGCATTATTACATATACAGTATATAGTGCTTTATATCTGATACACAATATAATATGTGTTATTCCATCTCATATGTTATAACTAATACAATATAAATTTACATATTATATATTAGGTTAGTAAATTTGCATACATCCTAAATTACCATTGCCTCCTGTGCCAGAAACCATGCTTTGCATTCACAAAATCTTTTCATTTTCCTCTTCCTGAGCACCTAGGTGGACAATGTTATTTAGGGTGGGCCTTGTGACTAGTTCTGTCCAGGGACCTATAAGCAGATGTGATTGATGTCTGTTCATCTAAGGCCAAAACATAGAAAAGCAGAAAGATGTGAGTTCTCTGCATTTTTTCTTTCTTTCTGTGACTCCCTGTATAATGCAGATGGTTTAAACTCTGTAGATGATTTAGATATTGTAGCTGCAGGATACCTGCCACAGTACAGGCAACTGTCCCAGGAATGAACTAGCAGAGAGCCTGCAGTGGGTTTTCATGAACAAGGATTGAAGCTATATACATTCTGCCTCTGAAAGTGAGGGATTTATTTGTTACTAACATGAAATACATATGTCTTTCCTTTCTTAGGGAAAGAGATGTTGTTCCCTTGTAAGGATTTTGCTGCCATATATGGCAGACCCTATAGGCAATTTTCTCAACACATCATGCATTTTCATCCTTCCATGCTCATTCTTGTCTGTCATCTCAATCTAGGTCTTAGGCCTTAGGTCAAGTTCCAGTTCTATTTTTAGAGGTATGACCTTAATTAGATGACTTGGATTCCTCAATAATATCAAAGTGATAAGACCTAGTCCAAGTGTTGCTTTTTAGGATTGAACAAACTTGTGTACACAGAAGTCTTTACTGAAATCCCTGATTCCTAAGGGAAAATGCTAGCAGGAGCTCCTCAGTGATTTGACTGCCTTTTTCTTTCCTTTCCCGTTATTAAAATCCTAGATATCCTTCCAGGTTTACCTCAAATATGACCTCTTTTCCCATTAAAATGGTTTCCTTTTTTCCTTTGCAATCACTCAGCACAAAGTATGTCCTTTTGTTTCTGCCTGGAATGAGAATTATTTGTCACACATCTTATTGCTTTCTAGTAGATTTTAAGCTCAAGGGCAGAGACATCTGCCTCTTTTATCCTTTGTATTTTCTTCTTCCTCATAGCACCCAGTGAGCATCTAGCAAGTAGGAGGTACTCAATGATGTTTATTTAAATGAAATGAAATGAAGCCTAAAGAGTTTTGCAAATAAAATGTACTTGCCTTTTCCCAGAACCTCAAAGATATTTTGGCAAAGAGGGGAAATCAAATAGGCAGTTTATCCGGCACACATTCTCTAAATCATTAGCAAGGTTAAAATGAGAGATTCGTGTTGTCTTGAAGCTATAACAAGGAATATTTGCAGTGAACTCTGTTTTATGAGGAAGTCATTCTACATGGATTTTGCACAGCAATTGTTGATAACAAAGACATGCCACAGAGCTATCTGACATTTTTCTCTACAGACACAATTCCACACTCAGCTT
Source organism: Moschus berezovskii (assembly GCF_049115385.1). Classification (NCBI taxonomy): domain Eukaryota; kingdom Metazoa; phylum Chordata; class Mammalia; order Artiodactyla; family Moschidae; genus Moschus; species Moschus berezovskii. The sequence continues at coordinate 23,328,525 of NC_142473.1, forward strand.
TGGACTCAGAGTTTAACTTAGCTTGCATAGTGTCTGTCAGAAGAGGAAGAAAGCTGCAACTTGAAAGTCTTAGAAGGCAGTGAAAGAAAGATGAGACATGCAAAGGCATTTTGGCTTTCTTTAATCTTTTCAAGTCTTGACCACAAGATTTAAAAGTAATTGCAATGGCAAAGATTTAGATACTTAGGAGAAAACAGAAGTAGTGTGTGCACTTTTTAAAAAAAATAATTTATTTTTCATTGAAATATAATTGCTTTACAGACTTTTGCTGTTTTCTGTCAAACCTCAACATGAATCAGCCATAGGTATACATATATCCCAAGTGTTTGCTGCTGTTTTTGTTTTTTTTTTCAAATTGATCATAGTTGTCACTAGAATAGTTCATGGAGTTATGGTTGAAATAATTTTTAAAATTCACTTTCAAGAGAAGAATGGTAAAGTGCATTGCTACCTCTGCTGCTGTTTAGTCACTAAGTTTTTTCCAACTCTTTTGTGACCCCATGACTTGTAGCCCTCTAGACTTTTCCATCCGTGGGATTTCCCAGGCAAGAATACTGGAGTGAATTGCCATTTCTTTTTCCAGGGGATCTTGCCAATCTAGGGATCAAACTTGAGACTCCTGAATTGGCAGGCAGATTATTTACCACTGAACCACTTGGGAAGCCTGGTAAAATACATTATGTACGGTAAACCAAAGGAACTTTATGAGACATTTACAAAATCATATTTTTGTAGGATATATATTAACTGAGAAAAGGTAAGAGCAAGAAGGAGCAGCTCAATTAAGTATATATGTCTTAAAAATTTCATATATGTGTACAAATAGAGAAAGCACAGAAAGAAACACATCAAAACATTAATAACATGCATTCTTTTAAAGTTTTGTCTGACAGTACTATGGATAATTTTGATTTTTTAAACATTTACTTTTCTGTATCTCACTTTAAATTATTATAGCATTTTCTCTTAACTGTCCCTTTATTTCTGTTGCACTAACAAAAGAAATCAGAAAGCAAAAGACACCTTACTTTGACTTACTGTAATAGTAACATTTAGGTACTTATGGGTTACATACAACTGTAAACATTTTTCATAAATTTTTATTTTATTTTCATAACAATTCTGCTATTATTTGTACTTATTTTCCAGATGAAGGAAAATAAATACATGAAAATGTTAAGGAAAATGATCGTGACAATCCATGTAGTAAGTGGCAGAGTTCAGATTTAACATCAGATTACTCACTCCAGATCTGAGCTCATAACGTTAGAGCCAAGGTGACTCCTAGGACACAGTGGGAAAACAGGTCTACAGTGACATGAGTGTGTATCGTTTTAGGTAAACATATTCCCAGCTCAGTTTGCTGAGGGTGACGAGGAAAACCAGGGACTGACTCTAGAAAACAGGAAAGAAAGTCTCTGAGTAACAGGGCAGTAGGGTTCCCTAGAAAAACAAGTCCAAACCGCAAACTAGTTTCATTTAGAACGAGTTCTCAATTACTGAGGGCCTGAGAGATGGCTACAGAGCTTGAAAGTCTTTCAAAGTTTTTGACAAAAGACTGGCATTTAACACTCTGCATTTTTAAAATTTTTTTAACAAGAGAAACGTGCTTAATTTGTGATGTGTCTTACAGTAAAAGGACAACATCGTTTATATATATATATCTTCCTTATCAATTAGTAAAAAATCAGTAAGAAATAAAAAGTATAAGAATAGCCAATTCACAAAGAAACAGATATGACCAGAAAGTCCATGGAAAAAATAATCTTTCTCATTAAGAATTTCAAAATTAAACAACAGAATGTGGTACCTATTTCTGCTTTAAATTGAGATATAATTGACACACAACATCATACTAAGTTTAAGTATACAACAATGGATGTATGAATATAATGCAAAATGACCACACAGTAAGTTGCAATTTTATTATATTCTGTTCTGTTCAGCAAATATTATTTGAGAATATATTACATGAGGACAAGTCTCCATGCAAATGACTTTGAAGGGTCAATTGGAGTGACAGGAGGTTGGAAGCTGTCATAACCCATTGAGATAAGGTTCTAGAGCTTAGAAGAAAGGTCAGGTCATGCTTAGCATACAAGCAAGAATTTTAACTGCATCTGCATATGACTTGACAGTTTCCAGTGTGATCTCTTAAACCATTGTATTCATTTTTATTTTATGCGCCTAAGAAGAAAGGCAATTCCAAAGAATGCTCAAACTACTGCAGAATAGCACTCATCTCACACACTAGTGAAGTCATGCTCAAAATTCTCCAAACCAGGCTTCAGCAATATGTGAACCGTGAACTCCCAGATGTTCAAGCGGGTTTTAGAAAAGGCAGAGGCACCAGAGATCAAATAGCCAACATCCGCTGGATCATGGAGAAAGCAACAGAGTTCCAGAAAAACATCTATTTCTGCTTCATTGACTATGCCAAAGCCTTTGACTGTGTGGATCACAATAAAGTGTGGAAAATTCTGAAAGAGATGAGACTACCAGACCACCTGACCTGCCTCTTGAGAAACCTGTATGCAGGTCAGGAAGCAACAGTCAGAACTGTACATTGAACAACAGACTGGTTCCAAATAGGAAAAGGAGTACATCAAGGTTGTATATTGTCACCCTGCTTATTTAACTTCTATGCAGAGTACATCATGAGGAACACTGGGCTGGAAGAAGCACAAACTGGAATCAAGATTGCTGGGAGAAATATCAATAACCTCAGATATGCAGATGACACCACCCTTATGGCAGAAAGTGAAGAGGAACTCAAAAGCCTCTTGATGAAAGTGAAAGAGGAGAGTGAAAAGGTTGGTTCAACATTCAGAAAACAAAGATCATGGCATCTGGTCCCATCACTTCATGGGAAATAAATGGGGAAACAGTGGAGACAGTGTCAGACTTTATTTTTGGGGGCTCCAAAATCACTGCAGATGCTGATTGCAGCCATGAAATTAAAAGACGCTTTCTCCTTAGAAGGAAAGTTATGACCAACCTAGATATTATATTAAAAAGCAGAGACATTATTTGCCAATCAAGGTCCGTCTAGTCAAGGCCATGGTTTTTCCCATGGTCATGTATGGATGTGAGAGTTGGACTGGGAAGAAAGCTGATCGCCGAAGAACTGATGCTTTTGAACTGCGGTGCTGGAGAAGACTCTTGAGAGTCCCTTGGACTGCAAGGAGATCCAACCAGCCCATTCTAAAGGAGATCAATCCTGGGTGTTTATTGGAGGGACTGATGCTAAAGCTGAAACTGCAATACTTTGGCCACCTCATGCGATGAGTTGACTCACTGGAAAAGCTCTGATGCTGGGAAAGGTTGGGGGCAGGAGGAGAAGGGGACGACAGAGAATGAGATGGCTGGATGGCATCACCGCCTGGATGGACATGAGTTTGAGTGAACTCCAGGAGCTGGTGATGGACAGGGAGGCCTGGAGTGCTGTGATTCATGGGGTCGCAGAGAGTCGGACACGACTGAGCGACTGAACTGAACTGAACTGAACTGAACTCTATAAAATAGAAAGACAAACAGCACTTGCCAAGTACTCACTATATGTTAGATACTGCCTTAGATTTTTGCACATCCTGGCTAATGCAACCTTCTTAAAAGCTTCTTTCAGGCAGTCTTGGTTACATATTAAGTAACTAAAGCTCAGAAGAATGAATTAGCTTCTGCATGGTCACATACTATAAGGTAAGGTGCCCCACTGAATCCACATATGGAACACTATCTCTTGTACCTGGTGCATGGAGTCCGGGTCAACTAAGGCCTAGATATTGGAACAAATGCATTTCTACAGAAGAGTTGCTCTTAAACAACTTGGTACCTATTTCAGCTTCTTTGCTACCTTTAAGAAAAGTTCCAGTTTGCTTCTCAAAAAATCTCTCCAGTTCTACCCACTATTCATCATCTGGATCCACATGATACTTTTATGGTTCTCTACCTGCAGGCCCTAGGCTTTGGATTTAATTTTTCCTCCTCATTAGCCTTCATGGAATTGTGCTCAGCAAAGGTCAGTTCCTGAACTACTGCCTATTTTTATAAGTAAAGTTTTATTGGATTGCAGCCATGCTCAGTTATTCATGTCTATCTGTGGCTTTTTGTTTTTATGCTACAATGGCAGATTTGAATAGTTTCCAGAGCAACTAGCTTTCAATCCCTAAATTATTTACTATTTGGCCCTTTACAAAACAGCTAATCACAATATGATTTGTCACATCATTTACCTGGGTCCTATGTTTCTATTTATCCCAAGTGGTATTTCAGTTCAATTCCATCTTTGTTCTGTGCCCATCAGCATTAAGCCAGCCTTGTCATTCCCTGGCCCACTCCATATGTTGCCATGAACATGAGTTGAGGAAAAGACAGAAGGATAGCTCTGGCCTTGGAGAAGTTCACAGTCACAAGAAAAGAGGAAAAACAGAACTGCCAAAAAACAGGGTTGCTGAGGCTATCAGAAGCCAGATTAGACTATTAGTAGCCAGATAGCTATTAGAAGACAGATTCTTTCCTCAAAACAGGCTTTAATGTTGGCTGGAGTTGAAAAACGGAGAAGGTGATGGCACCCCACTCCAGTACTCTTGCCTGGAGAATCCCATGGACAGAGGATCCTGGTAAGCTGCAGTCCATGGGGTCGAAAAGAGTTGGACACGACTGAGCGACTTCACTTTCACTTTCATGCATTGGAGAAGTAAATAGCAACCCACTCCAGTATTCTTGCCTGGAGAATCCAAGGGATGGCGTAGCCTGGTGGGCTGCTGTCTATGGGGTCGCACAGAGTCGGACATGACTGAAGCGACTTAGCAGCAGCAGAGTTGAAAAAAAAATAAAACTGAAGGAAAATGTGAAATGAGAAGTCTACTGAACCTGGTGATTAACAGGTCACTGGTGACCTTTAGAACTGTACTATGAGGGCTGCAAACCAAATTTCCGGTAGTGAAGAAGAAAATGATTTGGACTTCCAAAATGGCTTTGCATTGGAGGCTGCACTTTCTTCCTGACTAATTTCTCCATGGGCAATTTTGTGATTTTGTTTCCTTATTTAACTTCTATACACATTTAGAAGAGTTAGTTATGCTCATTATTGGTAATCAAGCAGCTGTTGCATTTGAAGGATCTCTTGATAGCCACATCAACACATTCAGGACACATTTACACTCTAACTGACTGTTGGGTTTTGCTTATTTTTTTTTTCTTTTCATGAAGCTGTGGAGATATAACTTTTGCCCCTATATATGCTCCTTGAATCCCTGATAGCAGAAATTGTGGAATGTTAGTGAGGTCACTTCTTTGCTGGTAGACAGAGAGATCAATGGCTTTCAGGTGTTCATGAGATGTCCTCAGAATTTATACCATTTTGAGAGAGCTGATTGTTCCCTGCTGAACCATTAGAACTTTCTTTTACACATCCGTGTCTCTCCTGTTGTCTTATATAAGGGTTATTGTTATCCTCTTGCTAAATTCCATATATGTGTGTTAATATACTGTATTGGTGTTTTTCTTTCTGGCTTACTTCACTCTGTATAATAGGCTCCAGTTTCGTCCACCTCATTAGAACTAATTCAAATGTATTTTTTTAATGGCTGAGTAGTACTCCTTTGTGTAAATGTACCACAGCTTTCTTATCCATTCATCTGCAGATGGACATCTAGGTTGCTTCCATGTCCTGGCTCTAATAAACAGTGCTGCAATGAACATTGGAGTACATGTGTCTCTTTCAATTCTGGTTTCCTCAGTGTGTATGCCCAGGAGTGGGATTACTGGGTCATATGGCAGTTCTATTTCCAGTTTTTTGAGGAATCTCCACACTGTTCTCCATAGTGGCTGTTCTAGTTTGCATTCCCACCAACAGTGTAAGAGGGTTCCCTTTTCTCCACACCCTCTCCAGCATTTATTGCATGTAGACTTTTGGATAGCAGCCATTCTGACTGGCGTGAAATGGTACCTCATCGTGGTTTTGATTTGCATTTCTCTGATTATGAGTGATACTGAGCATCTTTTCATGTGTTTGTTAGCCATCTGTATGTCTTCTTTGGAGAAATGTCTGTTTAGTTCTTTGGCCCATTTTTTGATTGGGTTGTTTATTTTTCTGGAATTGAGCTGCAGGAGTTTCTTGTATATTTTTGAGATTAATCCTTTATCAGTTGCTTCATTTGCTATTATTTTCTCCCATTCTGAAGGCTGGCTTTTCACCTTGCTTATAGTTTCCTTTGCTGTGAAGAAGCTTTTAATTTTAATTAGGTCCCATTTGTTTATTTTTGCTTTTATTTCCAATATTTTGGGAGGTGGGTCATGGAGGATCCTGCTGTGGTTTATGTCGGAGAGTGTTTTGCCTATGTTCTCCTCTAGGAATTTTATAGTTTCTGGTCTTACATTTAGATCTTTAATCCATTTTGAGTTTATTTTTGTGTATGGTGTTAGGGAGTGTTCTAGTTTCATTCTTTTACAAGTAGTTGACCAGTTTTCCCAGCACCACTTGTTAAAGAGATTGTCTTTTCTCCATTGAATATTCTTGCCTCCCTTGTCAAAGATAAGGTGTCCATAGGTGCATGAATTTATCTCTGGGCTTTCTATTTTGTTCCATTGATCTATATTTCTGTCTTTATGCCAGTACCATACTGTCTTGATGACTGTGGCTTTGTAGTAGAGCCTGAAGTCCGGCAGGTTGATTCCCCCAGTTCCAATCTTCTTTCTCAAGATTGCTTTGGCTAGTCGAGGTTTTTTGTATTTCCGTACAAACTGTGAAATTATTTGTTCTAGCTCTGTGAAAAACACCATTGGTAGCTTGATAGGGATTGCATTGAACTTATAAATTACTTTGGGTAATATATTCATTTTCACAATATTTATTCTTCCAATCCATGAACACAGTATATTTCTCCAACTATTAGTGTCCTCTGTGATTTCTTTAGCCAATGTTTTATAGTTTTCTATATATAGGTCTTTTGTTTCTTTAGGTAGATATATTCCTAAGTATTTTATTCTTTTCGTTGCAATGGTGAATGGAATTGTTTCCTTAATTTCTCTATTTTCTCATTATTAGTGTATAGGAATGCAAGGGATTTCTGTGTGTTGATTTTATATCCTGCAAATTTACTATATTCATTGATTAGCTCTAGTAATTTTCTGGTAGAGACTTTAGGGTTTTCTGTGTAGAGGATCATGTCATCTGCAAACAGTGAGAGTTTTACTTCTTCTTTTCCAATTTGGATTCCTTTTATGTCTTTTTCTGCTCTGATTGCTGTGGCCAAAACTTCCAAAACTATGTTGAATAATAGTGGTGAGAGTGGGCACCCACTCTCGGATGTGTGGATCAGTCTTTTGGACTCTGTGGGGGAGGGCGAGAGTGGCATGATATGGGAGAATGACATTGAAACATGTATATTATTATATGTGAAACGAATCTGACGTGGTTGGGGGCTTCCCACCTCAACACTCTGTGGATTCAAGAGGCCGTTCCTTCTGGAAGTGTATAAATTAGCCTGGGATAGAACCTGCACTCTGAATTTACTAATTAAGAAATGAGAAACCAGAACTATAAAGGTGGCATAGAAATACAAGAAACCATTCTTAAGTAATCTTTTAAAACTTTGAACAGAGTTACAGATTTTACCATTTGTGATAAACTGGTATATATAATTTAACCAGAACCAAAAGAAAATTAGTATTGTGAGAATTATGAAGCACTTTCAACATGTTGTAGGAATAATGTGGACTTTCTTGAGTTTCACACATTCATAATTAAATGGTCTGTGTCTCGTGCCTTTGTTGGTTTTCTGTGAGCTGTAGTTTCTGGGAAGTGAGCAGCTCTCGTTCCTGTAACTCTTGTAATTCAGTCATTCGTGTGCCTCCTTCATGGGGATTCAGTACGGCTGTGGTGCTGTTACCCCTGGGTTAGGAACTCTAGCTCTGTGTAAAGCCCCAAAGGTCTGTTACTTATTTTTACTTTATATTGTACTATATTTCATTTACAGTGTTGTGTTTGTTTCAGGTGTATAGCAAAGTGATACAGTCATATATATATATATGAATTAACAAAAGCAGTTCCCATATTTTGATGGGGTGCTCATGGTTTATAACATAAATAGCATTATTTTGAGAGAGGGATAACTTAGGTATGGCATTGGTTTTTTTTTTTTCCTTTTTGCAGCCTGAGACACTTGTTAAATAATGTAGCTTTTTACAACTGTGTATTCTATAGCATTTTTCATTTGGTGAAATTTTAACTGTTAATGTTTTTGGCATTGTACTTTGTTCCATTTATTAAATAAAAATAAAAAAAAGAACTTTCTTTTAAATGGACAACAAAAGGTATACATTTTCAGCCTGCATAAATTTTAGTCATCAGGCTTGGATATTCAGTAAATAGCGGAAATTTAAGCCTTCTCAATTATGAACTTCTTTTCCTCCACCTTCAAACTTTCATGTCTCTAACCTCAAAGAAAAATTTTCCTCTTCTTTCCCAGATGTGTTTTTGATCCCAGTTCCTATCACCTCCTCCAGGTATGCATCCTTCATCCCATCTATCCATAGGTTTTAACCTCTCTTCCAAGGCTTCATCTCTTCAGTCTATGAATATATTTAAGCCTCTCCCTCCCCAAGTAAAATTTCTTACTTGGCCCTCCTTTTCTCACAAGTTATTGCACTCCAAACCATCACTACACTTTTACTGTAAAACTTTCTGAAAGAGAATCCTACTATTTTTTCCTTAACATTTTTCTCTCCTTCATTCAACTGGTTTAGTGTCCCCTTGGCTTCTCTGGTGGCTCAGACTGTAAGGCACCTGCCTACAATGTGGGAGACCCGGGTTCAATACCTGGGTCGGAAAGATTTCCTGGAGAAGGAAATGGCAACCCACTCCAGTATTCTTGCCTGGAAAATCCCATGGACAGAGGAGCCTGATAATCTATAGTCCATGGGGTCGCAAAGAGATGGACATGACTGAGTGACTTCACTTTGCTGTTTAAAATATTTGGAAAAAGTCATTCGTGGTCTCCCAACTGCCAATCCATTAACATCTTCTTAGTGCCCTCCCAGGTTGCCTCTCAAGTCCTCTGATCCCTTTTCTGACACTCTCATATTGTGTCCCTGGTTTCAAATGTTTCTGGTTCTTCTCCCTCTCTGATCACTTGCTTCTGAGTCATTATTATGAAATGCCATTTCTCTACTCCTTACCGCTTGGTTTCTTCAGGTTTCTATTCTACACCTTTCATTCTAATTTCATAAATTCTTCCTGAGATACTTTATCCCCTTTATCCCCACTAATAAATTAATCTATCTTGAAATGCTCAAACAAATCCCCAAATTATATCTCGCTCCTGAGCTCCAGACCAGTACTGCTTTTTGTAATGATGGGAATGTTTTTTCACATTATGTGATACAGTTGCCCCCTGCCACATGTGGCTATTACATACTTGAAAAGTGGCTAATGTAATGAACTGAATTTTTTGTTTTATTTAAGTTTGTTTTCAATTTCAATAGCCACATGTGGCTAGTGACTACTGTGCTTGAGGCTAAATAGCCTCTGTTTAAATCTCCTATTGGATAATTCCTTTCCACTTTTCACCTCAATATATCACAAACCAAAGTTGCCACCTAATTTGTCAAATATCTCCTCTTCTTGTGTTCCTCCTTTTGTTAAATAGCATCATCATCTAAACATTTACCCAAATAGCAAATCTCAGAATCAGATTTGATTTTTTTTTTTTTTTTTAGTTTTCCTCATGCTGACAATCGTTGTTTCTATTCTGAAAACATGTCAAATCTGATCTCTTTTACTACTAATGATTCTGATTTCCTTTCAGCATTCATCATTAATGACTTGCAATACATTGTTCAGTCATTTGACACACACAGACACACCACACACACACACCTATGTTTGGACTTGATATTGGCCATTTTAAATGACATGACACTTCCATTTTTTGTAAGAGGGTCTTTCTATCTGGGGAGATAATCCTGGTTCTGAAGTTGAAAAGAATAAGATATTAAAGCCAACTTTAAAGAAATGTTGAATTCTTTAGACTTTTCTATTTTCTGGACAATGTTTGTAATCCCAGATCCCTACTATTTCACATACCACCCGTGACACAAATTAATGTTGCACTGGCAGCTGCTAATTCTTCACTTTTCCTGTTCCATAAAGGTCAACTAATAGTTTATTTCTACTCCTCTTCCCCTCTAGTGATTTGAGGAATGAATATAATGTGTGTTGCTATTGTTGTTCAGTTGCTAAGTCATGCCCAATTCTTTGCAACCCCATGGACTGCAGCACACCAGGCTCCCCTGTCCTTCATTATCTCCCAGTTTGCTCAAATCATGTTCATTGAGTTGGTGATATTACCTAATCATCTCATCCTCTGCTGCCCTCTTTTCCCTTTGCCATCTTTCCCAGCATCAGGGTCTTTTCCAATGAGTTGGCTCCCCTCATCAGGTAGCCAAAGTATTGGAGCTTCAGCTTTAGCATCAGTCCTTGCATCAGGGTTGATTTCCTTTAGGATTTAATCTTGTGGCAAAAGAGACTCTGAACAGTCTTCTCCAGCACCACAATTCAAAATGTAGTGCTTAGCTTTCTTTATGGTTCAACTCTTTTAGTGTACATGACTACTGGAAAAGTCATAGCTTTGCCTATATGATCTTTGTCAGCAAAATGATGTCTCCACTTTTTAGTATGCTATCTAGGTTTGTCATTTTCCACAGTTTGTTGATTTCTACCATACATCAACATGAATCAGCCATAGATGTACACATATCCCCTCCCTTTTGAACTTTCCTCCCACCTTCCACCCTGTCCTAGCTCTCTAGGTTATTACACAACCCTAGTTTGAGTTCCCTGAGTCATACAGCAAATTCTTATTGGCTATTCTACATATGGTAGTGTACATATTTCCATGCTACTCTCTCCACTCATTCCAACCTCTCCTGCTTTCTCCCATCCATGTCCATAAGTCTGTCCTTTATGCCTGTGTCTCCAATGTTGCTCTGCAAATAGGTTCATCGTTATCATCTTTCTAGATTCCATATATATGCATTAAAATATAATATGTGTTTTCCTCTTTCTGACTTACTTCACTCTGTAGAATAGGCTCTAAGTTCATCCACCTCATTGAACTGGTTCAAATGCATTCCTTTTTATGACTGAGTAATTTATTCCATTGTACACATGTACCACAGTTTCTTTATCCATTCACCTGTCAATGATCATATAGGTTGCTTCCATGTCTTAGCTACAAATAGTTCTGTGATGAACATTGGCATACATGTGTCTTTTTCAGTTTTGGTTTCCTCAGGTTATATGCCTTGTTGTGGGACTGTTGGATCATATGGTAGTTTTATTTCTAGTTTTGAAAAGAATCTGCAGACGAATGGATAAGAAAGCTTTGGTACGTATACACAATGGAGTATTATTCTGCCATTAAAAAGAATACATTTGAATCAGTTCTAATGAGGTGGATGAAACTGGAGCCTATTATACAGAGTGAAGTAAGCCAGAAAGAAAAACACCAATACAGTATACTAACGCATATATATGGAATTTAGAAAGATGCAAATGATAACCCTGTATACGAGACAGCAAAAGAGACACAGATGTATAGAACAGTCTTTGGGACTCTATGGGAGAGGGTGAGGGTGGGATGATTTGGGAGAATGGCATTGAAACACGTATGTTGTCATATGTGCAACGAATCACTAGTTCAGGGTCAATGCATGTTATAGGATGCTTGGGGCTGGCATGCAGGGATGACCCAGAGGGAGGATAAAGGGAGGAGGGAGGTGGGAGGGGGGTTCAGGAGGGGGAACTTATGTAAACCCGGGGCGAATTCATGTCAATGTATGGGAAAACCAACCAATATAATATTGTAAAATAATTTGCCTCCAATAAAAAATAAATTAATTACCAAAAAAAAGAAAAGAAAAGAATATCCATACTGTCTTCCATAATGGCTGTATAAATTTAAATTCCCACCACCAGTGCAAGAGGGTTCCTTTTTCTCCACACCCTTTCCTGTATTTATTGTTTGTGGATTTTTTGATGATGGCCATTCCAACAAGTGTGAGGTGATACCTCATTGTAGGTTTGATTTGCATTTCTTTAATAATAAGTTATGTTGAGTATCTTTTCATGTGTTTACTAGCCATCTGTATGTCATCTTTGAAGAAATATTTGGTCTTTTGCCCACTTTTTGATTGGGTTATTTGTTTTTCTGGTATTGAGTTGTATGAGTTACTTGTATATTTTGCAAATTACTCCTTGTCAGTTGCTTCATTTGTTATTATTTTCTTCCATTCTAAGGGTTGTCTCCTTTTTAGTTTTCTTTGTTTTGCAAAAGTTTTTATGTTTCATTAGGTCTCGATTGTTTATTTCTTGTTTTTATCTCCATTAGTCTAGGATATGGGTCATGGAGGATCTATCTTTTAAGATTTTTAAATAATTCAGCTGGAATTCCATCACTTCCATTAGCTTTGTTCATGGTAATGCTTTCTATGGCCCACTTGACTTCACACTCCAGGATGTCTGGCTCTAGGTCAGTGACTACACTATCATAGTTTTCTGGGTCTTTATACCTTTTTTGTACAGTTCTTCTCTGAATTCTTGCCACCTCTTCTTAATCTCTTCTGCTTCTGTTAGGTCCTTGCCATTTCTGTCCTTTACTGTGTCCATCTTTGCATGAAATATTCCCTTGATATCTCCAGTTTTCTTGAAGAGATCTCTAGTCTTTCCCATTCTATTTTTTCCCTCTATTTCTTTCCACTATTTACTTAAAAAGACTTTTGTGTCTCTCCTTGCTATTCTCTGGAACTCTGCATTCAGTTAGGGTATATATTTCTCTCCTTTACCTTTCACTTCTCTTATTTTCTCAACTATTTGTAAGGCCTCCTCAGACAACCATCTTGCTTTCTTGCATTTCTCTTTTTTGTGGATGATTCTGGTCACTGTCTCTGGTACAGTGTTACAAACCTTTGTCCATACCTTTTCAGGCACTGTCTACCAGATCTAATCCCTTGAATCTATTTGTCATCTCCACTGTGTAATCATAGAAGTGAAGTCGCTCAGTTGTCTCTGACTCTTTGCGACCCCATGAACTGTAGCCTACCAGGCTCCTCCGTCCATGGGATTCTCCAGGCAAGAATACTGGAGTGGGTTGCCATTTCTTTCTCCAGGGGATCTTCCCAGCCCAGGGATCGAACCTGGGTCTCCCGCATTGGAGGCAAATGCTTTAACCTCTGAGCCACCAGGGAAGCCCCATAAGGGCATATTTAAATGGCCTAGTGGTTTTCTTGACTTTCTTTAAATTAAGCCTGAATTTTGCAAAAAAGAATTCATGATTTGAGCCATAGTCAGCTCTAGGTTTTGTTTTTGCTGACTATATAGAGCCTCTCCATCTTTGGCTGCAAAGAGTATAATCAATCTGATTTCGACATTGACCATCTGGTGTTGTCTATGAGTAGAATTGTCTTTGTATTTTTGGAAAAGGGTGTCTGCTATGACCAGTGAGTTCCCTTGACCAGTGAGTTCTCTTGACCAGTGAGTTCTATATTAGCCTTTGCCCTGCTTCATTTTGTACTCCAAGGCCAAACTTGCCTTTATCCCAGCTATCTCTTGACTTCCTCCTTTTGCATTTCAATTTCCTGTGATGAAAAGGACATCTTTTTTTTTTTTTTTTTTCGGTGCTAGTTCTAGAAGGTCTTGTAGGTCTTCATAGAATTGTTCAACTTCAACTTCTTTGCCATTAGTGGTCAGGCCATAGACTTGGATTACTGTGATGTTGAATGGTTTGCCTTGGAAATGAACCTAGATCATACTGTCATTTTTTTATATTGCACCCAAGTACTACATTTCAGACTCTGTTTTTGCCTATGAGGGCTACTCCATTTCTTACAAGGTATTTTTGCCCCAGTAGTAGATATAATAGTCATATGAATTCTATTCACCTATTCCATCCATTTTAGTTCACTGATTCCTAAGATGTCAAAGTTCAATCGTGCCATCTCCTGCTTGACCACGTCTGATTTACCTTGATTCATGGACCTAACATCCCATGTTTCTATGCAATATTGTTCTTTATAGCATCAGGCTTCACTTTCACCACAAAACACATGTACAGCTGAGCTAGTTTCTGCTTTGGTCCAGCCACTTCCTTCTTTCTGGAGCTGTTAGTAATTGCCCTTCACTCTTTCCAAGTAGCATATTGAACATCTTCTGACCTTGGGGTCTCATTTTCCATCTTTGCCTTTTTATATTGTTCATGGGGTTCTTGTGGAAATAATACTGGAGTAGTTTGCCATTCCCTCTTCCAGTGGGCCGGCCACATTTTGTCAGAACTCTTCAATACAACCTGTCCATCTTGGATGGTCCTGCACAGTATGGCTCATAGCTTCATTGAGTTATGCAAGCCCCTTTGCCACAACAAGGCTGTGATCCGTGAAGGGGATCACAATAGTTTAATTCCCCTCCTCATCCTGTAATGGTTGGAGGAATAACAATAATGTGTAGTTAGACTGACTAATATATTTTTGACCATAAATCCACTTTGAGGAGCAGACTTCCAGTTCTACCGAAACCAGAAAACTGACCCTGAAAAGGAATAAACTTAGAATTGCCAGTGTCAGAGCTAAGAGAACCATGCCATTTCACTTACAGGTTACCAGCCTCTGATGTTCTTCTCAATCCCAAGGTCCTGTATAGAATTCAAAAAGTCCACACAACACACAAAGGAATAGGAATGCACAGAGAAACCTTGAGAATCCAACAAAGCAACAGTCATATGTCATCTGTGGTTGATGCTGTTGTTCTAACTGCTTGGTTTTTTTGTTTTGTTTTGTTTTGTTTTTGGTTAAAAGTCAAACATATTCTCTTGCTTAAGTTTTGAGAATTGGGATTGTTACTTTTGCTTTCAACACACTTATGAAGAGAAAGTCACAGCTCATGGTGCAGAGGACAAAGGCCAGTGTGTAGCTTGCAGCCATCTGGACAGGAGATAGAAAAAGAGAAAGTCATCTTAAATTAAGGCTGTTCTGTGGACCACAAAATTAATACTCTTCTCTCTTGACTGAATAATTTTAATAATTTAATTAGTCTTCTTACCTCTGGCCATTTCTTCTACCTTCCATCTATCTATTACCCTAGTTTTGCTAATGAAATATAATCCTTCTCTAGTTTGCATTGCTCAAAAGATGAAGTCTTTAATTTTGAAATAACATACAGGATCACTAGTAATCTTACCCTTACGTAAATGATGGCCCCAATTTTACTATCCCTCCCACCTACCCAATGCCATGAGTTTTTTAGGCATTTGCTAGAAATCGAATTTGATTTCCTTCTCTGGACCAGACCTATGCACCACAAGGAGGAGATTTTAGGAGCCCAGAGGTACTTAGAAATCAGTCAAATGTTTTATTTCACATTTAGTCACTATATCAAATTATACTACATAATAAATATTTAGATAATGTCAGGTTTCAGCTCTTTTCTTATGAAACTTATCTTTTTGTCTTTTGTTTGTCAAATGTTGGCACTCACTGAATCCTCCTCTCTCCATTCCACAAGAAGTTTTCTGTCAAATCAGATGTATGGGTCAGTGAAGGGAAGTATCTTGATACATGCCTACCTATTGAATGAACCCTGAAAACATACTAATTTTATAAAACCTAGACACAGATGTCGTACATTGTATGAAATATCCAGAATAGGAAAAGCCCAGAGACAGAAAATAGATTAGATTGTCATGAGGAGGGAGAAGGAAAAATGGACAGTGACTGTTAATGGGTATGGGGCTCCTTTTAGAGCAATAACATTGTTCTGGAATATAATGGTAAATTTTATAGTGCTGATGGTTGTACATATATTTAAAAAACACTGAATTTACTATAAAAGGATTAATGTTATATGAATTATTTCCCAAAGAAAATAACCTACTTAAGTAACTCTTATATTCTAACAGCCAAGACTGAAAACAGCACAGTTGCTTTTCCATGGGTGAATGGTTGGTCCATTCACTGTGGTATTGCCAACAAAGGTCCGTCTAGTCAAGGCTATGGTTTTTCCCGTGGTCATGTATGGATGTGAGAGTTGGACTGTGAAGAAAGCTGAGCCCCGAAGAATTGATGCTTTTCAACTGTGGTGTTGGAGAAGACGCTTGAGAGTCCCCTGGACTGCAAGGAGATCTAACCAGTCCATTCTAAAGGAGATCAATCCTGGGTGTTCATTGGAAGGACTGATGCTAAAGCTGAAACTGCAATACTTTGGCCACCTCATGCGATGAGTTGACTCACAGGAAAAGACTCTGATGCTGGGAAAGGTTGGGGGTGGGAGGAGAATGGGACGACAGAGAATGAGATGGCTGAATGGCATCACCGACTCTGTGGACATGAGTTTGAGTGAACTCCGGGAGTTGGTGATGGACAGGGAGGCCTGGAATGCTATGATTCATGGGGTCGCAGAGAGTCGGACAGGACTGAGCGACTGAACTGAACTGAACTAAACTGAATGTTACTAGTGATCAATTGGAGAAATCTATTGATATAGTCAACTACCTGGCAAAATTTCAGAGCACTATACCTAATGAAAAAAGAGTCAATCCGCTAAGGTTTTATACTGTATAATTCATCTACATAACATTATCGCATTGACAAAATTATAGTAATGAGAAATAGATTAGTGACTGATTCTTCAGTAGGGTTAAGAATAGAGACACAGACCTAAAGAACAGACTTCGGACAGTGAGGGAAGGAGAGGGCATGACACATTGAAAGAGAAGCATTGACCTATATACACTACCATGTGTAAGATAGATAGTCAGTGACACACATATACTATCATGTGTAAAGTAGATAGTCTAAAATAGATAGGCAGTGTGCTGTATGGGCACAGAAGTTAAACCTGGTGCTCTGTGACAGGCTAGAGGTGTGGGATGGGGTGAGAGGTTGGGACGGGGGTTAAGGAGGGAAGGGACATACGTGTCTCTGTGGCTGATTCACATAGTTGTATGGCAGAAACCATACAACATTGAAATTTTCCCCCAATAAAAAATAAATTAAGAGGAAGGAAGAAGATGGCAGAGGAATAGGATGGCAAGACCACTCTCTCCCCTACAAATTCACCAAAAGAACATGTGAAAGCGGAGTAAAGTCCACAAAACAACTTCTCAATGCTGGCAGAGGACATGAGGCACCCAGAAAAGCAGCCCATTGTCTTCGAAAGGAGGTAGGAAAAAACATAAAAGATAAAAAGAGAGACAAAAGAGGTAAGGATGGAGCTCCGTCCCGGGAAGGGAGGCTTTAAAAAGAGAGAAGTTTCCAAACACCAGGAAACACTCTCACTGACTAGTCTGTGGCGAGCCTTGGAACCTCAGAGGACCACATAACCAGGAGGAAAAAAGAAAGAAAGAATTATAACCCACAGATTACCCACCAAATGGTAACTCCCAGCAGAGAAGCAGTGCAGACACCAGCATACACCATTAGCAAGCAGGGGCTGGGCAGGGAGGAGCCGGTTGAACTGCTTAGAGAGAGGCCTGGGCTTGAATGACATGAGAACAATCTGAGAGATCTAACAGGGGATAGCAAATCTGACTGGGATAGCTTCCCCACGAAAAGGCCGAAAACTCTAACCTAAGACTCCGCCAGCCCCGCTCACAGAACAAAGGGCTGAGCAGAGCGAGCTGGCTGCGGTCGGTGCATCCCCCATCCCCCACTGAGACAGGCAAGGAGGTCAGCCAGAGCCAGAGGGGGAAACCACAGCCCCAGAAAGGCA
This sequence comes from Moschus berezovskii, assembly GCF_049115385.1. Lineage (NCBI taxonomy): Eukaryota > Metazoa > Chordata > Mammalia > Artiodactyla > Moschidae > Moschus > Moschus berezovskii. The sequence goes on from NC_142473.1 coordinate 23,346,286, forward strand.
TCCGATACAAACTGCAGGCAGGCTTGTTGCTAATCAAGACTTCTTGGGCTCAGGCCAGTCGCCATCCATCTGAGAAGGTGCACTGGTTGTACACCCAGAAAACTGAGTGGCAGGGACTGGGGAGGCGATAAGTCGCAGCGACCGTGCTCACCAAACACCTGGTCACCTGAGCTGCTCAGACCGGGGAAGGCACAAAACACAGACCCAGCCAAGTCTGCCCATTTGTGGAGTAACTGAGAAACTGAACTTGAGACGCTCAGACCTGGGAAGTGTATACAACCCAGCGCCGGCCTCGGACAGTTCCCGGCAGAGCAACCTATAGCCTGTGCAGTGTAGACTGGGACAACACACGCGCTGTGAGCGGGGGCAAACCCAGTGTGGCCGAGACTCTACGAGCACTCCCCACAGACGCCAGAGATATTTGTCTGCAGTGTTCCTCCCTTCCCAGAACAGGACTGAACAACTGAGCCTTAAAAAGTGTCCACCTGCCCCCTAGTATCAGGGCGGAAATTAGACACTGAATAGACCAGCAAACAGAAGCTAAAACAGAGGGAACAACCTTGGAAATGACAGATAGAGAAGTCTAGAGACTACTCCAAGAATAAGACCAAAAACCAGAGGCAAGAGGCTTAAGCCTGAATCCTGAGAACACCAGAGAACTCCTGACTCCAGGGAACATTAATCGATAGGAGCTCATCAAACGCCTCCATACCTACACTAAAACCAAGCACCACCCAAGGGTCAACAAATTCCAGAGCAAGACATACCACGCAAATTCTCTAGCAACACAGGAACATAGCCCTCAGTTTCAATATACAACCTACCCAAAGTCACTCCAAACCCGCTGACATCTCATAACTCATTACTGGACACTTCATTGCACTCCAGAGAGAAGACATCCAGCTCCACCCACCAGAACACTGATACACGTTTCCCTAACCAGGGAACCTTGACAAGCACCCGTCCAACCCCACACAAAGTGAGGAAACTACATAATAAAGAGAACTCCACAAACTGCCAGAAGAGGGAAAGGCCACCCCAAGCAAAGCAATATAAGATGAAGAGGCAGAGAAATACCCAGCAAGTAAAGGAACAAGATAAATGCCCACAAACAGAAAACAAAATAGGAAGATATAAGGAATCTACCTGATAAAGAATTTCAAATTTTGATGGTGAAAATGATTCAAAATCTTGAAAGCAAAATGGAGTTACAGATAAATAACCTGGAGAAAAGGATTGAGAAGATGGAAGAAAGGTTTAATAAGGACTTAGAGGAAATAAAAAAGAGTCAGTATGCAATGAATAATGCAATAGATGAGATCAGAAACACTCTGGAGGGAACAAACAGTAGAATAACAGAGACAGAAGACAGGATGAGTGAGCTAGAAAATAGAATTGTAAAAATAAATGAAACAGAGAAGAAACAAGAAAAACGAATTAAAAGAAATGAGGACAATATTAGAGACCTCTGGGACAATGTTAAATGCTCCAACATTCGAATCATCGGAGTGCCAGAAGAAGAAGACAAAAAGAAAGACCATGAGAGAATACTTGAGGAGATAATAGTTGAAAACATCCCTAAAATGGGGAAAGAAATAATCACCCAAGTCCAAGAAACCCAGAGAGTCCCCAACAGGATAAACCCAAGGTGAAATACTCCAAGACACATATTAATCAAATTAACAAAGATCAAACACAAAGAACAAATATTAAAAGCAGCAAGGGAAAAACAACAAATAACACACAAGGGGATTCCCATAAGGATAACAGCTGATCTTTCAACAGAAACTCTTCAGGCCAGGAGGGAATGGCAAGACATACTTAAAGTGATGAAAGAAAATAACCTACAGCCCACATTACTGGACCCAGCAAGGATCTCATTCAAATATGAAGGAGAAATCAAAAGCTTTACAGACAAGCAAAAGCTGAAAGAATTCAGCATCACCAAGCCAGCTCTTCAGCAAATGCTGAAGGATCTTCTCTAGACAGGAAACACAGAAAGTGTGTATAAACTCGAACCCAAAGCAATAAAGAAAATGGCAATGGGATCATACTTATCAATAATTACCTTAAACGTAAATGGGTTGAATGCCCCAACCAAAAGACAAAGGCTGGCTGAATGGATACAAAAACAAGAACCCCATATATGTTGTCTACAAGAGACCCACCTCAAAACGAGGGACACACACAGACTGAAAGTGAAGGGCTGGAAAAAGATATTCCATGCAAACAGAGACCAAAAGAAAGCAGGAGTAGCAATACTCATATCAGATAAAATAGACTTTAAAACAAAGGCTGTGAAAAGAGACAAAGAAGGAAACTACATAATGATCAAAGGATCAATCCAAGAAGAAGATATAACAATTATAAATATTTATGCACCCAACATAGGAGCACCACAATATGTAAGACAATTACTAACAAGAATGAAAGGGGAAATTAACAACAATGCAATAATAGTGAGAGATTTTAATACTCCACTTACATCTATGGATAGATCAACTAAACAGAAAATTAACAAGGAAACACAAACATTAAATGATACAATAGACCAGTTAGACCTAATAGATATCTATAGGACATTTCACCCCAAAACAATGAATTTCACATTTTTCTCAAGTGCACATGGAACGTTTTCAAGGATAGATCACATCCTGGGCCATAAATCTAGCCTTGGTAAATTCAAAAAAATTGAAATCATTCCAAGCATCTTTTCTGACCACAATGCAATAAGATTAGATCTCAATTATGGGAGAAAAACCATTAAAAATGCCAACATATGGAGGCTGAACAACACACTGCTAAATAATGAACAAATCATAGCAGAAATCAAAAGAGAAATCAAAATATGCATAGAAATGAGTGAAAATGAAACACAACAAACCAAAACCTCTGGGACTCTGTAAAAGCAGTGCTAAGGGGGAAGTTCATAGCAATACAGGCACACCTCAAGAAACAAGAAAAAAGTCAAATAAATAACCTAACCCTACATCTAAAGAAACTAGAAAAGGAAGAAATGAAGAACCCCAGGGTTAGTAGAAGGAAATAAATCATAAAAATTAGGGCAGAGATAAATGCAAAAAAACAAAAAAGACCCTAGCAAAAATCAATAAAGCCAAAAGATGGTTCTTTGAGAAGGTAAATAAAACTGACAAACCACTAGCCAGGCTCATCAAGAAACGAAGGGAGAAGAACCAAATCAATCAAATTAGAAATGAAAATGGAGAAATCACAACTGACAACACAGAAATACAAAGGATTATTAGAGAACACTATCAGCAATTATATGGCAATAAAATGAATAACCTGGAAGAAATGGACAAGTTCCTAGAAAAGTACACCTTGCCAAAACTGAACCAGGAAGAAACAGAGAATATTAATAGACCCATCACAAGCACGGAACTAGAGGCTGTAATCAGAAATCTTCCAGCAAACAAAAGCCCAGGTCCAGACGGCTTCACAGCTGAATTCTACCAAAAATTTAGAGAAGAGCTAACACCTATTCTACTCAAACTCTTCCAGAAAATTGCTGAGGAAGGGAAACTTCCAAACTCATTCTATGAGGCCACCATCACACTAATCCCAAAACCTGGTAAAGATCCCACAAAAAAAGAAAACTACAGGCCAATATCACTGATGAACATAGATGCAAAAATCCTTAACAAAATTCTAGCAATCAGAATCCAACAACACATTAAGAAGATCATACATCATGACCAAGTGGGCTTTATCCCAGGAATGCAAGGATTCTTCAATACCTACAAATCAATCAACGTAATACACCACATTAACAAACTGAAAAATAAAAATCATATGATTATCTCAATAGATGCAGAGAAAGCCTTCGACAAAATTCAACATCCATTTATGATAAAAACCCTCCAGAAAGTGGGAATAGAAGGGACATCTCTCAACATAATAAAAGCTATATATGACAAACCCACAGCAAACATTATCCTCAACGGTGAAAAACTGAAAGCATTTCCCCTAAAGTCAGGAACAAGATAAGGGTGCCCACTCTCCCCACTACTATTCAACATAGTTCTGGAAGTTTTGGCTACAGCAATCAGAGCAGAAAAAGACATAAAAGGAATCCAAATTGGAAAAGAAGAAGTAAAACTTTCACTGTTCGCTGATGACATGATCCTCTACACAGAAAACCCTAAAGACTCTACCAGAAAACTACTAGAGCTGATCATTGAATCCAGTAAAGTTGCAGGATATAAAATGAACACACAGAAATCACTTGCATTCCTATACACTAATAATGAGAAAATAGAGAAATTAAAGAAACTATTCCATTCACTGTTGCAACGAAAAGAATTAAATACTTAGGAATATATCTACCTAAGGAAACAAAAGACTTGTACATAAAAAACTATAAAACACTAGTGAAAGTAACCAAAGAGGACACTCATAGATGGAGAAATATACCGTGTTCGTGGATTGGAAGAATAAATATTGTAAAAATGAGTATACTACCCAAAGTAATTTATACATTCAATGCAATCTCTATCAAGCTACCAACGATATTTTTCACAGAACTAGAACAAATAATCTCACAATTTGTATGGAAATACAAAAAACCTTAAATAGCCAAAGCAATTTTGAGGAGGAAAAATGGAGCTGGGGGAATTAACCTGCCGGACTTCAGGCTCTACTACAAAGCCACAGTCATCAAGCCAGTATGGCACTGGCATAAAGACAGAAATATAGATCAATGGAACAAAATAGAAAGCCCAGAGATAATTCCATGCACCTATGGACACCTTATCTTTGACAAAGAAGGCAAGAATATAAAATGGAGAAAAGACAGTCTCTTTAACAAGTGGTGCTGGGAAAACTGGTCAGCCACTTGTAAAAGAATGAAACTAGAACACTTCCTAACACCATACACCAAAATAAACTCAAAATGGATTAGAGAGATAAATGTAAGACCAGATTCTATAAACTCCTAGAGGAGAACATAGGCAAAACACTCTCTGACATAAATCACAGCAGGATCCTCCAAGACCCACCTCCCGGAATATTGGAAATAAAAGCAAAAATAGACAAATGGGACCTAATTAAAATCAAAAGCTTCTGCACAGCAAAGGAAACTATAAGCAAGGTGAACAGACAGCTTTCAGAATCGGAGAAAATAATAGCAAATGAAGCAACTGATAAAGGATTAATCTCCAAAATATGCAAGCAGTTCCTGAAGCTCAATTCCAGAAAAATAAATGACCCAATCAAAAAATGGGCCAAAGAACTAAACAGACATTTCTCCAAAGAAGACATAAAGATGGCTAACTAACACATGAAAAAATGCTCAACATCCCTCATAATCAGAGAAATGCAAATCAAAACCACAATGAGATACCATTTCACACCAGTCAGAATGGCTGCTATCCAAAAGTCTACATGCAATAAATGCTGGAGAGGGTGTGGAGAAAAGGAAACCCTCTTACACTGTTGGTGGGAATGCAAACTAGAACAGCCACAATGGAGAACAGTGTGGAGATTCCTCAAAAAACTGGAAATAGAACTGCCATATGACCCAGTAATCCCACTCCTGGGCATACGCATGGAGGAAACCAGAATTGAAAGAGACACATGTACTCCAATGTTCATTGCAGCACTGTTTATAATAGCCAAGACATGGAAGCAACCTAGATGTCCATCTGCAGACGAATGGATAAGAAAGCTTTGGTACATATACACAATGGAGTATTCCTCAGCCATTAAAAAGAATGCATTTGAACCAGTTCTAATGAGGTGGATGACACTAGAGCCTATTATACAGAGTGAAGTAAGCCAGAAAGAAAAACACCAATACAATATACTAACGCATATATATGGAATTTAGAAAGATGCAAATGATAACCCTGTATGCTGCTGTTGCTGCTAAGTCACTTCAGTCGTGACTGACTCTGTGTGACCCCATAGTCGGAAGCCCACCAGGCTCCCCCTTCCTTGGGATTCTCCAGGCAAGAACACTGGAGTGGGTTGCCATTTCCTTCTCCAATGTGTGAAAGTGAAAAGTGAAAGTAAATTCGCTCAGTCATGTCTGACCCTTAGCGACCCCACGGACTGCAACCTACCAGGCTCCTCCATCCATGGGATTTTCCAGGCAAGAGTACTGGAGTGGCTTGCCACAGCAAAAGAGATACAGATGTATAAAACAGTCTTTGGGACTCTGTGGGAGAGGGTGAGTGTGGGATGGTTTGGAAGAATGGAATTGAAACATGTGTATTATCATATGTGAAAGGAATCGCCAGTTCAGGGTCGATGCATGTTACAGGATGCTCGGGGCTGGTATGCGGGGATGACCCAGAGGGAGGATAAGGGGAAGAGGAAGGTGGGAGGGGGGTTCGGGAGGGGGAACTCATGTACACCTGGGGTGGATTCATGTCAATGTATGGCAAAACCAACCAATATAATATTGTAAAATAATTAGCCTCCAATAAAAATTTAAAAAATAATTAATTAAAAAAAAAAAGAATGGAGGAGGTAGTTGTGGGAGGAAAGTGGGCATGACTATATCAGGGCAACAATAGGGTTGCTGTGGTAATGATAGCATTCTACATCTTTGTTATATCAATGTCATTATCCTGGCTGTTTACATTATAGTATAGTTTTACAAGATGTTACCATTAGGGGAGGGCTTCCCAAATGGCACCAGTGGTAAAGAACCTGCCTGCCAATGCAGGAGACATAAGAGAAGCAGGTTCAGTACCTGGGTCAGGAAGATGTCCTGAAGGGGGCATAGCAACCCATCCCAGTATTCTTGCCTGGAGAATCCCATGGACAGAGGGGCTTAGTAAGGTACAGTCCATAGGGTCCCAAAGAATCAGACAGGACTGAAGTGACTTAGCATGCATCCATGCACCATTAGGAGAAACTAGGTAAAGGACACATAGGATCTCTCTGTATCATTTGTTACAATTGCATGTAAATCTACAATTAATCTAAAATAGTTTAATTAAAAAATTAAAAAACTTCTGAAGTTGGTCCTTGGAGGTATTTGCCAGTTAAAATTCAATAAAATAATGAGAACACTCTAAGACATAACCATGGCATGTAACTATCTGTAGAAGAGGTAACTCAGTCTGAAAGAAATTGGTAGTGAGATTGCCTAAATACTGAACAGGAGCATCTGGGAATATGGAATGAGGAGAGTCAAATCAAAGGAATCTCCCAGTGTTAAGGGGTATTTTGCTAGAATATTTAGCTGATATGAAAAGTTCAAAACTTCAGGGATGTTCATTGGATTTTGGGAAAGGGAATTTAATAGGCAGTTTTATGTGTCAACTTGGCAAAGTTACAGTCCTCACTAAATAAAAATCTTGATATTACTGTGAAGGCATTTTGCAGACATGATTAGCAATCATTAGTAGTTGCCTCTAAGTAAGGAGATTATCCTAAATAATCTGGGTGGGACTGAATGCAGTAGTTAAAGAGAAGAATTAAGCTTTCCCTGAAGAAGAAATTCTACCTGCAGTTTCAGCTCATGCCCAGGAATTCCAGATTGCCCTTCCCAATGGCTTGCCCTGAAGATTTTGGATTTACCTAGCCAGGTCTGATGTTGAAGTTGAAACTCCAATACTTTGGTCACCTGAAGTGAAGAAATGACTCATCTGAAAAGACCCTGATTCTGGGAAAAATTGAAGGCAGGAGGAGAAGGGACGACAGAGGACAAGATGGTTGGATGGCATCACCGACCCAATGGACATGAGTTTCATTAAATTCCGGGAGCTGGTGATGGACAGAGAGCCCTGGCCTGCTACAGTCAATGGGATCGCAAAGAGTCGGACACGACTGAGCAACTGAAGTAAACTGAAGTGAACCGAGCCAGCCCCTACCATGCATAAGCCAATTTCATGCAATAAATCTCTTAATGTATAATATATTTCCCTACATCTCTGGAGGAAGCTGACTGACAGATGGATTTGTTGCATTTAAAAATAAAATCAGGAAACGGAAGATGGTGGAGGAGTAAGACGGAGAGATCACCTTCCTCTCCCCAGATACATCAAAAATTCATCAGAATGTGAAACAACTCCTACAGAACAACTTCTGAACAATAGCAGAGGACCCCAAACTTCCAAAAAGGTAAAGTGATCTCCTTAGAATGAGGTAGGGCAAAAGATAAAGGCATAAAAAGAGACAATGGATTTCAGGGCAGGGGCTTGTGCCCTGAGAGAGGGAGTCGTAAAGGAGGAAAAGTTCTCACACACTAGGAAACCCCATCACAGGTGGGGCCAGGAGGGAGCTTCAGAACTGTCAGAGAGGATGGAGTGCAACAGTGGGGGCTCAGAGGGCAAAACGGAGAAAATTCACCATAGAAATTGCTTCTGAAGAACATTTTGCAGAAGAGGATGGGGGCAAGGTGCTCAGACATAGGCTCAGATCCCAGAAAGAAGTTTGGGGTTGGCTACCATGAGGATACTCTGAGAGGATTACTTCCACACAGCTACGGAATTAGATAATGGCAAGCCACTCCAGTACTCTTGCCTGGAAAATCCCATGGATGGAGGAGCCTGGTAGCCTGCAGTCCATGGGGTCGCTAAGGGTCGGACACGACTGAGCGACTTCACTTTCACTTTTCACTTTCACACATTGGAGAAGGAAATGGCAACCCACTCCAGTGTTCTTGCCTGGAGAATCCCAGGGAAGGGGGAGCCTGGTGGGCTTCCGTCTATGGGGTCACACAGAGTCGGACACGACTGAAGTGACTTAGCAGCAGCAGCAGCAGCGACTATCAAGGGCGTCCCAAGTGGTGCTAGTTGTAAAGAACTCCCCTGTCAATGCAGGGAAAGAGACATGGGTTCGATCCCTGGGTCAGGAAGATCCCCTGGAAAAAGGCATGGCAAGCCACTCCAATATTTTTGCCTGAAAAATCCCATGGACATAGGAGTCTGGCATACTACAATCCATAGTATCGCACAGAGTCAGACAGGATTGAAGCAACAGCATACACACACGCCACTCCCAAAGTTGGGGAACATGCAAGTGGCAGTGACAAAATGCTGGTAATGCAGTCTTGATCCAAGAGGCGGTAGCTACCACCAAGCTATGAGCAGACACAGGTTACTTCCCATAACTTGCTGGGAGCTTGAACAGCTTAGATGTTCTTAGGGACCCACAACCTGGGGCCAATTCCTCTGGGAGAGCTCACTACTCTTCTCAGATTGTAACAGCATCCAACAGGTCTCTACTGCCACAGGCACTCATTGGCACCTCCCACTTGTGGTTGCCACACCCTCCCGTCTCCACAGCCTGAGAAAACAAATGAGCCCTAATAAGCCTTAGGCTTTGTCCTCTCAGAGGATTATACAGTGGAAGTGACAAATAGATTCAAGAGATTAAATCTGATAGAAACAGTGCCTGAAGAACTACGGATAGAGGTTCATGACTTTATGCAGGAGGCAGGGGTCAAGACCATTGAACAAAGCTAGTGGAGGTGAGGGAATTCCAGTTGAGCTATTTCAAATCCTGAAAGATGATGCTGTGAAAGCGTTGCACTCAATATACCAACAAATTTGGAAAACGCAACAGTGGCCACAGGACTGGAAAAAGTCAGTTTTCATTCCAATCCCAAAGAAAGGCAGTGTCAAAAAATGCTCAAACTACCCCACAATGACACTCATCTCACATGCTAGAAAGTAATGCTCAAAATTCTCCAAGTCAGGCTTCAACAGTATGTGAACCGTGAACTTCCAGGTGTTCAAAATGGATTTAGAAAAGGCAGAGGAACCAGAGATCAAATTGCCAACTTCCACTGGATCATCAAAAAAGCAAGAGAGTTCCAGAGAAACATCTACTTCTGCTTTATTCACTATGCCAAAGCCTTTGACTATGTGGATCACAATAAACTGCGGCAAATTATGAAAGAGATGGGAATACCAGACCACCTGACCTGCCTCTTGAGAAATCTGTATGCAGGTCAAGTAACAATTAGAACCAGACATGGAACAACAGACTGGTTCCAAATAGGAAAAGGAGTACGTCAAGGTTGTATATTGTCACCCTGCGTATTTAACTTATATGCAGAGTACATCATGAGAAATGCTGGGCTGGAGGAAGCACAAGCTGGAATCAAGATTGCCAGGAGAAATATCAATAACCTCAGATATGCAGATGACACCACCCTTATGGCAGAAAGCGAAGAATAACTAAAGAGCCTCTTAATGAAAGTGAAAGAGAAGAGGGGAGAAGTTGGCTTAAAACTCAATATTCAAAAAACTAAGATCATGGCACCTGGTCCCATCACTTCATGACAAATAGATGGGAAAACAATGAAAACAGTGACAAGCTTTATTTTCTTGAGCTCCAAAATCACTACAGATGGTGATGGCAGCCATGAAATTAAAAGATGCTTGCTCTTTGGAAAAAAAGCTATGATGAAGCTAGATAGCATATTTAAAAGCAGAGATATTACTTTGCCATATTACTTTGCTAACAAAGTTCTGTCTGGTCAAGGTTATGGTTTTTCCAATAGTCATGGATGTATGCTAGAGTTGGACTATAAAGAAAGCTGAGTGCAGAAGAATTGATGCTTTTGAACTGTGGTATTGGAGAAGACTCTTGAGAGTCCCTTGGACTGCAAGGAGATCCAGCAAGTCCATCCTAAAGGAAATCAGTCCTGAATATTCATTGGAAGGACTGATGCTGAAGGTGAAACTCCAATACTTTGGCCACCTGATGCGAAGAACTGACTCATTGGAAAAGACCCTGATGCTGGGAAACATTGAAGGCAAGAGGTTAAGGGGATGACAGAGATGGTTGGATGGCATCACCAACTCGATGGACATGAGTTTGAGTAAGCTCCAGGAGTTGGTGATGTACAGGGAAGCCTGGTGTGCTGCAGTCCATGGGGTCGCAAAGAGTTGGAAACTACTGAGTGACTGAACTGAGCTGAACTTTGTCTTTTCATGTCTGGACAGGGTACAAACTACGGGCTTTAGGGGCAACTGTGAACTTTAGGAGCAAATATAAGCTGGAGTAAGGCCAGATCTGAAACTTAGAGACCCCTACACCGCTCGCCACAAGTCCGGAAATCTTCCTAGAAATGTTGGAGGGTTTTGGTGTGAGTCTCACTGGGTGTTCCAGCTGTTGAGTATTGCCTTAACCAAGAGTTTTTGTCTTCTGTGCTGTGTGGCTTGTGAGGTGTTGGTGCTACAGAAGGGGTCAGACTGAACCCGTAAAATAGGAGATATTAGCCCAAGACTTTGATCCACCAGTGAACTGCCAACTCCAGGGAACATTAATAGGTGACAGTCCTCCGAAAGGCTTCCATCCCAGCACTGAAACCAAGCCCACCCAAAGGTCAGCAAGTTCCAGGGTCCTGACACTCCACACCAGTCCTTTAGCAAAACAGGAACACAATCCTGCACATTAGCAGATATGTTGCCCAAAGTTATGCCAAACCCATAGATAGCCCAAAACACACTGCTGGGCATGGCACTGCCCTTCAGAGAAAAAAATCCAGCTCTATCCACCAGAACACCAGCATAAGTCCCCCCAGTCATGCATGAAACCTTCACAATGCACTGCTTCAGCCCTTCCCATGGGAAGCAGACTCCACAATCAAGAGGAAATGTGACCTTCCAGAATACAGAACGGAGACCCTAAACACAGTTGTAGTTGTTCAGTTGCTAAGTCATGTCTGACTCTTTGTGACCCCATGGACTTCAGCACTCCAGGCTTCCTTGTCCTTCACTGTTTCCCAGAGTTTGCTCAAACTCACATCCATTGAGTTTGAGTAACATCTACATCCATCCAACCATCTCTTCCTCTGTTATCCATTCCCTTCTCTCCTGTCCTCAATTTTTCCCAGCATCAGGGTCTTTTCCAATGAGTTGGCTCTTCTCATCAGGTGCCCAAAATATTGGAGCTTCAGCTTTAGCATCAGTGCTTTCAGTGAATATTCAGGGTTGATTTCCTTTAGTATTGACTAATTTGATCTCCTTGCTGTCCAAGGTACTCTCAAGAGTCTTCTCCAGCACTACAATTCAAAAGCATCAATTTTTCAACTCTCAGTCTACTTTCTTGTCCAGCTTTCACATGCGTACATGACTACTGGAAAAAACAGCTATGACCATATGGACCTTTGTTGGCAAAAGGATGTCTCTGTTTTTTAATATGCTGTCTAGTTTTGTCATAGCTTTTCTTCCAAGGAGCAGGTGCCTTTTAATTTTATGGCTGCAGTCACTGTCTGCAGTGATTTTGGAGCCCAAGAATATAAATTCTTCCATGGTTTCCACTTTTTCCACATCTATTTGCAAACTAAACAAAATGAAAATACAAGGAAATTTGCAGCAGATTAAGGAACATGGTAAAAACTCACAAGACCAAGAAAGGAGGTAATAGGTAATATATCTGAAAGAGAATTCAGAGTAATGACAGTAAAGATGATGCAAAATCTTGAAAACAAAATGGAGGCGATGGATAAACAGACTGGAGGCACGAATCGAGAAGATACAAAAAATGTTTAACAGTGACCAAAAAGAGTCTGAAATGCAGTACTTGGATGCAACCTTAAAAACAACAGAATGATTTCTGTACAATTCCAAGGCAAACCATTCAATACTACAGTAATCCAGGCCTATGCCCCAACCAGTAATGCTGAAGAAGCCGAAGTTGAACGGTTCTATGAAGATCTACAAAACCTTTTAGAACTAACACCAAAAAAAGATGTCCTTTTCATTATAGGGGACTGGAATGCAAAAGTGGGAACTCAAGAAATACCTTGAGTAACAGGCAAATTTGGCCTTGGAGCATGAAATGAAGGAGGGAAAAGGCTAATAGGGTTTTGCCAAGAGAATGCACTGGTCATAGCAAACACCTTCTTCCAACAACACAAAAGACTCTACACATGGACATCACCAGATGATCAACACCGAAATCAGATTGATTATATTCTTTGCAGCCAAAGATGGAGAAGCTCTATATAGTTAGCAAAAACAAGACCAGGAGCTGACTGTGGCTCAGATCATGAACTCCTTATTGCCAAATTCAGACTTAAATTGAAGAAAGTAGGGAAAACCATTAGACCATTCAGATATGACCTAAATCAAATCCCTTATGACTATACAGTGGAAGTGAGAAATAGATTTAAGGGAATAGATCTGATAGATAGAGTGCCTGATGAACTCTGGACAGAGGTTCGTGACATTGTACAGGAGACAGGGACCAACACCATCCCCATGGAAAAGAAATGTAAAAAAGCAAAATAGCTGTCTGAGGAGGCCTTAAAAAGAGCTGTGAAAAGAAGAGAAGCAAAAAGCAAAGGAGAAAAGGAAAGATATAAGCATCTGAATGCAGAGTTCCAAAGAATAGCAAGGAGAGATAAGAAAGCCTTCCTCAGCAATCAATGCAAAGAAATAGAGGAAAACAACAGAATAGGATAAACAAGAGATCTCTTCAAGAAAATTAGAGATATCAAGGGAAAATTTCATGCAAAGATGGGCTCGATAAAGGACAGAAATGGTATGGACCTAACAGAAGCAGAAACAATTAAGAAGAGGTGGCAAAGATACACAGAAGAACTGTAAAAAAAAGTTCTTCATGACCAAGATAATCACGATGGCGTGATCACTCACCTGGAACCAGACATCTTGGAATGTGAAATCAAGTGGGCCTTAGAGAGCATAACTACGAACAAAGCTAGTGGAGGTGATGGAACTCCAATTGAGCTATTTCAAATCCTGAAAGATGATGCTGTGAAAGTGTTGCACTCAATATGCCAGCAAATTTGGAAAACTCAGCAGTGGCCAAAGGACTGTAAAAGTTCAGTCTTCATCCCAATCCCAAAGAAAGGGAATGCCAAAGAATGCTCAAACTACCGCACAATTGCACTCATCTCACACGCTAGTAAAGTTATGCTCAAAATTCTCCAAGCCAGGCTTCAGCGATATGTGAAATGTGAACTTCCAGATGTTCAAGCAGGTTTTAGAAAAGGCAGAAGCACCAGAGATCAAATAGCCAACATCCGCTGGATCATGGAGAAAGCAAGAGAGTTCCAGAAAAACATCTATTTCTGCTTCATTGACTATGCCAAAGCCTTTGACTGTGTGGATCACAATAAACTGTGGAACATTCTGAAAGAGATGGGACTACCAGACCACTTGACCTGCCTCTTGAGAAACCTGTATGCAGGTCAGGAAGCAACAGTTAGAACTGGACATGGAACAACAGACTGGTTCCAAATAGGAAAAGGAGTACGTCAAGGTTGTATATTGTCACCCTGCTTATTTAACTTATATGCAGAGTACATCATGAGGAACGCTGGGCTGGAAGAAGCACAAGCTGGAATCAAGATTGCTGGGAGAAATATCAATAACCTCAGATATGCAGATGACACCACCCTTATGGCAGAAAGTGAAGAGGAACTAAAAAGTTTCTTGATGAACGTGAAAGAGGAGAGTGAAAAAGTTGGCTTGAACCTCAACATTCAGAAAACAAAGATCATGGCATCTGGTCCCATCACTTCATCGGAAATAGATGGGGAAACAGTGGAAACCGTGTCAGACTTTATTTTTGGGGGCTCCAAAATCACTGCAGATGCTGATTGCAGCCATGAATTTAAAAGACACTTACTCCTTAGAAGGAAAGTTATGACCAACCTAGATAGCATATTAAAAAGCAGAGACATTACTTTGCCAACCAAGGTCCATCTAGTCAAGGTTATAGTTTTTCCCGTGGTCATGTATGGATGTGAAAGTTGAACTGTGAAGAAAGCTGAGCACCAAAGAATTGATGCTTTTGAACTGTGGTGTTGGAGAAGACTCTTGAGAGTCCCTTGGACTGCAAGGAGATCCAACCAGTCCATTCTAAAGGAGATCAATCCTGGGTGTTCATTGGAAGGACTGATGCTAAAGCTGAAACTCCAATACTTTGGCCACCTCATGCGACGAGTTGACTCACTGGAAAAGACTCTGATGCTTGGAGGGATTGGGGGCGTAAGGAGAAGGGGACGACAGAGAATGAGATGGCTGGATGGCATCACTGACTCGATGGAGGTGAGTTTGAGAGAACTCTGGGGGTTGGTGTTGGACAGAGAGGCCTGGCGTGCTGTGATTCATGGGGTCACAAAGAGTCGGACACGACTGAGAAACTGAACTGAACTGAACTGAGGACAATTAAAGAATAAACAATCAACTATAAACAATGCAATAACTGATATTAAAAATACACTGGAGGGAACTAATAGTAGATTAAATGAGGCAGAAGAACAGATAGTGAGCTTGAAGATAGAATAGTGGAAATAACTGAAACAGAGATGAATAAAGAAAAAAGAATAAAAAGGAATGAGGACAGTCTCAGAGACATAGGACAATATGAAGCACACCAACATTCCAATCATAGACATCAGAGAAGAAGAAGACAAAAGGAAAGGTCATGAGGAAATATATGAGGAGATTACAGTTGAAAAGTTCCCTCTAATGTGAGAGGAAATTACCACTCAAGTCCAAGACGTCCAGAGAGTTCCATAAAGGATAAACCTAAGAAGAAACATGCCAAGACACTATTGATCAAACTAACAAAAATTAGATACAAAGAAGAAATATTAAAAGCAACAATTAACAAGAGAACCCTCATAAAGCTAACAGTTGATCTTTCCACAGAAACTCTGCAGGTCAAAAGGGAATGTCAGGATATATTTAAAGTGATGAAAGGGAAAAACCTGCACCAAGATCATTCTCTCCAGCAAAGATCTCATTCAGATTAGAAGGCGAAATCAAAAGCTTTACAGACAGACAAGTAAAAGCTAAAAAGATTCAGCACGATGAAACCAGCTCTTCAGCATATGCTAAAGGAACTTCTCTAGACAAGAAACGTAGAAAAGGCCCATGAAAACAAATCTAAAACAATAAGGTAAATGGTAACGGGATATACTTATCAATAAGTACTTTAAATGTAAATGGGATAAGTGCTCCAACCAAAAGACATAGATTGGCTGAATGGATACAAAAGCAAAACCCTGATATATGCTGGTTACAATAGACCCATTACTTTGCCTACAAAGGTCTATATACTGAAAGCTATGGTTTTTCCAGTAGTCAAGTATGGATGTGAGAGTTGGACCATAAAATAGGCTGAGTGACGAAGAACACATGCCTTCTAACTGTGGTGCTGAAGAAGACTCTTGAGAATCTCTTGGACTGCAAGGAGAATAAACCAGTCAATCCTAAAGAAAATCAACCCTGAATATTCATTGGAAGAACTGATGATGAAGTTGAAACTCCAATATTTTGGCCACCTGATGCAAAGTACTGACTCATTGAAAAAAACCTTGATGCTAGGAAAAATTGAAGGCAGGAGGAGATAGGGATGACAGAGGATGAGATGGTTGGATGGCATCACCGACTTGATATACATGAGTTTGAGCAGGCTCCCTCCAGGAGATGGTGAAGGACAGGGGAGCCTGGTGTGCTGCAGTCCATGGGGTGGCAAAGAGTCAGACACTACTAAGTGACTGAACAACAAAAGACCCACATCAAACCTAGTGACACATACAGATTGAAAGTGAGGGGCTGGAAAAAGATATTCCATGTAAATGGAAATCAAAAGCAAGAGAGAGCAGCAACACTGTATCAGATAAAATAGACTTTAAAATAAAGACTATTACAAGAGACAAAGAAGGCCATTGCATAGTGATCAAGGTATTAATCCAAGAAAAAAGATATAACAATTATAAATATGTATGCACCTAATATACGAGCACCTCAAATACATAAGGTGAATGCTAACAAGTATGAAAGGGGAAATCGACGGTAACACAGTGATAGTGGGGGACTGTAATATCCCACTCACACCAATAGACAGATCATCCAGACAGAAAAGCAATAAGGAAACACAAGTTTTAAATGATATATGGACCAGCTGGGTCTAATTGATATCTACAGGACATTTCATCCAAAAGCAATATATTTAATTTTTTCTCAGGTGCACATTAAACATTCTCCAGGATAGATCACATTTTGGGCCACAAATCAAGTCTTGGTAAATTTAAAGATATTGAAATCACTTCAAGAATCTTTTCTAATTCTTGTCACAATCTTTTCACAATGCGGGGGCGGGGGGGGGGAACCAAACTATAAAAAACACAAACACATGGAAGCTAAACAACACGCTTCTGAATAACCAACAGATCACTGAAGAAATCAAGAAAAGAAATCAAAATATGCCTAGAAACAAATGACAATGAAAACAAGACAACTCCAAACCTATGAGATGCAGTAAAAGCAGTGCAAAGAGGGAAGTTTATAGCATTGCAAGCCTACGTCAAGAAACAAATCAAATAAATAACCTAACCATACATCTAAGGCAACTAGCAAAAGAACAACAACAACAAAGTTAGTAGAAGGAAAGAAATCATAAAGATCATGCATATATGGGCACCTTATATTTGACATAGGAGGCAACATTATACAGTGCAAGAAAGACAGTCTCTTGAACAAATAGTTCTGGATAAATTGGTCAGCTAAGTGTAAAAGAACAATATTGGAACAATTCTTAACACCATACACAAAAATAAATTCAAAATGGATTAAAGACCTAAGCATAAGACCAGAAACTATAAAACTCATCGAGGAAAATATAGGCAGAACACTCTCTGACATAAATCACAATAAGATTCTCTATGACCTGTCTTCTAGAGAAATGGAAACAAAACCAAAAGTGGAACCTAATTAAGCTTAAAAACTCTTGCACAATGAGGGAAACTACACACAAGGTGAAAAGGCAACCCTCGGGATGGGAGAAAATAATGACTAATGAAATGACTGACAAAGAATGAATCTCCAAAAGACACAAACAGCTTGTGTAGCTCAATACCAGAATACTTTCTGCCCAATCAAAAAGTGGATAGAAGACCTAAGCAGCGATTTCTCCAAAGAAAATATACAGATGGCTAATAAAATGAAAATATGCTCAACATCACTCATTATTCAGTTCAATTCAGTTCAGTCACTCAGTTGTGTCTAACTGTTTGTGACCCCTTGGACTGCAGCATAAAAGGTCCCTGTCCATCCCACCAACTCCCAGAGCTTGCTCAAACTATGTCCATCGAGTCAGTGATGCCATCCAACCATCTCATCCTCTGTCGTCCCCGTCTCCTCCTGCCTTCAATCTTTCCTAGCATCAGGATCTTTTCTAAGGAGTTAGTTCTTCTCATCATATGGCCAAAGTATTGGAGTTTCAGCTTCAACATCAGTCCTTCCAAAGAATATTCAGGACAGATTTCCTTTAGGACTGACTGGTTGGATTTCCTTGCAGTCCAAGGAACTCTCAAGAGTCTTCTCTAAGACCCCAGTCCAAAAGCATCAGTTCTTTGGCACTCAGCTTTCTTTATGGTCCAACTCTCACATCCATACAAGACTACTGAAGAAACCACAGTTTTGACTAAACAGACCTTTGTTGGTCAAGTAATGTCTCTTGCTTTTAAATATGCTGTCTAGGTTTGTCATAGCTTTTCTTCCAAGAAGCAAGTGTCTTTTAATTTCATGGCTGCCAACACCACGTACAGTGATTTTGGAGCCCAAGAAAATTAGTGAAATGCAAGTCAAAATTGCAATGAAGTATCATCACACATTGGTCAGAATGGCCATCACCAAAAATCTAAAACAGTAAATGCTGGAGAGGGTATGGAGAAAAGGGAATCCTCTTGCACTGTTGGGAATGCAAATTGATACAGTCATTATAGAGAATGGCATGGAGATTTCTTAAAAAACTAGTGATATAACTATCATATGACCCAGAAATCCCACTACTAGGTATATACCTCAGGAACCATAATTTTAAAAGACACATGTACTCCAGTGTTCATCCCAGCACTACTTACAATAGCTAGGACATGGAAGCAACCTGGATGGCCATCAACAGATGAATGGATAAGGAAGTTGTGGTATATATACACAACAGAATATTACTAAGCTATAAAAAGGAACACATTTGAATCAGTTCTAATGAAGCAGGTGAACCTATAACCTATTATACAGAGTGAAGCAAGTCAGAAAGAGAATGACAAATATCATATACTAAAGCATATATATGGAATATAGAAAGGTGATACTGATGATCCTACTTGCATGACAGCAAAGGAGAGACAGACATAAAGAACAGACTTTTGGATACAGTGGAGGAAGAAAAGTGTGGGACGATTTGAGAGAATAACATTAAAACATATATATTACTAGATGTAAAATAGATAGCTAGTGGGAATTTGCTGTATGATGCAGGGAACCCAAATCTAGTGCTCTGTGACTATCTAGAGGGGTGAGGTGTGGAAGAAAGTGGGAGGGGGTTCAAGAAGGAGAGGACATATGTATACTTATGGCCAATTCATGTTGATGTATGACAGAAACCATCACAATATTGTAAGTAATCATCCTTTAATTAAAATTTTAAAAATTAAAAAGAAAAATAAAACCCAAAACTCTTTTCTCAGAAATTTTTTAACACAACTCTGCAGATTCAAACTTTACTATGTTATAGCTTTAATTTATTGCCTGAGAGTCTATGAATTAAAATAAAACTCCATTCCTGACAGCAAATTAGAAAATGATGGAATTAAGTTTAAAAGGCCTTTTCCTAAATTTAAAGACCAAATCAGAGTGAGTTTTGTTTTTTATTTCATTATTATTTTTAATTTATTTATTTTAATTGGAAGCTAAGATATGCAGTTTTGATAACACATTATCAGGCTAGGAGATAAAGGCTGTCTTCATTGCCAAAAATAAATATCTTTCTTCCTTTTATTCATCAAGTTTCTATTAAAATTTGGCTAAGTATCAGGCTAGGTACTAGATGCTGAGATTAATAAACACAAGTAAACTGAGTCCTATTTCTTTTCAAGGAGCTGCTCATATCTCTCATGAAAGAAACAGGTACAATTGAAAAAGAAGGCCCTGAATAAGCAAATAAATTAATCTTTATAGTTTTTAGAGATTCATTTCCCACTTAGGAGCAGAGGAGCATTTTTGATATATAATTTATTCATGATTTTAAGGAATCTTTCAGCTATTAAAACTTCATGCCCAATAGCACACTTGACACCAAAGAATAAACTGTGGCAAATTCTTTTGAGTTGTTAACATTCTTTACCCATTCTCTGCAGGTAATATTCAGTTCAGTTCAGTTCAGTTCAGTCGCTCAGTCGTGTCCGACTCTCCGCGACCCCATGAATCACAGCACGCCAGGCCTCCCTGTCCATCACCAACTCCCGGAGTACACTCAAACTCATGTCCACAGAGTCGGTGATGCCATCCAGCCATCTCATTCTCCGTCGTCCCCTTCTCCTCCCGCCCCCAACCTTTCCCAGCATCAGAGTCTTTTCCAGTGAGTCAACTTGTCGCATGAGGTGGCCAAAGTATTGCAGTTTCAGCTTTAGCATCAGTCTCTCCAATGAACATCCAGGATTGATCTCCCTTAGAATGGACTGGTTGGATCTCCATGCAGTATAAGGGACTCTCAAGAGTCTTCTCCAACACCACAGTTCAAAAGCATCGATTCTTTGGCGATCAGCCTTCTTCACAGTCCAACTCTCATATCCATACATGACCACGGGAAAAACCATTGCCTTGACTAGACGGACCTTGGTTGGCAAAGTAATGTCTCTGCTTTTTAATATACTATCAAGGTTGGTCATAACTTTCCTTCCAAGGAGCAAGCGTCTTTTAATTTCATGGCTGCAATCAGCATCTGCAGTGATTTTGGAGCCCGAAAAAATAAAGTCTGACACTGTTTCCACTGTTTTTCCATCTATTTCCCATGAAGTGATGGGACCAGATGCCATGATCTTTGTTTTCTGAATGTTGAGCTTCAAGCCAACCTTTTCACTCTCCTCTTTCACTTTCATCAAGAGGCTTTTGAGTTCCTCTTCACTTTCTGCCATAAGGGTAGTGTCATCTGCATATCTGAGGTTATTGATATTTCTCCCAGCAATCTTGATTCCAGCTTGTGCTTCTTCCAGCCCAGCATTCCTCATGATGTACTCTGCATGGAAGTTAAATAAGCAAGGTGACAATATACAACCTTGACGTACACAGGGTTTATTTTACTAAAGTAAAAATTCTGGAATTATTCTCTTATGACATCTCATTTGTCCTTTTTCTCTAATTATATTTTCTCATACAATGTAGAGCTAAGTTCATATTTGGATGGTGATGTAGTGAGCCCATGACAAGCAACCTTTCTTTAGGTTTTGATTTTACCTGTATTTTAACTGTAAAAACTCTTATCTGCTGCTCAAAAATAACATTGTGTTTTTGTTTTTATTGTGTTTGTTGTGTGATTTTTCTTCCAGGGGAAGAATTTTTTTTTCTTTGCTAGGCTTGTTGATATCAAAGTGAAAACCCTTTAGTTTTTATTAGGAGTTATAACTTTACTTACGTAGTGTATTGGTAGACTGATTAAGCACAGTGCTTAAGAGGATGGCTTTGAAAACAGTATGTCAGGCTTATACCACTTGAGCCTCAGTTTCCCTTTCTGAGATAATAAGTATAATAGTCTATTCAACCTGAATCAGCTCTGTCAAACATTAATTAAAAGCCTCATTTTAAATAAATAAATAAATAATGGTGGTGAGAGGGAGGGTTGGGAAGCTGGCTGGAGGTGGAGGTGGTGAAGTTTATAAATCTAATTAAAAATTAAGTTGCATTTCCATTTTCCAAATCCACCCATCCACCAGCGTACTGTGTCACTAGTCATTATGTACGATTTTACTTTGCGACAGAAACCATTACATTTAAAAATTCATTACAGCAAGGTGAGTTAGACACATGATGGATGCAGCTTTAATTCTGCCATATATTATTACAGTTAAAATGTAAATGATGAAAAATATTTTGTGCTTATCAGCATTTATGTGGAAATGTGTTTTACAGTGATATATGATGTTATATTTCTATTATTGTGATAAAAAAAAGCAATACAAAAAGACGAAGTGTTTATTAAAACATGAAAAAAAAAAAAGAAATAAATGGTTTTGCAGCACTGAAGAGATTATAGAAAGTAAATAAGCTAGATCAGACCTGTTTTATGTAGTAATTTTATAGTTTATTTTAATTATTTCAGTTGTAAAATATTGTTATACTGTTAATTAGTTCTGATTGTTCATATTAAACTATTGTAATGCAAAAAAATAAATAAATAAAATTAAAACAAAAAAAAAATAGAGGATTAAGTGAAATGACCACATAAAGTGCTTAAGTATATACTTAGCATGAAATAAATACTCTGAATCTTAGCTATGGTTATATGATCCCAGCAGCATTGTAGAAGTGCCTATTTTGGTTATAATCATGTGAGTCATTTAAAGCTAACAGTAGCTGGAGTTTGTAGGAAGGCAGACAGCTTATCATTGCTAACAAATATCTTGACTGTGTAATCTTACTTAATCTTTAGAAAAAGTCTATAGATAAATTACATTTAGCATTTTTAAAGCATTCACTTTCCCACAATCTGCTTTACTTATCACACACATTTATATAATCTGCAAAGACATGTATAGTTCTGCATTGCACAAAGTTCTCAAAGAAACAGAAATATTCTCAAGATCAAAATATCAAACATGAAAAAGCTTGAACTGAAACTCTAGTTCTTTTGATTCTGTATTTTCCATCGTTTCTCATTTATTTTGTCTAAATCAAGAATTAATGTTCTTTGATAATGAAGAATTTTAGAAGAAGAAAAATTTGTTAGAATTTTAATGTAACAAAAACATCCCCATTTTTTGGTAACTTCATTTCTAATGTGCCTAACCACAGAATGGAGATATCTAATCTGTGCCCTGGTCAAGCCTGCCTGAGATGCACTCCTTCTGTACAAGAAGCTCAGTCACTTGTCTTTCACAACACAATTCAACCCTCTTGTCTCCCATAAAGCCCTCCTTGATCACTCTAGTCTACTATTCTTTTGTTTATTCAACTTCCTGGGCATTTATTCTATGCTCTCTTTTATTGTCATTTACCTTTTATGCTAATGCTTACCTCTTCAATTTGACTGTTTATGTCCTCATGCAGACACACCATAGCCTCACACAGTACCTGGATCAAACAAGTACACAGTTGTTTGGTGATGATGGTGATGTGATGGTGGTGATGACAGCAATACTAACAACAACATCTCCAATTTACCTCATGTTGTTCTTTCCATGACTGTGACCCTGGCAAGCAACAATCAATTGGTCACTGGTAATTGACCTGTTCAGTTGTATTCACTCATTTGATTCAGAATATTTCAGGAGAGTCTACTATACACTAGAGCCTATATAGATAACAGAATTTTGAAGACAAAGAGTTCTGAACTTCAGAACTTACATTCTAATGGAAGAGATAGACTTAAAAACAAATGTGTAGTATGACAACATATTTCAGGTGTTCTAATATGAATATTATTGGGACAGCAAAAATGAGAGAAAGATTCCTAATTTATTTATGAGAGGAAAGGTGGGTTCCAGAAAAACTTCAGAGAAAAAGTAAACTTTGAACCACTTAAAAGATGACTAAGTGGAACAAAACCTCTTATGTCTGTTTATTTCTCCTATTGGTAGCAAATATGTCCCAGGGCATGACAAGACCACTAGTTTAAAGTGCCTGGAGCTGAAACAGAACTGGAGATTTTGACCTTCAGTGGTGGAGTAGGAGGTAATGACATGATCTAATTTAAGGAAACAAATTATCTGTTATTTGAAGAAGTTACTGTGAAATGACCTGAAATTGTGTTGGGATCATTGTGGCCTGCTCTTGCAGAAAAGAGATATCTCTGCCACTGTGTGGGATTCTGAAGAGCTCATAACAAAAACAAAAAATATTCATTTTGCACTTGAGACTATCAGAAAAAGAGTCTTATTATACACTATTATGTTATACACATACACCAATATGTCTCATTATACACTATTAGGCAGAATCTCTACATCGCCACGTAAATATTGTTTTATTTAACACATTTATTTAGCACCTGTTCTATGCCAGGTACCATGACAGGATCTGAGAACTGTAGCAATGAGCAAAACTGACACAAATCATTATACTCCTGAAGCTTATATTACAGTAGGAGGAAATCAACAGTAAGCAAAGAAATAAGTCAACCATACAGTACATTAGATAGGGAAAGTTCTATGGAAAAAGTAAAACAGAGAAGGAAGGTAAGGAGTATTGTGAGGTGGGGGAAGGCAAGGACTTGTATTTTTAAATAGGCTGGTTAGAAAAGGCCTCACTCAGAAGGGGGCAATCAAGCCACATAAATATGAGGAAGGAGAAAATTTCATGTTTCGTAAACAGCATGGACAAATTCCCTGAAGCAGGACTACACTTGAACCAGTTAAGAAATATCGGGGAGGCCAAAGTGGCTGGACTGGAGTAAACGAGGGGAATAATATGAGATTAGTGAGATAATTAGGGGACAGACTGAGTAGAGTTTTCATATTTTTGTAAGTATGTTGGCTTTAACTCTTCGTGACATGGAGCATCACTGAAACGTTAATGCATGATCTGTTTGACATTTCAATGGGATAACTTAAGCTTCTGTACTGAGTATATTCTCTGGGGGATGAAGGGAAAAATTAAAGAGAACAATTAAGACTTGTTTTTTGTAATCCAGGTGAGGAATCATGTGGCTCAGCCCCGGATGATACTGGTAGATAATAGTGAGAAGAGGTCAGAATCTGAATATACTTTGAAAAAAAAAGTCATAATGATTTGCTAGTGAATGAGATTTTTGATAGGAGAGAAAGGGAAAAATAAAAGGTTATGATTTTTACCTGTCTGTTTGCCATTAACCGAGATGGGGAAGACTGAGAGAAGCAAGTTGTGAAGTAAGACCAAGTTTTGGACTAGTTATATTTGAGATATTTGTTGAACATTCAAGTAGGATGAGTGTAGGAGACCAGAAGTTAGAGGGGGAGATCTAATCTGTACACATTCACTTTTGAGTCTCAGCGTGTATATAGTATGTGAAGTCAGGAGACTGGATGAGATCGCCAATGAAATAAGTTTTAAATCCAAAAGAGAGTCCTGGAGGACCACAGTATTTAGAGGCTGTGAATAAGAGAAGGATCTAGCAAAGGATTTTAAGAAAGAGAGGTCAGTGAGGCAGGAGGAAAACCAGGACTTTGTGATGTGCTGGAAGCCAAGCAAAAGATATTACAGAAGGAGTCACCAGCTGTACCTAATACTGCACTGGATCAAGGTGAGTGAGTTCTGAGAACTGATCAGTGCACTCAGCATTACAGTAGTCATTGGTGATTTGATAGGGAAAGTTTTAAATGTGGAGTGATGGGAAGAAAGCCTGACTAGTTTGGGTTTGAGAGAGAATGAGGGTTGAGACATTGGATACAGGAAGTGTACACAACTCTTTGAATGAGTTTTCTTTAAACCAGTCAGAGAAATGGAGCTGAAGTTAGAGAGTATGGTATTTGTTTTTTGTGTGTTTATTTTTAAGAAGATAAAAATATTATATCCCCACAATCTGCATAATTTCCTTATCTCTATTGGAGGAATAAAAACTACATGTAAAAGAGATTAAATGTTGCCAGTGTTTGGATTCTTTCAAAAGAAAAATGCCCTTAATCTAACCAAGATATCAATCAGAATAGTTTGACTTAAATTGTAAAATCATGAGCCTGAAAATTGTCAACCAAAGTCAAAATTCAATAGTAATATTCCTGGTTGATTTACTCTTACAGGAACATTATCAGTTTAATAATTAATATAATAATTTGTTCTGTGTGCTGTGTGTGCTCTCCTCAGTCACTCAGTAGTGCCTGATTGTTTGTGACCCTATAGACTGTAGCCTGTCAGTCTCCTCTGTCCATGAGATTTTCCAGGCAAGGGTACTGGAGTGGGTAGCCATTTCCTCTTCCAGGAGATCTTCCCAACTCAGGGATCAAGCCCATCTCCTAAATTTCCTGCATTGGCAGGCAGCTTCTTTACCACGGAGCTGTCATAGTTTGGTGGCCGAATTATAAAATATTGATTATTTAAGATTTCATATATAATATAAATATTATGCTTGGAAGAATTTCAAAATATAGGGCTAATATCAACTTTGAAGATGATTTGATTTAATGTGTACATTTTATCAGTTGATAACTTCAACCAGAGATTAAAGTGACATAAATGAGATCATCAAGCCAGTTAAACAGGGCCAGAACTAGAAACCAGCTGAGTAAGGGCCATTCTACTGTGTCTCAGGCTTCAACTTGGGAGAATACCCTGACTATGTGTAAAATGGGGACATCTTTATCAGTTTATATGTTAATTTAACATGAAGAACAAATATTATAAGAAAAAGCTGCTAATTTAGCTGGTAAATGATGAAATCAACACTGTGTATTTTTCCCCTTCAGTCTACAGCTGAAAGAATTAGTGCCCAACAATTTTGATTCATTCAGTATATACTCAGAGAGCACCTTCTGTATTCCAAGCTCCATATAGGGTCTAATAGGAATATGATGAACTCAGTATATCCCCAGGGCTTAGTGTCATTTGTAGAGAGAAGAAGAGAAAGGGACTGACAATTTATAGGTCAGGCACCTTCATAAACAATCTCTTCTTATATCTCACCATAGCTATGTGAAGTAGGGATGATGACATATTTTGTACAGATAAGGAAACTGGGGTTAATTTGCTCGAAAAGTCAGAGTTATATAGTATAGGTGTTGTTGAAAGTAGGGATCATACTCTTTTGATGTATACCCCATAGGGAACTGAAGCCTATTTTATTTACAAGGTAGGGTGGAGAAATTTGTCATCTGAGAAACTACATTTTTTATGGACTGAAAGAAAAGGTGAAGGAAAACATTCTCATAGAACACAAGAGAATCTTTCATGTATCTTGAGCCAGGTTTTCAAAGAAGGAGGGGGTATGCTGTCCTCTTGGGTCTGGGTAGGATGCAGGAGAGCAGGAGGGTATGCAAATGCCCTATAGTTAGAAGTGTGTTGGCTCAGCCCAGGAAACCAAACAAATTTCCACAATGCCACAACAGTATGTGGGCATTTTTAAAGAAATTGGTGATGAATTTCAACTAAACTCTATCTTTGGAAAAGTGGGATTTTAATAACTTAAAGAAAAATAGATTCAAATAAATTACTATCAGGTATACTGGTGGAGAGTACAGAGTACATCATGAAGAACGCTGGGCTGGAAGAAGCACAAGCTGGAATCAAGATTTCTGGGAGAAATTTCAATAACCTCAGATATGCAGATGACACCACCCTTATGACAGAAAGTGAAGAGGAACTCAAAAGCCTCTTGATGAAAGTGAAAGAGGAGAGTGAAAAGGTTGGCTTGAAGCTCAACATTCAGAAAACAAAGATCATGGCATCTGGTCCCATCACATCATGGGAAATAGATGAGGAAACAGTGGAAACTGTGTCAGACTTTATTTTTTGGGGCTTCAAAATCACTGCAGATGCTGATTGCAGCCATGAAATTAAAAGACACTTACTCCTTGGAAGGAAAGTTATGACCAACCTAGATAGCATATTAAAAAGCAGAGACATTACTTTGCCAACCAAGGCCCGTCTAGTCAACACTATGGTTTTTCCTGTGGTCATGTATGGATGTGAGAGTTGGACTATAAAGAAAACTGAGCGCCGAAGAATTGATGCTTTTGAACTGTGGTGCTGGAGAATACTCTTGAGAGTCCCTTGGACTGCAAGGAGATCCAACCAGTCCATTCTAAAGGAGATCAATCCTGGGTGTTCATTGGAAGATGCTGATGCTAAAGCTGAAACTGCAATACTTTGGCCACCTCATGCGATGAGTTGACTCACTGGAAAATACCCTGATGCTGGGAGGGATTGAGGGCGGGAGGAGATGGGGACGACAGAGAATGAGATGGCTGGATGGCATCACCGACTCGATGGACATGAGATTGAGTGAACTCCGGGAGTTGGTGATGGGCAGGGAGGCCTGGCGTGCTGTGATTCATGGTGTCGCAAAGAGTCAGACACAACTGAGCGACTGAACTGAACTGAATTGATAGTGGTGGAAAACACACATCTACAAATCAGAATACCTGGATTTTGTTCTTAACTCTGCCACGTATTAACTTTGAGAATAGTGGAAATTCACTTAAGTAGGCTGAGTCCTATTCCTTCATCTTTAAAGTGAACATGATAAGTGCTAATTTACATCACTTTAGAGAAGTGAGATCAATGCATATAGAAGTGATTTAAAAACTCTGGAATGTATGACATTCTATGTACAAATCTTAGTTACCATTATTCTTATATAAGTATTGTTAAATTTCTAAATGCGATATAAGATAGTTTTAGCATACCAGGATATTGGAGTTTTTAGTTACTTCCCTTGGTTTTGAGAGACTTTGGCACTGAGTGACCTAAAATAACAAAATACAGGATGCTCGGGGCTGGTGTACTGGGATGAACCAGAGGGATGGGATGGGGAGGGATGAGGGAGGGGGGTTCAAGATGGGGAACAAATGTACACCTAGGGCAGATTCATGTCAATATATGGCAAAACCAATACAATAATGTAAAGTAACTAGCCTCCAATTAAAATAAATTAAAAAAAAATAAAGTCATTAAAAGAAAAAAATCTACTTACATTCTTAGGCCATTTCAAAGAATCTCAGGAGTTCTAGAGCCCTTGGAGTAAACAATAAGATGGGTTGCTTCAAACTGAAAAAAAATTCCAAGGCATTATCCAGTGCCAGACCTAATAGTGAACATTAAATTATACATAGTATCTTTGTATCAGTACTTTTTTTCTAGTTTTTTACTATTTTGATGGCATTTTTGGAGTGCTGTGAGTCAGTCATTAAGACTGCTCTGAAAATTAAAATGAAAATATGCTTATACAACTATTAGTGTGTTGAGCTTAGAACATAGGTCATTATTCTTGAGTATGAACTGATGGGCCCTTGAAAACTTGGAATTTTCAATGTGCCAGCTAAGAAATAGATATTTCTCAGAACTAATATGAAGGAAATTATGAGTAGAAACATCCTTAACATGTTGAGCTCTTGCATAGAATTCTAATCCATTTGCTTGTTTTGTACATGAGTCACACTTGCAATCTACAGTATAGAAGATTGAAGTTTATTTTACTAGGAATGTGAAGACTTAATTAGAACTGTGGCTCATATATTCTTTGAATTATTCTTTATCTTTATTGTTTCCCACCTCATTATTCCATTCATGACTGCAATAGATGGAAGGTAAATTTATCTGATTTAATGGGTTGAAGTTATGTGTGACTACCCTTTAGAGCTATGAAACATTTCTTTTATTCATCATTCTAGTTTTTCATTTTATTTGTAATGACATATTACTTTAATAAAATGTCAGTTTCTGTTGAATAAAGCTTAGATAATTATAACACTTTTACAAGATTTCTACAAAATTATAACAAATGAAACAACATTTGGGTATTGAAGACATATCTGCTGGGGTCTACCTGTTTAGTAGTGGACTAGAATCAACTTTATGGTTTTGACTGAGGAGCTACTCTCCATATGTGAAAAACAGAACAGGGAAACAGAAAAAACCTTTATGTACTTTTGTTGTTCAGTCACTCAGTCATGTCCGACTCTTTGTGACTCCACAGACTGCAGCACGCCAGGCTTCCCTGTCCTTCACCATCTCCTGTAGCTTGTTCAAACATGTCCATTGAATCAGTGATGTCATCCAACCATCTCATCCTCTGTCGTCCCCTTCTCTTTCTGCCTTCAATCTTTCCCATCATCAAGGTTTTTTCCAATGAATTGGCTGTTTGCATCAAGTGGCCAAAGTATTGGAGCTTCAGCATCAGTCCTTCCAATGACTATTCAGAGTTGATTTCCTTTAGGATTGGTTGGATCTCCTTGCAGTCCAAGGGACTCTCAAGAATCTTCTCCAACACCACAGCATCAATTGTTTGGCACTCAACCTTCTTTATGGTCCAACTCTCACATCCATATGTGACAACTGGAAAAACCATAGTTTTGACTATATGGACCTTGTCAGCAAAGTCATGTCTCTGCTTTATAATACACTGTCTAGTTTGGCCATAGCTTTTCTTCCAAGGAGCAAGCGTCTTTTAATTTCATAGTTGCAGCCACCATCTGCAGTGATTTTGGAAGCCAAATATTAAAGTATGTCACTATTTTCATTGTTTCTTCATGTATTTGCCATGAAGTGAACTGAACTGAACTGATGGGACTAGATGCCATGATCTTCATTTTTTGAATGTTGAGTTTTAAGCCAAATTTGGCCAAATGAGATTGTAGTTACCTTAGTTCAGAATTACTTAGTCACCAGTAACAGAGGTCCACTGAAAGTTACTCTAATACCAATGAGGCACTAATTGGTAAGAAACAAGATGCCTTTCAGAGCAGGCAAGATAACCAGCCTCACAGGTGGCTAGAACCAGAGACTAGACAAGAACCCAGCAGCCTAACTGCTTCTTAGCTGATCTCCACATCAGTCCTCAGAGTCACATGCCTTTTATTTTTGCTTCTGTCTGCATATATGCTTTATTTTTCTCTCTCTGAAACCTGACTTTCCCTGATCACTTTTTATTGTCCCAATACAGCCATTCCAGTTAAAAGCTAGTGGAGACAAGTCCTAGTATCTTTTGTGTTCTGATTAAATTTTTGGAGTTTGAGGCTCACTTAATTCCCTTTGGAGCTGATGGTATAGTCTGACCTTAAGATCCCTAGGATTCTGAGTGAGCCCCAGAATTCTAGGGAGGAGAGAAGCTCTGAGGACTGGGCCCCAATGTATTGGCATGGCTTGGTCAGGAAGAAGCTGGGAGAAATTTGGAGTTCATCTGGTATTCTTGGCTTCCTCTCTTGGCTCTATATAGATGTCATTACCCCATCTGGGGGCATCTGCTGCCCTCAGACTCTTCAAAGTTTACTTCTCTATCCCTCATCTTTCTTTGACAGCAGTAGAACTTTCTTCAGATCCATTTCAACTATCCTCACTGCTATTGTACACTCTGAGCTATGATGTTCTCTCATTTATTCAGCTATGGTCTGAATGACACTATCTGGCAAACACAGAACCCTTCGTAGTCAACTAAGAGTACTTGTTTTCAAAAGGACTTTAAGCAGTGACTCAAATAATGAGAGTGCCAGACACTAGGCAGGAAGCATTTGAAGTCAGGAAGGTCTTAAAGTAAAAGGCAATTCATAAAATATTATATTTGAGTCTCAACTCCATTACTTTGGGCTGTGAGAACCTGGAAATTTGCTTGTCATCTCTGTTCCCGAATTTTTAATTATCTCATTTCTACTTATCCCATAGAATTGCCATATTAAATTGGATAAAGCATGCCAGTATGTAAAGTACCCAAATGTTGTAGGATTTCAGTGAATGATAATTGAGGATTATCCTCAATCCCCCACTCCCACTACATGCCCTTCACTCAAATCTCATTACAAAAATGGTTGCCTTAGAGTAGGATCAACACTCTGTGGGAACCTTTAGAAATACTACTGGCTTCTCTCTCTAGGGAAGGTATTTTTTACTCTTTTATGCACAGACTGTCTCCACAGGATATCACACTCTTCCAGTAAAAGCTTAATGGTTATAACTTTGAAGACAACAAAAGGACTCAAGACATAGAGGCACTTTAGATCTAAAAGGTGACTACTGACATTTTAGATCAAGAAGAGTATGGGGATGTGTTTCTAGTGGTACCACCTTATAACCCTAGAAGCCTCGTTTTTACAATATCTGTGTTAATTTATAATTCCATGGACAGAGAATCCTGGTGGGATACAGCCCATGGGGTCATAAACAGTTAGACACAGCTGAGTGACTAACACACATTAATTTATAAATAACCATGCCCCTTACACAGCCATAATCATAAAGAAAATTATCTCATTAACAGCTGCTATATTTTCACCACAGTTTTGTATTTAACACATCAAGTATTTCACATATTATCTCCCGCAAAACTCTCAGAATCATTATCTCTCTCTTTTTTTAAAATTTTTAAATTTTAATTGGAGGCTAATTACTTTACAATATTATAGTGTTTTTTTGCCATACTTTCACGTGAATCAGCCATGGGTGTAGACGTGTTCCCCATCTTGAACCTCCCTCTCACCTCCCTCCGCATCCCATCCCTCAGGATCATCCCAGTGTACCAGCCCTGAGCACTGTGTCTCATGCATCAATCCTGGACTGGCGATCTATTTCACATATGATAATATCTGTGTTTCAATACTATTCTCTCAAATCATCCCACCCTCGCCTTCTCCCACAGAGTCCCAGAGCCTGTGATTTACATCTGTGTCTTTTTCACTGTCTCATATACAGGGTCATCATTACCATCTTTATAAATTCCATATATATGCATTAATATACTGTATTGGTGTTTTCTTTCTGACTTACCTCATTCTGTATAATAGACTCCAGTTTCATTCACCTCATTAGAATGGATTCAAATTCATTCTTTTTAATAGCTGAGTAATATTCCATTGTGTATGGGTACCACTGCTTTCTTATCCATTTGTCTGCCGATGGACATCTAAGTTGCTTCCATGTCCTGGCTATTGTAAACAGTCCTGAGATGAACACTGGTGCCTCTTTCAATTCTGGTTTCCTTGGTGTATACGCTCAGCATTGGGATTGTTGTGTCGTATGGCAGTTCTATTTCCAGTTTTTTAAGGAATCTCCACACTGTTACCCATAGTGGCTGTACTAGTTTGCATTCCCACCAACGGTGTAAGAGGGTTCCTTTTTATCCACACCCTCTCCAGCATTTATTGTTTGTAAACTTTTTGATAGCAACCATTCTGACCAGTGTGAGATGGTTCTTCATTGTGGTTTTGATTTGCATTTCTCTGATAACGAGTAATGTTGAGTATCTTTTCATGTGTTTGTTAGCCATCTGTATGTCTTCTTTGGAGAAATGTCTGTTTAGTTCTTTGGTCTGTTTTTTGATTGGGTCACTTATTTTTCTGGAATTGAGGTGCAGGGGTTGCTTGTATATTTTTGAGATTAATTCTTTGTCAGTTGCTTCATTTGCTATTATTTTCTCCCATTCTGAAGGCTGTCTTTTCACCTTGTTTATAGTTTCCTTAAAAGCTTTGTGCAAAAGCTTTTAAGTTTAATTAGGTTCCATTTGTTTATTTTTGCTTTTATTTCCATTACTCTGGGAGGTGAGTCATAGAGGATCCTGCTATGACTTACGTCCGAGAGTGTTTTCCCTGTTTTCCTCTAGGAGTTTTATATTTTCTGGTCTTACATTTATATCTTTAATGTATTTTGAGTTTATTTTTGTGTATGGTGATAGAAAGTGTTCTAGTTTCATTCTTTTACAAGTGGCTGACCAGTTTTCCCAGCACCATTTGTTAAAGAGATCGTCTCTTCTCCATTGTATATTCTTGCCTCCTTTGTCAAAGATAAGGTGTCCATATGTGTGTGGATTTATCTCTGGGCTTTCTATTTTGTTCCATTGATCTGTTTCTGTCTTTGTGCCACTACCATACTGCTTTGATGACTGTTGCTTTGTAGTATAGCCTGAAGTCAGACAGGTTGATTCCTCCAGTTCCATTCTTCTTTTTCAAGATCGATTGGCTAGTCAAGGTTTTTTGTAGTTTCATACAAATTGTGAAATTATTTGTTCTAGTTCATTGAAAAATACCATTGGTAGCTTGATATGGACTGCACTGAATCTATAGATGGCTTTGAGTAGTACATTCATTTTCACTATATTGATTCTTCTGATCCGTGAACATGGTATATTTCTCTATCTATTTGTGTCATCTTTGACATTTCATCAGTGTTTCATAGTTTTCTACATATAAGTCTTCTGTTTGTTTAGGTAGATTTATTCCTAAGCATTTTGTTCTTTTCGTTGCAATGGTGAATGGAATTGTTTCCTTAATTTCTCTTTCCGTTTTCTCATTGTTATTGTAAAGGCATGCAAGGGATTTCTCTGTGTTAATTTTACATCCTGCAACTTTATTAATTAGCTCTGGTAATTTTCTGGTGGAGTCTTTAGTGTTTTCTATGTAGAGGATCATGTCATCTGCAAACAGTGAGAGTTTTACTTCTTTTCCAATCTGGATTCATTGTATGTCTTTTTCTTCACTGATTGCTGTGGCTAAAACTTCCAAAACTATGTTGAACACTAGTGGTGAGAGTGGGCATCCTTGTCTTGTTCCTGACTTCAGGGGAAATGCTTTCAATTTTTCACCATTGAGGATAATGTTTGCTGTGGGTTTATCGTATATGACTTTTATTATGTTGAGGTATGTTCCTTCTATGCCTGCTTTCTGGAGGGTTTTTATAATAAATGGATGTTGGATTTTGTCAAAGACTTTGCATCTATTGAGATAATCAAATGGTTTTTATCTTTCAATTTTTTTATATGCTGTATCACTCTGATTGATTTGCAAATATTGAAGAATCCTTACATCCCTGGATAAAGCCCACTTAGTCATGATGTATGATTTTTTGAATATATTATTGGATTCTATTTGCTAGAATTTTGTTAAGGATTTTTGCATCTATGTTCATCAGTGATATTGGCCTGTAGTGTTTTTTGTGTGTGTGTGTGTGGTTTCTTTGTCTGGTTTTGATATTAGGGTGATGGTGGCCTCATAGAATGAGTTTAGAAGTTTACCTTCCTTTGCATTTTCTGGAAGAGTTTGAGTAGGATAGATGTTAGCTCTTCTCTAAATTTTTGGTAGAATTCAGCTGTGAAGTCATCTGGTCCTGGGCTTCTGTTTTTTAGAAGATTTTTTATTACAGTTTCAATTTCCGTGCTTGTGATGGGTCTGTTAAGATTTTCTATTTCTTTCTGGTTCAGTTTTGGAAAGTTTTACGTTTCTAAGAATTTGTCCATTTCTTCCAAGTTGTCCATTTTATTGGCATATAGTTGCTGATAGTAGTCTCTTACTATCCTTTGTGTTTTTGTGTTGTCTGTTATGATTTATCCATTTTCATTTCTAATTTTATTGATTTGATTCTTCTCCCTTTTTTTATTGATGAGTCTGGCTAATTGTTTGTCTATTTTATTTAACTTGTCAAAGAAACAGCTTTTAGCTTTGTTGTATTTGGCTATGGTCTCCTTTGTTTCTTTTGCATTTATTTCTGCCCTAATTTTTATGTCTTTCCTTCTACTATCTGCTTCATTTCTTCTTTTTCTAGTTGCTTTAGGTGTCATTTCAGTCAGTCAGTTCAGTTTCTCAGTCGTGTCTGACTCTTTGTAACCCCATGAATCACAGCACTCCAGGCCTCCCTGTCCATAACCAACTCACGGAGTTCACTCAAACTCATGTCCATCGAGTCAGTGATGACATCCAGCCATCTCATTCTCTGTCGTCCCCTTCTCCTCCTGCCCCCAATCCCTCCCAGCATCAGAGTCTTTTCCAGTGAGTCAACTCTTCCCATGAGGTGGCCAAAGTATTGGAGTTTCAGCTTTAGCATCAGTCCTTCCAATGAACACCCAGGACTGATCTCCCTTAGAATGGGCTGGTTGGATCTCCTTGCAGTCCAAGGGCTTTAGGTGTAGAGTTAGTTTATTTATTTGATTTTTCACTTGTTTCTAGAGGAAGGCTTGTATTGCTATGAACCTTCCCCTTAGCACTGCTTTTACTGTATTCCATGGGTTTGGGGTTGTTGTATTTTCATTTCATTCATTTCTATGCATATTTTGATTTCTTTGATTTCTTCTGTGATTTGTTGGTTATTCATTAAGTGTGTTGTTTAGCATCCATGTGTTTGTATTTTTAATAGTATTTTTCCTGTAGTAAACATCTAATCTTACTCCATTGTGATCAGAAAAGATGTTTGAGATTATTTCAATTTCTTTGAATTTACCAAGGCTAGATTTATGGCCAACGGTGTGATCTATCCAGGAGAAGGTTCCGTGTGCCCTTGAGAAAAAGGTGAAATTCATTATTTTAGGGTGAAATGTCCTATAGATATCAATTAGGACTAGCTAGTCCATTGTATCATTTAAAGTTTGTGTTTCCTTGCTAATTTTCTGTTTAGTTGATCTATCCATTTATGTGAGTGGAGTGTTAAAGTCTCCCACTATTATTGTGATGCTGTTGATTTCCCCTTTCATACTGTTAGCATTTGCCTTACATATTGTGGTGCTCCTATGTTGGGTGCATATATATTTATAATTGGTATATCTTATTTTTGGATTGATCCTTTGATCATTATGTAGTGTCCTTCTTTGTCTCTTTTCAAAGGCCTTTATTTCAAAGTCTATTTTATCTGATATAATAATGCTATTCCTGCTTTCTTTTGGTCTCTATTTGTGTGAAATATCTTTTTCTAGCCCTTTTCTAGCCCTTCACAGTTTGTATGTGTCCCTAGGTTCGAGGTGGGTCTCTTGTAGACAGCATGTATAGGGGTCTTGTTTTTGTATCCCTTCAGCCAGTCTTTGTCTTTTGGTTGGGGCATTCAACTCATTTACATTTAAGGTAATTATCGATAATGATTGCCATTTACTTTGCTCTTTTGGGTTTGAGTTTATAAACCTTTTCTGTATTTCCTGTCTAGGGAAGATCCTTTAGCATTTGTTGAAGAGCTGGTTTGGTGGTGCTGAATTCTCTGAGGTTTTGCTTGTCTGTAAAGCTTTTGATTTCTCCTTAATATTTGAAGGGGATCCTTGCTGGGTACAAAAATCTGGGTTGTAGGCTTTTCTCTTTCATCACTTTAAGTATGTCCTGCCATTCCCTTCTGCCTTGAAGAGTTTATACTGAAAGATCAGCTGTTATCCTTATGGGGATACTCTTGTGAGTTATTTGTTGCTTTTCTCTTGCTGCTTTTAATATTTGTTCTTTGTGTTTCATCTTCATTAATTTGATTAATATGTGTCTTGAGATGTTTCACCTTGGGTTTATCCTGTCTGGGACTCTCTGGGTTTCTTAGACTTGGGTGGTTATTTCCTTCCCCATTTTAGGGGAGTTTTCAGCTATTATCTCCTCAAGTATTTTCTCATGGCCTCTCTTTTTGTCTTCTTCTTCTGGGACTCCTATGAATCAAATGTTGGGGTGTTTAACATCGTCCCAGAGGTCTCTGAGGTTATCCTCATTTCTTTGAATTCTTTTTTCTTTTTTCCTCTCTGCTTCATTTATTTCCACCATTCTATCTTCCACCTCACTTATCCTGTCTTCTGCCTCAGTTATTCAACTGTTGGTTCCCTCCAGAGTGCCTTTGATCTCAGTTGTTGCATTATTCATTATTGATGGGATCTTTTTTATTTCTTCTAGGTCCTTGTTAAACTTTTCTTTCATCTTCTCAATCCTTGTCTCCAGACTATTTAGCTGTAGCTCCACTTTGTTTTCAAGATTTTGGATCATATTTACTATCATTATTCTGAATTCTTTTTCAGGTAGACTCCCTATCTCCTCCTCTTTTGTTTGGTTTGGTGGGCTTTTATCATGTTCCTTTACCTGTTGAATATTTCTTTGCCTTTTCATCTTGTTTAGGTTGCTATGTTTGGGTGGCCTTTCTGTATGCTGGAATTTTGTGGTTCCTCTTTATTGTGGAGGTTCCTCTCCGTGGGTGGGGTTGGATGAGTGGCTTGTCTAGGTTTCCTGGTTAGGGAAGTTTGCATCAGTGTTCTGGTGGTTGGAGCTGGATCTCTTCTCTCTGGAGTTCAGTGAAGTGTCAAGTAGTGACTTTTGAGGTGTCTATGGGTTTGGTGTGACTTTTGGCTGCCTGTATTTGTGTGCTCAGGGTTATGTTCCTGAATGGTTGGAGAATTAGCTTGGTATGTCTTGCTCTGGAATTTGTTGGCTCTCGGGTGGAGCTTGCTTTCAGTGTAGGTTTGGAGGCTTTTGGATGAGCTCTTGTTGATTAATGTTCCCTGGAGTCAGGAGTTTTCTGGTGTTCTCATGTTTTGGATTTAAGCCTCCTACTTCTGGTTTTCAGTCTTATTCTTACAGTAGCCTCAAGACTTCTCCATCCATACAGCACCGATGATAAACATCTGGGTTAATGGTGAAAAGATTCTAGACAGTAAGGGACACCCAGAGAGATTCACAGAGTTACATGGAGAAGAGAAGAGGTAGGAGAAGATAGAGGTGACAAGCAGGAGAAGAGGGGGAATAAAGAGGGGAGAGAGCAATCTAGTCAGTCATCAATTCCCTATTTACTCTCCACAGTCTGGAACACTCAGAGTGCTTCACGGAGTTACAAGGAGAAGAGAAGAGGGAGGAAGGAAATAGAAGTGACCAGGAGGAAAGGAGGGGGACTCAAAAGGAGAGAGACCAATCTAGCCAGTGATCAGTTCCATAAGTGTTCGCCACAGCCTGGAACACCCAAAGAGATTCACAGGTTTAAGTAGAGAAGAGAAGGGGAAGGGAGGAGATAGAGGTGACCTGGGGGAGAAAAAGGAGAGTCCAAAAGGGGAACGAGAAATCAAGCCCATAATCACACTCCTAAGTAAAGACGGGTATTGAAGATTGGATTCTTAAAGGTACAAAATTAATAACAACTACCAAAAGCAAAGATTAA
Source organism: Moschus berezovskii (assembly GCF_049115385.1). Lineage (NCBI taxonomy): Eukaryota > Metazoa > Chordata > Mammalia > Artiodactyla > Moschidae > Moschus > Moschus berezovskii. The sequence goes on from NC_142473.1 coordinate 23,384,724, forward strand.
AAATCTAGAGTAGAGGTTGCTGCTGCTGCTAAGTCACTTCAGTCACGTCCGACTCTGTGTGACCCCATAGACGGCAGCCCACCAGCCTCCCCCGTCCCTGGGAATCTCCAGGCAGGAACACTGGAGTGGGTTGCCATTTCCTTCTCCAATGCATGAAAGTGAAAAGTGAAAGTGAAGTTGCTCAGTTGTGTCCGACTCTTCACGACCCCATGGACTGCAGCCTACCAGGCTTCTCCATCCATGGGATTTTCCAGGCAAGAGTACTGGAGTGGGGTGTCACTGCCTTCTCCAAGAGTAGAGGTTAGACTCTCAAAAATACAAAGTTAAAAAAATAAAACAAAACCGCAAAAATTATAAAAATATATAAAATATGTATGAAATTTGCTTTAAAAATAGGGTCTTTTTTTGCAAGTTAATAGTAGGCTTTAAAAATGAAAATTAAAGGAGTAATAAAGAACTTAAAAATAAAAAAATTAAAAATGATAATAGTAAAATATATCTAGGAATTTCTCTGGAACTGTTGAGGAGAGTGTGGGGTCAGTTCAGTTTCAGATAGTTCCTTGTTCCAGCTTATACTTCTTCTCAAGGTCTATAGTTCCCTTCCAATGTAGTCAATTGGAGAAGGCAACGGCACCCCACTCCAGTACTCTTGCCTGGAAAATCCCATGGATGGAGGAGCCTGGTAGACTGTGGTCCATGGGGTCGCTAAGAGTTGGACACGACTGAGTGACTTCACTTTCACTTTCACTTTTCACTTTCATGCACTGGAGAAGGAAATGGCAACCTACTCCAGTGTTCTTGCCTGGAGAATCCCAGGGGCAGGGGAGTCTGGTGGGCTGACGTCTATGGGGTTGCACAGAGTCAGACACAACTGAAGTGACTTAGCAGCAGCAGCAATGTAGTCAATGCTAACTACAGAGTTTGAATCTGTTGCACCTATCACTTGCAAAGCCTTTCCCTCTTCTTTGTTTATTTTGACTTCTTCCTCTGTTTGCAAGTCTCTTCAGTATCTGATTTCAAGGGGATGAAGGTGGTCATTTATTTAGGCTCACTTGTTCAATTATGCTGTGAAGATGGAGGAGCACTGCAAACAAATATCACTGGCATGTGTGGGGGTGCTCAGAGTGTCTGGGCCACACTGGGTTTGTCCCCACTCACGGCATGTGTGCTTTCCTGGTTTACACTGCTCAGGCCCCAGGTTGCTCTGGAGGGGAACTATCTAAAGAGGGCCCTGGATTGCATGCACTTCCCAGGTCTAAGCCACTCAGGTTCAGTTCCTTGGGTGCTCCACAAAGGCACAAACTCGGTTGGGCCTGTGTTTTGTGCCCTTCCCAGGTCCGAGCAGCTCAGGCAACCAGGTGCTGGGTGAGCACATTCTCCCCCCGTGTGTGTGTGGAGGGGGTGGTCGGGTGAGTCTTATCACCTCCCCGGTCCTGGCCGCTTAGTTTTTTGGATGTGCAGTGGGAACACTGTCTCAGGTGTGCTGTGTGTCTCCTCTGGGGAGCTGATCTCTGGTTGCAATCCTCCTGGTGGATGTCAACCGTCCAGGATCCCAGAAAGACTTGGTTAGCAACTGGGAGCATGCTCAGAGTTTGGTAGAGGATTCCATCTCTGGGGCCGAATTTGCCCCTTTCTGGCTCTGGCTGTTGTCCGCTTGCCTCCCTGCCTCCGGTGGGGGATGGGCCAGTCCATAGCTGGCTAGCTCTCCTCTGGTATTGGCTTAGTCCTTTGTTCTGTGAGCGAGCCCAGCAGTGCTTTCAGTTCAGTTCAGTCGCTCAGTCGTGTCCGACTCTTTGCGACACCATGAATCATAGCACGCCAGGCCTCCCTGTCCATTACCAACTCCCGGAGTTCACTCAAACTCATGTCCATCAAGTCGGTGATGCCATCCAGCCATCTCATTCTCTGTCATCCCCTTCTCCTCCCGGCCCCAATCCCTCCCAGCATCAGTGTCTTTTCCAGTGAGTCAACTCTTCGCATGAGGTGGCCAAAGTATTGCAGTTTCAGCTTTAGCATCAGTCCTTCCAATGAACACCCAAGATTGATCTCCTTTAGAATGGAATGGTTGGATCTCCTTGCAGTCCAAGGGACTCTCAAGAGTCTTCTCCAGCACCACAGTTCAAAAGCATCAATTCTTTGGCGATCAGCTTTCTTCACAGTCCAACTCTCACATCCATACATGACCACTGGAAAAACCATAGAAAAACATCTATTTCTGCTTCATTGACTATGCCAAAGCCTTTGACTGTGTGGCTCACAATAAACTGTGGAACATTCTGAAAGAGATGGGAATCCCAGACCACCTGACCTGACTCTTGAGAAACCTGTATGCAGGTCAGGAAGCAACAGTCAGAACTGGACATGGAACAACAGACTGGTTCCAAATAGAAAAAGGAGTGCGTCAAGGCTGTATATTGTCACCTTGCTTATTTAAATTATATGCAGAGTACATCATGAGGAACACTGCGTTGGAAGAAGCACAAACTGGAATCAAGATTGCTGGGAGAAATATCAATAATCTCAGATATGCAGATGACACTACCCTTATGGCAGAAAGTGAAGAGGAACTCAAAAGCCTCTTGATGAAAGTGAAAGAGGAGAGTGAAAAGGTTGGCTTGAAGCTCAACATTCAGAAAACAAAGATCATGGCATCTGGTCCCATCACTTCATGGGAAATAGATGGAAAAACAGTGGAGACAGTGTCAGACTTTATTTCTTTGGGCTTCAAAATCACTGCGGATGCTGATTGCAGCCATGAAATTAAAAGACGCTTCCTCCTTGGAAGGAAAGTTATGACCAACCTTGATAATATATTGAAAAGCAGAGACATTACTTTGCCAACAAAGGTCCGCCTAGTCAAGGCTATGGTTTTTCCCATGGTCATGTATGGATGTGAGAGTTGGACTGTGAAGAAAGCTGATCGCCGAAGAATTGATGCTTTTCAACTGTGGTGTTGGAGAAGACTCTTGAGGGTCCCTTCTACCGCCAGGAGATCCAACCAGTCCATTCTAAGGGAGATCAATGCTGGGTGTTCATTGGAAGGACTGATGCTAAAGCTGAAGCTGCAATACTTTGGCCACCTCATGCGAAGAGTTGACTCACTGGAAAAGACTCTGATGCTGGGAAGGGTTGGGTGCAAGAGGAGAAGGGGACGACTGAGAGTGAGATGGCTGGATGGCATCACCGACTCTGTGGATATGAGTTTGAGTGAACTCTGGGAGTTGGTGATGGACAGGGAGGCCTGGCGTGCTGTGATTCATGAGGTCGCGGAGAGTCGGACACGACTGAGCGACTGAACTGAAATGAACTGACTAGACGGACTTTTGTTGGCAAAGCAATGTCTCTGCTTTTTAATATACTATCCAGGTTGGTCATAACTTTCCTTCCAAGGAGTAAGCGTCTTTTTATTTCATGGCTGCAATCAGCATCCGCAGTGATTTTTGGAGCCGTACGTTAGAGCTTTTCATGGGAAAGTTCTCTCTCTCTCTTTTATTTTTCCCCCCTCTCTCTCTCTGGCTATCCCACGGTTTGGGTTGCTATCTCATGTTAGCTCCCTCAGATTGCCCTCAGGGTATTCAGGCCCAGTCCTTACTCTAAGCAATGCAGCCCACACCTCCCTGTTCAACCCCCACTTGCTGGTGGTGGATGCGAGCATCTGGGCTACTTCTCTTCTGGGAGTTGCGGTTAGGTGCATAATCTGTGGGTTCTATTTATTTATTTTTTCCTCCTGGTTATGTTGCCCTCTGAGATTCCAAAACTCCCTGCAGACCTTCCAGTGAGAGGGTTTTCTGGTGTTTGGAAATGTCTTCTCTTACTACTCCCTCCCCAGGATGGGTCTCCATCCCTAACTTTTTTGTCTCTCTTTTTATCTTTTATATTTTGTCCTACCTCCTTTTGAAGACAATCAGCTGCCTTTCTGAGTGCCTGGTGTCCTCTGCCAGCGTTCAGAAATTGTTTTGTGGTATTTGCTCAGCGTTCAAATGATCTTTCGATGAATTTGTGGGGGAGAAAGTGGTCTCCCCGTCCTATTCCTCCACCATCTTAGGATCGCCCCCATTATCTTGTTTTACAGATAAGGAAACTAAGACTCAGAGGTGTTCAGTAACCTGTCTAAGGTATGACTGTACTGAAAGATCAGTCATAGAAAAGGCAGAGGAACCTGAGATCAAATTGCCAACATCTGTTGGATCATCGAAGCAAGAGAATACCAATAAAATATCTACTTCTGTTTTATTGAAAATGCCAAAGCCTTTGATTCTGTGGATCACAACAGACTGGAAAATTCTTCAAGAGATGGGAATACCAGACCACCTTCCTGCCCCCTGAGAAATGTTTGCAGGTCAAGAAGCAACAGTTAGAACCAGACTTGCAACAACAGACTGGTTCCAAATTGGGAAAGGAGTACATCAAGCCTGTATATTGTCACTCTGCTTATTTAACTTATATGCAGAGTACATTATGAGAAATGCTAGGCTGGAGGAAGCACAGGCTGGAATTGAGATTGCTGGGAGAAATATCAATAACCTCAGATATGCAGATGACACCACCCTTATGGCAGAAAGTGAAGAAGAGCTAAAGAGCCTCCTGATGAAAGTGAAAGAGGATAGTGAAAAAGTTGACTTAAAACTCAGCATTACAAAATGAAGATCATGGCATCTAGTCCCATCACTTCATGGCAAATAGATGGGGAAACAATGGAAATAGTGACACACTTTATTTTGGGGGGTTTCAAAATCACTGCAGATGGTTACTGCAGCCATGAAATTAAAACACACTTGCTCCTTGAAAGGAAAGTTATGACCAACCTAGATAGCATATAAAAAAGCAGAAACATTACTTTGCCAACAAAGGTCCATCTAACCAAAGCTATGGTTTTTTTCAGTAGTAATGTATGGATGTGAGAGTTGGACTGTGAAGAAGGCTGAATGCTGAAAAATTGATGATTTTGAACTGTGGTGCTGGAGAAGACTCTTGAGAGTCCCTTGGACTGCAAGGACATCAAACCAGTCAATTATAAAGGAAATCAGTCATGAATATTCATTAGAAGCACTGATGTTAAGGCTGAAACTCCAATACTTTGGCCACCTGATGCGAAGAACTGATTCATTGGAAAAGACCCTGATGCTGGGAAAGAGTAAAGGCAGGAGGAAAAGCGGATGACAGCAAATGAGATGGTTGGATGACATTACTGACTAGATTAACATGAGTTTGAGCAAGCTCTGGCAGTTGCTGATGGACAGGGAAGCCTGGTGTGCTTCAGTTCATGGGGTTGCAAAGAGTCCAACACAACTGAGCAACTGAGCTGAACTGTACTGAAAGATATAAGGATTCCAACTCCAAAAATGATCATTTTAATTACATACAGTATGTTGTGCTGCTCACTCCTGCTTCTGTGCAGCTTCCATTTTCTCTGTCCTCTATCACATTGATGACTTCAGCTGCCTGGAAGTTCCAGGTCTCTGTAAGTCCTCATCAAGCTGAATGGATTCCCCGAAGACTCTGCAGCCTCACAACTGAGTTCCAAACCTCATCCATTTCATAGATCCAGGACCTGCTATTCAAAGTGTAGCAATTGGACAAGAAGTGTCACCTGGGAGCTTGTTAGAAATGCAGAATCTCACTCCAGACCTACTGAGTAAGAACTGACATTTTAAAAAGTTTCCCAGGTGATTTCTATGAATATTAAAAACAGTGATCTGAGAATTGAATCACAGTGGATATAGATTATCTTAACTACTTGGATATTTTTCAGTGTGTTAATCTCCTTTCTGCATTAACCATAATGTTTTTGATACCTGTGAGCAAACTCCACCATGAAGCTTATCACACTCTCCTTTCCCAGCTTTATTTAATAGCAGTGTCTTCACTGACATAAAGTTAGAGAATTTGGGAGCCAGTAAATGATTTCGCTTTGGGGGAGTCCTCTGTTCCACGCAAAATAGAAGGTCCTGCTCAATTTCTACTCTGGAGGTCAGGCCCACTGATTGAATAAGCCTTTACAGCTCATAGCATAAGGGATGTTTTTCTTCGTTTGCTGGAAATGAGCCTTCCTGTTTATTTTTTCCTTTCCACATTAGACTTGAACATAGCACAACTGCATGTGTGACAATTGTCTACCTCTGCAACCAGACATTCTGAAGATGTCAGCTGCTGTGCACTCGAAGAAAACCCTTCTGATTTGTTTCTGAGAAAAGATTTCTGTCTTATTTCTCAAAGCAGACAGAGTTAGAGAAAGGAATTCATTCATCTAAGGTAGTAACAGAGGGGCACTGGGTCTTTAAATTCTAGCAAAAAAAGAGATTTCAAATACCTGTTTGCTATAATGCAAAAGAGGGTAAAAATGCGGGGGGGGGGGGCAAACTGTTCCTACTGCTGCCAATAAATTTCAATATATCACTTTTAATCTTTTGAGGAATTCTATGATTTAGAGGTTCTGTCAATGGTCAGCAGAACAGGTGAGCTTCCCAAATCCTACTCTCCATCACTCCTCCTCATCAGACCCTATCAGAGGACTTTGAGCTAGGATGCTGGCCCATGATGACTCAGGAGCATGAACGTCAGAACCCAGGGCTGCTGAGACTATTGCTCACATGGAACATCAGGAGAAGGCTAGAAACCCTGGGAGAAGGAATTCTGCACAAAATGACTTGGCTCTCAGTGCTTCCGCCAGGTCCCAGAATGATTAGAGTGGTTTTCGGGAGTGACGTATCCTCTGGGAAAGATAGAAAAGATACAGGGTTTGGAAAGGACTTCATCATCACGTGTGTTAAGAATCTTTTTTTCCCCCCCTTGGTTATAAAACTAAGGTGTTCCATTGTAGAACATTTGGAAAACACAGAAAGAGCAATAGAAGAAATTAAAGTTGCCTATAACCCCATTAGCCAGAATAATTATATATTGGGTTATATTTCCTTTTAGATATACATATGTTTTCATTTAATATCATTCATGTTCATTAGTAAATATTGTCAAAACATAAAATAATTGTTCCATGTAAATATGCCCAGGCATTATTAAATTGATCGTTTTTGTGATTTATAATTTCTACCTACTAAAAATATCTGTTTTGAGTATTCTTCAACAAAAGTCTTTGATTATCTGTCTTTATCTCTTTAGGAGAAACTGTTAGAAGTGGGATTGTAGAGCAATGTTAAGGTTGTTAATAACCTTAAGGTTAAGGTTTCTGATATATATTACGTTTTGCTTCCAATTTGCAACTCCAACTGCTGAGTTTGTTAGTATTCATTGAAGCCTTATAAGATGAAGCAGTCAGTATGCTTTCAGTTATCAGTAGTAATGATAATAATAGCTAGCTCAAAGTGGCTTAAACAGAAAGGAGTTTTATTGGCTTATGTAACTGGGGGGGTAAGAGCTTCATTCTATTTTTCCCCAGATAACTTCATCCTCAGTCTGATTTCCTTGCAGTTACAAGATGGTCGATGGTGATGTGCTGCTTCTTTTATAACAAAAGGAGAAAGTCCTACAACTGTTGGAAAATGCCATTCTGACTGGCCAGGCTGGGCTAGGAACACCTAACAATGAGGCTGAGGCTTCCTGTTACTCTGATGGGCACTACTATTCGGGGAGCAGCCTAGGAGAAGAGTGAGGGTCAGGCCCCCTTGCCATTTTATTGCTCATGACAGTCAAGGTATGAATGGGCATTGACAAGGCAACCACTAGGTCTTTATTTCTCTGTTCAATATTGTCAGTTTTAAAATTTTTCTAATATGATAGGGAAAAATGACATTCCACTGCTATTGTATTTGCATTTCTTTGATTACTATTGAGGTTTAATATGTTAAAGAAAAAATATTTATTGGTCATGTCTATGTCTTCTTTATTAAATTGCTTCTTCAGGTCCCTTTCCCAGTAGAATCCATTCTCGTACAGATTGCAAAATCATGCTTAGGAGCCTGAACATGCAGAACAGTAGCTCTCATACATTAAGCTCATCTAAGGAGTTTAAAAAATATGCTGTCATAACCCCACCTCCAAAGATTCTGGTTTAATTCATATGCAGTAAGGCAGCTCAAGTAGTAAAGAATATGCTGCCAATGCAGGAGACATAAGAGATGTGGGTTCAGTACCTGAGTTGGGAAGATCCCCTGGAGGAGAGCATGGCAACACACTCCAGTATTCCTACCTGGAGAATCCCATGGACAGAAGAGTCTGCAAGCTATCGTCCATGGGGTCACAGAGTCAAACACGACTGAAGTGACTTAGCATGCACACCCACAGTATGTTTTAAAATCTACCCTGGAGATTTACTCTCCCAGGACTGAGACATGCCTTTTGAAATACCCTTCCTCAAACCTACAGTCTTCCCTCAGCTCAGCTGGTAAAGAATCTGTCTGCAATGCAGGAGACCCCAGTTCGATTCCTGGGTTGGGAAGATTCCCTAGAAAAGGGACAGGCTACCCACTCCAGTGTTCCTGGGTTTCCCTTGTGGCTCAGCTGGTAAAAAATCCACCTGCAATGCAGGAGACCCAAGTTCGATCCCTGGGTTGGGAAGATCCTCTGGAGAAGAGAAAGGCTACCACCTCCAGTATTCTGGCCTGGAGAATTCCATGAACTGTATATAGTCCATGAGGTCACAAAGAGTCAAAAACACTGAGCGACTTTCACTTTCTTTCCTCAAACCTACATATATCTTCTTCACATTGAATCTAAATTTTGCTTCTTTAATGTATTATTCTGGAATCCTGCAAGATATCATAAGTAGCTCTAGTAAAGTGCAGAACTTATTCAAACACTGGAAAAAAAACAAACCTAGATGAATATTCATGACCACTTAGTACACAAGCAATCAGCAGCTTCTCCAGCAGGGTCAGTACAGCAATACTTAGACTCAGTGTAATCATTATCAGTCTCTTCCTTTCTGATTAAAGGGAAATGGCAAAGATGTCCCTAAGAAACCCAACTTGGGAACAGTATATTTGTAAATAAGGAGCTAAACAGAAACATGTTCCTGTTGAAAAGCAGAAACATATTTACTTCTACCTTGGTTGTTTATGGCATTGCAGCTGTTCTACAGAAACAAATGAAGTTATGTTTGCTTTATTCCCACTCCTAAAGAGCCGAAGGAAATGTGAGCAGACATTTCTTTTAACAAATGACAGCGCTTCTATTAAGAAACTATTCTGCATGCATCTGCCTTCTCCATGTTTGGGGAATAACAGGGTACTTGTTATTCCCAGGATGTGTTAAGTCAATGAAATCAAATAGGAAACTTTGTTCCTTCCAACATTGTACTGACAAATTGGTTGGATTTTTTTTAAATCAGAAACACCTCTTACTTCAAATCATTAATCAGGAGAAACTGCTTTGTAAATGTTCCTTTTCTTGGCCATAACTAAGATGTGCTTCCTCCTTCAGTGTTTAGGAGGGCTATTAGGCTTTCGAGTACTAACAGGAAAGCTAGCATCCCTCTCAACAGTTTCTGACATTGCCTCTAAGTGTTTATTTGATAAATTATGATGTATACTGTATATATCCATCACTGATTGATCTTTCATTATCTCAGTCTTATAGATTTTTCCATAAGCTGTTTACTAATGTTTTATTTATCAAATTATAAAGATATTTAGCATTTTAAACAAACACATAAACACCATCTGTACAAAATAGTTGCAACTATTACTAGACAGAAGTAGCTATCACTGAGGTTGGCATTTGACAAGCACCTTTTGTTACCTTCAGAAAAGCTGACAGGGAAAATATATTTTAAGGAAAGGCAAGACAAAAATAGGGCATTTAGAAGCCCTCCCTTTTATCAGACATTTTAACTCAAACCTGTATACTTGCTTGTCCAAAAGGTGTAATGGAAATGCTTAAAGGACTTGATTATTCTAGCAGCCTGAGTTTGCCTACCGAGCCCAGAGCAGTATTCATTTAAAGGAAGAAAGTCTTTTTTGTCTTCTTGAGAGTTAATAATACAAAATGCAAATTTTTGAAAAGTATAATCAGTCCCCAAGGAAGTTGTTCCCATCTTCATAATTTGCAAATCCAGCAAAATGCAGTAAATAATGCAGTTTAGCAATGAGGGAAGAATCACAACCCTCAAAAAGGCAATAGAGTATTACTGTCAGAGAATTCAAATGCCCAGCACTGGTCATAAAGATATGACTGAGATTTTTCTTATCTGGCAGACAAGAAGAAAAGACCCAGGTCATAGTCAATACAGTATTACTTGAAGTGGAAGGTAAGGGTAAGCAAAATTCTAGAATAGGCTATGCAGATATGCTCAAAAAGACACTAGGTGGGCCCCCAGGCTATTAATGGAGGCACTTGGCTCTTTCCCTGTCTTCCTAGATAGATGCCTCCCCCTCCTACATGTCCCTTTGTCCTCTTTGCAGGTAGAAAAAGTATAGGAGAAAGAGGAATGGCTTATGAATCAAAAAGAAAATGGTACGAATCTCCATTGCAAATACACCATGTAACCTAAAGCAAGTTACTTCATTTTAGGTTAAATTTCTTCAACATCAAAATGAGCACAAATTAAAATAGGAGCTCAAACAACAAAAAGGAAGGAAGAAAGGAAGGGAGGGAGGGAGGAAGTGGAGGAAAGAAAAAGAAACTGAGAGATGGGGGAGGAAAAGGAAATGAAGGGAAGGAGAAAGAGAAAGAGGCAGGGAGGAAGATAAATGCTATTATTAGGGTCAAATGAAGCAGTTTCTCAGTCAACTTTAGTTCCCTCTCTGCCTGTCTGTTCCCATTTCTTGCAGTCTCTCTCAGACTCTCATTTCTGCTCCCTTTACCCTCATCCCAGGGCACTGACAACACTCAGTCAAAGCCCCCAACATAGGAAGGACCTCTCAACTCCAGGACTGCTGACGGGCATGGCCAGGTAAACTATTCACAGCATAGCATGGAGATGACATGTGGTATTGGTTTGTTTAAATCAGATTAACTTTACTAGTGTCTGTCTTCATTGTAGGGAAGGCTGGACATCAAAATATGGTTGGTGAAGTCTGCTATTGTTGTAAGAATGTTAGTTAATCCTTCCTCCCTAACTAAAGCTTATTTTTAAATTATCATTATTGTGCCCTACTGAGAAAGAGAAGTAAAGCATAAAACAAAACAAACAATAAAAACTTCAAGGTTTTTCTGGGAGAGCTAGACTGCAGGGAAAATAGGAACAATATTAGGTAATAAACAGCACTTATTGAGCACTTGCTAAGTGCCAGTTTGTTAAGTGATTTATATATTTTATCTCATTTTATTATTTTAACAACTTCACAAGTAGCGATGAGGCACCAAGAGTCAGTGGAGGCAGAGAAAGATTAAGAAATGTCTTCAGGAACTTGAACCTAGACCTTGAGCTAGGAAATGTGGAGATAAAATTTAAAACTAGACACTGTGATTCCAGAATTCTTGAGCTTAATCTTTACGCTGAAAGTAAGCATGGGCTTTGAGTTGGACAGACAAGGGTTTAAGCATTGGCCCTGCATTGTAAAGGCTGAATGACATTGAATATGACACTTAAACTTTGTGAAACTTCATTCTTCACTTGTTAAACAGAGACACTAACAGAACTTTGAATCAGAGGTCTGATGCTGCATATTAGGTGGGATAATATATGTAAAAACCCTTAGCATGGAACTTGATACAGAGTAATCTTTCAGTAAATGCTAGCTATGGAGACTTTCATTTTATTATGGAGGTAACAGAAATAGCAACGCTAATTTGATTTAATTTGCTAATTTTTGTGCATTTATCACAACATAGGCACGATTGATACTGGTGCAAATGTATATAAATATATATGTATATATATGTAATTTCTTTTAAAACATTAGTTCTCACTTTGGAAAAAATGAATTATATTCTGAAAACTTCTCATGCATTAGGATGAAATGGTTTCTGCTATTATGAAAAACTTCTGACTGGGATTTAAAAATCATCCTGGAGAGAAGTGGACTGTGTACAGTAATAAATTACTACCCTGTTATCCTGCTCCTTAATCCAATCTAATCCTTGTCTTTTTGTCCAGGTCATTAAGAAACTATATCTAAAAGGCTCAAAGGAAAGCAATGTAGTGGAAAAAATTAGAGTTCAAAATTCATAAAGTAAGATCCCTTTTGCTCACAGACTTTAGGCAAATATGTGCTTTGGTTCTTCATGTTGGATACACTTTAATATACACAAAAACCCTTGAGCTTTCTTTCAAAAGGGATAGGCTACAAAATAATAGCTCCATAAGGAAGGAACTTTAAGATGGCACCAACTCTATCAAATTGAGTTTCATACATCAGTTCAGTTCAGTTCAGTCGCTCAGTCGTGTCCGACTCTCCGCGACCCCATGAATCACAGCACGCCAGGCCTCCCTGTCCATCACCAACTCCTGGAGTACACTCAAACTCATGTCCACAGAGTCGGTGATGCCATCCAGCCATCTCATTCTCCGTCGTCCCCTTCTCCTCCCGCCCGCAACCTTTCCCAGCATCAGAGTCTTTTCCAGTGAGTCAACTCGTCGCATGAGGTGGCCAAAGTATTGCAGTTTCATACATATATACTATTTATTGCCTTTGAGCTAGCAAGTTGAGTAAAATAAGGAAAACTATTTGAATACCTTTCTTCCTTTTAACGATGTGTTGGAAAACGTTCCCAGTTCTCCTAAATATCTCCAGTCAATCATGTCTGAGAGGATGTCATGGCAACCCACTCCAGAATTCGTGCCTTCGAGAATCCCCATGGACAGAGGAAACCGGTAGGCTACAGTCCATGGGGTTACAAAGAGTCAAACATGACTGAGCGACTAAGCGCAGCCCAGCACAGCGTTGTACCTGAATAGTGTTTCAACTTTACAATTTGAATATTTCCTAAGATGTTTCTGATCAGTGGATATTGTTTTCACACCAACTGATTCTGAAGAACTCTCAGTAATTTCCATCTTCATCAAAAAGCCCTGTAGGAGGGGGAAACTAAGACTTCCAGGAGAGATATACAGGTAAAGAGAACAGTGAAAGGGGAGAGAAAGCAGGGTCAGAGAGACTCCTGGGAAGAGTGGCTGCCAAGAAAGCTCTAGGGAAATAAAAGTCGGGTGGTTTCTCTAACTGCTAGCACATCCCAACCTCACAAGGAAAAGAGCAAACAGCCTCTCTTTTCTTTCAAACTATGGAGCTTCCCTATGGCTCAGCTGGTAAAGAATCCACCTGCAATTCGGGAGACCTGGGTTCGATCCCTGGGTTGGGAAGACCCTCTGGAGAAGGGAAGGCTACCCACTCCAGTATTCTGGCCTGGAGAATTCCATGGACTGTATAGTCTGTGAGGTCACAAAAAGTCGGGCACGACTGAGCCACTTCCACTCATTTTCTTATGGAAAAGCTAAACAGACATTTTATTTGAAAAAATTGTTGGGATTTCAAGAATTTGCTGTTTCATCTCATAATATTTAAAACAAAACAAAATGGAGGAGAAGGAGATGATGATACATGAACTCTTGCTCACAACAAAGTAAACATTCCTAAGTTGCTTTTGATACTCAGAAAAAACAGAAGATAGTGACTGAAGAAAAGAGGGTGACAGTCCATTTGAGAAAGAAGGTGAGAGAAGACAGAGAGGAAACAGAGATATGGAGGGAAGGGGAGACAGAGAGACTGGAAAAATGATAATCACAGTTGAAATCTTTTCCTATTCTGATAGATGTATGTTTTCGGCAGCTATTCTATCCTACCCATTAAGTAGGCCTCCAAAAGTCCTGCCCCAACCCCACCACTGTGATGCCAGCCATGACACAGACTTCGGGTCAGTCCAGGAACTATCTACATACACTTTAGTGTTTTGCCAAGAAAATCAGGGTGACAGATTCTTTGTGTGTCATTTTCTGGAGCAGAAGCTTATTTTTAAAAGCACATTTAAGAGTCACTGATTATTTTACTTGCAAACAAATAATATGCATTATGGATACTTGTATTTTGAAGTAGAATTTGTGGTACTGAGAAGGAAAATCTCTTGTGTTTATGAGACAATTCCTGATGGGAAGATAATTATGGGAAAAGGCATTTGGATCCTGGGCTCCTCTGGAGGAGAGAGAGAGGGAGAAAGAGAGAAGAGCCATGGACACCACCACCCCTCCCCAAACAACAATGTAAGGCTTGAAGGATTCGTGGATATAAATCTGGAAATAGTACATTTAGGGTTGAGGACACTATAGTCTGAGTCAGAAATTACTTGTCCAAAGGCAATGTTTATTGTCTGGCATTTTTCTGTACTTCTTAAAGAGTTAGCATATCTAGGGTTCATTGTATGTCCTCCTGGAATCTTTAATGCCTATCAGTATGGAGCTTATGGAGATGTTCTGAGTCTTCCTGAGTCACACACACACACACACTTAGTTGTTAATTTCTTTTTGGTGTAGTAATTTTTCTGTATATTGACATTCAAAGAGGGAAAAGTCTTCCCTGCTGACAAGCAAAGTTACCATAACAATCATTCAACATCTTCTAGAAACTTGAACCTAGAACACTCAAAATATTTCATCTAATACTTCATCTAACCCTCAAAATGCTTCTAGACTTTCAAATAGTAGCAGCCACACTGTCTTTTTTTACTGTCCTTGGAATCCCATTTCCTCCACATTAGGAAATGAACTGATTATTTCTTCTTGCCTCCATCTTTTGATTTGCAACTCAATAACCACCTCTTCATCAGCTACCTCATTGTATCATTGTCAAATCAATCAGCCCTATTTTGTTCCATCCTCTTTATATGCACAAACTACTACCTGCTCCCCTTCACCAGAATGGAAGAAAAGCTTCTTGAAACTCCTTACTCTGATTCAGAAATTGTTTCAACTTTTTCCTTCTTGCCTGCCTACAGGATTTCATTGTTTGATTTTTCTGACTAATAGCTTGTCTCACAAAGATGCAGGAGATTCCACAACCAGAAAATAAATATGCTCCCTAGTCTCAGAGAGCTTTAAGCTCAGGGGAGAAGACAGATCCTTGCTCTTCAAATTGTGGTGTGTAAGGTTTGCAATATCAATGTTGCCTGGAGTCCATTTAGAAATGCAGAATTTCCCATGCCATCTCAGACCTACTGAACCAGAATCTGAACCTGAATGAGACTCCTGAATGATTCAAATGCACATTAAAGTTTTGGAAGCACTGTAATCAACACCAGATACATAAGAATAGCCTTTACCATTATTGGGCAGTGAGAGGTACTTGTAAAAGGAACACACATCTGATGTGATGGGTCAAGTGAACGTAAAAGTAAAAGTCGCTCAGTCGTGTCTGACTTTGTGACCTCATGGACTGTATAGTCCCTGGAATTCTCCAGGCCAAAATACTGAAGTGGGTAGCCTTTCCCTTCTCCAGGGATCTTCCCAACCCAGGGATTGAACCCAGGTCTCCCACATCGCAGGTGGATTCTCTACCAGCTGAGCCACAAGGGATGGGTCAAGGAGGATTATCAAAGCTGAAATTCGAAGGACTCATTAAGGGATTGGAGATGTGGCTAGAAAGAAGTGGACATATTTTCAAAAAAGTTATTAGGTGTGGGTGGTGAAGGTGGGAGTGATTCCATAAGAAGATTCTTCCTCTGATTTAGACCACAGGGTGTATGGTGATATCATTTCCTGAGATGGAGAACGCTGTTGAAGTAGCAGATGTGGGCAGGGAGGAAATTGGATGAGTTCCATTCTGGTCCAGTGTTTGAGCTTATAACTGGGTTCTTGTTTTCTAGGAGTTTTTTTTGTCAGTTGGATCTGAAAATTTTATTTTAGTGTTTGTTACATACTTTTTAGCTAACCTCTTAGGTTTGGTGATGGGCATTTGAAATGTTCTCTAGGTGGGACCCCCACACTCTCCAAACTCTGACATTGGTAGCTCCATTTTCACCACCTCTCAGAAGTTTTTGTCAAGGGGAAAATGGAGAAATTTGTAAGCCATTGGCCTCACCTCACCCAGGGGTAGGGAGGAGATCATTCAGATAACTCCTAGTGTTCATTCAGTTTAGAGACTATCATAGACTAAATGCTTGTGTACCTAAGAAATTATATGTTGAAATCCTAACCCCCAATGTGTTGGTATCAGGAAATGAAGCCTTTGGGAGGTGATTAGATCATCAGGATGCAGCCTTTATGAATGGGTTTTATAAGAGATTTCTCCAGCTCTTTCTACCACATGAGGACACAGGAAGAAGAATCAGAGAGCAGGCCCTCACCAGGTGCTGAATCTGCTGACATCATTGAACTTGGACTTCCCAGACCCCAAATGTGTGAGAAATAAATTCCTGTTGTTCATAAGTCACCCATTCTATGGTATTTTGTTATAACAGACTAACCTAAGACAGAGGCCTTTATGTCATCCACCTATCCTATTCATCAGTGTTTATATTCTGTTGAATAATATCAAAAGGTAAAAGCCACATCAACATTTTAATGGCTTTGAACATCAAAGTGTTGGTGAGGATGTAAGGAATAGAATTTTTCTTTTGCGCTTTCAGGAGGTTAAATAACATTCAGATCCTCTGACATGGTTAATCCACTTTTAGTTACACACTCTAGAAAAACTTACATACATATGCCCAGGATACATAAAGAGGAATATGTATATATATATATATATATATATATAGCAGAATTGTAAAAAATTAGTTTTGGAAAAGCCCAAATATCCAGAAAAAGTAGAAAGTATGAATGCCACTGCTGCTAAGTTGCTTCAGTTGTTTCCCACTCTGTACGACCCCATAGACGGCAGCCCACCAGGCTCCCCCGTCCCTGGGATTCTCCAGGCAAGAACACTGGAGTGGGTTGCCATTTCCTTCTCCAATGCAGGAAAGTGAAAAGTGAAAGGGAAGTCACTCAGTCGTGTCCAACTCTTAGCAATCCCATGGACTGCAGCCCACCAGCCTCCTCTACCCATGGGATTTTCCAGGCAAGGGTACTGGAGTACGGTGCCATTACCTTCTCCAAGAAAGTATAAATAAATGTCACATATTCATAAAATAGTATACCTACAGTAATGAACATGACAAAATTGCAACTTTGGCCAACATTGTAAATAAAAATAACAATGAGTGAAAGAAGCAAAACCAAAAGAAAATAGTTACTTTATTTGAGTAAGGTCTAAAGTAAGCAGAGTTGCCATATTGTTGAGGGATGTAAACCATAAAGAAAATCAGGAATATGACCACTGAGAAAGTCAAGACAGTCATTGTTGAAGGATTGGAGTTGGGATAAGGAAGAGGCATGTGGGGCTGGGAGCTTCTGGAGATCTGTCAGTGCTCCGTTTCTTGAAGCTTACTGATATACTTTAGGGGAGAGGAATGAACCAATATCTTGTTTTTAAAATTTGATTCTGAACTCAACAAGTAAACAAATGCCTCAATGTGGGTCCTGGAATCTCCATCTTTATCAAAAAAAAATGATTTGTAGTAGTAGATTTTGCTAAAGAAAAGTGGACCCAGGATTGACTGGTGCTGGGTTATAGTAACCGGTGAGGAGACAATGTAAGGGGAGCCTTTGACCAGCTTCGTTCTAGGGCCTGGCACACTGCTGTCCCTGGAATTCAAGGTTCATACCTTTTCCCCCCGCATTTTCCCTAGATGAGATCCTATGAGCTCATTCTTTCCTTTTAATCCAGTTCTCATCCACAGTGGCTTTCCTTTCATTAGAGGGTTGAACATGCCCCAGAATCATCACCTTCCACACTATATTTATGTAGGCTGATGGTTTCTTAAAAGTCTTTGGCTTGATTATGATTGTATGATCATGATTATTAATATAATACATGAAATCTTTATATCAATAGATTAATTTATAAAGGCCACTAAGGCATAACATTGAATGTGTTTAAAGTAAGTTATACATATGTTCAGAATAAGATAGTTTATATTTTAATGATATATTTCTATACAAGTATGTATGTGAACCAAAACTGAGGAAGAAGAACTTGGAGGCTATATACCCGTGTTCTCAACAAGAGGGGAATTTTTTCCACTGAGACATTTTTGGTGGTCATAACTGAGAGGTGGATGTTAAGGGCCTCTGTTGGATAGAGGACAAAGATGCTACAAAATACCCTGCAAGACCCAAAATGTCCATAGTGCCACTGTTGAGTTACCCTGCTATTCATCAAAATTAGTAACAACGTTATTCTCTGGTGAGGGACTGAAATGGTTAAATATTTAAAGGGTACTTCAGTTCTGCGCCGGGGCCGGAGTCTCTTGCGTCTGCGCCGCCGGGGGCGGCATCTCTCGCGTCTGCGCCGGCCCTGGCGTAACGAACCACGCAAAGAGGCGCGGCCATGAGGAGCTACCCCACGCCTGAGGCCAGGGCCGGCGGCCGAGAGGAGCTACCCCACGCCTGAGGCCAGGGCCGGCGGCCGAGAGGAGCTACCCCACGTCCAACAGGCGGTGGCTGCGCGGGCGCAGGAGGGCCGAGAGGAGCTACTCCGTGTTCAAGGTCAGGAGGGGCGGCCATGAGGAGATACCCCTCATCCAAGGTAAGGTACAGCGGTTGCACTTTGCTGGAGCGGCTGCACTTTGCTGGAGCGGCTGTGAAGAGATTTTCCATGACCAAGGTAAGAGAAACCCAAATAAGACGGAAATATTGTTAGGGGGCATCAGAGGGCAGACACACTGAAATCATAATCACAGGAAACTAGTTGATCTGATCACATGGACCACAGCCGAATGTGGTCCACTGGAGAAGGGAATGACAAACCACTTCAGTATACTTGCCTGGAGAACCCCATGAACAGTAACAAAGGGTAAAATGATAGGATACTGAATGAGGAATTCCCCAGGTCACTAAGTGCCCAGTATGCTACTGGAGCTCAGTGGAGAACTAACTCTAGAAGGAATAAAGGGATGGAGCAAAAGCAAAACCAATACCCAGTTGTGGATGTGACCAGTGATAGAAGCAAGGTCCGGTAATGTAAAGAGCAATATTGCCTAGGAACCTGGAATGTTATGTCCATGAATCAAGGCAAATTGGAAGTGGTCAAACAGGAGATGACAAGAGTGAACATAGACATTCTAGGAATCAGTGAATTAAAATGGACTGGAATGGGTGAATTTAACTCAGATGACCATTATATCTACTACTGTGGGCAGGAATCCCTTAGAAGAAACGGAGTAGCCATCATGGTCAACAAAAGAGTCCAAAATGCAGTACTTGGATGCAACCTTAAAAACAACAGAATGATTTCTGTTCGTTTCCAAGGCAAACCATTCAATATTACAGTAATCCAGGCCTATGCCCCAACCAGTAATGCTGAAGAAGCCGAAGTTAATCGGTTCTATGAAGACCTACAAGACCTTTTAAAACTAACACCCAAAAAAGATGTCCTTTTCATTATAGGGGACTGGAATGCAAAAGTAGGAAGTCAAGAAACACCTGGAGGAACAGGCAAATTTGGCCTTGGAGCATGGAATGAAGCAGGGCAAAGACTAATAGAGTTTTGTCACGAGAACACACTGGTCATAGCAAACACCCTCTTCCAACAACACAAGAGAAGACTCTACACATGGACATCACCAGATGGTCAACACCGAAATCAGATTGATTATATTCTATGCAACCAAAGATGGAGAAGCTGTATACAGTTAGCGAAAACAAGACCAGGAGCTGACTGTGGCTCAAATCATGAACTCCTTATTGCAAAATTCAGACTTAAATTGAAGAAAGTAGGGAAAACCACTAGACCATTCAGGTTCAACCTCAATCAAATCCCTTATGATTATACAGTGGAAGTGAGAAATAGATTTAAGGGACTAGATCTGATAGATAGAGTGCCTGATGTACTCTGGACGGAGGTTCGTGACATTGTACAGGAGACAGGGACCAACACCATCCCCATGGAAAAGAAATGCAAAAGAGTGAAATGGCTGTCTGAGGAGGCCTTACAAATAGCTGTGAAAAGAAGAGAAGCGAAAAGCAAAGGAGAAAAGGAAAGATATAAGCATCTGAATGCAGAGTTCCAAAGAAAGGCAAGGAGAGATAAGAAAGACTTCCTCAGTGATCAATGCAAAGAAATAGAGGAAAACAACAGAAAAGGAAAAACAAGAGACCTCTTCAAGAAAATTAGAGATTCCAAGGGAACATTTCATGCAAAGATGGGCTTGATAAAGGACAGAAATGGTATGGACCTAACAGAAGCAGAAGATATTAAGAAGAGGTGGCAGGAATACACAGAAGAACTGTACAAAAAAGATCTTCAAGACCAAGAGAGTCACGATAACGTGATCACTGACCTAGAACCAGACATCTTGGAATGTGAAGTCAAGTGGGCCTTAGAAAGCATCACTACAAACAAAGCTAGTGGAGGTGATGGAATTCCAGTTGAGCTATTTCAAGTCTTGAAAGATGATTCTGTGAAAGTGCTGCACTCAATATGCCAGCAGATTTGGAAAACTCAGCAGTGGCCACAGGACTGGAAAAGGTCAGTCTTCATTCCAGTCCTAAAGAAAGGCAATGCCAAAGAATGCTCAAACTACCACACAATTGCACTCATCTCACACGCTAGTAAAGTCATGCCCAAAATTCTCCAAGCGAGGCTTCAGCAATATGTGAACCGTGAACTACCAGATGTTCAAGCAGGTTTTAGAAAAGGCAGAGGCACCAGAGATCAAATTGCCAACATCCGCTGGATCATGGAGAAAGCAAGAGAGTTCCAGAACAACATCTATTTCTGCTTCATTGACTATGCCAAAGCCTTTGACTGTGTCGATCACAATAAACTGTGGAAGATTCTGAAAGAGATGGGAATCCCAGACCACCTGACCTGCCTCTTGAGAAACCTGGATGCAGGTCAGGAAGCAACAGTTAGAACTGGACATGGAACAACAGACTGGTTCCAAATAGGAAAAGGTGTACGTCAAGGTTGTATATTGTCACCTTGCTTATTTAACTTCTATGCAGAGTACATCATGAGGAACGCTGGGCTGGAAGAAGCACAAGCTGGAATCAAGATTGCTGGGAGAAATATCAATCACCTCAGATATGCAGATGACACTACCCTTATGGCAGAAAGTGAAGAGGAACTAAAAAGCCTCTTGATGAAAGTGAAAGAGGAAAGTGAAAAGGTTGGCTTGAAGCTCAACATTCAGAAAACAAAGATCATGGCATCTGGTCCCATCACTTCATGGGAAATAGATGGAAAAACAGTGGAAACAGTGTCAGACTTTATTTTTTGGAGCTCCAAAATCACTGCAGATGCTGATTGCAGCCATGAAATTAAAAGACGCTTGCTCCTTGGAAGGAAAGTTATGACCCACCTTGATAGTTTATTAAAAAGCAGAGACATTGCTTTGCCAACAAAGGTCCATCCTGTCAAGGCTATGGTTTTTCCCGTGGTCATGTATGGATGTGAGAGTTGGACTGTGAAGAAAGCTGATCGCCGAAGAATCGATGCTTTTGAACTGTGGTGTTGGAGAAGACTCTTGAGAGTCCCTTATACTGCAAGGAGATCCAACCAGTCCATTCTCAAGGAGATCAATCCTGTATGTTCATTGGAGGGACTGATGCTAAAGCTGAAACTGCAATACTTTGGCCACCTCATGCGACGAGTTGACTCACTGGAAAAGACTCTGATGCTGGGAAAGGTTGGGGGCGGGAGGAGAAGAGGACGACAGAGAATGAGATGGCTGGATGGCATCACCAACTCTGTGGACATGAGTTTGAGTGAACTCTGGGAGTTGGTGATGGACAGGGAGGCCTGGCATGCTTTGATTCATGGGGTCGCGGAGAGTCGGACACGACTGAGCGACTGAACTGAACTTCAGTTCTATCTGTAGAGTTTCAGTTTTAAATAAGATGCTTATATTCTCAGTTCAGTTCAGTTCAGCCGTTCAGTCATGTCCGACTCTTCATGACCCCATGACCCACAGCATGCAAGGCCTCCCTATCCATCACCAACTCCTGGAGTTTACCCAAACTCATGTCCATTGAGTTGGTGATGCCATCCAACCATCTCATCCTCTGTCGTCCCCTTCTCCTCCTGATCTAAATCTTTCCCAGCATCAGGGTCTTTTCAAATGAGTCAGCTCTTCACATCAGATGGCTAAAGTATTGGAGTCTCAGCTTCAACATCAGTCCTTTCAATGAACACCCAGGACTGATCTCCTTTAGAATGGACTGGTTGGATCTCCTAGCCGTTGAAGAGACTCTCAAGAGTCTTCTCCAACACCGAAGTTCAAAAGCATCAATTCTTCGGCGCTCAGCTATCTTTACAGTCCAACTCTCACATCCATATATGACTACTGGAAAAACCATAGCCTTGACTAGACGGACCTTTCTTGGCAAAGTAATGTCTCTGCTTTTTAATATGCTCTTCTAAGTTGGTCATAGCTTTCCTTCCAAGGAGTAAGTTTCTTTTAATTTCATGGCCGCAGTCACTATCTACAGTGATCTTGGAGCCCAGAAAAACAAAGTCAGCCACTGTTTTCACTGTTTGCCCATCTATTTGCCATGAAGCGATGGGACTGGATGCCAAGATCTTAGTTCTGAATGTTGAACTTTAAGCCAACTTTTTCACTCTCCTCTTTCAACTTCATCAAGAGGTTTTTTAGTTTCTCTTCACTTTCTGCCATAAGGGTGGTGTCATCGGCATATCTGAGGTTATTGATATTTCTTCCAACAATCTTGATTCCAGCTTGTGCTTCATCCAGCCCAGAATTTCTCATGATGTATTCTGCATATAAGTTAAATAAGCAGGGTGACAATATATAGCCCTGACGTACTCCTTTTCCTATTTGGAACTAGTCTGTTGTTCCATGTCCAGTTCTAACTGCTGCTTCCTGACCTGCTTATATTCTACACACTATTAATAAACAAAACATGAAAATAATATGTATCTATCACAAAAAAAGAGAAAATACAGAAAAGTTAAAAAATTTAAAACTATCTAAAACCAACCATCCTGAGATATACAGCATATTTCTAGTTGCTATATATATACCTGGGAACATATAGAATTATATTTTGAAAATAATGCTCATTCTCTACATAAACTCTATTTTCCCAGTCACATTATATTATCAACATTATCTCATATCAATAAATACAGGATTTTAAGTGGCTGTGAAACATTCCATCTACATGGATATACTAGAGCCACATTTCTAAAATAAATTCAGAAATCAGAAATGTTCATATGTTTAGAATTTAAGTGGAAACTAACTTTTGAAGCAAGAGTTTTATTGCAAGAATAAGTTATAGTACATAACATCAATTTCAGATTTCAATCAGATGACACCCTCTTTCCATTTTCAATAGGAAACAAAATTAGCAGAAACTAATAGCACATTCATTTGAAAACAGAAATTTAAGAGCTGGTTAAGTTAGAAAAAAAATATTACTTGGTAATGTTGCTACAGCTAGAAGCCCACTAAACTACAAGTAATTGCCACTTGCGGTTTAATTAATCTATTTTCTCAAGAACATAGTTTGGAGCTCAAGTATGCTTATTGGGGAGTGATTAACCTTCAGTAGTAATGTAGAGGACACCAAACAGCTTATTTAAGCATCTCCCTTCTTGAAATGCTACTAAAGTGAATTAAATTCCAATTTCTATTCATAGATTAGAGCAAATTGCTCATTATGGTCAGGCAGATGAAGACCCGGTGACACGTGGAGGCCACTGGAGCTAGAAGTGCCTGGCTGCAAGGAGGTCTGTGACAGTGAAGAGACAGGAAGGTGAAAGCTGGGAGGCACCCTGCCTTCCCCAAGTTCAGCTTTCCCACCCATTTACTTGTCTGCTAATTCATCTCTAGAAGGCTTGAAAATGCTTCAAGATCACCTCCAAATACCCATTTGCCCTAATTACCCCACGCACTTGACCTTACATGCCTTCAGAATAGCAGGAGGGTTCAGTGAAACAACTGAAATGAGTTTTCTAAAGTGCAGTCTATTCAGATAATATGTTTCCCCTTCTGGCAAAAAAGTGATGAGGTGATGGTTCTGAGATGAGACAAAATTGTGAAGACATCCACATTTCTCAGTGGGGACTAAAGATGAGGACTCTGGAATCAGAATCCCCATTGGTTAGCTGTGCAACTGTAGGTAAGTTACCTACCCTGTCTACACTTCAGTTTCCCCTATCTGCCTAATGGTAAGAGCACTAATACCCATTTTTTTATGATTACTTGGGCACTAGACAAGACAAGTTTAAGTAAAGCAGCATGCTACCTGTAGGTACATGCTTGATCTCAAGAAGTATCTTTCTTTTCTGTTCTCATTTCATGCTCTCTAAAGGTCTGATACCTCTAAGTCTGAAATGAGAAAAGGCTATGATAAGTGCAGAAAAGTATTCAGGGCAACTGTGAAGAGAAGAGTGAAGGTGCTTGGGGAGGTGTCACAGAGAACAGTTCCCTCATAGCTAATTAATTTCTCTCTAAGCTGCTTGGACCAGTGTTCCTCTTGGTAGACCTGTTTCTGAGTGGTTCTGCTTTTAGCATGTCAGCTAGGCCAATTTATCCTTTCCTTCTCATGTAGGAAAGGGAATATCTTCCTATCAGTGCTTCTTGGGGAATTATCATGTGCAAACTGATTCATTCATTCATTCATTCCATTGTTCAACAAATATTTATTGGATACCTGTTCTCTGGGTCACACAAGAGATAAGGAGCTGAGTGAAATGCAGTCCCTACTCTAAGAAAGTTCAGGGCTTATTGCAATAGGGAGATATTTCTACAGACTTCAGCAGAATGCTGAAGGCTGTTTGCAAGCAAAACAAACAAACAAACAATTGACCCCATTCTCTATATAGCCTTTTCCTGTTCACTTAAAAAAAAAAAACAGTTGCCAACACCGCTGCTGGTAGAGTGGAAAATGTTTTTGGAATTCTTAAATCAAGTAATTCTTCAACTGTCCCAGTCTCTGAGAATGCATTGACTCACTACTGTTAAATGCCCTTCCTTTATCTTTATATATATATATATATATATATAACATGAAGGAAAAAATTGTGAAGTTTGAGTTAGATCCAATTCTAGGACTTAAATACAAAGTTAGGAAATATTGATTTCTGGACGAAACTCTCCATAAGGTTATCATGATGAATTCCTTAATTCTAATTATATATTTGACACTATTTTTGGTTGCTTGGCCTTATTTTGTCTAAAGACTAAGATCTTTTCTGGTTGATCTCAGTTAAAATGATTCCTTTCTGGCTTATCCAGAGAGCTTTTTATTGGAGGCTTGACAAAAATGGTAAATACCAGGATGGCATCTACTGAAATATCATGAACAAATTCTTCTCTGAAATTCTTTGACCATGGACTATCTCTCTTAAAAGTGTGGTGACTCAGACCAAATCAGACATAGAATGCACCTTACAAATGTCATTTGGCACATGCACCATCGGACAGGCATGAAAAGGACAAAAGTTTTCTGAAAATTTTTTCTAGAATAAGTAGACAATCTTAGGAGGAAATAATAAATACAGTGCACACTGCAGATGGAAGTCTGTTCTTGCCTTGCTTCCCTTGTCAGCACTGAAGTGGATTGCCCAGGGGATAGTCTGTGTGAAGGTGCAGCCTGGCTTGAAGTCAGCCTGGCTTCCTCTTGATTGAATTCCCTAACAGATGTAATGAATTCCTCGGTCTTGGTCTTTGTCCTCAAATTATTCCGATTATGGTATCCTTTCACTTTCATCTTCTGGCCTAGCTTTCCCCAGGCTCTAGAGCCAATTATTTTCGTCAATTTCAGGAAGTATAGGATTCCTAAGTTCTGCATCACTGGTCTTGTTCTAGCTCCATTCTGACCTTGTGTTGAAGGCCTAATAGCTGTGTTCTCACTTTGTTCTGAATGCCCAAACATTTGTATTAAACACCAATTCTGGTAATTGGATCCCTACCTTAGTTTAGTATCTTGACCCAGACAGATTCCTCTAGGGCTAAACTTCTCCCTTACATTGGGCAACATTCCCAAGGATCAGAGTCTGTGTTCTGAATGCTACTTCCCATATGAGGTACTTGAAATGCAAAGCCAGACCCCTGCCTGTGGACACTGCCTATCTCAGCGACAGCTACCTGCAGCCCTTAGCTAGTACCACTAAAGTATCTACCCAATACACTGTATTTTGTATCAAGCCTCTCTACTTAGCCTTCCTTAACACTCCACCTATCCACTTCTTTCACAATCACAGTGCTTCTCATTCATCAGGACATGCAGGCAAGGAGATGGCAATCACAACTGTGTGAAAGTGCTGTGGAGGGGAAATGTTGGGTGTTTTGGGTGCTGGAGCATTTAGGGGAAAACTGACATGAACTTTGGGTATGACAGAAGACATCCTGAAGGAAGTGATATTTAAACTGACACAAGAAGATAAGCCCGACCACAGGCACAAGATGAGAGAAGGGGTAAAGAGAGATTACATCAAGAAGAATGGGGGATGACAGAAAGAGATGGCACATTTGAAGCTGGCTGAAAACAAGCTTGAGAAGAGGAGAAATGAGAGAAGCTGGTTGGAGCCCAGATCATACAGGCAAGAAGTCTGATCACTACGCATAAGCAATGGGAAAGCCTTGAGCATTTTGAGATAGGGAAGTGACATGCTATGTGGGGATGTAGATGCCTATCCTGCCCCTGATCTGGTTCAATCTGTTTGCAACCAAAAACAGGATTTTGACAGCCAGTTATATAAATAACTATTGAAGGTTTTGCCAAAATAAACAAGAAAATGTTTATTTATATCAGTCAGATATAGTCTCATTTTGATGGATGATATGGATGGTTCCTTTAAGAATGAATCTTCCTCACTTGATGACCACAAGCAACTTCAGGTGCTGATAACTTTGTTATCCTTTATAACACTTGTGAAATGTAATTTTAAATAATTCACAAAAGGATCTTATTGTAGCAAATAAAGCCAAATTATTCTCCAGATGCTCTCCTCAGAAAGAAAACATTGAAATCTGATTGAAGTATAATTTATATTATGTTTCACAAAGCTTTATAATAAGTATTTCCAATAACTGGAAAAAAAGACTCTTCCTGTTCACACTCTTCCAGTCAACCTTATGCTTATTTTTAAAATTGAAAGAGCAAGTGAACCCAGTCACATATTCTATAAATGCATAATATAATTTTATTATTTAATTTAAAATTTTTATTCTATTTATTTAAAATTTTAAAAAAAAGTTTTATGCCTTTGTCCCACTTCAATCTCCAGCAACTACCAGGCTGTTTTCTGTATCTATGAACTTGGATTGTTTGTTTATAAGTTGTTTTTGTCTTTTAAATTCTTTATATAAGAGAGGTCATATTGTATTTGTCCTTCTCTGACTTATTTCACTTAGCATAATGCCTTCAAGTTCCATTCAGGTTGTCACAAATGGAAAATTTTCATTCTTTTTTATGGCTGAGTAATATTCATTTATATTTATATACATATATATATGTGTGTGTATATATATATATATCACATCTTCTTTGTCCATTCATCCATTAACGAACACTTATTACCATGTCTTGGCTATTGTATTCATACTGCAATGCATATATCTTTTCAAATTAGTGTTCTGGTTTTCTTTGAAAAATTACCCAGAAATGGAATTGTGTATCATATAGAAGTTCTATTTTTAATATTTTAAAGAATTTCCATACTGTTTTCCATAGTGACTGCACTAATTTACATTCCTACTAACAATGTACAAGTGTTCATTTTTCTCTACATCCTTGCCAACACTTATTATTTCTTGTCTTTTTGATAACAGCCTTTCTAACAGGTGTGAAGTGACATCTCATTATTTTGATTTGCATTTCCCTAATGATTGGTGATGTTGAGCACTTTTAGCATTTTAATTTGCCTTTCTCTGATTATTAATGACGTTGAGCATGTTTTCACATGCTTTGTGGCCATCTGTATGTCTTCTTTGGAGAGATGTCTCTTTAGATTCTCTGCCCTATTTTAATCAGATTTTCTTCTTCTTTGCTAGTGAGTTGTATGAGTTCTCTATATATTTTGGATATTAACTCCCTATCAGATATATGATTTGCCAATATTTTTCCCATTCAGTAGGCTGTTTTGTTAACAGTTTCCTTTGCTGTACAGAAACTTTTTAGTTTGATGTAGTTCCAGCTGTTTAGTTTTGCTTTTGTTGCTTTTCCTTTTGGTGTCAGGTTCAAGAAATCATCTGCAAAACCTACATCAAGGATATTACCACCCATGTTTTCTTTCAGTGGCTGTATGGTTTCAGTTTCTTACTCTCAGGTCTTTCATTCATGTTGAGTTCATTTTTGTTCATGGTATAAGTTAGTGGTACAGTTTCATTCTTTTGAATGTGGCTGTCCAATTTTTCAAACACTATTTATTGAAGAGACTGTCTTTTTCCAGTCTATATTCTCAGCTCATTTGTTGTAAATTAATATGACCACAGATTTATTTCAGGACTCTTTATTCTGTTCCATTTATCTATGTGTGTTTATATGCCAACACCATACTGCTTTAATTACTATAGCTTTATAACACAGTTCAAAATCAGGATATGTGATACATCCCAGGTTTGTTCTTTCTCAAGATTGCTTTGGAATTAATTAATAAAAAATTTCAGAAAATCTGTTAACTTCTAGGTAACTTATGAAGGTGACAGAAATGTTTATTTCTCTTTCTGGAGAAAAATCAACTAAAACATTAGAACCAACTCTTAGTAAGAAAGAGTTAATATAAAGAATCAATAAAATACTTCAGTCTACAGTATTATAAATATAACCTTTTTTCATTTTTCTATTCTTTACTTAGAGCTACAGTGGATGAATGAGGCATAACCTGTTTCACTCTTCTTAAACAGAAATGAGGAATATGTTTTCTATTCTAAGTCTTTGTCCTACCTTTAATCTTCACCGACCCCCACAATCATACATATATGTGCAAGTGCTTGCACACATGCAATGAACTAGATGTTAGACAAGTGACAATTCTGTTTCTTTGTTGCTGTTGTTGTCACTGTTTTAATTAAGTAGAAACAATTTCATTTATCTTTAAACATTTTTAAATGACTCAGTTCAGTTCAGTCATTCAGTCGTATCCAACTCTTTGTGACCCCATGAACCATAGTACTCCAGGCCTCCCTGTCCATCACCAACTCCCGGACTCCACCCAAACCCATGTCCATTGAGTCGGTGATGCCATCCAACCATCACATCCTCTATCATTCCCTTCTCCTCCTGCCCTCAATCCCTTCTAGCATCAGGGTCTTTTCAAATGAGTCAGCTCTTCACATCATGTGGAGTTTCAGCTTCAACATCAGTCCCTCCAATGAACACCCAAGATTGATCTCCTTTAGGATGGACTGGTTGGATCTCCTTGCAGTCCAAGGGACTCTCAAGAGGTCTTCTCCAACACCACAGTTCAAAAGCATCAATTCTTCAGCACTCAGTTTTCTTCACAATCCAACTCTCACATCCGTACATGACCACTAGAAAAACCATAGCCTTGACTAGACTGACCTTTGTTGGTAAAGTAATGTCTCTGCTTTTTAATATGCTATCTAGGTTGGTCATAATTTTCCTTCCAAGGAGTAAGCATCTTTTAATTTCATGGCTGCAATTACCATCTGCTGTGATTTGGGAGCCCAGTAAAACAAAAGTCAGCCATTGTTTCCACTGTTGCCCCATCTCCTTGCCATGAACTGATGGGACCAGATGCCATGATCTTAGTTTTTTGAATGTTGAGCTTTAGGCCAACTTTTTCGCTCTCCTCTTTCACTTTCATCAAGAGGCTCTTTAGTTCTTCTTCACTTTCTGCCATAAGGGTGGTGTCATCTACATATCTGAGGTTATTGATATTTCTCCCGGCAATCTTGATTCCAGCTTGTGCTTCTTCCAGCCCAGCATTCCTCATGATGTACTCTGCATATAAGTTCAATAAGCAGGGTGACAATATACAACCTTGACGTACTCCTTTTGCTATTTGGAACCAGTCTGTTGTTCCATGTCCAGTTCTAACTGTTGCTTCCTGACCTGCATACAGATTTCTCAAGAGGCAGGTCAGGTGGTCTGGTATTCCCATCTCTTTCAGAATTTTCCACCATTTATTGTGATCCACACAGTCAAAGGCTTTGGCATAGTCAATAAAATGACTCAAGAACTATAAAATATATGATATGTAAGAAACTATACTATTCTAGTAATACAGGATATATTTTTAATTCTGTATAACAAATCTCATGTATATATATACTCTACCTATATCTATATGCATATATCTATCTCTATACAGAGAGATGCTACTTAGGGAAAGCGAATATATGACAGAAGGACACCACAAAGGGAAATCCACAGAGGCAAGTATACAGTGAAAAAGGGAAGTAGGAATACAGAAAACTACAGAGGCAGAAACAGCCTGAAAGTTTTGACAGATCTTCCTATTCACCAGGTTTAAGAGCATTAGAACAGGTGAGCGCCTCCTAATAATCAGCTTTCAATGCTCCAACAACTTCACAATTTGGAAGTCATCCTTTTTCCTGGACAAAAGTAATTCATTTGCACACATATGATACATACATCTTGATGTGTTTGGGCAAATGCATATACCCATGATACCATCACCACAACCAACCTACATGTCCATCATCTCTAAAATTTTCCTTGTGTTCTTGTGTATGTATAAGTTAAGAATACTTAAGATGATATCTATCCTGTAACATAAAATGCACAATACCACATTGTTAACAATAGATATTAGGTTGCACAGCAGTTCTCTATAACTCATTCATCTTGCATATTTCAGTTCAGTTCAGTTGCTCAGTCATGTCTGACTCTTTGCAACCTGATGGACTGCAGCACTCCAGGCCTCCCTGTCTATCACCATCTCCCATAGTTTACTCAAACTCATGTCCATTGAGTCGGTGATGCCTTAACGGAATCTAAACTCATTGAAAGATTCCTCATTTCTGCCCAACCGCACCACAGTCCCTGGCAACCATCATTCTATTCTCTGCTTCTATAAGTTTGACTATTTTAGATACTTCATATAAGTGGAATTTTGCCATATTTGTCTTTCTGTGACTAGCTTATTTCATTTGTCATAATGTTCTCTAGGTTCATCCACTTATTGAAAATGGCAGAATTTCCTTCTTCTTTAAGCCTGAATAATATTCCATTGTATTTACATATCACATGAAAAATAATTATTTCTCCTTTAAAGTTTATACTTGTATGTGCTTATTCAAATTGTATTTGTACAGGTTTGTTCTTGTCCTACATAAGGATTAAAATTAATTTGAGGCTGAAATCAACTCTAGAAGTTATAAGTGTTCCAGGCCTGTTGTCTAGGGATCTTGGATACACAGTACTTCTCCTACCCCACTGGTTGCTGCTGTTGCCTTTGCTATTGTTCTGATAGCCACTTCCTATGTTTTCTGGGTAGGCGCCCTCCCTATGGGGCTACATGTAAGGCTGATGTGAATAATCTGGCCTCTTTATGCTTTCGCCTCTTCAGAACTTGCTTAATATTATTCCCTCTGTGGCTGCAGTAAACATAACAAACAGATACAGTGTCCTCAGTACTCACCATGTGCCTGGTCTATGGTAGACCACAAACAAATGTTTTAGGATTGTTAAATAAATTAGAAGCTGTACTTTTTGTTCCCACTAAAAAACTAACATTTCAAGCAGTGCACAAAAATCCCAGGGATTTACATTTCAAACCCTATTAGTTTTTAATGTTTCCAACTGAAGCTCCCTATATCATCCTATGTTGATAAATTCTTGAGATTAGCTCGGATTTTGGATTTTTTTTTTTTAGTCTCAAGTATTTTTAAGACCTAATTTAATTATTCGGGAATGCACTTTATTCTCCAAATATTTTTTATCTCATTTCCATGTAAAAACTGGAATGCTAGGTCATCTCCCCTTAAAAAACAGTTAAGGTGTGTTTTGGAATGTGTGTATTTTGGAATGTGACTTTTTTCTATGAGAATTTGCAAATATGTGCCCTGAGACATTTACATGAACATGAGACACTGAAAGATAAAATGAATGCATTTGTATCTCAGGACTCTTGCTATAACCCCAAATATACTACTAGACATAAGTTGCATTTTCAATTTCAGTGCAACTCTTTTTGGCAAGAGATTTAATTTAAGTCTTTCTTTTTTCACTCTGAAAGCTTTTCTGATATAAGATTTAAGATTAAGGTGAATCAATGGCCTTCATCTCTTTTCATTTTCTTCGCAACCATGAGCATCCACACAGGAGATTAAGAGTTGAACTTGAAGAAGCCAACCTGCAGCCTTTCCATTCTTCTCACTTCCCCTGCTTTTCTCTTCCTTTGCCCTCGTTCAGCTTTCGAGATGAAAGTAGGCTATGAGAAAGGGTGGTGGATTGTTCCTGGATGAAGTGGAGCCAAGACAACACAGCCCATAAAACAATGATGCAGTCCTCTATTTTTGCTACAGTCAAATTGCTTTTCAAGATTTTTGTGTTATAAAAATGCATGGATTTTTAGAAACTATACTTGATTATATAACCTAATCCTCATTCCAACCCTGAAAGTTAGATGTAGGGCAAACAACTATCTAGCTTTTCTTCCTTTTCTGCTTTGTCTCATAAAATAAGAACTTTTGACCTCTCAGAATTCTCAGAAGGGTGAGAAAATCGCTTATTTTTTTTTCCTATCTCCCACTGCTTTCTGTCTATGGGAGAAGAGTGCTCTAATTTGTGATATGACTAGAGTCTAATGGTCTGGGTTTTCCATTGTACTGAGTTTATGTGTTTATAACTTAACACACAAGTGGTCCCAGAACACTGGGCTTTTAACTTCTTTCTGACTTGCTCTTTGGACTCTGTGTGCTCAATAACTGGTTCTCCTTGCTCCTGGCTCACTTACTGTCCTCACAGCAGTCCAAAGTCTCACCTCAGATGTTCATAAAATCTAGACTTTTTGTCCACTTAGAAACCCTGTGAAAGCTTTTATTATCTCCATGTTCAGACATGGGAAATGTCTAAGAGAGGTTAATAACTGTCCAAAGCCATACAGTTAGTGGATGGAAGAATTAAAGTTTGAACCCCATGTACCTGGCTCTAAAAACATACTTTTTTATTCTTACTGTCCCATAACACATGCCCTATAGTTCTTGGACCAGTACTAAGGCTGGGAAGCACCAGAAATCACTTTTCTGGTTTCACAGGGTCAATTTGATTTTATACCTGAGTGTGGAGCTCGTAGAGAAAGCAGTGCCCAGGATACCCAAGTTCTATTTCTGCCTTCCCTCTATGCCTGACTCTAGAGAAACCTAGGATGTCATTCATGTCTGGCAGACTTGTCACATAACTATTCCAGAAATATCAAAGAATTTAGCCTTCTGAGGATCTTCCTGAACAGTGCTGGTTTTCCATCCAAACCTTCTGCCCTGTTCTGTAAGGGTCACTCTTTTACTGGGTACATAAATGAGAAAATCCAAACCATCTATGGCCTTACATAAAAAAGCAGATTTCACTTTTTTTTAAGTGGTGTAGAGGTTGGACAGTTTAAGGCAGGTATAATCACTTCATTCCATGGTCTTCAGGACCCAACTACTTTCTATATTTCTTGCCTACCATCACTCCCATGTCTTTTATGCATTCAGATTGGCTGCTGGAGTCCCAGCTATCATATTCATATCCAGGAAAGAAGAGAGGGTGGAGAGCAAAGGAATTTTCCTAGATACTGTACCAGTAACGTTAGTTAATATCCCACTGACATCAAGCTACCAGGAAAATGTTTCTTCTTAGCTGGGCATTCTATAACCCAGAAGGAAAACCAACATGTTATTATTAGGGAAGAAAGACGAAATGGACATTGGATAGGCAACTTGCAGTTTTACCATATCTGCAAACACATCCACCTCCCCAACACATACAAGGCTGTCATGTTGTACAGCTCCAGGTGTCATTCACACTATTCTGTGAGCACAGAAATTTAAGTATTAGTTGTACTCACCTGGCTCAGGTAGTTTTCTGAATGAGTTAATTTAAATGACACTTTTATACATTCAACATTAGAATTAGTTCAGATTTACTGATCTTGAGCTTTGGAAGAATTTTGATAAAATGGCTAATTTAAATTTTAAAATACACAGATGAAACAAGTATTGATTATCTTCAGATAGGACTTCAATATGTTTCTGTATTTCCTGCCATTATTAGTCAAGAAAATTGGAAGAGACAGAATTCTGTGTCTCACTCAAAAATTTTCCCAGCCCCTCATGGGCAGCAAGTGAATCTAAAGTCTCTCCTCCTGTTGTCTTACTAAATTTTTGTTCTTTAATCATTTATATGTATCTATTTACATGTGTATCACACACCTTTGTTACACATGCACTAGTAAAATCATGGAGAAGATAGGACATTTCTTAAAGTCACGGTTCTTTGAAGGCCAACAACCATACTGACCAACGAAGATCCCTCCAAAAAAGAATTACTTTTTCAGAGAGTCAAGATAAGGCTTAAACTATTTTTTTTTAATTGTGGTATATTATCATATGTGAAACAGATTGTCAGTCCACGTTAGATGCATGAGACAGGGTGCTCAGGGCTGGTGCACTGGGATGACCCAGAGGGATGGGATGGGGAGGGAGGTGGAGGGGGGCTCAGGATGGGGAACACGTGTACACCCGGGGCGGATTCATGTCAATGTATGGCAAAAAACACTACAATATTGTAAGTAATTAGCCTCCAATTAAAATAAATACATTTAAAAAATAATAAAATGAAAATGAAACAAACAAAAAATTCTGGTGATGCTTGTTACCATGGGGCATAAAGACAACCAGTCAAAGAGAATGGAGCTCATGAAGATGTGGAAGAGAGAGAATGTTCTGAGGGGATACAAGTCCCTGCAGTTCTTTCCTATCCTTCAAGGATAGGAATCCATATTTTCCTCGAGTCAGATATAGGAAGAGCCTTCTGTCATGGAAAGGTGATTATGCAACTCTAACCAGGTTTATGAGATCACAGGTGTGATATATAATGAAGTGTCAGCAAAGACTGAAGGTATTTTCACTCTTCTGGGAGAAGATGTTTTCAACTCAGAGCATAGCCATGAGAATTATAACCAAACCTGAAATCAGAGGCCCCATTCTTAACACTAAGGAGTTTCTTGAGCCTTCAGCAGCAATACCACATCTCTGAGTGGGTGGAAGGATGCATACACTTTACCCAAGCATTATATCAAGGAGCAATAAAAATCACAGATTCACTGGATCTCCTTCATAAAAGCACAGCAAGTTCCAGCATCTTCCCTCACCGATGCTATTTTCACTAAAAAGTTGCATTGTGTTATGGCTTGTGCTTCATTCCTAGTTTCCTTTTTACCTTACAATCAGCTACTAATAAGTAATAAAATAAGGCAACAGGAAAGAGATGCAGAGAAGTAAATGACATGGATAACCCAAAATAACATGGACTTTCCCTGAATAATCCAAAGCTGCTGATTTGTAAAACTATGATGTATCCCAAACAGTCCTTTGCTTTTTTAAAGGCTGCAAACTCTACAGTAATTACCTAATCAGTAAGCATGACCCCTGCCTTGAGGAGATCTGCAATCTGCAGGCAGAGAAATGAGAAATAGAGTCAGTGAAGAAATTCCTTTATTAAGAAATCCTTGCATGTTACTGGATTTTATAGCTCACAGTGAACTTTCATATTCATTGTCTTATCTCTTCCAGGAATACTATAAGATAGTTAGAAGAGCATGGTTATTCACTTCCAGTGGATGGGGAAGCTCAGACTCAGAGAGGTCTGGCCTATAGTCAGGCCAAGATTATACTCATGGAACGAGTTAGAGGTGGGACTTCACAAACCAGCATCTGTATTCCAACTTTAGAAATCTTTTTTATTAAATGGCCCTATAGACCACTCCATTTTTCCCTTGAACATTAGTTAACCCAAGGCTTTTATAAAATACTTGTAACACAAAATAAAATGCATACAGATCACTCAAAACCAATAGCCTGGAGACTGAATGTTGAAAATATTTTAGTATGCATTTTTTTCCTCACATTTTTGTTGCATAACTAATAATAGTATTTATTAGCATAAAAGAATGCTAGGCACTTCTTATGTTCTTTATACATATTAATTTATTTAATCATCATAATAATCCTTTAAAGAAGGTATTGTTATTGTTGTTATTATCCTTATTTTAGGAATAAAGAAACTGAGGAACAGAAGGGATAGAAAACTTGCTCATTGGTACATTGCTACTGTTTGTGATTCAAGCTAACGCTCTTACTTACAATAATATATGAATACTTCCCACAAAAACACACATGTACATACTCACACATATATGTATATAAATACATAAATTTTAGATCATGTTCTATAATTCTTTGGAAGCTTCCTTTTGCATATATCTATATTTATTGCATATTTTCACATTATTAACATACAATAAAATGTGTATATGTATGGATTTTAGATTTATCATAGTATCTTAGACTTCTCTTATTAATAAATACTTAATTTGCCTCTACTTTTTCATTATAAATAAAAATGAACATTCTTAAACATAGCCCCCTGTATCCAACTGATTATTTTCTTAAGATAAATGCTTAGCCCCTGATTACAGTTTGATACATTTCCTTCCAATAATTTTTTAAAGAGGGTATTAAATCTTTTATTGATTGCACATTATAATGGATGATACGCAAGCTTCATTCTCATCTATAACTGTATCTGGTACCATAATTCAATGTAGATATGTTTCATAGGATGTGCCAACAATCATTAATAACCAAAAAAAAGCTCCATGACTTTGCATGGGTGACCCTTTTAATGGTGAACTTCAGGTCACAACACAGTAACTGTCAGTTCAACTACACCAAGGTTCTGAAGACAATCGCTTCTCCACCAAAGATGGTTGTAAATAAATTTCAAATGGAACTTGGCATCACCCTGAAGGAATTCTAACATTACACTGTTGGGGTAGTTTACCAAAATGGCTTCAGAGTAAACTAACTTTACACAGCACATTTAAAAAAAAAAATACATTTATTCAGCATCATGATCAGACAATTACATTTAGTAATCAACACCATGGGTGCAAAAAAAAAAAAAAATCTACATTAAAACCCTTTGTTGGAATGCTTTACACTTTCCACAGAACAGAAACTAAAATAACCTGTTATACAATTAGTCACAAGTACAGTCCTCAAGTTTTTTGCCCAAACACATGAGTATTGTCTAAAACATGTCTTTGTAGCAGTTAGGCCCTGCTACCACTGTTGGCTGAGTTCACAAATCTGTTGTAACCTGTAACTTACCTGTCACTTCTCTGACCCTGTTCTCCTGCTAAGCTTTGTTTCCTAGCAGTAATTGAAACCTTCGGCCACTGCCATAACTACTGCTGCTGCTGGAACCACCATAACCACCTTGGTTTTGTGGTTTGGCAAAGTATTCTTCTCCACCACCATAGGGGCCAGAACTTCTGCCTCCAAAGTTTCCTCCTTTCATGGGTCCAAAATTGGAAGATTGATCGCTGTAACAGCCAAAATCACTGTAGCTTCCACCACCTCCAAAATTGCTTCCATCATTACCAAATCCATCATAACCATCCCCACTGTCACCATATCCACCACCACCATGGCTTCCACCAAAGCCGTCTCGACCACTGAAGTTTCCTCCACAACAAAAGTTGTCATTCCCACTGAAACCACCTCCATGACCACTACCAAAGTTTCCAGAATTACTTCGACCTCTCTGGCTGGATGAAGCACTAGCCATCTCTTACTTAGACAGGGCTTTTCTTACTTCACAGTTGTGGTCATTCACAGTGTGGTATTTTCTAAATGACAGTCTTGTCTACAGAGTCATGGTCATCAAAGGTTACAAAAGCAAAGGCTCTCTTTTTGCCACTGCTTGGTCAATCATGATTTCAATCACTTCAATTTTCCTATACTCTTCAAAATAATCTTTGTGTCTTCTTTAATGCCACAAATAAAAATCTTTCTTACAGTTAAGTGGGCACCAAGTCTTTGGGAATCTTCTCTTGAGACAGCCCTCTTTGGTTCCACCACTCTCCCGTCCACCTTGTGTGGCCTTGCGTTCATGGCTGTATTCACCTTCTCCACCGTGGAATATGTAACAAACCTGAAGCCTCTGGAGCTCTTGTTGTTTGGATCCCTCATTACCACACAGTCTGTGAGCATTCTCCATTGCTCAAAATGGCTCCTCAAACTCTCATCGGTTGTTTCAAAGCTCAATCCTCTGATGAAGAGCTTCCACAGCTGTTCAGGCTCTTTGGGAAACTCTGACAGACATGACGGCAGTGGACAAGTGGGAAAGACTTCAACGATGCTTTCCCGGCTGTGTCCACAAGCAGAAAAGCAGCTTCCAATAATTTTTATTTGTGTATGTACATGGTTGAGATCAAACTGTACCTCAAAATTTTTATCCTAATTTTTAACTTACCAACATTTTATAATAATCATTTTTCCATTTTATTTATAAATTCTATGTGTTAATACAACAAAAGCTAAACAATCAAAAGACAGTAAAGGTGGCAATGAGACATGACAAAAAGGTGTCTATGACAGTGACTTGCTCTCAGTTTTGCTCCCTCAAATCTGACCTCCACACCACAGTTACAGCTCTCTCTCTAATGTCAAAGCTTCATGATATCCCTTTGCTTACAATTCCCAGTGGTTCCTGCTTCCTACAGACATTATCCTAGTTCCTCTGCAGGGCACACCATGTGCCATATGAGCCAGCTATACTTCAGGCTTGGAGGCCTTGAAGAAACCTTTCAGGATCCCTCCCACACTGTTTCCCATACACTAGTTTATTTTTTTTTCTTATTTGAGGTTTAATTGGAATATAACATTATATTAGTTCCATGTATACAAAGTAGTGATTTAATATTTTTATATATTTCAAAATGATCACCACAATGTCTAATTAACATTCAGCACCGCATACAGTTTAAAAGAGCTTCCCTGGTGGCTCAGCTGGTAAAGAATCCACGTGCAATACAGGAGACCTAGGTTCCATCCCTGGGTTGGGAAGAGCTCCTGGAGAAGGGAAAGGCTACCCATTCTAATATTCTGGCCTGGACAATCAGTCCAGGGTCGCAAAGAGTCGAACACAACTGAGCGACTTTCACTTTCACTTTCTATAGTTTACAAACAGCTGATGTGTGTGTGATGAGGACTTTTATGATCTACTTGTTAGCAACTTTCAAATATTCAATACAATATTGTTCACCATGGTCACCATGCTATACATTACCTCCTCATGACTTATTTTATAACTGGACATTTGTACCTTTTGATACCTTTTGCCATTTTACTCATCCCTGCCCCACCCCATACTTCACCTCCCCACCTTAGGCAACTGACAATCTCTTCTCTGTATCTATGAGCTTATTTTTTTAAATTTTAATTCCACATGTAAGTGAGAATATGTGGTATTTTTCTTCTGACTTATTTCACTTTGCATTATGCCCTCAAGTTTCATCCTCACAAATGGCAAAATTTCATTCTTTTTTATATCTAAATAGTATTTAGACATAAAATAAATAAAGCACCTATACCCTAGTTTTTGATAGTCCTTTTTCCTGGAATGCTTTCTCTTTCCTTTCCCCCCAGATTAACCTGTTAAACAATTAACAGTTTAATTCTTTAAACTTCTACTCAGAAATTGTTTCCTCCAGGAAGAATTTTTCCTTGGACTCTACCACACTCAGCTGGATATCTGAGCCCCATCTGTGGCATTACATGACACCCTGGAACAAGAAAAAATTGGGAGAATAAATGCATTCAGGGACAAGCCCAGCCTAGACATTACATTTGAATATTTCCCAGCCTTGCTTTATGGAGTCTAATTCAACTCTGGAGTGATCTTGTGGAATTCCACAGGAATCTTGGAACAGAATTTCCCTGGATCATGAGAGATCCTGGGGGAGGGCAGCTTGTGACTGTCTCTCTTTTTTCATCTCTCCCAATAGCCTGCCAGGTTTCCTGCTACAGAAGTCAGTCTGTGTCTTAGAAGAGTTTTCAAAAAGTTTTTTTGTTTTTTTTTTCCCATGCTCACCAATAGTTCTCTTTAGCTTCTGGCTTAGATTAGTAAGAAAAATTCCCTGCGTGTTAATACTACTTTTATTTGTTCTCTATTCCTTAGTATGAATGAGGGTCTGAAAGAAGGATTCAGTGAAGGAAGAGAAAACAGAACATCCTGAAATTTGCCGAAGTCCTTCCTTGACTACATCTCAACCTCAGAGTTGTAACAACCAACCCCAAGAGAGTGAGCCTGGAGACCTGGGCCTGCAAACCCACCAGGACTTCTACTAGGCCATAAGAGCAATTCCTACATGTTTGCTTTCACTTTCTGCTAAAGCAGCTAGCCAACACCCACTGGGGCCTGATGTGGCTGTCTAAGCCCCATTCCTCCTCATTTAGAGATCATAAAGGGACTATTTCTGTACCCCACTCTGATATCTGGACATCTCCAAATGCGGTTTGAAAAATTCCTGTTTCCTGAGGATTTGTCGCCTGTGAAGGATGCAGCAGCTAAAATCATAAGGAATGTATCTGCCGTTCTCTGACTCCTTTGTAGCTAAGTCACTTATTTAAGCAATCTCTGACTCTTTATGAATGGGACAGAGTTTATCTATAGCTATTGTTTACCTTAATGTCTTGTTCAAAATCAAGGTAGTCTATTGTGGTCATTACCTCCAGTCCATTTAATGCAGATTTTTTTGCGGGGGAGGGGTTTGGGGGAATCGCTTCATGAGACAGCTTACTGAAACCAGCATCCAAAATAGCCTAGTTCTCTAAGCAAATATCACACCATTAACAAAAGGAACTGAAACCAGAGGCCAGGCTGGGAATTAAGGTTGCTGGGGTGATATTCTGCTTCCTTATACATGCTGTGGTGTTTTTGAATAAAATCATTTCACCAATGAGTTTCAATTTCTTCCTAAATTAGAAATCCCCGTACCTCCTTCCTTCTTTCAGAGGCTGATGGAAAGCAGTTGACAAATGTCCCCAAGGCTTTGGAGTTATGTAGTTGCTTTTTCTAGCAACATCTCTTTCTCAGTAAAGGTTCTCAGAGGCTCAGTGTGGCTCAGGTAAAAATTGCCTTTCATCTATTTCTTCCTTGCTTTCCAGATAATCTGTAGCTAAAATTAGCAATGCTTAGTTCAGTAAAAAATATTGTTACAGCGGCAGCCATGGAAACGGTGTTTGAGCAGCTTCCCCTTCAGGGAGCTGACTTTTGTGGTATATGCTTTCTTGCTGATTAAATGAAACAACTCACTGCTTTTGAAGCTGAGGTCTGAAATTAGTTAAGAGTACGGGCAAATCTTACAAAAGAACCATCCTCCACATTTCTCCTCTTTCTTTCCATTAAGGAAAGAAAAAAAGTATACCGCAAATTAAGTGTCAGATTTTGCTCTGAATAGAATGTAGGAAGATTAGTCTGTTGACCCATCATCCTACATTTGACTTGTCTTTTCACAGAAAGGGTGGATAATGCTATTAATGCTGATGCTTTTTTCATATATCTTCTTATAGTTTACCAAAACTGCTTTCCCGTGCGCTGCCACTGAAGTCATGATCAGTGCAGAAGACAGAGAGAGCATAATGAGGACATTCCTGATCAGACAAGGAAAGAGGCTCAGCCATTCTAGCCCACATGGCTAGTAACTAGAGGAGATGGGATGAAAATTCTCTCATCTCTGATTGCATTATTCTCTTACATACCCTGGCCGATCTCCTTGTGCCTGAGGTAGTGAATTCAAGTGGCCAAGGTCAGACTCACATCCAGTTGAGTCTGCATTTGGTAAACTTTCAGCTTAGCCTTTGTCAGCTTCCCTGACTAGCAGGGTCTCCCCTGCTTCAGAGAGCAGAGCCCTCCTGCTGCTCCCTGGGAAGAAGTCTGCATTTGAATTCCACTTTCTGATCTGTCTGCCTTCCCTCCAAAGGACCCATCCTCTGGGTCCTTATTTTCCTCCAGTTTCCATCATCTTAATTCATCAGTTCTCATGCCTTTCTTTATGGTCTCTGTTCTCCTGGGAACTTCTTCTCTGAGAAGTTTATTTTTCTAAACATGTTTATAAGGCTAATGAACTAATGAGTGCCAGGACAGGGGCACTTCTTTTAACAGACTCTAATTACTTTGGTTCTAGTAAAGGGCTCCTTTACATAACTTTGGTCAACCCAGGAAAGATCAGGAGCCAGGCTCCAAAGTCTTCCCCTGTGGCCACAGTGGAGATTGAAGGAAGGGTGATAATTTTAGGGAGAAGGAGGGCAATAAACTATTCCTATGGGAAACTTTGTCTTTTTGCCTTTTGGTAGAGCATCCTTAGGAAATTGTAGTTCACATTATTTGAAGGATTTAAGCCTTTACTGCCACTATGAATTATCATAGGTTTCTCCCCCTTCTCCATTCTTCCTCCCCTATCCTAAATTCTCCAGTAGTCCCCCAAGAGGCTCAGGGCCAGAGCAGGGTTCCTGATCTGCAGTCCTTGAAGTCAGACATAGCTGGCTCCTTCTCTCCCTCCGATGCCAGACCAGAGATTCATCACTGATTCTCATCCCTCAATCCACATGCCACTTTAGGAGGTGGGAACAGGGACAAACTCATCACAGTGTGGTTTCCTTGGCCCAGCAAGCATCCATTCCTGCACACTAAGTTTTGCTCCCACTTTATGTAAGAGACAAAAATCATAATTATTTGCTTATTTGCTGAGCTTTCAAACTCTGTGACCTTATCAAATGCCCCCATGGCAGCAGAGGGTTCTTTGTCCTCAGCAGTGTTGGAGGACAGCTGGATTGTGGAAGTCCTCTCAGGTATACGATGCATTCACAGCTGCAGGAGAAGATGTGTCAGGCCAGCAATAATGCACAACTGTCATTGTGCATTACCAGTTGTCAGAGAAAACAGCCACACACATGACTTGCATTTCTGTGTCAGAAATTGTTTACCCTGAGTCTGTGAGCTTAATGGCTTCCCTGTGTCACTTCCACGCTCTTCTCTGTTTTTCTCTGGGTCCTCACAATATCCCATGGTTGGCTTTAATGCCCCTTCAAACTGTGTTGTATTTACCCATGTTTTTAGCTTCCTCCTGAGAGAAACATATACTAATGCATCTGTTAAATGAGTTTAAACTAAAGGTTTGTATGAAAAGTCAGATGAAAAGTACATC
Organism: Moschus berezovskii; assembly: GCF_049115385.1. Lineage (NCBI taxonomy): Eukaryota > Metazoa > Chordata > Mammalia > Artiodactyla > Moschidae > Moschus > Moschus berezovskii. The sequence goes on from NC_142473.1 coordinate 23,427,803, forward strand.
TCATTTTACAAATTAATTCTCATCAGCCGAAAGTGTCTGACGAGAAACAGACTGTGAAGCATAGTTGTTGCTGCTGTTGTTGTTTTGGTCGCTAAGTCTTGTCCGACAGGTGCAAAGAGAATAAAGAGATCATTGTGTAGAGGCCAATCTCTATTCAGGTGGGAGGACTACTGATTCCTGGGCTGCTTGTTGATGCAGGGTAATCTCCTAGACAGCAGCTAGTTGCTGCTGACAGCTGTGTACAGCCACCCAGGCTGGACAGTCCAACCAGGAGAGAGGCCTCAATTATGGGGTGAAAGCTGAGGAGCATAATAAAGACAAGGCCTGAATAGAATATGAGCCCACCTGAACCCTGTGTTGAGCCAAAATTGTATCCATTCACGGAAATGGGATTTTTCTTATATACTTGTTTTAAATCTGCTTCAGTGCACAGAGACTCGGGCTGTCAAGGAACTAGACACCTCAGAGATGCTTCCTCCCCACTGACTTCTCTCACCATCACAGTTTTTCTTGGTCCCCTGCTCACCATCATACACACCTCTGACCCAGTTCTGTCCACACCTGACATACACGCTCATTCAGTTGCTTTTTCCTTTCTTTGGTTTGATTTCTACCAGACCTGTGAGGATTCTTCTGATGCCTCTGGCTGTCAGCTCTGCTTACATTAGAAAGAGTTAAGAGAGAGCATAAGGGATAAAAAAATAAATTTGGAGATAAGATGGGAATTAAAGGAATTAAGTAACTTAAGTAGAATTATGAATTTCACATACATTGAGATGAACTTACCTACCACAGGAAAACAATCATATGGATTTGAAACTACAGGGGAAATACTTGAAAACAGTTACTCTCGGATATTTGAGCACCGATATAAGCAATAGTATGGATTTCCCTGGTGGCTCAGATGGTAAAGTGTCTGCATACAATGCGGGAGACCCGGATTCAGTGCCCGGGTTGGGAAGATCTCTTGGAGAAGGAAATAGCAACCCACTCCAGTATTCTTGCCTGCCATGGATGGAGGAACCTGGTAGGCTACAGTCCATGGGGTCGCAAAGAGTTGGACATGACTGAGCAACTTCTCTTTCACTTTCTATAAGCAATTAATGGAAGGATTTTGCTACAGTTTATCTGACTCTGGAGTAAAAATGAGGTTACAGTCAGTAACCTCTGTTCAGTCTCAGTTCAGTTGCTCAGTTGTGTCCGACTCTTTGTGACCCCATGGACTATAGCACACCAGGTTTCCCTGTCCATCATCCATCCTGGAGCCTACTCAAACTCACATCCATCATGTCAGTGATGCCATCCAACCATCTCATCCTCTGTCGTCCCCTTCTCCTCCCACCTTCAATCTTTCCCAGCATCAGGGTCTTTTCCAATGAGTCGGATCTTCATATCAGGTGGCCATAGTATTGGAGTTTCAGCTTCAACATCAGTCCTTCCAATGAATATTCAGGACTGATTTCCTTTAGGATGGACCGGTTGGATCTCCTTGCAGTCCAAGGAACTCTCAAGAGTCTTCACCAACCCCACAGTTTAAAAGAATCAATTCTTCTGCGTTCAGCTTTCTTTACAGTCCAACTCTCACATCCATACATGACTACTGGAAAAAGCATAGCTTTAACTGGCATGCCAAAAGTTGGGCAAAACTGAATCTGATCTACTGAATAGCAAGTAACACTCTCTCAACATATTCTTAAAACCTGACTGATACAGATCTGTGCCTTTTTTGTTTCAACAACAGATTTTAGTGTTCATTAAATCTTAGTTAAGTGTCTTACATATGCAGGGTTGTTTCTGCCAGTTCAGTGAGTAACCAAGAGTGGATTCTTCCTCTCAAGAGCATGACCAGTACTAACCTGAGCCAGCACTTCCTACACGTGAATTCTTACTGGTATTGTATATGTGCCTTTCTCTCCACCCAACCAACCAATGTACACATACACCCACTCTGTTCCCTGCCACTTATACATTCTATATTCCTCTGATGCAAGGACAAATATTTTTATAGCTCTGTTTACCCCTTGGTACCAGCAGACCTAAAATGGAACACACCTTTAAATTGTATTTTTCAAAGATGACTGCACCAATATATTCCATCCCAGATGCTCTGCTTACAAAGTGATGTTGACCCTCCTTCCATTGAGAAGTAGGGTCTTGTTCCCTCCCCTTGATTCTTAGTGGTCCTGTAACTACAAGCAAAGTGACACTATGTGACTTCTGAGGCTAAGCTGTAAACTGGCAATGTGCCTCCCACTTGGTCCTTTTTGGATACTTGCACTTGAAACTAGCCACCATGTTGTGAAGAAGCCTGAGCTACATGGAGAGGCCACAGGTAGGCATTTCCACTGATAGGCCCAGAGCAGGTGCTGAGAACTCAATTATGAGTTTACGTCAACATCTTCAGACATGTAAGTGAATTACCCTTAATTATTCAACCCCTCCCTCCCACTCCTGAACCCCTCTATTGATTAATGCTTATAAAACAAATTTTCTCTGCTAAACCCTGCTCAAATTGCAGATCCAGGAGCTAAACAATTGATCATTGTTTTAAGACTAAGTTTTGGGGTGGTGTGTTCACAACAATGCCTATCTTATCCACTCCTTTGATGTATTTTTTTTTTAATTTTTATTAGAAAACTGAAATTTACAATGTGTTTATATCATTCACTGAGTACATGGCATTTAAAAACAACATCATTACAGAAAGATAACAAAGATACAAAGTCTTAATACCTACGGAATATGGAAAACATTATCCACTGAGACCTTAAATGTAGTAGACTTTACATAAAAAGGAAAAGCAACGAGTATAATTAGCAGTCACATCTTCTCTTCCCAGCCAGACTGTAGGTTCCTTAGAGTCTGGATTTTTAAGTCTAAACTTCCAGAACATTCTTTCACACTATATTTCAGTCAAACTAAATATCTGCTTCTCTCTGTATTTAATCTTAGACTCCCAGTCTCTGTATACTTGATTATCCTGTCTCTTTTTTTGTGCACACTCTTGTTCCCATCTATATTCTCCCATCTCATTCATTTTCAAGACTGAGTCACATGCCAGGAAGAATTTCCTGATTCCTCCTGTCAGAAGAGATGCCTCCCTTTTCTGAACTCCCAGAGTGCTATAGATAAATTTATTTTACCAATATTATCATCTTTTACTTTATATCACAATTACTTGTTTACAGATGTTTCTCCACTTCTAGACTGTCTTATGTGTCCTTACATCCATTTATACAAAAGTATCTATGGAAAGTCTACTACTTGCCATATAATCTACAAGGCACAGGGTAAAGAACAGTGAACAAAGGAAGACATGATCCTGTCCCGATAGATCTTCCAGTTTAGTGAAGCACAATAAATAAATACACAAATATTTGACAATCACTCTCTTTTAAGGGTTTTAACCAAGTCAGTCACATCCAGGACCTAATGCAATACCCTATTTCCTTTGCAGTCTTGGAAGGCAACATGGAATAATCAGAGATATCAGTTTGAATTCTGTTTCACCTGTGAATATGAAGCAAGGGCTTCACCTCTCCATGCTTGAATTCTCTCATGGATCAAGTGAAGGTAACTTTATCTGCTTTATATTTTTTAAAGTATTAGTGAGAAAATCTTTGTGAGCTCTGCATTTGTGCTAGGCACACAACAAAATCATATATCCCCTTGTTCCCAGCTTCTCTTGCTTAATATAGAGCTCAGCCTTCAGTTTGCATTCACCTAATGAGGCTGACCATGACATCAGATACTCAGACCCCATCCTTCCCTTGTACATGAAACTCCTTTTATGGTTGAATAGCACCCAATTTTTTTCTTGGGGCAACTTCAGCCAGTGGCACTGGAAGGAAAGGAAGACCTCAGTCTTTGTCATATGGCTGGCTCCTACTCACTGTACAAAATGTAACCAAAATGGCATTTCTTTAGGGAGACTGTGACCACCACCCACTTCAGTCCCCGTCAGACCGTGTTGGTTCCCTCCTTTTCAGACTACACAGAACCCTACAGCTCTCCTTCACAATACTTGTCACAACTGGAATTGATTGATTTTTAAAAACTATCACACTCCCATTAGATTCTAAGCTTGATAAAGGCAGGGGCCAAGGTCTGTTGCTGCCATGATGACCAGTACCAGGTAAAGTCCTTGCCATATAGAAAACACTCAAGAAATATTTATACAATTAATGAATTGGGAAAAGCTTTGCAGCTGGAACACCAAGAAAGAAGTGAGCTCAACAGTTGTCAGAAACCATTTTCTCTGAGCATTTTTCATGATCAATTCTCAGAAGATTCTGAAGTCAGAAGGCAGGATCTTCCTTTAATGGGCCCAAAGAATGATTAATTTTATTTTGTCAGTTAACAAGTTTTTCTGAACAGTGCCTCTGGGTTTCCTGATACGACCTATGGAAGGTATAAGAAATTAACGTCCAAAAGTTAGATGGTTTAGTCAAACCAGCAAGCTGTTTTAAGCCGTGTCTGTAATAGCAAACTAAAAAGGTAACTGACAATTTGAGAGAGTCATGGCTGTACTAACTACAACTCCTGAGCCAGTTATACTGTGGTACCATAAGCCTTCTAGAGATGTAAAACCCCAAGATCTTTTGAAGCTAAGAGGCTTACAAATTTTTAACTTAAAAAAAAAAAATTAGTAGCAGCTGTCTTGCCTGCATGTGTGTGCTCAATTGCTTCAGTCATGTCTGACTCTTTGCCATCTACGGACTGTAGCCCACCAGACTCCTCTGTCCATGAGACTTTCCATGCAAGAATACTGGAGCCAGTTGCTGTACCCTCCTCCAGGGGATCTTCCCAACCCAGGAACTGAACCCATATCTCCTGTATCTCTTGCTTTGTAGTCAGATTCTTTATCCTCTGAGCCACTAGGAAAGCCCATCTTGCCCTGCCATGGGCATTTAACTGGCCATTCCCCCAACACACAGTAAAATATTTTTTTGTAATATTTGCTAAAAGCCAAAGAGTTGTAATAAAATATCTTTTTTCTTGTAAGTATGAGACCAGATACAGCAAAGTAACCAAGAAAAGTAAAATTTTGATTTTTTTTTTGTTGCAAATATTAGCATTGATTATTTCTCTAGCAATATGAGGACAAAATCCCTATAGGGTCTAGATAGATAAACACTATATTTCTTACTACCAAAATGCAGGACATGGTTCCAGATCTGCTTCCCAGCTTGTAACTGGACCTGTTGAATCTTCACTGTTTAAGGTTGAATTTAATCAAAATTAACACATCTACTGACTTAATTCCCTTATGAAAAGAAAGATTTGTTAGAAGATTAGACCATGATTTTAACTCAAGTTCTATAAATACATAACATCTCATGTATTTTTTGTATTTTAATATGTTGAAAGTGACTTCTTATATAGAAAAGGCCACTAGGGCTAAGAGAAGAGAAAACATTAAAGAGAACTGGTACTCTTTATAGGGTGACTTTCATGTATCTGAAGAATATGGTCCAGAAATTGAATAAAGTTTAATCCCATTTTGTTATTTTTCACATATTTTTGTGTGCTAGATCCTGGAAAAATTCATTCAGCTTTGTATCCTTTTTTTTGAGATGTATAACTGTTATTAACATGAAACGGAGAAAAAGCAAGACTAATGCATCTCATTTTTCCCGTAAAAATTTTCCTCAGACGAGTAAAAGGCTTTCTCTTCATCTTGCATACAGAAATATTCTTTGCGAGTTTCTATGAAGTTCACCTACCTAATGAGGTCTGAATATTGCACCAATTGATTTAAGCTTTTCTTAGCTCTTGCAGAATTCTTATTCTGCAGTTAATACTATTTTTAGTTCCAAGAGTTCCTTCCTAGGGAAATGTCTCATACTATTGATACTGAAAATAAAAAGACAAAACTTTCATCATAAAGTCTTCCATTTAATAAGCATTTAATAAGCACTTCACTAGGCATTGAGGTAATAGAAAATCTAATGAAGAAAGGATTTCCATTTACATCAAAGATAGAAGGACCATAAATACCCTCAATAACTGCTAGCTATGGCTATATTATTTTCTATGTCACTTGTTTCACTGAGCCTGTGATATAATGCTGAACTGACAGTTCCATGTGAGATCAATAATTGTAATAATGTGACTCTGGGTATGGGAAAAAGCAACAAGAGGAAATATTTTCCTGGACCAGGAGGCTAGTAAGACAGTGGTCCAGAAACTTTTGCTACTTGCAAGGCCTGGTCCAATTTTAGCACACTGAGTGGCCCATCACTTCCCTAGACCTAGGAATGAGCCTTCCCAGCAACGCAGGACACAATGGCCATGAAATGTGTCACATGGTCAGATATGTGGCTATGAACGGACCCTGCTGACTGGAAGTTGGTACCAGCTGCCTCTACAAAGATTACATCATGACCATTGCATGCTGCTGACCTTCAACACCCCCTGAAAGAAGTTCAGGGTGAAAATCAGGAATGAGACACTCTGTGCTCTGAAAAAAAAAAAAAAAAAAAACTGGCAGAACAGGCCTTCAGCTAGTTAGATCTTTTCAGAAAAAGGTTTTATGAGTTCCAATTCTTGCATCTTCTCATACCTAGAAAAACACTGACGTCATTAATGGTGAAATCTGCTTTGGCTATTAAAATTTTTTTTTTTTTTTTTTACAATTAAAAGTCAAAATAGAGTAGCTATGGTTCAGACATCCTGTGAAAACACTATTTCCCAGATATCCTGAAAAATGATATGGGTGTGATTTCAGATTAGACGCTGTGACCTAATGTAGAACTTAATGCTCCTGTAATGCATTTTTGCTTCTGTACTTTGCTTGCTGCTCGTAAAACCAAAGTTACTCCATTTTAAGATAAGGCTGTTTTTAAGTAAAGATTCCTAAAATTGTTTTTGAAAAAATAAATTAAAAAAATGCCATGTACGGTAACATCGAAATAATAAAATACTTACGAACAAATTTAAAAAAATAAAAAAAATAATAATAAAAGTGTCCTAAAATAATAAAGTCTTAAAAAAAATAAAATAAACTACAAGGATATATTGTGTAAAATAGAAAATACAGCCAGTGTTTCATAATAACTATAAATAAAGTGTAACTTGTACAATTGAAAAAAAAAACAAAAATATAGGCAATACAAATCAAAAAATGGATTGAAGACACTGGACATCATAATCAAATTGCGAAAAAAAAATGATTTTTTAAAAATGTAAAAGCAGACTTGCGAAAAAAATACACTATGTATTAAGGAACAAAGATTAAGATGATCACACATTTCTCACTGCAAATAATAAAAACAAGAAGACAGTGGAGCAACATTTTTAAAATACTGAGTGAGAAACCCTGAATTGAAAAAAATCTGAAAGACAAAAAGAATTCTATAACCAGCAAAATATCATTCAGAAGTGAGAGTTAGATTAGGAAATTTCAGGACATAAGAAAGTGGAAAAGTGTAATTCTGACAGAACTACACCACAAGTAATATTAAAGAAAGTTCTTCAGGCAGAAGGAAAATTATAACAAGTGGAATTATAAACCTCTATAAAGAAATAAGGAGCATTGAAATAACTACTAAGATAAATATATAATATATACAATATATTATTGTGTTTGTATATCTTTACAAGATAATTGGTGGCTAAGATAACAATGTTAGGATTTATAATATATATAAAAATGAAATGTGTCAAATCAATAGCACATAGGCTGGAAGAAAAGAATTAAGAGTATAACTATTGCAAGGATCTTTTTCTATAATGAATGTAGCATATTATCATTTGAACAATCTTTGATATAGTAAAGATGTATACTGTAAACTTTAAGAACCTAGAAAAATTAAAACTATATAGAAAATGGAAAAGAATAAAAGTTGAGATGATATTAATGGAATAGAAAAAAAACACACCACACAAAGAAAAAATAATAAAGCCAAAAAAACCAAGTTACTTCTTTAAGAAGAAATATATATATATATATAATTCATTGAGTCCAAGAAAGGTTTATCCTAGGAATGCAAGGCTGGTTTAACATTCACAAAACAATAATATTAAGAAAATAAACAAACAAATCAGTTTCCATTTATGCTCCCCCTCCCTTGTGCCATGGTCGAGAGATTTCCTCAATGCAGAAACACAGGGTAGCCATAAGATTCATTTTATTTCCTTTTTCTCATTCACAGTTTGAGATGCCTGATTGAAGTCTGAAAACAATTGCTTTATAGTTGTTTTCTAGTTGATTATGTTTAGAGGTTAAGCTCAATCTTTATCATTGTATGTAATGTTTATAAAGATAATCCTCAATCTTTAACTGTTGATGCTATACATTTTCTCCAATAACAACTAATTGATACGTGTAATTAAGCTTCAGTGTAATTACTGACATGTTTGCCTTAAAGTGTACCAAATTTTTAGGAAAATTTTCTTAAACTTTTCAGTTTTTCTGTGCTCTTGTCTTTCTCTTTTGGATCAATCGTCTTATTCAGTTTTATTTTAATGATTATTCTAGAAATTAACATTAACTTACTGCAGTCTGTCTTCTTATTACTGTTTATCATTGTTGTTTAGTTGCTAAGCTGTGTCTGACTCTTGAGTGACCTCACAGACTGTAGCCTTCCAGGCTACTCCATCCATGCTATTTCCTTCTCTCGGGGATCTTCCCAATTCAGGGATCAAACCCGGGTCTCTTGCATTGGCAGGTAGATTCTTTACCACTGTGCCACCAGGAAGTCCTTTGAAGATTGTGTAAAACATCCAAATTATTTTGGAAAATTATTTGGCAGTTTTTTATGTTTCTTTGAGACCCCATGAACTGCAGCATGCCAGGCTTCCCTGTCCTTCACTATCTTCAATGTTAAAATTTTGCCCTGCCTGAGAGAAATGAAAATACATCCTCAAAATTATGTGTATAAATAACATTATAGCAGTAGACTATTCATAATAGTCTATTCACAATAGACTACAAGAGGAAATAACCTAATGCCCATGTACAAGGTAATGTATTAGCAACTTTAGTATAAATTGTCAGAATAGAACTCAGCGATAAAAATATGAACTGCTATATGTGGAATAACATAGGTCAATACGTGAAATAATTTAGATATAAAATATTATATTCTTAATGATTCAATTTATATAAAATTTAAAGCTATGCAAAACAATTAATGTTGGTAGCAATCAGAACTGTAGTTGCCCATAGGCTGTGGAAGTTGACCAGAAGTGACAAAGAGGAAATTTTCTGAGAATTATGAGAATATCCTAAACCTTGAGTATAGAGGTATTGGTTATACTAGTGTTTACTTCTATCAAAGCTCATCAAATCATATGCTTAAAAGCTCAATAGTTCACCTTAATTAAAAAAAAATTATGATTTGCACTTGGCTATGAAATCCCTGCTTTGTCTCAATCATTAATATGATAAAATGAGCTTTTTCTCTTGTTAGTAAGTTTTGTGAGCCAAAAAAATAAAAACTTTGATATAAAGAATCACACTAACATTAATTTGCAGAGGAGGAAATAGAACCAAAAAAAAAAAGTATCTGTCTCAAAGACAGTGAGGAAGACTGAAGCAGTGCTCAGGAAAAAAGCAGACATTCTGATCTTAATCGTAGTACATTTAATACTACCTCATAGCATAATTATTCAAAAATTATTTAACAGGTACAGACAAAATTTATAAAATCAACAAAAAAGTAAAATAAATTATCAGAGGTAAATTTGAACAATTCACATTCTGTAACAAAATAGAATCCATGGTATGGGGAGGGAGGAGGGAGGAGGGAGGGGGGTACAAGATGGGGAACACATGTACACCTGGGGTGGATTCATGTCAATATATGGCAAAACCAATACAATATTGTAAAGTAATTAGCTTCCAATTAAAATAAACTAAAAAAATTTAAAAAAAATTTTTAAAGATGATGTATCTAGACTTCATGGTTTAATCCAAAAATGTACTTCAATGTCTTTTAAAAATAAGCCATACTATGGCATGATATGCTAACTTAGCATTAGAGGCAATAATATGTTTGGGGTGTTTTGGGTGGAAAACAGCTTTACCCTATATGTGATAAAGTGAAAGTGAAGTCACTCAGTCATGTCCAACTCTTAGCCACCCCATGGACTGTAACCCACCAGTCTCCTCCATCCATGGGATTTTTCCAGGCAAGAGTACTGGAGTGGGATGCCATTACCTTCTCCGCATTTGTGATAATGTACTATTATTAATTCAGCACAGTTACTATGTGTCCCATATGTGACAGCAGGGTCCTGAATTATTTTCTGATGGAAATTTGAGGAATGAGTCACCACTTAGTCACTTTAAATGGCTTACTTTTTCCATCCACTTATAATTATGAGTTAGCATTATAGTCAATATTATGTTTTCATGATATAGCCTATGTTTAAAAAAATCATAGAATTATGATTTTGGACTAAACCATGAAGCTTAGGTACCAGGCCTTAGTGTTAGGAGTCCATTTCCTTATCTAATAGAACTTGAATTTTTGTTTAATTTACTTATTTTATTTTACCTTTTTAATGCTCTTATAACTTAAAGATTTTTGAATAAATTACAATGTCATGTTAAAAGTGTTGAGTGTTGAGGCTCCAAATGAATCAAATCCAATGTGCAAGTAGTGGTTCTCTGTGATTCATGAAAAGTGAAAGTGAAAGTCACTCAGTCTGTCTGACTCTTTGAGACTCCGTGGACTACACAGCCCATGGAATTCTCCAGGCCAGAATACTGGCATCGGTAGCCGTTCCCTTCTCCAGGGGATCTTCCCAAACCAGGGATCGAACCCAGGTCTCCCACATTGCAGGCAGATTCTTTACCAGCTGAGGCACCAGGGGAGCCCAAGAATACTGGATTGGGTAGCCTATCCCTTCTCCAGGGGATCTTCCTGACCCAGGAATTGAACCGGGGTCTCCTGCGTTGCAGGTGGATTATTTACCAGCTATGATTCATAAATGGACACAAAATAACAAATGTTTCCCAGATAATAAGCAGATACAGAGCCTGTCTCTCTCTCTCTCCCTAGCTAGCAACTTATTCTGAGATGACTAAAAGGGAAGAGCCAAAGAGTAAGCAGGCTTTAGGTCTGACATTCTAGATAACAGCTGTTCATCTTCGTAGTAATTTCCAGGCTGTATGCAATCCCAGCTGCTCTGGGTAAAATCAGCTGCTAGACTCTCTCATAGTACCCTTGATGCCTCTTGCTTCCTGAAACATCCTCTGTGTTTGGACAGCTCCAAATTATTATCCTACTCCACCTGCCAATGCAGGAGACATAAGAGACTTGGGTTTGATCCCTGGGTCAGGAATATCCCCTGGAGGAGGAAATGGCAACATACTCCAATATTCTTGCCTGGAAGATCCCATGGACAGAGGAGCCTGGTAGGCTACAGTCCATGGGGTCGCAAAGAGTCGAACACAACTGAACCAACTTGGTAATTTGGCTTGGCACCACTTCTAAAGGGTGTTTTATATCTGGGTGTGTATTGATCCCTCTGGAAGAGTGTGGCTTTCAAACCTCGAGGGAAATCTACAGTTAGGAACACACTTAACACTGTGATTCACTAAACATATACATAACATCAAAATAAAAATCACAAAAAAATACTCATTATCAATACCTGTGATTTCATATTCTATTTAATTCTTAAATATTTGAGAATCACAGCCACCTGAATGTTCCATGTTTAAATGTGGACGGACTTCCCAGGTGGTGCAGTGATAAAGGATCTGCCTGCCAATGCAGGAGACACATGTTCGATCCCTGGGTGGGGAAGATGCCGTGGGATGGGAAATGGCAACCCACTCAAGTATTCTTGCCTGGGAAATCCTGTGGACACAGGAGCCTGATGGGCTACAGTTCTTGGGTTTGCAAAGAGGTGGACATGACTGAGCACCGCATCTTCCCTCAACCCACCAATGTGTATCAACTTGCCGTCTGAAAAACATTGCTTTAAAAGAAGCAACTATATGGAGATATCATTTTCAATAAATGTTTTTTAAGAATTTAAAGAAATTTCAGGTTTAGAAGAGTGAAATTTTTCCAACGCTTTGAGTATAAAGATTCTGTATATATAGTGAACTAATCAGGGATTCTTACAATGCAGAAGGTGGAGAACAGCACTGTTGAAAATTATATACTAATGCTTTCTGTAGTACCACTGGGCATTTATGGTAATAGTTTTTGTTTATTTCAGGATACATCATTATATAATCACAGGCTCCACCTCCTGAAAATGTTTACTTTTTATGTTAATACATAAAAGAACATAACTGACTTTTTTAGTTTATTAGAGTATATCTTCTACTTTTTCCTTTTTTCTTGTAAGAAAATTTCACTTTAGTGTAGTATTTTGGGATAACATGTTTAGGGTTGGATGAATTCAGATAAGTGTGTATACATACACACAGACCCCTCAGCTTTGTTCTCTGCTTCCAGCCACTGTCAAATCAGCTCCCCAGTTTAGTACACTGTTTCTACTTCCTACCCAAGAGTTAGGTCTAGGCTCAGGGCATGATGCCAGAATTCCCCATGGAGATAACTATCCATGAAAATTCCCTTGGGAAGTCAACTTGCACTGCTCAGCAAGTCCAATACAAGCAGACTTTCCTCTAGTATCAGAACACATTATGCTCTCAGATGAGCACCCCAGGAACTATGGCGTGTGTTGGGGGTCAAGCTGTATGAAAAATATGAAACCTTAAAAACTAGACTCACAGTAATCCAGTGAGATGCACATACTTTGAAAGGCAAAGTCAGATCCATCTCATGCAGAGCAGATGGTCACTGAAAGGACTGGCAGGTGGAATCGTCTATTGTTTTTGTTAGAACTGTGTTTGCTTCAACTGAGAACACCACCACAAGACAGATATTTCAGTAGTGCAAGCAAATAGAAATTGATTTGCTCATTACAATAAGAAGAACTCCATAGACAGGTTAAAGTTGGTTTTGCGGGGCTTAGCCACATAGCCAGAGACCTGGTCTTTAACTTTTCACTCCACTGTCCTTAACACATTGGCCTTTTTACTCGTTCTTAGAGCTGTGTGGTTTAAAGTTGACATGGGCTCAAGCCTTACATTCACACCTAGGCAGAAAAGGAAGTAAGGCAAAAAGGTTAAGAGGAAAAGTACCTTCTCCAGGGAGGCTATGTAGATGCTCTCCTCAAGGATCTTTTTAGAGATTGTTTTGAACAGAACATGGCCATTCCCTTGCTGCTAGAGAAAATGTGAAATCAAGTATTTTCAGTGGTGCAAGTTTTTGCCTTGTATTAAGAAAAGTAAAATGAAAACTTACATGACAGTCTCTCTCCCCACTCCTCTCCTTCTTCTGAGAGCATATAGCTGAGGTCAGTTAAATAAGTTGCACATATGATATGACTTTACTATAATTCATTTATGAATATCTGAGAAGGGAATGTGAAAAGGAATTAAAATTTATTGAGTTCCTTGTATGTGCTAGGCATATTGTTATGCCTTTTGCATATATATATGTATACATATATATATACATATATGTTGATACATATATATGTATGTTACATATTTCTACATATATTAATTTTTATATTGACATTCTATATATAATTCTTAATTATCTATTATCATATGTACATATTGTTATATATAATATATATATTATCCTCAAAACCTAAGAGAAGGTATCTAAAGACACCATCATGTCCATGATGTCCATGTTACAGATTAAGAAAATGATGTTCAGACAGATTAAGCAAGTTGCCTGCAGGCCTTCAGTGGCAAAACTAGAGTCAAGATTCAGACATAATTCTGTCCATAACCTATTCTGCCTCATACCTAGAAGATAAAACAAGCAAGAGAAAATATGCATGTGGTGTAAAGCAGTCTGGCCGTAATATTAAACTGAACATTACCAAGGCACTGAAGTCACTGGGACAATATATTCAGTCAGAAAATAGCCTCCTGTGCCCAATAGTTCATATGAAAGTTTTAAGTACCTTCCAGATCCAGGTCTAATGTGACAGGGGCCTAGGTGACCTGTTGCCAAGTTAGCAGCAGGGCTATATTTTTTACTTTATTGACTAGCTTTGCTAGTGTCACAAAGGAACAGCCTGAGGGTAAATGCATCTCCTTGTTCCTGCTTCCTGAATCCCAAGTGAACAGGGTGTTGTCACAGTCCCATGCCAGGCACAGCTTTGGCACAAGTCCTACAGTCACCATGTGGCTACCACAGCCCTCAAACTCTTTCCATTCTAGCACAGTGTTAGCAAGATCTTTTCTGAACTGGAAGAGGGAGTTCTACATTGTTCCCCAGCAGAAGAGATGGTGGAGAGCAAATAAATTTCATTGATATTATAAAAATATAACTTGCAAATTTCATCACAAGGGAATTTAGGCTCATTTCAGATACTGTTTCTTTAACACAAGCTCTGGAATAATTTTCACCATGCTCCACAATGGCCTGCAAAGAATAATAGAGCTTCCCTTTTACATAATGCACAATTATTTAAAGCTATGTTATCTCTGGAAAGAATGAGACTTTGATTCATGAAAATATATACAAGAAACGGCTTGAGTTTAAAAATGGATTGGATTCGGCACAGATATGCAAAACAAGTGCTAGAGTATTTACATCTCACCTCCTTTAAGAAAACAACCAGGGTGGCTCTCACAGTCATTTGAAAAGCTGAGTCTGTCAGCCCATTATTACTTAGTTACTGGTACACTGCCTCTATTACCTGTAGTGATCAGTTCTCATGGCAGCAGCATATACTGTTTCATCAAGTGAGAGGAGAAATGACAGTCATCCTTCTTCTTTGTGCTTAATGCCTATTGAGAACAATCATGTTGGGGGTAGGAGAGAAATGAGCTATAGAAAGTAATTCCCTCTGTGATTTTCCACAGAACTGATTGGGGGCAGGAGGAGAAGGGGACGACAGAGGATGAGATGGCTGGACGGCATCACCGACTCGATGGACATGAGTTTGAGTGAACTCTGGGAGTTGGTGATGGACAGGGAGGCCTGGTGTGCTGTGATTCATGGGGTCACAAAAAGTCGGACACAACTGAGCGACTGAACTGAACTGAGAGAATATCTGCATCCAGGGTACTCTGCATTAGTGGTCATGAATAAGAAGTGGGGAAACAATCATGGGGTAACTCTAGACCCACAAACATGCCTTTTAAGGCTCTGAAATTCAGCTGAAAGAGCAGGAAACCACTAATCATGAACTTTGCTGTCAAGATCACAAATATAGGAGAAGCTGGGGATTTTTTTTTTCCCCTTGATGTTCCATGGGTATGCCATTTTATTCTGTGCTCCCCAAACTAAGGGAAAATGGTGGAAGCAAGAATTATTTACAAAGCCCCAGTTTATTGCTTCTCAAGGCTCTTAGCATACTTTTATTTTTCTTATATTTTTATTATTAATACTTCCATTTTACAGCAGAAGAAACTGAAATTATAAGTGGTAAAGATATGTGTGCATGGTCTCAAGAAGATAAACACCAGAGTTGAAATACTAACACAGATCAGACTAGTTCTAGAAGCCATTTTCCCTCCTCTATAACGTGCTGGCATATAGGTAAAACTAGACGCATTAATTTCCTCATTATAACCAATTATAAGAGTTGTGATTGCAAGGTGACACTCCTATGGCAAAGTATGTGGTGATACACATTCTTACAGTCTGTAGTTGGGGCCACAATAAATAAGCTTGAATGTCATTTTGAAGAGTGACCAAGATGGGGAAGAATCTGGACATTTTGATATAACAAAAGTCAAATAAAGGGAGAAGTGGAGGAGTCCCGATCAAGAAGACTGATGAGCATCTTCAGTGTAAGGGCTTATATAGGACAGAAAGATTGCATACATTCTGAGGCTGAATGTTTAACTGTTAAGAAGAGGGAAATGTCAGCCCACCACAAGAAATGATTTATTGTAATTGATTAACATTTCCAAACCTGACAGGCTCATGATACAGTGTTGACACAGAGGTTTAACAATCCTGTTTGAGAGACTGAAGGGGAACTTTTGTAACGGGCAGAGAGTAGGATGAGTAGACCTCCGTGTAGCACCCACCATTATTCTTTGATTCTGTGATTATAATACTGTAGGAGCAAAGAGCAGTACATGACTTTTAGCTTTTGGTGTACAAGTATCATTGGTATCAGCAGTTCCAAAGCAAAAAGAGAGATGATGCACAGAAATGAGCACCAAAAGGAATATGAGTAAAAGATGATCTAGTCTGGAAGGCATGTCAGAAATGAGATCATGACCTAAATCATATCCCTTATGATTATACAGTGGAAGTGAGAAATAGATTTAAGGGGCTAGATCCAATAGAATGCCTGATGAACTATGGATGGAGCTTCATGACATTGTACAGGAGACAGGGAGCAAGACCATCCCTAAGAAAAAGGAATGCAAAAAAGCAAAATGGCTGTCTGAGGAGGCCTTACAAATAGCTGTGAGACGTGAAAAGCAAAAGAGAAAAGGAAGCATATATGCATTTGAATGCAGAGTTCCAAAGAATAGCAAGGAGAGATAAGAAAGCCTTCTTCAGTGATCAGTGTAAAGAAATAGAAGGGGAAAGACTATAGATCTCTTCAAGAAAATTAGAGATACCAAGGGAACATTTCATGCAAAGATGGGCTCAATAAAGGAGAGAAATGGTACAGACCTAATAGAAGCAGAAGATATTAAGAAGACGTGGGAAGAATACACAGAATTGTACAAAAAAAGATCTTCACAACCCAGATAATCATGATGGTGTGATCACTCACCTAGAGACAGATATCCTGGAATGTGAAGTCAAGTCGGCCTTAGGAAGCATCACTAAGAACAAAGCTAGTGGATGTGATAGAATTTCAGCTGAGCTATTTCAAATCCTGAAAGATGATGCTGTGAAAGTGCTGCTCTCAGTATGTCAGCAAATTTGGAAAACTCAGCAGTTGCCACAGGACTGGAAAAGGTCAGTTTTCATTCCAATCCCAAAGAAAGGCAATGCCAAAGAATGCTCAAACTACTGCACATTTGCACTCATCTCACACGCTAGTAAAGTAATGCTCAAAATTCTCCAAGTCAGGCTTCAGCAATACATGAACCGTGAACTTCCAGATGTTCAAGCTGGTTTTAAAAAAGGCAGAAGCACCAGAGATCAAGTTGCCAACATCCTCTGGATCATCAAAAAAGCAAGAGAGTTCCAGAAAAGCATCTATTTCTGCTTTACTGACTATGCTAAAGCCTTTGACTGTGTGGATCACAGCAAACTGTGGAAAATTCTGAAAGAGATGGGAATACCAGACCACCTGACCTGCCTCTTGAGAAACCTGTATGCAGATCAGAAAGCAACAGTTAGAACTGGACATGGAACAACAGACTGGCTCCAAATAGGAAAAGGAGTACATCAAGGCTGTATATTGTCACCCTGCTTATTAAACTTATATGCAGAGTACATCATGAGAAACACTGGGCTAGAACAAGTACAACCTGGAATCAAGATTGCCAGGAGAAATATCAATAACCTCAGATATGTAGATGACACCACCATTATGGCAGAAAGTGAAGAAGAACTAAAGAGCCTCTTGATGAAAGTGAAAGAGGAGAGTGAAAAAATTGGCTGAAAGCTATACATTCAGAAAACTAAGATCATGGCATCCGGTCCCATCACATCATGGCAAATAGATGGGGAAACAGTGGAGAAAGTGGCAGACTTTATTTTCTTGGGCTCCAAAATCGCTGCAGATTGTGACTGCAGTCTTGAAATTAAGACTTCCTTCCAACTCCTTGGAAGAAGAGTTATGGCCAACATAGATAGCATATTAAAAAGCAGAGATATTACTTTGCCAACAAAGGTCTGTCTAGTCAAGCCTCTGGTTTTTCCAGTAGTCATGCATGGATGTGAGAGTTGGACTATAAAGATAGCTGAGTGCCGAAGAATTGATGCTTTTGAACTGTAGTTTTGGAGAAGACTCTTGAGAGTCCCTTAGACAGCAAGGAGATCCAACCAGTCCATTCTAAAGGAACCAGTCATTCCTAAGTGTTCCTTGGTATGACTGATACTGAAGCTGAAATTCCAATACTTTGGTCACCTGATGTGAAGAACTGACTCATTTGAAAAGACCCTGAAGCTGGGAAATATTGAAGGCAAGAGTAGAAGGGGACGACAGAGAATGAGATGGTTGGATGACATCACCGACTCAATGGACATGAGTTTGAGTAAACTCTGGGAGTTGGTGATGGACAGGGAGGCCTGGCGTCCTGCAGTCCATGGGGTCTCAAAGAGTCGGACATTACTGAGCAACTGAACTGAACTGATTTGAACTGAAAGATGTTTCCTTCATACATTAGATATTTTTGAGACCTGAGACTCTGTTTAAATCTATTCTAGGTGAAAGGGGGGAAAGGAAACAGAATGAAGAATGACAAGATTAGACAATTAGACTGTACAATTAGGTTATAAAATTGAAATAAGTTAGGATAGATTTTAGGGTTCCTTGAGCTTAGTGATTAGGCTTTATTCTTCTACTTGTCCAGTGCAACATCTACCACATATTCCTTGTGCAGAGACGATATTGTATACTTGTTGTGTCTCTCAGAAAAGGAGATAAACCTAACAAAAAACAGTATTTAAACAAATGGAGATAAATTAGAGGAAATTATGTGCAAAAGAAGACATCTTATTCTATGTACACTCTATCCATGGTTGCTGCTGCTGCTGCTAAGTCACTTCAGTCGTATCCGACTCTGTGTGACCCCATAGACGGCAGCCCACCAGGCTTCCCCGTCCCTGGGATTCTCCAGGCAAGAACACTGGAGTGCATTGTCATTTCCTTCTCCAATGCGTGAAAGTGAAAAGTGAAAGTGAAGTCGCTCAGTCGTATCCGACCCTTAGCAACCCCACGGACTATAGCCTACCAGGCTCCTCCATCCATGGGATTTTCTAGGCAAGAGTACTGGAGTGGCTTGCCATTGCCTTCTCCGCTACCCATGGTAGAGGTCAACAAATACCTGCTGGAAAATAAGCTTATTTTGTTCTTAGAAAAATAGATGCCATGCAATCTTTGATAAAAACAAATATGAAAGAGACTGAAGGAAACCAGCATATCTGAACACACATGTATGTTTGCTATCTAAAAGAAACTGGATAGCATAGAAACATGCTTTTTTTTTTAAACAAGACCCAATCCTCTGAGAATTCCATTCCCACAGAGTGCTTGCCTGGGCTGAAGAATCAAGAAATCGCTTAAGTATGTGTTTCCATACGTTGTCCACATGAGCCTACCATAGAGATCTAAGATCTCTAAGATCTACAAGATCTAAGATGACTGGGCTAAGGTTAGATTTCTAAGCTAGAGGTTTCTAAGCTGGTCAGAGGTCTATCTTGTGGAATGATAGACCTCCCGAGACTATCTTTATTGCTGATTAGCCAAATAGATCAGCTTTAAGACCATTGGATTTAGGCAAATGAAAATACAGAACTCCCAATTAAATTTTAATTTCAGATAGATAACAGCATTTTTTAGCGTTAAGTATGTCACAAATATTGCTTGGGCCCTGTTTATACAAAAATATAGTGGATGTTTGTTACAATTAAATCTCACTGAGTGTCCTATATTTCATCTGGGAACTATAGTCAGATTGGAGTTCAAGACAAAGTTTCACAATAATAGAGAAAAAAATAAAAACAGAAGAAGTAATAGAAGAAAAGATGGAAATAAGAAAATGGATGGAATTCATAAGTAGGAAGCAACAAGTAACTGACTACTTGACTACTAGAAGAACTAAAATATGATCCAACAACTAGAGCTGCTGCTTTGTGAAAAGGATGCTGTGTACCCCTAGGAACATCCTAGTTCCTCTGGAACTCCAAATATGCTCTGTTGAAACTGTTGTTTGTGTTTTCTACTTTTTCATGATTTTCTGCCAAAAAGAAAAAAATTCCACTGAAGTAATTGACTGAATTTCTACCATTGATAACCTAAATGCTACAGACACTATTATTAACATGTTTTATTATACTGTTTAGTTAATAAGTCGTGTCTGACTGTTTTGTGATCCCGTGGATTGTAGCCCACCAGGCTCCTCTGTCTATGGGATTTCCCAGGTAAGAATATTGGAGTGAGTTGCCATTTCCTTCTCCAACGGATCTTCCCAATTCAGAGATAGCACCTGTGCCTGCATTGCAGGTGGGTTCTATATCACTGAGCCACCAGGGAAGCTCCAACTTATTAACATAGTCATTAATTTCCCCTTTTTCATTACTGTTAACATCTTGACTTTAACTAGAATAGTAATGTACTTCTGTGATCTAAATCAACCACAGAAATCTGGTTCACTGTTTTCCAATCTCTCCCAGAGGAAAAGAGCAGATGCCGCTGGTGTTTTCCCTCTCACCATATTTTTCTTGCCTCAAATAAGAACAGATATATCAAATGGCAGCAACTTTCACGTGATGCAACAGACATAAATAATGAAAGCTAACATGCTAAATGACAGAATCATTGAGCAACTAAAGCAGTACCAGCAAACACCTTCTAATAATTACAGCTTGTTATATAAGAAAAGCAAACCCTTGTTTGTTTAAGCCACTATAAATTGAAGTTTCAGTTACTTTCAGCTGTATCCAATCCTAACTGATAAATCAACCAAAGGAATCATCTCAGGATCCACTGAAGATACTATACTTCCTGACTTCATAAATCTTTTTAGAATTGCTCCTACATGTAATTTCTTCTCTTTCCTCTCTTCTTTTGTTAAATATTATCTCCTTTCTGAGAGATTATATTACCTTACTCCACATTGGTTCCTTTCTATTCTAATGGTATTGATAGCCTAAAATTGGAAACTTTTATATTATGTCCAGGGAATTCAATCCTCTGTTTTGTTGTTTTATTTTTATCCTGTTATATATGTACTATATCCCTTTATTGGAGGCTAAATCTCTGGAGGCAAACACTACACTCATATTTCTTTATTTTTGGTGTCTAAGGAAGAGTTTTCTAGGTATTATTGATAAATACGTATTTCTCTTGACAATGACAGCAATAATAATGTTGTTAGAGGATATTTGGGGGAGGATTTGGTAAGACCTCTAACCATGGGTTCTAGAGTAGAGACTTAGCATAGATGAATTTGCCAAATCAGGCATAACCTGAGGGAGAACCAAGAAGGACAGAAATAATCAGGTTTTGTTACTTGAGCAAGCCAAGTTACTTAACACCTGTGAGCTTCATTTTTCTTTCTTTTTTAAATTTTTTCCTTTTCAAAGTTATCTTTTTTTAAAATTTATTTATTTTAATTGGAAGCTAATTACTTTACATTATTGTATTGGTTTTGCCATACATTGACATGAATCCACCCCGGGTATACATGTGTTCCCCATCTTGGACCCCCCTCCCACCTCCTTACCCATCCCATCCCTTTCATCCCAGTGCACCAGCCCCGAGCATCCTGTATCATGCATCGAACCTGGACTGGCGATTCTTTTCACATATGATAATATACATGTTTCAATGCCATTCTCCCAAATCATCCCACCCTCACCCTCTCTGTAAAATATAGTGTTAAGATGAAGATCCGAAGTAATGTTTGTAATTATTAATACATCCACAGTGACTGTTACAGGATAGGCATTAGAATTCAGATTTAATCTCCTAATATATATGACAACCAAATTAAATTTTTGCAGTGTTGAGAAAGGATAAATTTGCATAATTTCCTTAACAAAATGGCTGCAATGAAAAAGAGAACAATACACTTAAAGTGCATTGGGAGAAGGAACAAGATGGCAGAGGAATAGGACGGCGAGACCACTCTCTCCCCCACAAATTCATAAAAAGAACATTTCAATGCGGAGTAAAGTCCACAAAACAACTTCTGAATGCTGGCAGAGGACATCAGGCACCCAGAAAAGCAGCCCATTGTTTTCAAAAGGAGATAGGAAAAAACATAAAAGATAAAAAGAGAGACAAAAGAGGTAAGGACTGAGCTCCGTCCCAGGAAGGGAGGCTTTAAAAAGAGAGAAGTTTCCAAACACCAGGAAACACTCTCACTGGCTAGCCCTTGGAACCTCAGAGGGCTCCATAATGGGGAGAAAAAAGAAAGAAATAATTAAAACCCACAGATTACCCGCCAAACGGTAACTCCCAGTGGAGAAGCAGGGCAGATGCCTGCAGACGCCATTAGCAAGTGGGGGCTGGGCAGAGAGGAGCCGGCTGAACTGCTTAGAGAGAGGACTGGGCTTGAATGCCACGAGAACTATCTGAGAGATCCAACAGGGGATAGCAAAGCAGACTGGGATAGCTTCCCCACAAAAAGGCGGGAAGCTCTAACCTAAGACTCCGCCAGCCCCGCTCACAGAACAAAGGGCTGAGCAAAGCGAGCCGGCTTCAGTCGGCCCATCCCCCATCCCCCGCCGAGACAGGCAGGGAGGTCAGCCAGAGCCAGAGGGGGCAACCGCGGCTCCAGAAAGGCATCCGATACAAACTGAAGGCAGGTTTGTTGCTAATCAAGACTTCTTGGGCTCGGGCTGGTAGATATCTGCCTGAGAAGGTGCACTGGTTGTACACCCAGAAAACCAAGTGGCAGGGACTGGGGAAGAGATAAGTCGCATCGACCGCACTCACCAAACACCTGGTCACCTGAGCTGCTCAGACCGGGGAAGGCACAAAACGCAGACCCAGCCAAGTCTGCCCATTTGTGGAGTAACTGAGAAACTGAACTTGAGACGCTCAGACCTGGGAAGTGCATACAACCCAGCGCCGGCCTTGGACAACCTAGAGCAACCTAGAGCCTGTGCAGTGTAGACTGGGACAACACATGCGCTGTGAGCGGGGGCAAACCCAGTGTGGCCGAGACGCTGTGAGCACTCCCTACAGACGCCAGAGATATTTGTCTGCAGCGTCCCTCCCTTCCCAGAAAAGGACTGAACAACTGAGCCTTAAAAAGTGTCCACCCACCCGCTAGTATCAGGGTGGAAATTAGACACTGAAGAGACCAGCAAACAGAAGCTAAAACAGAGGGAACCACCTTGGAAATGACAGATAGAGAAGTCTAGAGACTACTCCAAGAATAAGACCAAAACCAGAGGCAAGAGGCTTAAGCCCGAATCCTGAGAACACCAGAGAACTCCTGACTGCAGGGAACATTAATCGATAGGAGCTCATCAAACGCCTCCATACCTACACTAAAATCAAGCACCACCGAAGGGTCAACAAGTTCCAGAGCAAGACATACCACGCAAATTCTCCAGCAACACAGGAAAATAGCCCTGAGTTTCAATATACAGGCTGCCCAAAGTCACTCCAAACACACTGACATCTCATAAATCATTACTGGACACTTCATTGCACTCCAGAGAGAAGACATCCAGCTCCACCCACCAGAACACTGACACATGCTTCCCTAACCAGGAAACCTTGACAAATCACCCCACACACAGTGAGGAAACTACATAATAAAGAGAACTCCACAGAGAGCCAGAAGAGGGAAAGGCCACCCCAAGCAAAGCAATATAAGCAAGATGAAGAGGCAGAGAAATACCCAGCAAGTAAAGGAACAAGATAAATACCCACCAACACAAACAAAAGAGGAAGATATAATGAATCTACCTGATAGAGAATTTCGACTTTTGATGGTGAAAATGATTCAAAACCTTGAAAGCAAAATGGAGTTACAGATAAATAACCTGGAGAAAAGGATTGAGAAGACGGAAGAAAGGTTTAATAAGGACTTAGAGGAAATAAAAAAGAGTCAGTATGCAATGAATAATGCAATAGATGAGATCAGAAACACTCTGGAGGGAACAAACAGTAGAATAACAGAGGCAGAAGACAGGATGTGTGAGCTAGAAGATAGAATATAGAAATAAATGAAACAGAGAAGAAAAAAGAAAAACGAATTAAAAGAAATGAGGACAATATTAGAGACCTCTGGGACAATGTTAAATGCTCCAACATTCGAATCATAGTAGTCACAGAAGAAGAAGACAAAAAGAAAGACCATGAGAGAATACTTGAGGAGATAATAGTTGAAAACTTCCTTAAAATGGGGAAAGAAATAATCACCCAAGTCCAAGAAACCCAGAGAGTCCCCAACAGGATAAACCCAAGGCGAAATACTCCAAGACACATATTAATCAAATTAACAAAGATCAAACACAAAGAACAAATATTAAAAGCAGCAAGGGAAAAGCAGCAAATAACACACAAGGGGATTCCCATAACAGCTGATCTTTCAACAGAAACTCTTCAGGCCAGGAGGGAATGGCAAGACATACTTAAAGTGATGAAAGAAAATAAGCTACAGCCCACATTACTGGACCCAGCAAGGATCTCATTCAAATATGAAGGAGAAATCAAAACCTTTACAGACAGGCAAAATCTGAGAGAATTCAGCATCACCAAACCAGCTCTCCAACAAATGCTAAAGGATCTTCTCTAGACAGGAAACACAGAAAGGGTGTATAAACTCAAACCCAAAGCAATAAAGAAAATGGCAATGGGATCATACTTATCAATAATTACCTGAAATGTAAATGGGTTGAATGCCCCAACCAAAAAAAGACAAAGGCTTGCTGAATGGATACAAAAACAAGAACCCCATATATGTTGTCTACAAGAGACCCACCTCAAAACGAGGGACACATACAGACTGAAAGTGAAGGGCTGGAAAAAGATATTCCATGCAAATAGAGACCAAAAGAAAGCAGGGGTAGCAACACTCATATCAGATAAAATAGACTTTAAAACAAAGGTCGTGAAAAGAGACAAAGAAGGAAACTACATAATGATCAAAGGATCAATCCAAGAAGAAGATATAACAATTATAAGTATTTATGCACCCAACCTAGGAGCACCACAATATGTAAGACAATTACTAACAAGTATGAAAAGGGAAATTAACAACAATGCAATAATAGTGGGAGATTTTAATAGCCCACTTATATCTATAGATAGATCAACTAAACAGAAAATTAACAAGGAAACACAAACTTTAAATGATACAATAGACCAGTTAGACCTAACAGATAACTATAGGTCATTTCACCCCAAAACAATGAATTTCACCTTTTTCTCAAGAGCACACGGAACCTTTTCCAGGATAGACCACATCCTGGGCCATAAATCTAGCCTTGGTAAATTCAAAAAAATTGAAATCATTCCAAGCAGCTTTGCTGACCACAATGCAGTACGATTAGATCTCAATTACGGGAGAAAAATCATTAAAATGCCAACATATGGAGGCTGAACAACACGCTGCTAAATAATGAACACATCATAGAAGAAATCAAAAGAGAAATCAAAATATGCATGGAAATGAATGAAAATGAAAACACAACAACCAAAAACCTCTGGGACACTGTAAAAGCAGTACTAAGGGGAAAGTTCATAGCAATACAGGCACACCTCAAAAAAGAAGAAAAAAGTCAACTAAATAACCTAACCCTACATCTAAAGAAACTAGAAAAGGAAGAAATGAAGAACCCCAGGGTTAGTAGAAGGAAAGAAATCATAAAAATTAGGGCAGAGATAAATGCAAAACAAAAGAGACCATAGCAAAAATCAACAAAGCCAAAAGCTGGTTCTTTGAGAAGGTAAATAAGATTGACAAACCACTAGCCAGACTCATCAAGAAACAAAGGGAGAAGAACCAAATCAATCAAATTAGAAATGAAAATGGAGAGATCACAACCGACAACACAGAAATACAAAGGATTATTAGAGAATACTATCAACAATTATATGGCAATAAAATGAATAACCTGGAAGAAATGGACAAATTCCTAGAAAAGTACACCTTTCCAAAACTGAACCAAGAAGAAATAGAGAATCTGAACAGACCCATCACAAGCACGGAACTAGAGGCTGTAATCAGAAATCTTCCAGCAAACAAAAGCCCAGGTCCAGACGGCTTCACAGCTGAATTCTACCAAAAATTTAGAGAAGAGCTAACACCTATTCTACTCAAACTCTTCCAGAAAATTGCTGAGGAAGGGAAACTTCCAAACTCATTCTCTGAGGCCACCATCACCCTAATCCCAAAACCTGGTAAAGATCCCACAAAAAAAGGAAACTACAGGCCAATATCACTGATGAACATAGATGCAAAAATCCTTAACAAAATTCTAGTAATCAGAATCCAACAACACATTAAGAAGATCATACATCATGACCAAGTGGGCTTTATCCAGGAATGCAAGGATTCTTCAATATCCACAAATCAATCAATGTAATACACCACATTAACAAACGGAAAAATAAAAATCATATGATTATCTCAATAGATGCAGAGAAAGCCTTCGACAAAATTCAACATCCATTTATGATAAAAACCCTCCAGAAAGTGGGAATAGAGGGGACATCTCTCAACATAATAAAAGCTATATATGACAAACCCACAGTAAACATTATCCTCAACGGTGAAAAACAGAAAGCATTTCCCCTAAAGTCAGGAACAAGACAAGGGTGCCCATTCTTACCACTACTATTCAACATAGTTCTGGAAGTTTTGGCTACAGCAATCAAAGCAGAAAAAGACATAAAAGGAATCCAAATTGGAAAAGAAGTAAAACTTTCACTGTTCGCTGATGACATGATCCTCTACACAGAAAACCCTAAAGACTCTACCAGAAAACTACTAGAGCTAATCAATGAATACAGTAAAGTTGCAGGATATAGAATCAACACAACTCACAGAAATCCCTTTCATTCCTATACACTAATAATGAGAAAATAGAAAGAGAATTAAGGAAACTATTCCATCACCGTTGCAATGAAAATAATTCAATACTTAGGAATATATCTACCTAAGGAAACAAAAGACTTGTATATAGAAAACTATAAAACACTAGTGAAAGTAATCAAAGAGGACACTCATAGATGGAGAAATGTACTGTGTTCGTGGATTGGAAGAATATTGTAAAAATGAGTATACTACCCAAAGTAATTTATACATTCAATGCGATCCCTATCAAGCTACCAATGATATTTTTCACAGAACTAGAACAAATAATCTCACAATTTTCATGGAAATACAAAAAACCTCGAATAGCCAAAGCAATCTTGAGGAAGAAAAATGGAACTGGGGAAATTAACCTGCTGGACTTCAGGCTCTATTACAAAGCCACAGTCATCAAGACAGTATGGTACTGGCATAAAGACAGAAATATAGATCAATGGAACAAAATAGAAAGCCCAGAGATATATCCATGCACCTATGGACACCTTATCTTTGACAAAGGAGGCAAGAATATAAAATGGAGAAAAGACAGTCTCTTTAACAAGTGGTGCTTGGAAAACTGGCCAGCCACTTGTAAAAGAATGAAACTAGAACACTTCCTAACACCATACACCAAAATAAACTCAAAATGGATTAGAGAGCTAAATGTAAGACCAGAAACTATAAAACTCCTAGAGGAGAATGTAGGCAAAACACTCTCTGACATAAATCACAGCAGGATCCTCCAAGACCCACCTCCCAGAATATTGGAAATAAAAGCAAAAATAAACAAATGGGACCTAATTAAAATCAAAAGCTTCTGCACAGCAAGGAAACTATAAGCAAGGTGAAAGACAGCCTTCAGAATGGGAGAAAATAATAGCAAATGAAGGAACTGACAAAGGATTAATCTCCAAAATATGCAAGCAGCTCCTGCAGCTCAATTCCAGAAAAATAAATGACCCAGTCAAAAAATGGGCCAAAGAACTAAACAGACATTTCTCCAAAGAAGACATACAGATGGCTAACAAACACATGAAAAAATGCTCAACATCCCTCATAATCAGAGAAATGCAAATCAAAACCACAATGAGATACCATTTCACACCAGTCAGAATGGCTGCTATCCAAAAGTCTACATGCAATAAATGCTGGAGAGGGTGTGGAGAGAAGGGAACCCTCTTACACTGTTGGTGGAAATGCAAACTAGTACAGCCACTATGAAGAACAGTGTGGAGATTCCTCAAAAAACTGGAAATAGAACTGCCATATGATCCAGCAATCGCACTCCTGGGCATACACACCGAGGAAACCAGAATTGAAAGAGACACATGTACTCCGATGTTCATTGCAGCACTGTTTATAATAGCCAAGACATGGAAGCAACCTAGATGTCCATCTGCAGACGAATGGATAAGAAAGCTTTAGTACATATACACAATGGAGTATTCCTCAGCCATTAAAAAGAATGCATTTGAATCAGTTCTAATGAGGTGGATGAAACTGGAGCCTATTATACAGAGTGAAGTAAGCCAGAAAGAAAAACACCAATACAACATACTAATGCATATATATGGAATTTAGAAAGATGCAAATGATAACCCTGTATGTGAGACAGCAAAAGAGACACAGATGTATAAAACAGTCTTTGGGACTCTGTGGGAGAGGGTGAGGGTGGGATGGTTTGGGAGAATGGCATTGAAACATGTATATTATCATATGTGAAATGAATCGCCAGTTCAGGGTCTATGCATGTTACAGGATCCTCGGGACTCGTATGCGGGGATGACCCAGAAGGAGGATAAGGGGAAGAGGAAGGTGGGAGGGGGGTTCGGGAGGGGGAACTCATGTACACCCGGGGCGGATTCATGTCAATGCATGGCAAAACCAACCAATATAATATTGTAAAATAATTAGCCTCCAATAAAAATTTTTTTTAAAAAAATAAATAAATAATGTGCACTGGACTAGTAAACCAAAGATCTAGTTCAACCTACACTAATTCAGGTAAGCCTGAATCTGTTTTCTGTTCATAAAATACAGATAATGAGACTTTATTTACTTGCCTTATAGAATTATTACAAAACTTATGTAAATAATATATGAATATATACCATGAGAGTACAAAGCATTGATATTCACTTAAGGAATGGAGACGGGAAACTATAGATTTGAAAATCAGCACTGGATGCAAATTTATTCATAGCTTGAAAAATCTTTTCCAAATTTTAATCACATTGGGTGATTTAGTAAAATTTTAGCAATTAAGGAAGTGTTCAATGACAAAATGAGCTAGATTTTAATTAAACGGAACTGAGATGAAATTAAAACAGAAAACTCATTTCTTTGAATGAAATGCAAAAACATTTAAATGCACAGAATGCTAGTACTATTTCATTTTCTAAGGGACACTTGTGAAAAAATTTAACCGCATTTAGAAGTACTGTCAATACTTCATACCTATAGTGTTAGACTGGAAGAGATAGGAGCCAATAGTTTTACATGGTACTGTTGTTCAGTTGCCACCTTGTGTCCAACTCTTTGCAACCCCATGGACAGCAGCACATCAGGCTTCCCTGTCCTTCACTATTTCCAAGTTAGCTCAAACTCATTGATTCAGTGATGTCATCCAACCATCTTATTCTCTGTCGCCCATTTTTCCTCCGGTCCTCAATCTTTTCTAGCATCAGGGTCTTTTCTAATGAGTTGGCTCTTCCCATTAGGTGGCCAAAGTATTGCAGCTTCATCTTTGATATCAGTCTTTCCAATGAATATTTGGGGTTGATTTCCTTTAGGATTGACTGCTTTGATGTTATTGCTGTCCAGGGGACTCTCAAGAGTCTTCTCCAGCATCACAGTTTGAAAACATTATTTCTTCAGTGCCCAGCCTTCTTTATGGCCCTACTCTCAATCCGTACATGTCTCCTGGGAAAACCATAGCTTGAATTATATGGACATTTGCCAGGAAGGTAACGTCTCTGCTTTTTAATACACTATAAAGGTTTGTCATGGCTTTTCTTTCAAGGAGCAAGTGTCTTTTAATTTCATGGCTGCAGTCACCATTTGCAGTGATTTTGGAGCCCCAGAAAATAAAATCTGCCACTGTTTCCTTTTTCTCACCAAATATTTGCCATGAAGTGATGGGACTAGATGCCAAGATCTTAGTTAGATTCTGAACGTTGAGCTTTAAGCCAGCTTTTTCACTCTCTTCTTTCACCTTCATCAAGAGGCTCTTTAATTTCTCTTTACTTTCTACCATTAGAGTGGTGTCATCTGCATTTCTGAAGCTATTGATATTTCTCCCAGCAATCTTCATTCCAGCTTGTCAGTCATCCAGCCATACATTTTGCATGATGTACTCTGCATGGAAGTTAAATAAGCAAGGTGACAAAATACATCCTTGATGTACTCCTTTCTCTATTTTGAATCAGCCCATTGTTCCATATCCAGTTCTAATTGTTGCTTCTTGACCTGCATACAGGTTTCTCAGGAGGCACGTAAGGTGGTCTTATATTCCCAACTTTTTAAGAATTTTCCACAGTTTGTAGTGATCCACACAGTCAAAGGCTTTGGTGTAGTCAAGGAAGCATAAATAGATCTTTTTCTGGAATTCCCTTGCTTTTTCTATGATCCAACAGATGCTGGCAATTTGATCTCTGGTTCCACTGCCTTTCCTAAATCCAGCTTGTACATCTGGAAGTTCTCAGTTCACATATTGCTGAAGCTAGCTTGAGGGGTTTTGAGCATTAACTTGCTAGCATGTGAAATGAGCACAATTGTACAGAATTTTGAACATACTTTGGTGTTTCCCTTCTTTGGGATTGGAATGAAAATTGACATTTTCCAATCCTGTGGACATTTCTGAGCTTTTCAGGTTTGCTGGCATATTGAGTATAGTACTTTCAGAGCATCATATTTTAGGATTTGAAATAGCTCACCTTGAATTCCATCACTTCCACTAGCTTTGTTCCTAGTAATGCTTCCTAAGGCTCACTTGACTTCACACTCCAGGAAGTCTGGCTCTAGATGAGTGACTACACCAGTGTGGCAGTCTGGGTCATTAAGACCTTTTTTTGTAAAGTTCTTCTGTGTATTCTTGCCACATTTTGTTAAAGTCTTCTGCTTATGTTAGGTTGTGGCATATTATGAGTGAACTGTCAAATTTATGCTTTGATTGAGAAGACGTAGATTTAGGACCAAAAAAAAAAAAAAACTGTCTATCAATACTAGCTATCACTTTATTTCAAAAATCCATAGACATATGATCATTAATTTTTGTTTATTTTTGGTGATGGGTAAGGTGAGGAAGAAAGTGCAAATGAGCTCAACCCAGTACTCTGTGGCAACATAGAGGTGTACGATGGGGTGGGTGGGAAGGGAGATCTTAGAGGGAGGGGATATATACACACACACACTTATGGCTGATTCATGTTGCTGTGTGGCAGAAACGAATACAACATTGTAAAGCAATTTTCCTCCAATTAAATTTTTTTTAAAAAAATTGAAGTTATATATTGAAAAATATAGTTTACCCATAACCTATAAACAACATAATCATGCAAAATTGCATTTGTCTGAAAGACATAAAGTGTTAACTCTGCCAAATCTCTTTCCCACCTTGAGTCAGCAGGCCTCTCTGGAGAAGAGTCTTTACAGTGAAGGAAGTCTGTAACTCCAGTGCATTTGGCATTTTCTTTCTAAGATGATCATTCCATCTTCTTGATGGAATTCTCCCTCATTTTCCCAGATGGAATAAATTGCTTGTTTTTTGAAACTACTGGAGCAGATCTAATCTGTGCTAAACATTTGGCTCTTGTCGTGAAGTATTTATGTGCGTGTCCTATGGCCCATAGTAGGTTGTAAACCCTTTTAAAGATCTGCTGTATACATTTTTTTTCAACTCTACTCCAAGCATTTCCAGGCCAACGTCTTTAACAGAGAAAATAAATGATAAGCACATTGTCTGATGAGCCTCTAGCTTTGCTAGAACTCTAACAGTGGTTACTGACTCCTACCAGGTCTATGAGTGATCTTTCATAGTATTAATGAATCTTAGTTCTATCTATCCATATATCTCCCTATGTTAATTGATCTTATAAGATGAATAATCTATGACTTTAATCCGAAGGACAAAAAGAGTTAAGAATCATTGCTTCTTTTTATTATAGACTTTCATCCAACAGTTCATAATTTTGGCTCTACATTAGACAGTTTTTTAAAAAACAATATATGAGTAGCACTTCAAAATCTATTATATAATTAATCTGGACTGAATTTTAAGTATAAACATGTTTCAAAATTCCCTAGAAGGTTCTAAGGCATCTAATACAGTTTGTCCTTGATCTCAGAACTCCTTTTAGTCACTGGATATCAGAGCTGTCATGGGTTAGCCTACTATAGCGACGTCCGTTCTGCAGGAGTTCTGACCATTCCTACAAGTATTATTCGCCTAGGTTATGCTCTTAATTCAGTGCTTAATCAGGGAACTTTGTGTCTCAGACTCCAAAATTCTCCCTTTGATTATTTAAAATTTCTACCACTATTCTCAGTACTCTCTTATTCTTTTGATTCTAGCAGGGAACACAACATATTAATACTTTCTTAATATCAACTGTGTACCTAGAGAAAGAAAACACATTAACTGCAGCTCTCAGGGGAACATGTCCATATATGATCACATGTAAGCACAAAAAACAACCTTGGAACAAACTAGGCTAGTGATAATTACAACAGTACCTTCAGACACATAGTGTTACACCCAAGGCAAGAGCAGCATTTTGTCCACCAGGTTTGATTTCTTGACTTACAAGGAGACTCAAAGATTGATTTCCTTCTCTTTTCTCTGCTTTAAGAATCAGCAGTGTTTGGATTTGAAACAGATTTCTGGGACGTTGTCAGATATCTTCTGGGTATTTTTTGTGACTGCAGTGTTTATCTCAATTTGTCGTTTCATATAATTAGGCAACACATTGCGCATCTGATTCGTTAAGAGATAATTATTCACTGAATGGATCATACAGACTCTTTGCTTTTCTGCCTTTCTGAAGCAACCTCTTTAGACATTTCACTCATTGTTACCAATTCTGTCAAATTGTGAGATGTAGAGAAGAGAAAAGAAATTCAGATCTTAGTGTTTTTCTTTCTCATGTTTTCTCATTGTCAGAGAGGTAGAGAGGTCAGATTTCATGGCTCAAGTTTAATTTAGATGTACACAGATACCCATAGATACACAATATCTTTATACCATCCTAGTCCAAAAGATACATAGGAGTTTAAAAGATTAGTTTACTTCATAAACATGTTTTAAATTATATCTTTCTTCATTTACTGAAAATGGAAAGTGATCTTCATTTATACTTTTATTGCCCCTGAATGACCCTTTTGATGCTAAAAGTGACATCAATGACAGCCTGTGTGTGACCATGATGAGCTGACCAACATAAGAGATAGCCAGAGAGGGGGAAAAAAGGAAATCCCAAGGTCCTACATGTAAGAAGGAGTAATTATTGCAAGCAGAGGCTAAAGAATGAGTGGTTAAAATGTGACCAAAATGTGTTTGTGAGTAGAGAAAAATCACAAAATAGTAGAAATTTCTGTATTGGTAAGTCAATTGGTAGCTCTGACAGAGCACACACAGGCTGCCGAGTGTTAATCAGCATCAACCTAAATGGGTTGTGAACAAAAGCAGGATGTGAGCAGCACTAGCAACCTTTACATTCACTAAAAACCAAGGTCATTGGGATGCAGGTCCGGTTTCATTATGAAATATACAGATCCCAGGGGAAAGATGATTAATACTTAGAAAAATAAAGCTCATTGGTGAAGCATCTTGGCCTTCCCATCAGTCTTTCATCTGGAGATGCTGACCTATACTGCTAAGTTTTAGCAGAGTACTATATCACAAAAATTTAAGATATAGTTTTCACTGTTAGACAGCCCAGAGTTCAAGTCCAAACTCTCCCACTTATTAGCTATTTCATTCTGATATGTCGTTTATCTCTGTTAGCTGGGCACAAATAAGAATTGGTATCTATTCAGTTCAGCTCAGTTCATTTGCTCAGTCGTGTCCGACTCTGCAACCCCATGGACTGAGGCACACCAGGACTCCCTGTCCATCGCCAACTCCTGGAGTCTGAGTAAAACTCATGTTCATTGAGTTGGTGATGCCTTCCAACCTTCTCATCCTCTGTCATCCCCTTCTCCTCCTGCCTTCCATCTTTCCTAGCATCAGGGTCTTTTCAAATGAGTCAATTCTTCCCATCAGGTGGCCAAAGTATTGGAGTTTCAGCTTCAGCATCAATCCTTCCAATGTATATTCAGGACTGATTTCCTTTAGGATGGACTCGTTGGATCTCCTTGCTGTCTAAGGGATTCTCAAGAGTCTTCTCCAACACCACAGTTCAAACGCATCAATTCTTCAGCGATCAGCTTTCTTCACAGTCCAAATCTCACATCCATATGTGACTACTGCAAAAAACCATAGCATTGACTAGACATACATTTGTTGGCAAAGTAATGTCTCTGCTTTTTAATATGCTGTCTAGGTTGGTCATAACTTTTCTTCCAAGGAGCAAGCATCTTTTAATTTCATGGCTGCAGTCACCATCTACAATGATATCTATTAGTTTTCATTATTATTTACAAACATCAAAAACAATATTTACTAAGCATCTGGTGTTAGCTTAGGCACTAACTTAATTAATGCACCTAACTCCTTAACCTCTGCAAGCAGTCCATCATAATAAAGTGGGTAAGTTTTCATGATTTGGAGATTTTCACTTGAGACTGAACCCCACCAATTGCTCCTTTATGACTTGGAGCAAATTATCTTGCCACTTTAAAATCTCAATTACTTCATTTTTAAAATGGAAGTGATAATACTTATATAACAGTTCTGTAAGAATTAAGTGATAATAAGATAGCATATACTACATGGTTAGTGACATGCCTGCCATGAAATGGGTTCACAAAATAATGAGGCCTTTTTTTACCTTCTTCAATCTTTCATCCACTAAGTGACAAGGTTGATGTGGAGAGTGGAAAGGCACGTTCTGGCACAAGCATGAGCATTGAATAAGTGCGCAAATTAAAGTTAGATTGAATGCACGTGTACATGGTTAGATAGTGGAATCAGAGTAGAACAATGAATGATTAAACCAGCATTGAGTTTGACACTTTAGACATAGAAAGGTCAAGAAACATTCACTATTAGTAGATGAGATGATTTTAAAGTATTTATTAAGAAAAGAAAGAAAGAAAAGGAAGAAAGAAGGAAAATAGGGGAAGACTAATTTCTAGAGGCTTCCAAAAATCTTACGGAAAGCTAAAAGTTAATCATCTTATAATTATATCTCTGATTGTCTGGTTTAGAAGATTTGGCTATTTTATAACATCTAGTACTTAAAGCCTGTGTAGAGATTCAATGAATATGAAAGACTTATTTTGTTGCTATTATTCTAAATATAACCATGAGAAAATTAATAGGCTGGGTCTCCTACATTGGACTTTTCATGATGGTGTGTATCTTGCAGATTTAATTAATGTCCCTTTGTCTTCAACACAGTTAGTGTTTCAAAATGGTATTGATTGAGAATTGACTTGAATTGACCATGAAGCATTGTATTTGTATTTACTCTTTTCTTCTCAAGATTAATTTTTAAAATCAAATCTCCTTTTTGACGGACTGAGTCTCTAACAAAATGGTTAAATAAACAAATCATTAGGCTGAGAACAGAAGTGCCTTCCCAAGTGCTACAGCCTAATTTAACTTGTCACTGATGCATCTTAGACATGAAATGTGACATCCAACTTTCAAGAAAGCAAAATGCCTGCACTGTTTTGTCAATTATTATAAAGAGTGGCAGCTTACAAATATGTTAAACCAAGAGAAAGAAAGAAAACTTGTAAAAAGTCTCTGGTGCTTGTTTTCTGAGATCCATTCTCTTCCCCCTGTCAATAATAACTTATTTCTGTCAGATTACATAAATATGGCTTGCTGTAATCAGTATCTGCCCTGTATGAACATGCTTTTAGGAACAGGCAGTGACTGTAACATTTGTTATTCAACCCTCCAATTTTCCTTCAATTGAATAACAACTTTTATTTGTAACAGTAGCATTGATTTTTGTTCTAACATCTTTTCTCAAGATGGAGGAGGATTGGGCTCCTGGGGTCCTTACACTGCTTTTCCAGCTAGGAATTATTTTCTAATAATGTAGGCAGGTAGAGAATTCTTTCCAAGGGCAAAGCATTAACTCCCAACACTTGCCTTCCTAGAGGCCTTCACTGAGTTCTTAGTGCTCTTGCTGAGTCAACTTTGGGAAAGGAATCAGGTCTCTTTGTATTCAATAGATGTGATTGGCATATGAGAGGGAAGATCACATCTTCAAGGGCATTGGATATATATTTTTGCAAACCTTAGTTAAGAGTTATAAGAGAAGTGAGACAAAGGGCCTTGGTTGTTTCTTAGAGAAATTGTTTAAAGAAAACATAGATTTGGAGAGGAGGGGACAGTTTATCCCCCTCTTGGCTGGTGTGCTAATTTTTTTTTAAAAAAATGGCCTTGGCAAAGTGTTTTTCTAATTTCTCTCTTCCATGGAAACAATACTCAAGAATGATCATATAGTGTCCAACATACACTTAATGTGGGAAGGCAAAAATATTAGAGTTTGTCCTATTACAGAGTGTTTTCTAGAAAAATACATTCATAGCCCTAGTGTAGGGTATAATTAATGCTTTTTTTAAATGTTCATAAGGTTTTTTCATGATACGGGATGCTCGGGGCTGGTGCACTGGGATAACCCAGAGGGATGATATGGGGAGGGAGGTGGGAGGGGGGTTCAAGATGGGGAACACATGTACACCCAGGGTGGATTTATGTCAATGTATGGCAAAACCAATACAATATTGTAAAGTAATTAGCCTCCATTAAAAATTTTTTTTAAATGTTCATAAGGTTTTTTAAAAATCAATTTTTTAGAAGCATACAATGTCGTCTTTAAATCCAAGTCCTCTTCCCAGAGGCTAGTTTGTTAAAAACTGAAGTATAATTGATTTCCAATGTTATGTTAGTTTCAGGCATACAGCACAATGATTCAGATTCATGTATATATGTGTACAGAGTCTTTTCACTTATAGGTTAGATTGTTACAAAATACAGAGTGTAGTTTCCGGTGCTATACAGTGGGGATTTGTTGGTTATCTATTTTATGTATAGTATTCTGTATATGTTAATCCTAAAGGAAATCAACTCTGAATATTCACTGGAAGTCCAAATAGTCATTGGACTGATGATGAAACTGAAGCTCCAATACTTTGGCCACCTGAAGCAAACAACTGACTCATCGAACAAGACCCTGATAATATGAAATGTTGAAGGCAGGACGAGAAGGGGACAACAGAGGATGAGATGGTTGGATGGCATCACCAACTTAATAGACATGACTTTGAGCAAACTCTAGGAGATGGTAAAGGACAGGGAAGCATGGAGTGCTGCAGTTCATGGGGTTGCAAAGAGTCAGACGCGACTTAGTGACTAAACAATAACATATGTTAATCCCAACTTTCTAATTTATCTCTTCACCCACTGTCCTATCCCCTTTGGTAACTATAAGTTTGTTTTCTATGTCTGTGAGTCTCCATTTTGTTAATAAATCCATTAGTCTCTTTTTCTTAGATTCCATAAACAAGTGATATCTTATGATATTTTTTTCTTTGTCTGGTTTGCTTGACTTAATATGATAATCTCTAGGTCCATCTTTTGCTGCAAATGGCATTGTTTCACTCTTTTTTATAGCTGAATAATTTCCATTATATATATAGGAAATATATATATATATTACATCTTTATATATAGTACATCTTCATATATATTATATATATATTTCAGATATATATTACATTTTCTTTTTCAATTCCTCTGTTGATGAATATTTAGGCTGCTTCCATGTCTTGGCTATTGTAAATAGTGCTGCAATGAACATCAGAGTACATATATCTTTTCAAATTACGGTTTTGTCTGGATATGGGCCTAGGGGTAGGATTGCAGGATCTATAACTAGCTATCAGGGTGTACATTTAACATCTCACCAGGTATAAAAAGTTGATGACAGAACTGCATGGGTATAGATTTTATGCTTTTCCAAAAATAGTGAAGATAATAAACATTCATTGAAATAGTTATTATTTTTCAGTCTCAGGCTAAACAGTTCACACAAGTAACTCATTTGCTCCTTCCAGCTGCAGAATGAGGGAAATGGAGCCCCTTTATTGAGATGGAGAAAGAATAATTAAAGTGATTTAGAGACATTTCCATGGTTTAAAAAGGACATGGAAGCAACCTAGATGTCCATCAACAGATGAATAGATAAAAAAGACGTGGTACATATGTACAATGGAATATTAATCAGTCTTGAAAAATAATCAATTTGAGTCAGTTCTAGTGAGTTGGATGAACTTAGATGCTGCTATACAGAGTGAAGTCAAAAAGAGAAAAACAAATATAGTATTTAATATATTAACAGTTATACATGGAATCTAGAAAAATGGTGCTGATGAACCTATTTGCAGGGAAGGAATGGAGATGCAGATACAGAGAACAGACTTGTGGGCACAGTGGGGAAGGAAAGAGTGGGACAAACAGAGAAAGTAGCCTTGACATATATATACCACCATGTGTAAATGGATAGCTGGTGAGAAGTTTCTGTATAACACAGGAAGCCCAGCCTGTTGCCCTGTGATGACCTAGAGAGATGGAGTGGGGGTAGGGGAGGGAGGCTCCCAAGGGAGGATGTATATATGTATAATTAAGGTTGATTTGTGTTGTACAGCAGAAACCAACCCATTGTAAAACAATTTCCCTCCAATTAAAATTAAATTGATAAAAAGTAGTAGAGAAACAAATTGAACCCAAGTATATCTGACACCAGATTTTGCACTCTAATCCTATAATAGTTAATTTTGTGTGTGTCAGTTTGACTGGACTAAGGAACTCTGAGGTAAATAGAGGACCTATAATGGTCCGGACTTGAGTTGGGCAGCTCAGCTGGATTCCACACATCTCTCATCTTTCTCCTGTGACTAGTGAGGAAGCAGAGCAGTAACTGGGATTTAAGAAAGCCCCAGTGTGTAAGTAGTTTTTAAGCCTTTGCTCCTGTCTAGTCCACTAACATTCCCTTGGTCAAACTAAGTCATATGGCCAAACCCAAAGTTGGAGGTGAGGAAATATACTACCTCTTCATAGTGGAAACAATTGTAAAGTCACTGGGAAAGATCCTGGCTTCAAGGACAGTGAAGAATTGGAGCCATTAATGCAACCTCACGTTAATATAAACATGCTTTAAATACAAAGCAAATTATCCATTTTCCCCTATGAAGTGAAAGTTGCCCAGTCATGTCTGACTCTGCAATCCCATGGAATTCTCCAGGCCAGAATGCTGGAGTGGGCAGCCTTTCCCTTCTCCAGGAGATCTTCCCAACCCAGGAATCGAACCCAGGTCTCCTGCATTGCAGGTAGATTCTTTAGCAGCTGAACGACAAGGGAAGCCCTTTTCCCCTATAACTAGATGTAAAAGTAATGCTCTAGAAGACTAACTATCCTTACTTTATCATCCTCCTTATCTACAATATGTAGCTATAGCATGTGGCATTATATTATTAAGAAGAGTATATTAATTGTCCCAGAGCTTGACACATAGTAACCATTTGACAGGTGTTAACTGTTATCAATATCATTACTTCTGGGGTTAAGTTGAAATAAATGCTCTCATAATATCTCCCTCAGCTTTCTGAAATTGGGGCATCACTAACATTGTTGTTGTCATTTAGTCACTAAGTCGTGTCTGAGTCTTTTGCAACCCCATGGACTGTAGCGCCCTAGGCTCCTCTGTCCATAGGATTTCCCAGGCAATAATGTTGGAGTGGGTTTCCATTTCCTTCTCCAGAGGTCTTCCCAACCTAGGGGTCGAATCCACATCTCCTGTATTGGCAAGAGGATTCTTTACCAGTGAGCCACCAGGGAAGCCTATCACTAACATATGCTCTCGGAATTAGCCGTGGCTTTTGAAATGAATCTGATTTGCTTTCCAGACTATACCATATTTATGTCTCCTAGCACATTATCACATATGTCATTTTGAGAAGCAAGATTGTATAAATTTTTATACTACATTCAGGAAGGAAGTGGTGAATGTTACATCTTCTCCAGTTCTTTCCTCTAAGCCTGCTTTTTCAGAAACCTGAAAGTTCAGAGGCACCTGCAACTGAATTTCCCCAACAGATTTCCCTCTCCCTCCTTGATGAATAGGGACCACTTCTAAATAAATTCTCCCCTACCCATACTACATTTATTAACTGGAAATAAAAAGCAATTTGGCCATAAATTCATTATAAATAGATCAATATTCCCTCTGCTCCCTGCTGCAATTTTGTTACACAAGACTGTAACACATTTACTACCTAGGCCTTCAGTGTTTATATTCTGTAAATCAATGCCTCATAATATAATTCAAACTAATCCCATAATTGAGTCTAATTAAGAACAACTTCAGACAATTGTTATAGAATTATTGAAAGCAAAGATTGAAGAGATTTGTTCATTTATCCAATATCTCCCTGCTGAGACTAGGGCTCCCTGTAGCTTTTCTTTCTAGTGATCTATCTGGTCTTGTTTTGAAATCTTAAAAGGATAAGTCTATCTGATTTTTTTTGTTTGTTTGAGACCTCACTTAGCAATGTAATAGGTCTCATTTGGTATTTTAGCATATTTATTTTCAGTGGTACTTGTCTCTCATTCTTTTAAGATATGTATTTCATCTTGGGAGTCATAAGGCAATCTAGACTACAGTACATGTTCAAGAGAAGAAATGAAATCCTTAAGGGAAAAATGTATAGAGACTCAAAATAAGATAATGTATTGGCTTATTTAATGGAAAGCACATCCAGGTCCAAATATTCACACAGGACTTTACTTCTTCCCCTCTTGGCTGTTTTTCTCTGATCAGTTTCCATTTCTGCCAACTTATCTGTCAGTTCAGTCGCTCAGTCATGTCAGACTCTTTGCAACCCCATGAATCACAGCACACCAGGCCTCCCTGTCCATTACCAACTCCCGGAGTTCACTCAAACTCACTTCCATCGAGTCAGTGATGCCATCCAGCTATCTCATTCTCTGTCATCCCTTTCTCCTCCTGCCCCCAATCCCTCCCAGCATCAGAGTCTTTTCCAGTGAGTCAACTCTTCGCATGAGGTGGCCAAAGTATTGCAGCTTCAGCTTTAGCATCAGTCCTTCCAATGAACACCCAGGACTGATCTGACCTAAATCAAATCCCTTATGATTATACAGTGGAAGTGACAAATAGATTTAAGGGACTAGATCTGATAGATAGAGTGCCTGATGAACTATGGATGGAGGTTCGTGACATTGTACAGGAGACAGGGACCAAGACCATCCCCATGGAAATGAAATGCAAAAAAGCAAAATGGCTGTCTGAGGAGGCCTTACAAATAGCTGTGAAAAGAAGAGAAGCAAAAAGCAAAGGAGAAAAGGAAAGACATAAGCATCTGAATGCAGAGTTCCAAAGAATAGCAAGGAGAGATAAGAAAGCCTTCCTTAGTGATCAGTGCAAAGAAATAGAGAAAAACAACAGAATTGGAAAGACAAGAGATCTCTTCAAGAAAATTAGAGATACCAAGGGAACATTTCATGCAAAGATGGGCTTGATAAAGGACAGAAATGGTATGGACCTAACAGGAGCAGAAGATATTAAGAAGAGGTGGCAAGAATACACAGAAGAACTGTACAAAAAAGATCTTCATGACCAAGATATTCACGATGGTGTGATCACTGACCTAGAGCCAGACATCTTGGAATGTGAAGTCAAGTGGGCCTTAGAAAGCATCACTACGAACAAAGCTAGTGGAGGTGATGGAATTCCAGTTGAGCTATTTCAAATTCTGAAAGATGATGCTATGAAAGTGTTGCACTCAATATGCCAGCAAATTGGGAAAACTCAGCAGTGGCCATAGGACTGGAAAAGGTCAGTTTTCATTCCAATCCCAAAGAAAGGCAATGCCAAAGAGTTTTCAAACTCCTGCACAATTGCATTCATCCCACACGCTAGTAAAGTCATTCTCAAAATTCTCCAACTTATCCCTAAGGGGTAGCAAAGGTGGATTTTGATAGCTCCTGGCTTCCACAGGAAATTTATTTCTTCCTACTATCGCTATCAAACCTCCAAAGGATGCAGATTGGTTTTGGATTATGGGTCTATCTTTGACCAATTATATCCCTGATGGGATATTCTGATTGGCAAACCTAGGTCACATATCTACCATGGTGGTAAGAATGGTAAGATCCCTTGATTAATAACTCCGCAGAATCAATGGGAGCCGAGGAAGGAAGTTAGTTCCATACAGAATGAAATTAAAATTAGTTTTATTTAATACAATTAAATATATAGATATTTTCTACTTGTCTTAGTCTTATTCTGTGATATTTTGAATGGATAACTGCTTCTTCTATCTTATTTCCTCACAAGGTGAAAAGGTAAGGATGCTTACCTGCTATTCTCACTATCTGGAGAACACAAAGTGCTTAACTGCTGAATTCTGAATTCACATTTGGGAGTCAAGTGAATTAACAGGTTATCTGTACAAGGAACACCCTGACATTTCAAGCATCCAGGTGAGCCTAATCTGGTAAGGATATGAAAGGAAGTTTATTAAGGCAGGCTGAAGGGGAAAGGAATTAAAAGATTTACCTATTCTCCTCCAAATTTGAAAACCTACAAATGGTTTTCTTATAAAAGAAAGATTCCTTAGAGCCAGCTAAAATACAAGATAAATTACAATTCCCTTATGAATGTTCCTTTTTCCTGAGAGCTAACTTCTAATCAACAGTGGGTCTGGTTTCTGTTGGGTCTGGAGAAGTTGTAGGGGAAGTTTTAGGGTAGGTACAAAGGTAGGCATAATTCATGCAGCCTACAGCAAATTGCTGGGGAAAGATGCTGCCACTGGAAGGACAGTCTTTGAATATTTTCTCCACTTGGGATTCAGTTAAGGAAAAGATGGATTGTCATACCATGATAACCATCTTCCTGGATACTCTTTGTTGACAAGAAATAGAATTATTTGGCTACTATTGTCTTCTCTTCTTTTCCTCTACAAAGTCACTCAGTTTATCACTTTAATTATATGTAAATATCACTTTAAATAAATATATATATATATATATATACATACAGGTTTCTCAAGAGGCAGGTCAGGTGGTCTGGTATTCCCATCTCTTTCAGAATTGAGAAACCTGTATGCAGGTCAGGAAGCAACAGTTAGAACTGGACATGGAACAACAGACTGGTTCCAAATAGGAAAGGGAGTACGTCAAGGTTGTATATTGTCACCCTGCTTATTTAACTTATATGCAGAGTACATCACGAGGAACTCTAGGCTGGAAGAAGCACAAGCTGGAATCAAGATTGCCGGGAGAAATATCAATAACCTCAGATATCAGATGACACCACCCTTATGGCAGAAAGTGAAGAGGAACTCAAAGGCCTCTTGATGAAAGTGAAAGAGGAGAGTGAAAAGGTTGGCTTAAAGCTCAACATTCAGAAAACGAAGATCATGGCATCTGGTCCCTTCACTTCTTGGGAAATAGATGGGGAAACAGTGGAAACCGTGTCAGACTTTATTTTGGGGGGCTCCAAAATCACTGCGGATGCTGATTGCAGCCATGAAATTAAAAGACGCTTGCTCCTTGGAAGGAAAGTTATGACCAGCCTAGGTAGCATATTAAAGAGCAGGGACATTACTTTGCCAACCAAGGTGCGTCTAGTCAAGGCTATGGTTTTTCCCGTGGTCATGTATGGATGTGAGAGTTGGACTGTGAAGAAAGCTGATGGCCGAAGAATTGATGCTTTTGAACTGTGGTGTTGGAGAAGACTCTTGAGAGTCCCTTGGACTGCAAGGAAATCCAACCAGTCCATTCTGGAGGAGATCAATCCTGGGTGTTCATTGGAAGGACTGATGCTAAAGCTGAAACTCCAATACTTTGACCACCTCATGTGACGAGTTGACTCACTGGAAAAGACTCTGATGCTGGGAGCGATCGTGGGTAGGAGGAGACGGGGAAGACAGAGAATGAGGTGGCTGGATGGCATCACCGACTATATGGACATGAGTTTGAGTGAACTCTGGGAGTTGGTGATGGACAGGGAGGCCTGGCGTGCAGTGGTTCATGGGGTCTCTAAGAGTCGGACACGACTGAGCGACTGAACTGAACTGATACACATACATATACCACTTTATATGTATATATATGTGTGTGCTAAGTTGCTTCAGTTGTGTCCAGCTCTGTGCGACCTCATGGACCATAGCCTGCCAGGCTCCTCTGTCCATGGGGATTCTCCAGGCAAGAATACTGGAGTAGATTTCCATGCTCTTCTCCAGCGGATTTTCCCAACCCAGGAATTGAACCCATGTCTCTTACATCTCCTGCAATGGCAGGTGGGTTCTTTATCACTAGTGCCACCGGGGATGCCTATATATATATGAATATGAATATATATATGAATATATATATATGCCTATATATATATATATGTGAATTTTTTTGTTCTAGTTCTGTGAAAAATGCTATAGGTAATTCGATAGGAATTGTATTGAATCTGTAAATTGTTTGGGGTAGTATAGTCATTTTCATAACATTGATCCTTCAGATCCAAGAACATGGTAGATCTTCCCATCTGTTGGTGTCGTTTTTGATTCTTTCATTTCTTTTAGTGTCTTATAGCTTTCTGCATACAGGCTTTTTGTCCCTTTAGGTAGATTTATTCCTAAGTATTTTATTCTTTTTTGTTGCAATGGTGAATGTGATTGTCTCCTTAAATTCTCTTTCTGATTTTTCATTGTTAGTGTATAAGAATCCAAATGATTTCTGTATATTAATTTCATATCCTGCAACTTTGCTAAATTCATTGATTATCTCTAGTAGTTTTTTGGTGGCATTTTTAGTGTTTTCTATGTATATTAATTTTATCATGTTATCTACAAACAGTGAGAGTTTGACTACTTCTTTTATAAGCTAGATTCCTTTTATTTCTTTTTCTTCTCTACTTGCCATGGCTAGGACTTCCAAAACTATGTTGAATAATGTAGTGAGAGTGGGCACCCTTGTCTTGCTCCTGATCTTAGAAGAAATGCTTTCAGTTTTTCACCATTGAAAATAATGTTTCCTGTGGATTTGTCATATCTTGCCTTTATTATGTTGAAGCCA
This sequence comes from Moschus berezovskii, assembly GCF_049115385.1. Lineage (NCBI taxonomy): Eukaryota > Metazoa > Chordata > Mammalia > Artiodactyla > Moschidae > Moschus > Moschus berezovskii. The sequence continues at coordinate 23,472,757 of NC_142473.1, forward strand.
GTTCCTTCTATGCCAATTTTTTGGAGAGGTTTTTTTTTTTTTTTTTTAATCATAAATGGATGTTGAACTTTGTAAAAAGCTTTCTCTGCATCTACTGAGATGATCATATGGCTTTCATCTTTCAATGTGTTATTATAGTGTATACATTGATTAATTTACCTATATTGAAGAATCCTTGCATCCCTAGGATAAACCCCATTTATGAAAAGATGTTCAATGTTGCTCATTATTAGAAAAATGCAAATCAGAACTAAAATGAGGAGAAAAGGGAACACTTTTGCACTTATGGTGGGAATGTAAACTGATATAGCCATTATGGAGAACAGAATGGAGATTCCTTTAAAAACTAGGAATACTACCATATGACCCAGCAATCCCACTACTGGGCATATACTCTGAGAAAACCATAATTCTAAAAGTCATATGTACTCCAATGTTCATTGCAGCAATATTTACAATATCCAGGACATGGAAGCAAACTGGTTCCATCAACAGATGAATGAATAAAGAAGTTATGGCACATTTATACAAAGGAATATTACTCAGCCATAAAAAAGGAACAATTTTGAGTTTAGCTGCGAGGTTGATGAAACTAGAACCTCTTATGCAAAATGAGGTCAGAAAAAGGAAAAACAAATATGGTATATTAACACATTTAGAGAACATGGAGGACATTTCTCCTCTAGTAAATCACCTAAACTAGATCTTAATCAACACCTTGGACTAGAGACAAATTTTATTTCTTGCATGTCATGTTAATAATTTAATTAATTCATTTGAATATATGTGTTATATATCCCCCTTTCCATCTATATCTCCAACATGCCTACAGAGCTAATTCTAATGATAAAAGATTTAGACTATTTGTTTTCCAAATCCAACCAGTCCATTCTAAAGGAGATCAATCCTGGATGTTCATTGGAGGGACTGATGCTAAAGCTGAAACTGCAATACTTTGGCCACCTCATGCGACAAGTTGACTCACTGGAAAAGACTCTGATGCTGGGAAAGGTTGGGGGCGCGAGGAGAAGGGGACGACCAAGAATGAGATGGCTGGATGGCATCACCGACTCTGTGGACATGAGTTTGGGTGTACTCCGGGAGTTGGTGATGGACAGGGAGGCCTGGCGTGCTGTGATTCATGGGGTCGCGGAGAGTCGGACACAACTGAGCGACTGAACTGAACTGAACTGAACTGAAACTTGACAACACTTTAGACTTCACTTGATCCATGTAGCTAATGACGACAACTATAAATAGGGTAGATTAAAGAATCCCTTTCTTGGCAGTGCGTGAAGTCTCTGCTTATCATGTTGGATGTATTTAGCTGAGGGTTAATACCACAGAAGATGTTCCCTTACCCTGCCTCTCCAATATGCTCTTGCTTGATGAGGATTGGCAGTGGGGCTCAAGAAGAATAGAGAATAGCATGCTGGATTAGCAGTAAACATAGACCATCCTATCAGAGTGACTCTTGCACTTGAGGAAACAAGAACATAAATACAAATCTGGCCTCTTGATTATCACTTTACCATTTAGCACTTGTATCTGAGAATCCTTAAAGTAATTATCTCCACTTCTCAAATGTAGATAGACCCTATAAAACATCCCCAAGTACTATCAATCTCCTTTAAACCCAGGCTATCATGTTACTTTTTGCTGGAGTCTCGCCTATTCTGAACTAATCCCTAATTTTGCTAATCTTTTAACTTAATGTATATTTTTATCAGAATAAAAATATGGCAAGAATACACAGAAAAACTATAAAAAGATCTTAATAACCCAGATAACCACAATGGTGTGATCACTCATGTAGAGCTAGACATCATGGTATGTGAAGTCAAGTGAGCCTTAAGAAGCAACACTAAAAATAAAGCTAGTGGAGGAGATTAAATTCCAGCTGAGCTATTTAAAATTCTAAAAGATAATGTTATTAAAGTGCTGCACTCAATATGCCAACAAACTTGAAAAACTCAGCAATGTCCACAGGACTGGAAATGGTCAGTTTTCATTTCAATCCCAAAGAAGGGCAATGCCAATGAACGTGCAAACTACTGAACAACTGCACTCATTTCACATGCTAACAAAGTAATGCTCAAAATTCTCCAAGCTATACTTCAATAGTATGTGAACTGAGAACTTTCAGATGTTCAAGCTGGATTAAGAAATGGCAGAGGTCAGTTCAGTTCAGTCGCTCAGTCGTATCCAACTCTTTGCGACCCCATGAATCACAGCACGCCAGGCCTCCCTGTCCATCACCAACTCCCAGAGTTCACTCAAACTCATGTCGATCGAGTCGGTGATGTCATCCAGCCATCTCATTCTCTGTCGTCCCCTTCTCCTCCCACCCCCAATCCTTCCCAGCATCAGAGTCTTTTCCAGTGAATCAACTCGTCGCACGAGGTGGCCAAAGTATTGGAGTTTCAGCTTTAGCATCAGTCCTTCCAATGAACACCCAGGATTGATCTCCTTTAGAATGGACTGGTTGGATCTCCTTGCAATACAAGGGACTCTCAAGAGTCTTCTCCAGCACCACTGTTCAAAAGCATCAATTCTTCGGCTGTCAGCTTTCTTCACAGTCCAACTCTCACATCCATACATGACCACGGGAAAAACCATAGCCTTGACAAAACAGACCTTGGTTGGGAAAGATGGAGAAGCTCGATACAGTCAGCAAAAACAAGACCAGGAGCTGACTGTGGCTCAGATCATGAACTCCTTATTGCCAAATTCAGACTTAAATTGAAGAAAGTAGGGAAAACCACTAGACCATTCAGATATTACCTAAATCAAATCCCTTATGATTATACAGTGGAAGTGAGAAATAGATTTAAGGGACTAGATCTGATAGATAGAGTGCCTGATGAACTATGGACGGAGGTTCGTGATATTGTACAGGAGACAGGGACCAAGACCATCTCTGTGGAAACGAAATGCAAAAAAGCAAAATGGCTGTCTGAGGAGGCCTTACAAATAGCTGTGAAAAGAAGAGAAGCGAAAAGCAAAGGAGACAAGGAAAGATATAAGCATCTGAATGCAGAGTTCCAAATAATAGCAAGGAGAGATAAGAAAGCCTTCCTCAGCGATCAATGCAAAGAAATAGAGGAAAACAACAGAATAGGAAAAACAAGAGATCTCTTCAAGAAATGGCAGAGGTATCAGAGATCAAATTGCCAACATCTGTTGGATCACAGTAAACAAAGAGAATTCCAGATAAACATCTACTTCTGCTTCATTGACCACGTTGACTGTGTGGATCACAACAAACTGTGGAAAATTCTTAGAGATGGGAATACCGGATCACCTTACCTGCCTCCTGAGAAACCTGTATACAGGTCAAGAAGCAACAGTTAGAACCGTACATAGAACAATGGACTTGTTCCAAAGTGGGAAAGCAGTATGTTTTGAATATACAATCTACAGATGTATATTGTCACCCTGCTTATTTAATATGTGTGCAGAGTACATCATGAGACTCATGAGCTGGAATCAAGACTGCTGGGAAGAATACCAAAAGCCTCAGATATGCAGATAATACTACTCTAAAGGAAGAAAGTGAAGAGGAACTAAAGGGCCTCTTGAGGAAGGTGAAAGAAGACAGTTAAAACTCAACATTCAGAACACTAATATCTTGGCATCTGGTCACATCACTTCTTGGCAAATAGATGGGGAATAAAAGGAATCAGTGACAAACTTTATTTATTTCCTTGGGTTCCAAAATCACTGTGGATGGTGACTGCAGCTATGAAATTATAAAGCACTTGATTCTTGGAAGAAAAGATATAACTAACTTAGACAGCATATTAAAAAGCAGGGACATTATTTCGCTGAAAAAAGTCCATATAGTCAAAGCTATGGCTTTTCCCATAGTCAGGTATGGTTGTGAAAGTTGGACCATAAAGAAGTCTGAGCACTGAAGAATTGAGGCTCTTGAGCTGTGGTGTTAGAGAAGACTTTGAAGAATCCCTTGGACTGCAAGGAGATCAAACAAGTCAATCCTAAAGAAAATCAATCCTGAACGTTCATTGGAGGGATTGATACTGAGGCTGAAGTTCCAATACTTTGGCCACCTGATGCAAAGAGCTGACTCACTGGAAAAGAGCCCGATGCTGGGAAGGACTGAAGGCAGGAGGATGAGGTGGTTGGATGGCATCACTGACTCAATGGACATGGGTTTGAAGATACTCTGGGAGATGGTGAAGGACAGGGAAACCTGGTATGCAGCAGTCCATGGGGTCACAAAGAGTTGGACATGAATGAGTGACTGAACAACAACATATTTTTATCAGAGTTAAAGGTACACACAGTTCAAAAAATCAAAATTTCCATAATTATTATTACCTAAACAAAGGAGCCTGGTAGGCTGCAGTCCATGGGGTCACTAAGAGTCAGACATGACTGAGTGACTTCACTTTCACTTTTCACTTTCATGCCTTGGAGAAGGAAATGGCAACCCACTCCAGTGTTCTTGCCTAGAGAATCCTAGGGACGGGGGAGACTGGTGGGCTGCTGACTATGGGGTAGCACAGAGTCGGATACAACTGAAGTGACTTAGCAGCAGCAGCAAACAAAATTTATTTTTTTAAATTTTTTATTGGAGGCTAATTATTTTACAATATTATAGCTACCATCTTTCCAACCCTTTGCCCATCTCATGGTCAAGAAGACAACCACTCAAAATTTATTTCAGTATTTACCTTCACATCTATAAGTAACATGACTATTGGACCACTTTTTAATTTAGGAAGGCTTTGGTAATTGTGGTTCTATGGAAGATGAGGTTTCTCTTTCTGTTAGTACTATTTCCACCATATTTGTGCCTCATTTTTCTGAAATGATTGTAACAAGCTATGATTAAACCAAAATTCAGTACTCACCTTAGCACGACAATGTAAACATTATTCCCAGTTGAGCCTTGCAGTATACTAAAATTACTTTCAGTTTCTTGCATTTGTTTTGCTTCCTGGAATTAAAAATTGTGTTGTACTCTATTTCCTTAGTTTTCTATGCATCTATCAGTTCATCAACAAACTATCTCCCAGTCACCTAAAATTTCTCTCAAAATATGCATGCATATCATACATCTTATCAATTTCATATCCTTCAAAATATCTTTCTCATAGTTCTCTGCCTGATTACAGTATGAAATATGGTCTCATGATCCATGTCTGTCATTTTGGAATTGCCCTTAGTCAATAACCCGGGAGTTCCTTTGCCTTTCTTTTGAGTTTGATCTGATGCCTAGATCCTGTTTTGTTTTGTTTTTCTTGGTCTTGTCCCTTGGTTTCATGGAGCACTTTCTTCAGCAGCTTCTTCATAAAGAGTGTTGGTATATGTGAGCCTGTGTGTGGGTGGGAGGGATAGACATTCTGAAACCTTGCATGGTTGAAAGCCTGTAGTCTATCCTCACACTTGATAAATTTTGAAGATATAGAATTTTATGTTGACTATTAATTTATTCCAGAATTATGGAGGCATGAGTCTATTCTGGCTTTCAGTGTTGCTGTTGACAAGTCCAAAGCCATTCTGAATCATTATCCTATATTTATGATATGCCTTAATTTTTCTTTATCCCCAGTTCTCTTAAATGTCACAGTAATCCATATAAATGTGAGTCTATTTTATCCTTTGTGCTGAATACACAATGGAATCCTTTAGTGTTAACAAAATAGTTACATGGCAATAGTGTCATATAAATAATGTTTTTTACAGCAAAATAAAAAGTTTTATTATGTTCTTAAAAAAAATAAAAATTCATAGCCTTTAGTTGGTGGAGCAAATTTGTTTGGTTAATTCTGATTAAAAAAATCTTGTCCTTGACAAGTTTGTTTAGGAGTTATTTCTCTGCCTATTTCCCTCTTCACTTTTGTCTGTTTTCTCTTTTGTAACTTCTATTATTGGGATGTGGAACTTCCTGAATTGATTCAATTTTCTTCTTTTATCTCTTATTTTCCTTTTTGTTCTACTTTGTGTGAAATTATCAATTTTTTTCTTTTTTTCAGCTTTAATAAGGTATAATATACAAATACAATTCTAAGATATTCAAAATATACAATGTGATAATCTGATATGCATATCCCTTGTGAGAGAATTCTCATCATTGAATTAATAATCCATCATCTCTCAGATTTACTTTTTTGGCGGGAACATTTAAGTTCTATTATCTCAGAAAATTAATTATACAATCTTGTTCTCAGTTACAGTCACCATGTTCTATATTAATTTTTCTTTCAACATTTACACTGAAGGTTTCTTTGTTCATTTGTATTGTTTTGCTTGTTTTACTTTATGCTTCAATAATTTTCCATTTCTTTGCACTCTTTATTGTTCACTAAAATTCCTTTTATCAATACTGTTCTTGGTTCTTAGCTATTCTTTTCTTTTTTTTTTCTTTTTTTCTGGTATGTTTTGAAGTTTTCACCACCACTCACAATATTGGTTTCTCCAAGATAATCTTTCTAATTAAAGAAAAATATTTCCTGAGATGTCTGACTCTCCCCAGCCATCTGTTCAAACTTAAAAGTGAAACTGTTTAAAAAGTTAATTGGATATATTGTGAGCATGTCAACTTCTTGGTTTTGATCTTGCACTAGAATTAAGATGTTACTGTTTGGGGAAGCTGGGTGATGGACACACAGATCTTCTCTATACTGTGTTTTGCAATTTCTTATGAATGTATAATGATTTGGGAGTAAATGGAAAGCAAGTCTAGCTGGAAATTCCAGGTGTTTAGAAGGGGAGCTTGCTTACTTAGATATCAGTGAGTGAAATTTTGCTTGACACTTTCACTAGTAACTGATGTACTGTTTTCGGGGCTTTAATACTGGCCTGTTCAGATGCACAAAGTGCCTTCCTGGTGGTATGTTATCCTGCAATTGAATTGAAAAAATTGTGCCATATATTTGGTATAAATGTTTATCCCACTCCCCAACATAGTTCTCCATCCTGAACTATGTGTAGGTGACTCCCAGTTGAAGGATTCACTGTTTCTAGTGAAAGTGGCTCAGTTGTGTCTGACTCCTTGCAACCCCATGGACTATAGAGTCCATGGAATATTCCAGGCCAGAGTACTAGAGTGGGTAGCCTTTCCCTTCTCCAGGGGATCTTCCCAAACAGGGATCGAACCCAGGTCTCCCATATTGCAGGTGGATTCTTTACTAGCTGAGCCACAAGATAAGCCCTTGTAGAAAATAAACTTCTAGTTTTCTGTCAGTGGGAGATGGGTAATTGCCATTCTGTATGGCATGGGTGCAGTAGGTAGACCTGGGTTCCTAACTGCTTCAGTTAATTCTTTTATTTTCAGTCTAAACCAACCTATTGCCTCCAGTTCCTAAGGCTTTCATGAATTTGGTTTGTGTATTCCACTGCTGAGTCAATCACCGTGCATCCTTCCACTTTTGTTATTTTGTTGTTGATGTTTTTTTGTTTTGTTTTCTTCTTTTTTTGTGGAATTTTGCAATTAAAAAAAATCCATACCTTTCATTTTGATGAGGTTTCCAGGAGGAAGCAGAATAAATGTTTTCTACCAAGCTAATCTTAAAGTAAAACTTTGCCTAAGCCAAACGCTTAAATAAGGTTTCATGAGAACCTACGAAAAGAAATGGATAGCGAAGGAATTTACACTTAAGGAACTGACTTCACCGTGTGGATCCAGATCAGAATTTCAGATAAAGGCACCAAATTTTCTTTAGAGGGGAGTTTTTCTACATTAAACAAGCAAACAAAAATCCTGACACTACCTTTAAAATAAAAGTTTTTCAAAGAGTTCAGTATTCTCAGGATAGCTGTCCATGACAAATACAGACTAAGAGAATTCAGTTCAGAAATGCTAATATCTGATATGTATTATAATTACCATTGTTCAATGGTGGATTTTTCTAATTAATTTACTCAGTCGACTAATATTCAATATATATTGAACCCCTGCTATGTGCTAAGCACCATCTAGCCATAGATGCTACTTTAAAGAAATGTGAAGTAAAAGAGCAGAATTAGTAATATTAACAACTATAATCTCTCTTGAAACACAGAGACAAAGGATGTTAAGTTAGGAAAAGACCATAAAAATTATCAAGTTCCAAATTCCCAAATCCCTCATCAAATATGTGAACAATTGTTAAAGACAACAATCTGTAGTCATTACCCCCTCTTCTGCTTGGTGAACTAAAGTATGGTTATATATAGGAACAAAATGGTGGCAATTTATGGATTATTCAGCAGCCACATCAGAGTAATAAAAACAGAATCTGTCTATTGATATATATTGTATATATATGTATTGATATACATATATAGGCTTTATACATATGCATATATTATAGACATAATGGTGTGTATACATGTGTGTATAACAGTATGTGTACATATGTATTTAATGGTGTGTATATGCATATTTCATTGTTGTTCAGTCACTCAGTTGTGTCTGACTCTTTGTGACACCATGGACTGCAGCACACCAGGCTTCCTTGTCCTTCACTGTCTCTCAGAGTTTGCTCAAACTCATGTCTATTGAGTCAGTGATGCCACCCAACCATTTCATCATCCGTCACTCCCTTCTCCTCTTGTCCGCAATCTCTCCCAACATGAGGTTGTTTTCCAATGAGTTGACCTTTGTATCAGGTGGCCAAACTATTGGAACTTCTGCCTCAGCCTCAGTACCTGCAATGAACATTCAGGGTTGATTTCCTTTAGGATTGACTGGTTTGATTGCCTCGTTGTCCTAGTGACTCTCAATAGTCTTCTCTAGCACCACAGTTTGAAAGCATCAGTTCTTCAGTGCTCATCCCTCTTTATAGTCCAACTCTCACAGCCATACATGACTAATGGGAAAACCATAGCTTTGACTAGTTGGACCTTTGTTGGCAAATATCATCATAGCTTTTCTTCCAAGGAGCAAGCACCTTTTAACTTCATGGCTACATCAATCCTGGATGTTCATTGGAGGGACTGATGCTAAAGCTGAAACTGCAATACTTTGGCCACCTCATGCGACGAGTTGACTCACTGGAGAAGACTCTGATGCTGGGAAAGGTTGGGGGCGGGGGGAGAAGGGGACGACAGAGAATGAGATGGCTGGATGGCATCACCGACTCTGTGGACGTGGGTTTGAGTGTACTCCGGGAGTTGGTGATGGACAGGGAGGCCTGGCGTGCTGTGATTCATGGGGTCGCGGAGAGTCGGACACGACTGAGCGACTGAACTGAACTGAACAGTCAGTGTTCACAGTGATTTTGGAGCCCCTCAGAATAAAGTCTGTCACTGTTTCCATTTTTCCCCATCTATTTACTGTGAAGTGATGGGACCAGGTGCTATGATCTTAGTTTGTCAAATGTTGAGTTTTAAGCCAGTGTTTTTCATTCTCCTTTTTCATCTTCATCAAGAGGCTCTTTAGTTCCTCTTCACTTTATGCTGTTAGCATGGTGTCATCTGCATATCTGAGGTTATTGATATTTTCTCCCAGCAGTCTTGAGCTTTATCTAGTCGGGCATTTCTCATCATGTACTCTGCATAGAAGTTAAATAAGCAGGGTGACAATATATGGCCTTGACATACTCTTTTTGCAATTTTGAACCAGGCATGAGCTTTGTTGATTTTGGCAAAGCAACTTGGAACCCAAATTACAGTTTCAATTCAGTGTTCCTGATAAAAGGGATCTTGGGTCCCAGGTATTTGACAAACTACTAAATTATTTGCAAAATCTTACTTGCTCAGTGAACCCTGATACTTTACATGAAATGGAATTCACAAGCACAATAAAGCACTTCATTGTTTGGTACTATAAAGGGTATCCTCATTCAGTTTCGTAATCATTTGTCATTTGTCTGTAGCTTAAAATCATGTCATTTGTCTATAGCTTACAGAAAAACTTATTCAACAACCAGGAATTTTATCTATACTTTAAAGAAAATTTAATGGAAATGGCATAATAGTTAGCACACACTCTGGAACCAGTGTTTAAATCTTGTCTCTGCCATTTACTGACTGTAATGACAAAATTTTATAATTTTATAATTGTGACAAAATAATTCCGTTCTCTATGCATCAGTGGCACCCCACCCCTCATAAAATAGGGTCAAAGATAGTATGATTAAAAGAGATAATTAAAGTTAAGCATTTTGAAAAGTTGTTTTTGTTCAGTCGTCCAGTCGTGTCCGACTCTTTGTGACCCCATGGACTAAAGCACACCAGGCCTCCCTGTCTCTCACCATCTCCAGAAGTTTGCCCAAGTTCATGTCCATTGCATCATTGACGCCATCGTGCCATCTCATCCTCTGATGTCCTCTTCTCCTTCTGTCCTCAAGCTTCCCCAGCATCAGGGACTTTTCCAATGAGTTGACTGTTTGCATCAAGTGCCCAAAATACTGGAACTTCAGCTTCAGCATCAGTCTTTCCAATGAGTATTCAGGGTTGATTTCCCTTAAGATTGACTGGTTTGGTCTCCTTGCTATCCAAGGGACTTCCAGGAATCTTCTCCAGCACCACAGTTCAAAGGCATCAATTCTGTGGTGCTCTGCCCTCTTTGTGGTTCAGCTCTCACAACTGTACGTGACCACTGGGAAGATGATAACCTTGATTATACAGACCTTCTTGAGCAGAGTAATGTCTCTGCTTTTCAACATATTGTCTAGGTTTGTCATAGCTTTCCTGCCTAGAAGCAATTGTCTTCTGATTTCATGGCTGCAGTCACCATCCACAATGATTTTAGAGCCCAAGAAGAGGTAATCTGTCACTACTTCCACATTTTCCCCTTCTATTTGCTAAGAAGTAATGAGACCAGATGTCTGACTTTAGTTTTTTTTAATATTTAGTTTTAAGCCAGCTCTCTCACTCTCTTCCTTCACCATTAAGAGGCTCTTTGGTTCCTCTTCACTTTCTGCCATTACAATGGTATCATCTGTATAACTGAAATTGTTGATTTTCTCCCTCCAATTTTGATTTCAGCTTGTAACTCATTCAGACTGATATTTCTCATGGTGTGCTCAGCATATAGATTAAATAAACAGGGTGACAACAGACAGCCCTGTTGTACTCCCTTCTCAATCCTGAAACAATCATACAGGGCTCTAACTGTTGCTTCTTGACCCTAATACAGGTTTCTCAGGAGACAGGTTAGATGGGTCTGGTATTCCCATCTCTTTGAGAGCTTTCCACAGTTTGTTATGATCCACACAGTCAAAAGCTTTAGTGCAGTCAATAAAACAGAGGTAGATGTTTTTCTGGTACTCCCTTGCTTTCTGTCTGATCCAGCCAATGTTGGCAATTTGATCTCTGGTTCCTCTGTCTTTTCTAAACCCAGCTTTTACATCTGGACGTTCTTGGTTCACATAATGCTGAAGCCTAGCAAGCAAGATTTTAAGCATGACCTTACCAGCATGGGAGATGAGTGCAACTGTCCAACGGCTTGAACATTCTTTTGTACTACCTTTCCTGGGAATTGGGATGAGGATTGACCTTTTCCAGCCCTGTGGCCAATGCTAGGTCTTACAGATTTGCTGGCATATTGAGTGCAACATTATGATAGCATCATTCTTTAGGGTTTTGAATAGCTCTACTGGAATTCCATTGCATCCACTAGTTTTATTCACAGTAGTGCTTCCTAAGGCCCACTTGACTTCACACTCCAGAATATCTGGCTCTGGGTGACAGGCCACACCATTATAGTTATCCAGTTCATTAAGATCTTTTTTGTACAGTTCTTGCATGTATTCTTTTCATCTCTTCTTGATCTCTTCTGAGTCTACTAGGGCTCTAACATTTTCTGTCCTTTATTGTACCCATCTTTGAGTGAAATGTTCCTTTGATATTTCCAATTTCCCTGAAGAGATTCCTAGTCTTTCCTCTTATGTTGTTTTCCTCTATTTTTATGCACTGTTCATTGAAGAAGTCCTTCTTTTCTCTCCTTACTATTCTTTGGAACTCTGGATTTAGTTGGATGCACCTTTCCCTTTCTCCCTTGCTTTTGCTTCTCTTCTTTCTTCAGCTATTTGTAAAGCCTCTTCAGATAACCACTTTGCCTTCTCGCTTTTTTTTTTTTTCCTTTGGAATGGGTTTTTTCACTGCCTCCTGTACAATATTACAGAACTCTGTCCACATTTCTCCAGCCATACTATTTACCAGATCTAATCCCTTGAATCTATTTTTTCACCTCAACTGCATATTTATTGGGGATTAAAGTCATACCTGGCTGGCCTAATGGTCTTTCCCCACTTTTTTAGTTTAAGCCTGAATTTTGCTACAAGAAGCTGATGATCTGAGCCACAATCAGCTCCAGGACTTGTTTTTGCTGATTGCATATAGCTCCTTCATCTTGGACTACAAAGAATGTAATCAATTTCATTTCAGTATTGACCACTTGGTGATGTCCATGTGTAAATTCATCTCTCATGCTGGTGAAAAAAGGTGTTTGCTATGACAAGTGCACTCTTTTGGCAGAATTCAGTTAGCCTTTGCCCAACTTCACTTTGTTCTCCAAGGCCAAACTTGCCTATTACTACAGGTATCTCTTGACATCCTACTTTTGCATTCTAATCTCTGATGATGAATAGATCATCTTTTTCTTTGGTGTTAGTTCTAGGAGGTCTTCTCGGTCTCCATAGAACTTATCAACTTCAGCTTCTTCGACATTGGTGGTAAGGGCTTAGACTTGGATTACTGTGATGTTGAACGGCTTGCCTTGGAAATGAAACCAAGATCATTCAGTCATGCTTGAGGTTGCACCTAAGTACTGCATTTTGGACTCTTTTATTGCTTATGAGGGCTACTCCATTTCTTCTAAAGGATTTTTGCCCATTACACCTTTAAGCTTATAAGCCAACAAAATCAGTAAAAAAGGATTTTTTTTTTTTATCTCAAGTGGTTATCTGAAGAGGCTTTACAAATAGCATAATGGGCCTCTGAGTTAAATTTTCCCATTCCCATCCATTTTATTTCATTGATTCCTAAGATGTTGATGCTTATTACTATTTCCTGCTAGACCACATCCAATTTACCTTGATTCGTGGTACTAATACTCCAGGTTCCTATGCATTACTGTTTTTTGCAGCATTAGATTTTACTTTTATCGCCAGACACATCCATAACTATCATTTCCACTTTGGCCCAGTGGCTTCATTCTTTCTTGGGCTAGTAGTTGTCCTCCTCTCTTCCCCAGAAGCATATAGGACACCTTCTTACCGGGGGCGGGGGGGGGCTTATTTTTTGGTGTCATATCTTTTTGTCTTTTTATAAACTTCATGAGGTTCTCATGGCAAGTATACTGGGATGGTTTGCCATTCCCTCCTCCAGCAGCTGACATCTTGTCAGAACTCTCAACTGTGGCCCATCCATCTTAGGTGGCCCTATACGGCATGGCTCATAGCTTCATTGAGTTACAGAAGCCCCTTGACCATGACAAGGCAGTGATCTGTGAAGGAGACTTTGAACAGTACCTGGCCTTAAATTATCATTATTGTCCCGTATATAATATGTTTGAAAACAAAAGCTTACTAGAAGTTCTCTTTCAGAAGGATTATCCATCTTCTTCCTTTGTGGCATGTGTTTGTCTTCTCTTTGGCTGTTAAAATTTATTCACCAATGAAAATATAGCACCTCTTATGATCTCTTCTTTTTTTCTTGTCTTATTTCCTTAATAAACGTAACAATTTCTTACCTTTGTACAGTGCTTAATGGTTTGCAAGTCAGGTTCCCACATTTTTTGGCCAAGACAATGCCATAACTATTTATTGTACCATTTTTAAGATAGGCAAACTGAGATTCAGATGTTAAGTCACTTGCCTGGGGTCCACATTAAAATCCAAGTCCTTTTGTCACAAATCCTGCACTCTTTCCATATGTCAAATGGCTTCTTTATAAACAGCAAAATTCAGGAAATTATAAATTTCTATTTTTACACAACTCCAAGTAAAAGGATATAGCTAAAAAGGTGAATTCAGCCCAAGGCAATTTTCTACACAATAAAAATTAGAGGCTAAAGCTTTTGCCAGTGTTGTTCCTTTGGGTAATTCAATCTCCCAAACCCTGATGAGCCTAAAGCTTTTCTTATGAAGAGAACAAGTGAGTCTCTAGGTACCAATTTCAACATCATTCAAAGCAAACTTTCAAGATGTGCACAGTTTTTAAATATATGCCCATGTTTATATTATAAATTTAAAGTGCAAATTTCAGAGAGGTGTAATGTTTTCTAGGAGTTTGAAAACACTTGAAGCATCTGAAAGACCAGATTAATCTTTTCTTAAAAAAATCCTTTTTTACTGATTTTGTTGGCTTATAAGCTTAAAGGTGTAATGGCATCTGATTCTGTCATATCTGCTTCTTTTGTCATTTTGCATCCTTATGGCTTGTAAGGAGGGAACCTTGTAGCAGCAAAGTACATCAAAGTTAAGCTTTGAGAAATGATCCATACTGTATAGATAGGGGTTTTGTCCTAGAGGTGCTGAAATATGTCCAGTATCAACCTAAAACATGAGAGGAAGAGCTCACCAGCCTTGACCAAAAAGGAAGAGAACAAGATAAATTGGGAAGATAGCACTCAAGGGAAGAAGAGTGTAGAAGAAAGAAGGGATGCAACAGAAGTGGAACCCAGACATCCTACTGGAGGAATGAACCTATGGCTGAAAGCTGATCAGAGGCAACTGCAAAAAAGTGTTACGTATTCATTTCAGTACTCTCAATGCATTCATGAGTGGCTACTACTAAGACATTATTTTTCTACTACTAAGGTTTTTCTCTCTGGTAACAGAAGCAATCACTGTACCATGATTCGAGAAACTATGGAAGCTAACACAGGACAACAGAGGCATGGTTATTCCTGAGCATGAGATGAGAGAGAAGGGTACAATCATAACGGATTTGTTTAGGGTTGAAAAACTGGACAATGAATTCAGCAAAATTATTCCCTTAATTTTTTCAGTATAAGTGAGCCTATTTGTCAAATCCCTGAATGTCGGTGAAAACTGCTTGAAGATAGGTCATCAGGACATTAATAAGACAATGCTTCTAAGCACTTTCTGAACTCATGGATTCTTTGTTCCATCAAAACCTCCATTTGTATCTAGAGCATCAAAGTTTTGAAAACACAATTGAATAAATTACTTCTTCTTCAATACCTAAACCTCTACAAAACTAGGCCCTCACTCTTTCTGTATTCTTTGTTTCAAATACTTTATTTTTAATATAAATAGTACATAAAAACCAAAAGAACTTGAAAGCTAACAGATATGTTTTATTTGTCCCTTTGGGATTCATTGTTTCAGCCCATAAATCATACATGAAACAAAGCAGTTTCTTGAATATTAAAATATAGACACCATGAATAAGTCTAAATTTCAAATATAAACTCTTTTATCCAATTACCTGCTGTGGCCAGAAAGACTTGAGGCTGAGTGCTCTCAGCTCACCCCACCGCATGGAAGAGCACTCCCACCTTCATGCAGAGGCTTAAGTCTGGTAAAAGGAGGTGGCCTAAGACACAGAGTGGAACAGCTTCTGATCTTTGGTTGTGCAAGTGCTCAGTTACAGTTTGGGGAAACTGCTTCTTGGAGCTGTTTACTCTTTCTCCCTTTCCCAGGACCTCAGGGGACCCAGTCCTTGAGACTTAGGAGAGTCTCCAGGGTTGCCCACTGAGGTGTACTGCCCTAGGAAGCCTGCTCACAACCTGTATGCAGCAGCCAACTTTTGACCTGTAGCACAGACAGGCTGAAATGGCAAGATTATCACATATTGGCCTGTGTGGTAACTAGCTCTCTCTTTTTCAAGGTAACATGTTTCCCAAAGCTGAATTGTCATATATAAACTTCATTTCTTAAAGCCTGATTTCAGGAGTAAAGACAGAATGAAATAAAAATGTAAGGTATGATTCTTCATGAAAACATGGGGACAGGAATGGAGATAAGAGCAATATTGAAAATTCCTGCTCTTCCTTTTAACCATTTGACCCTCTTCTGTGTGACTCTCTTACCAGAGCTACTTTGATAGCAATTCAGTTGATAGATTCAAATTGTATTTTTACTCTCCATCTTTCAAAGAAGATGGTGACAAGCCAAGTTTGTTGAAAGACAGGTGGAGAAGATTGTGGGGAATAAAAGAAAAGAGAAAATTGAGGTCTAAATTCCCAACTGCTGTGTAATTGAGCATTAGCCACATATTGTTTGTGTAATTTTATGCCAAGAGCCCAGATGGGGGTGTGGGACACAGTTTAAGGGGGTGCTGGACTTGTTCTTAATAATATTTTTCTTCTTGGCATGGACAGTCTAACCAAACAGAGAATGTTTTGGCTAATTAGAAGTATCAGGATATTTCCAGGAAGTGAAAGGTAAATCAGTACCTCGTGTGATTGTGGGAGGGAAGGAATCCGGCTGGATGAAGCAGAGCAACTGAGAAACCCCACCCTTTGGTGATGGACTGGCAGGTTCCAGAGGGACACATTCTGTGAGCTGGGAATGCATCCAGCAGCGATGATGGTGGTTTCAAACAGGCTCACTCTAATTGGCAGACCCACTGAGCCAGAAAGAAAGGCCCACATAAGGCAGTTGCATCCCACCCCTGTTAGGAAGCAGCTGCAGTCTCTACCTCATAGCATGTGCCACGTGGGCTTTAGATCCAGGTGGCAACTGCACATGGGGAAGCTGCAGAGATTAAACTATTGTTGCCGCTGACTCAGAGAGGCCATATCACTGTATGGTTTTAGATGGTAGTGTTTTAGACTCTAGGGAAAATCCATTCAAAATGGAGATTGGGCCTAATTTCTTTGTCTTAGTGAATATGCTTTTTTCCTCTCTCTCTTTTAAGAAGCTGCAGATAATTGTCAGTGAAAAGCCAAGTGGAGTTTCTATTCTACTAAGTCATATTTAGCATCAGTCCTTCCAATGAACACCCAGGATTGATCTCCTTTAGAATGGACTGGTTGGATCTCCTTGCAGTCCAAGGGACTCTCAAGAGTCTTCTCCAGCACCACAGTTCAAAAGCATCAATTCTTCGGCTATCAGCTTTCTTCACAGCCCAACTATCACATCCATACATGACCACTGGAAAAACCATAGCCAGCTGGGAAGGATTGGGGGCGGGAGGAGAAGGGGACGATGGAGAATGAGATGGCTGGATGGCATCACCGACTCGATGGACATGAGTTTGAGTGAACTCCGGGAGTTGGTGATGGACAGGGAGGCCTGGCGTACTGTGATTCATGGGGTCGCAAAGAGTTGGACACGACTGAGCGACTGAACTGAACTGAAGTCATATTTAAATGGAATTTATTGGCTTTACCAACATCTCAGAGATTCCTGAAAACCTGATCCAACGTTCACATCCTTGAGGAACAACCTGGACCAGGGCATGGGGCTGTTAGACAAGTGGATGAGTCAGAAGAGCAGCAACGTGTTCAGAGGAAAAGTCATGTTCTCCCCTTGGATGGAGAACCACTGGGGTAGAGAGAAGAAAAAGGCCAAAAGAGAGTGGAAACAAGCCACTATTATTGGCAAAATCTCTTTGAGTCCAGGAAAATTGAAACTTCGGGACCAGAGAAAAGGGAGACTATAGGTCACTGGCAGTGCAAATAATCATGACAGGAACAGATAAACAAAATTAAACAACATGAATTAGAAGAAGTAGAAGAGGCAATTTATTTTAAGGATTTTAGAAAGTTTCAGGAAAATTCAGAGAGAAATGCAGTTGGGTCTCAGTAATAACTGGAATCAGAAGGTAGGGATCCAATTGCTTTATTTTGTTGAGTAGAATTCTCTTTTTCTGTTTCTAAGGCAGCACAGAGCTAAGTTTGTGCTTAGAAAGTCAGTGGGAGTTGCTAGTAGAGTGTGGACTGTGTCCCTAACCTTTTCTTCTAAGTTTGTTTCGTTGTCTGTTTCCCTGAGGTCATTGCTGTGGAGCCACATAACAGTGGGACCCAAGCAGCAGAAGATATTCTCTGGTTTACATTTTACAATCTAAGTGCCCAGAACCAGGCTAAGTTATATTTGTGAGATCCAGTTACAAACAATCTAAGAAAGACAGTGATTGTCCAGTTTGGACAAGGTGGCCACCCTTAGACAACAATCATGCCCGTGATGGGCACAGCTTGGGTCAGGTACCCAGGCCTGGACCTGTGGCCAAGAGGGCAGAATCAGGCCAGACTGACACTATCGTTCCCGTGGTAACTGTGCAAATGAGGGCAAAAGGGACAGTCCCCAGAAGAAGAGAAGTTCTTGGCGGTAGAGTTTAGGAGGATTCAGCCCACAGCTCTCTCCATGCTGGAAGGGAGACATGATGGGATCAGATCTCTATTTCCATGTCCTTAGCTTCCTTGGGACTATCATGTTCTGATCTGATTTTTCCAAAGTGGCAAAATGAACTGTCATCAAGGTGAATTTGGAGTTCCTGTCATCTTGGAAAAGAGGTGGGAGGTTGAAGAAATCTTAGGGAAAAAAAAGAAAGCAACTCTGTATCTTTTTTTTTTTTTTTTAAGTAAATCTTCTGGAGTCTTCTGACCCAATTGAAACAACTCAGGACTTACTTGACCTCTGTTTATTGATAAAGTGTAAAAGTTAAAGATGTAAGTTAAAGTGTAAGATATGGGTTTGAGTCTTGGTTATGTTACATTGTTACTGTATGACCCAAGGTAGACTACCACACCTTGGTTTTTTCATGTATAAAATGAGGATAAAAATGAAATCACCCATCTAGTGTTGTGAGAAAATATGTATTACAGGCTTACTATAGTGTACATGACACAGGAAACATTAGCTATTATGGTTTATACCACTTGAGTTTTCATTCAACAAACTCATAATATACAACCTTCAATAATAGCTATTAGTACCTTTCTCCTTTTTCAGAGATTATAAACTCTGTGGGGTTAGGAATCACGTCTTATTTGTTATCTGTCTGCTTCACAGGCTTCCTACAGTACTCCCATAGCAGAAGCTCACTAAATATTGACCGAATCAATGACAAGTGAATGATGAGTGGGCTGGTCGGCCCTGTGTGTACTTTCCACTGTTTCCTTGGGGCTCTGCAAACAGGCAGCATCATATGGTAATATAAATGGGACACACATTGTGAGCTGATATCTTTCACAATTACAGATGAATTAGTTCCATTAATTTGTTCATTTATTTAACAAATATTTGTTGAATGTTTACCAGTATTCCAGATATGAGTAAATTTCTGATTATATAGAGAATTCCTGCTGCCATAGAATTTACATGAAATAGCATATACCAGTACAGGATTTTCATGACCTTGCATGCAAACTCTTTAGTCCTGGATAATAACTTCTGTTTGATTCCATCTGCCTCACTTGTTGGTGACCTCCTTAAAGACAGGAGTCATATATTTTATCTCTGTGCCTAGTTCAGTGATTTTTACATAACAGGATTCAATAAATGATGAACCAATGAATGAATACATGAATGAATGATTTCCTGGAATCTTTTCCAGGCCCCTAGAGAACCCTGACAACCTTTGCAATATATTTATTCTTTACTGAATCTCCAGATCCTTTGGGTAAGACAGAAACAGCAGTGAGTTTTACAGGTGGGCCCTTTGAGCCTTCCAAGTCCTGCCTGACAACTTGAGTGATAGAAATGCCCATGGTCCCTGAGGCAATCAGAACAAAACAAAGCAACACCTCACAGTAGAATAAAATTTGATTTTAAGAAAATGCCTCCTGCTCTAATCATTCAATATTCTCTCTTCTTAGAGAAGAGATATACCTTCTTTCTTCCAACGTTACCTCTTTGCCTCTGAGCTCAAACTTATGTTATTAATCATTTGGAACCGTTGTTTCCATGGAGATGCCCTAGCAATTTCCCAAGCAGAGCAGCAGTTTGGGACACTTCTGTTCACTTGTGTTGAAGACACAACTGATTTGACAAATACCATATTTTTAAGATGATTTTAAGCAGATTTTAAGACTGTGACATAATATAAATTTATTTTTTAAATTCAATTTAAATAAAATGCTGGACAACTAGTAGATTATCCCTATTCTTCCAAGAAAAAATAATAGACAATAATAATTGGATTATTTAAAAACTAACTTGTAAATGAAGAATGCGGTTTTATTAGAATTTTTATGGAATACATGCTTGTTTTGAAAACACTGGAAAGCACACAGAAAGAACAAAATTTAGATTTCTGTTTAAGATGGCAGATTTAGCAAGGATTACAGCCTTTTTCTCTTAACCCAAAATGCCCCAGACAGCTGAAGAAAGTAATACCTACAGCTACCATCATTCTGTCTCCACATCTGGGGTCCAAAGTTATCAGAGATATCTTACTGAATTTAATGTTGAATAAGCCATATCACTTACACACACTGCATTTTAAAATGATTGATCCATAAGAGTTAAGTATATTTAGTATCTACTTCATTAACAAATTCCTTTTCCTCTGATTTCAGGAAAAACAAAATATTTTTCTAAAACCAAGAGCAATTGCATAAGACTGCCACCAAATGATATTTTCTTCATGTGATTTATTTATTTAGCAACCATTTATGTAGCTAGGTGCCATTCTAAGTACTTTAGAAATATTAATTACTTGAATTTTTATAACAACCTTAAAAGGTTTAGACTATTATCTGCATTTTATAGCTGAGGAAACTGGGGTCATTACAAGATTGACTAAATAGGAGAGCTAGTAAATGGGTACTTTTGTAACACATTTATACTGCACAGACAGTTTCTGGACTCTTTCACCCTGAAGAGGTACAATTCTTGACCATTCCCTCTCCTGCCCCAAGGACATAGAACTATTATCTGAAACACTTTATTTTTATAAAAGTTTGGAAATTACTATTTGTCTATAATTTATCTTCAAATACTTCAGCATCTACAGACAAGCACATTATCATTTACTCCATAGGCAGTTTAAGCTTCAGATGTAGGAATAATCAGTTGGTTGATTTGAAGATTACACTGCAGGAGTGGTCTACTAGTTGTGTCTCAAGGGCCACACTCAAGCTAAGACAATTGCATTGGATCTTTATCCAGGGCCCACTTAACAACCAAGGCTTGACTAATTGACATGACAAATGACATACACAGCTATATTATTGATGAAAATAATGGCTTATCAATTAAATTGATAAATGTTAGAAATGAACTTTCACTAATGAAATTACAGGTATTTAATATATGTGTACTGGCTTAGGTATTTTATTTTATTTGGCTTAGGTATTTCAGAAATAATTCCAGCCCTTGCTTGAAGAGAATATAAGACTCTTGCAAGCCTGGTAGATTGTCCTAGATTTGTTCTAGATTCAGCCAGTGCATATAAGGATTTTTGATGGGCAGATACCAATTATAAAGTGACAAAACTCCTGCCTCTGGAATCTTGTCCTGAATGTTTCAAGTGACTCTTCATGTGAAGTGGCACAAAGAACAATGACAGAGCTGGGACTTCACTGAGCTTAAAGGATGTGCTTAATTAACCACATTGGGCTTGGATACTACAGCATATTTGTTCAGTAAATGTTGACCTGCATGCAAAATGTGACCGGTATGCAAAAGGTCTGATACTTGATTCCATTAGTAGTAAGTTTTAACCTCATTGTAGTGAGGACATTGGGGAGTAGCTACCTCCCAGATACTTCAAATTTCTTTTGAGTCTACTGTTACTATCAAAAAAGAACCTCAGAGCTGTGCATGGAGAGATGATCTAAGGACAGTTCACAATAGGCAAACAGAAGGTAATTATGGAACAAAACTGGCAACAAATCTGGACTCTGATATTCCTAAGCCCATTGGCCATTTCCGGCCTCAGGGTTTCTCTTACTTCTTGTTCTCTCCCTAAACTCAAGCTGATTCCCATGTCTCTATACTCTACACACGTCTTTATCTCTCTGAGCATTTGGCAGAAAGGATTGTCGCTTTATTACCAGAACAATGCTTCTTCCATTAAAATATTTTTCAGCAAATGGGTTGTTGTAATGATGTTGGCCTTCCTTGTCCCTTTCTTTATAATACAAAAATACCTATAGATTTGAAATATATTTATTTTCTTCTTTTTCTCTGTTATTAGACAGTTCAGTTCAGTCACTCAGTCATCTCCAACTCTTTGTGATCCTGCAGCACGCCAGGCCTCCCTGTACATCACCAACTTCCAGAGTTTACTCAAACTCATGTCCATTGAGTCAGTGATGCCATCCAACCATCTCATCCTCTGTCATCCCCTTCTTCTCCCACCTTCAATCTTTCCCAGCATCAGGGTCTTTTCAAATGAGTCAGTTTTTCACACCAGGTGGCCAAAGTATTGGAGTTTCAGGTTCAGCCTCAGTACTTCCATTGAATATTCAGGACTGGTTTCTTTAGGATGGATTGGTTGGATCTCCTTGCTGTCCAAGGGACTCTCAAAAGTCTCAGAATCTTTTCCTGTGAGTCAACTTTTCGCATGAGGTGGTCAAAGTATTGGAGTTTCAGCTTTAGCATGTGTCTTTCCAATGATCACCCAGGACTGATCTTCTTTAGAATGGACTGGTTGGATCTCCTTGCAGTCCAAGGGACTCTCAAGAGTCTTCTCCAGCACCACAGTTCAAAAGCATCAATTCTTCGGCGCTCAGCTTTCTTCACAATCCAACTCTCACATCCATACATGACCGCTGGAAAAACCATAGCCTTCACTAGACAGACCTTTGTTATGCTGTCTAGGTTGGTGATAACTTTTCTTCCAAGGAGAAACATATTTTAATTTCATGGTTGCAGTCACCATTTGCAGTGATTTTGTAACCCCAAAAAATAAAGGCTGTCACTGTTTCCACTGTTTCCCCATCTATATGCCATGAAGTGATGGGACCAGATGCCATGATCTCAGTTTTCTGAATTTTGAGTTTTAAGCCAACTTTTCACTCTCCTTTTCACTTTGATCAAGAAGTTCTTTAGTTCTTTGCTTTCTGCCATAAGGGTGGTGTCATCTGCATATCTGAAATTATTGATATTTCTCCCAGCAATCTTGATTCCAGCTTGTGCTTCATCTAGTCCAGCATTTCTCATGATGTACTCTGCATATAAGTTTAATAAGCAGGGTGACAATATACCTTGACATACTCCTTTCCGAATTTGGAACCAGTCTGTTGTTTCATGTCCAGTTCTAATTGTTGCTTCTTGATCTATAAAGCAGAAGTAGATGCTTTTCTGGAACTCTCTAGCTTTTTAGATGATGCAGTAGATCTCTGGCAATTTGATCTCTGGTTCCTCTGCCTTTTCTATAATGAGCCAGCCCAGGTAAATCTTTGAAGTTTGCAAATTTTATCTTTTGAGCTGTGCCTGAAAGGACTCTCTTCACAAGATGCCAGGACTGCTCATCTGCCCCGTCCTAAAGAGTTCTTGAGGAATTCTGTGACAACGGTGTTCCCAAGTTATTGATTGACAGGCTTTTGAATAAGGAACAAAAGTGGGAAAACAAGTGGCTTCCAGACCCCTACATCTAACAAATGTTTATTGAGAAACCCCTACTTCTTACTGCGTACATGCCAGCAGGTGAATATATAAAAATTTAAATCCAAAATCTGCCCTCAGGAGTAAACATCAGAGGGTGACTAATGGTCATTTCTTCATAGCCAATGTTTCCCTCTCTGTTGTTCACTTTGCCACAGAGTTTAAAAGAGCAGAGGCTATTACCCCAGCAAAGTTAGCCTGGGCTAAAGGAAATTTCTTAAAAGATGTGCACTATATAAATTCTAGGAACAGAATGCATTTGGTTCTGCCCATGAAAAAAAAAAAAAAAACTTATCTTCTAAATCATCTTCCTCCTAAGTAACTGTTGGGGAATGTACAGCATATCTAAAACAGAGCTTTTTATTTGAAAAAAAAATTGCGTTTACTCCCTAAAATTACATATGATATCCCACTGGCAGGGCACTGCCCCAACAGGCAGAGAGCACAGTCAGCCGTGTTGACAAAGCTGTTTCTCCTTCACTCAGTCTGCAGTGGCCCAGCTGGAAGGCTTCAGCTCCCTAACTGATTGCAGTTAAGTGCTGAATGCAAAGTCTTCTGGGAATTGGCACCTCCTTGAACCTGTCTCATGTTTTGATTACAGAGACCAAAAATAGGTAAGCAACTGTGGAGCTCCAGGTAGGAGGCACTGCAGACAGAAGGCATTTGTTATGGCCCTGAGAGAAGGCAATCTTAAGAGATGTGAGTTCTAACTCCAGCCCCATCACAGCCTGTGGTTTTGTGTTTTGGGGAGAGTGAGGGAGTGGAGGGAGTCAGGAGCAGAGGGGCTGGTAATTTGTGTGAGGCAGAGGGGTTTAGGGAGAAATACTATGTGCCCATAAATTTCACAGGGGTTTGAAGTCTATCAAGTGAGAAAAAACTTGTGAATTCTTCCTAAATATTTAAAATACCTTTTGCTATTCAAATGTAAGATGTCATTGCAGCAAGAATATGTCAACTGCTTTGGGAAAAAATGGCGTTCATAGAAAAGCACTATAGCTAGGTGGTTATTATTATTGTTTAGTCGCTGAGTCATGTGCAACTCTTTTACAACCCCCTGGGCTATAGTCTGCCAAGGCTCCTCTCTGTCCACGGTACTTACCAGACAAGAATACTGAGGTGAGTTGCCATTTCTTTCTCCACTCTATAGCTATTTAAGTGATCTTTAAATACCTCAGTATGTAGCTTCTATACCACCTTGAGTGTTTTCCTTCTGCCAGACTTTTGTTCCCCCTGAATTTCTATAAATAAGGTCTCTAGTTTACAGTAGCCATTCCTGGTCTTCTCTTGTCCATCCAATTGTAAGTTAAAATACTGTGTATAGAATGCCGCAAGTATCTATTGTCCATTTCTTCATTTTTCTTTTCTTTCCCTATTCCTTTTCTTTCCTGTACACCTTCTAGTCCCTTAAAAAAATGGAATAGTACAAAATGAGCAGAGAATTTGAAATAAATTTGAATTCTGTTTCTTCTAGTTTAATAACATTATCTAATTTCTCTGAACTTCAGACTTTTCACCTAAAAAAAAAAATTAGTAAGAATGATCATACCTATCTTGCTTGTTGCAGTGAGGCCTACAACATATGAAAGTCTCTGGAGGCAATGCTTGGTCCAGCACTGGTTTGATACTACCTTCTCCTGTTCCCATTCCCACCATCTATTTGTACCCTTCTGATCTGTTGAACAGTTGCTTATCATCTTAAGGAGCGCTGAGATTTTCTAAACTTGACCCCTCAACCCCAGATTAAGAACATCTCTTCCAAATCTCATTTTTACAGGTGAGAGGAATTCCTGTATATATAAAGTGGTTGTATAGTTTGCTTCGTTCAACTCCAATAATAAAAATGTTTTCCAAAACCCATGTTGATCCTTTGGAAGAGTTACCTGACCAATCTAAGCTCAAATTTCAACAGCAGTCTTTTGTGGTGATTAAATGAGTCAGTACATGCAAACTGAGGGCTTCCCTGGTGGCTCAGATGGTAAAAGAATATGCCTGTAGTGCAGGAGACCTGGGTTCACTCCTGGTTTGGGGAGATCTGCTGCAGAAGGGAATGGTGTTTGACTGTATGGGTCACAACAAACTATAGAAAATAAATAAAGAGATGGGAATACCAGACCATCTTACCTGTCTCCTGAGAAACCAGTACACATATCAAGAAGCAATAGTTAGAACCAGATGTGGAAGAATTGATTGGTTCAAAATTGGGAAAGGAGGATGACAAGGCTGTGTATTGTCACTTTGATTAATTTCTTAAATGTATTTATTTATTTTAATTGGAGGATAATTACTTTACAATATTGTGATGGTTTTCACCATATATTAATATGAATCAGCCATGGGTACACATGTTTTGCTTCCATCCTCACCCTTGCTGATTTAACTTCTATGCAAAGTACATTATGTGAAATTCTTGGCTGGATGAATCAAAAGTAGGAATCAAAACTGCTGAGAGAAGTATCAACAACCTCAGATATGCAGATGATCACACTCTAATGACAGAAAGGAAAGAGAAACTAAAGAGCCTCTTGATGAAGCTGAAAGAAGAGAGTGAAAAAGCAGGTTTAAAACTCAACATTCAAAAAACTAAGATCATGACATCTGGTCTCATCACTTCACAGCAAATAGATGGGGAAAAAGTGGAAACAGTGACAGATTTTATTCTCTTGGGCTCCAAAATCACTGTGGATGGTGACTGAAGTCATAAAATTGAAATACACTTGCTCTTTGGAAGAAAAGTTAAGATAAACCAAGACAGTGTATTAAAAAGCCAAGATATCACTTTGCTGACAAAGGTCCATATAGTCAAAGTTATGGTTTTTCCAGTAGTCATGTATGGATGTGACAGTTGGCCCATAAAGAAGGCCAAGTGCTGAAGAATTGATGCTTTTAAATTGTGGTGCTGGAGAAGACTCTTGAGAGTCCCTTGGCTAGTGAGGAGATCAAACCAGTCAATGCTAAAGGAAATCAACCTTGAATATTCATTGGAAGGACTGATGCTAATCTGAAGCGCCAATACTCTGGCCACCTGATGCAAAAAGCTAACTCATTGGAAAATATCCTGATGCTGGGAAAGATTGAGAGCAGGAAGAGAAGGGGACAATAAAAGATAAGATGGTTGGATGCATTACCAACTCAATGGATATAAGTTTGAACAAAGTCCAAGAAATAGTGAAGGACAGGAGAGCCTGGCATGATGCAATACATGGAGTCTCAAAGCACTGGACATGACTTAGCAACTGAACAACAACAACAACATGTAAACTATTCAAAGTATCAGCATATAGTAAGCATTCAATAAATATGAATATCTAGTAGCAGTAGTAGTGATTATAGCATTTATTGAGTACCAAAGAACTTTCAATATAGTGATGTCCCATCTCTAGCATTTTGGGATGACAAAAAAATACTTTTGTTGTTGTTTGATAGCTATTGTCTAATACTGTACAGCACAGGGAACACTGCTCAATGTTATGTGGTAGCCTGGATGCAAGGGAAGTTTGGGAGAGAATCCAGTTCAGTCCCTCAGTCGTGTCTGAATTTTTGCAACCCCATAGACTGCAGCATGCCAGGCTTCCCTGTCCATCACCAACCCCTTGGGCCTTGTTCAAACTCATACCTATTGAGTCAGTGATATCATCCAACCATCTCATCATCTGTCATTCCCTTCTCCTCCTAACTTCAATCGTTCCCAGCATCAGAGTCTTTTCTAATGAGTCAGTTATTCCCACCAAGTGGCCAAAGTATTGGAGCTTCAGCTTCAGCATCAGTCCTTCCAATGGATATTCAGGACTAATTTCCTTTAAGACTGACTGATTTGATCACCTTTCAGTCCAACAGACTCTCAAGAGTCTTCACCAACACCACAGTTCAAAAGTATCAATTCTTCAGTGCTCAGCTTTCTTTATGGTCCAACTCTTACATCCATACATGACTACTGGAAAAAACGTAGCTTTGGCTAGATGGACCTTTGTCAACAATGTCTCTGCTTTTTAATATGCTGTCTAGGTTGGGCATAGCTTTTCTTCCAAGGAGCAAGTGTCTTTTAATTTCATGGTTGCAGTCACCATCTGCAGTGATTTTGGAGCCCAAGAAAATAAAGTCTATCACTATTTCCATTGTTCCCCCATCTATTTCCCATGAAGTGATGGAACTGGTTGGTTCTATAAGGGTGGTGTTATCTGCATATCTGAAGTTATTGATGTTTCTCCTGGCAAACTTGATTCCAGCTTGTGCTTCATCCACCCCTGCATTTCACATGATGTAGTCTGCCTATAAGTTAAATAAGCAGGGTGACAATATACAGCCTTGATGTTCTCCTTTCCCAATTTGGAACCAGTCCATTGTTCCATGTCCAGTACTAACTGTTGCGTCTTGACCTGTACATAGATTTCTCAGGAGGTGGTAAGGCGGTCTGCTATTCCCATTGCTTTAAGAATTTTCCAGTTGGTTGTGATCCACACAGTCAAAGGCTTTGGCATCGTCAATAAACCAGAAGTAGATGTTTTCTGGGAGAGAATGGATGCCTGTATTTGTCTAACTGAGTACCTTCATTGTTCACCTAAAGCTATTAACCTTATTCATCAGCTATGTTGTTGTCCAGTTGCTCAGTCATGTCTGACTCTTTGAAAGGACTGCAATATGCCAGGCATCCCTGTCCTTCACCATATCCCAGAGTTTGCTCAAATGCTTTCCATTGAGTTGGCAATGCCATCCAACTATCTCATTCTCTGTTGTCCCCTTCTCCTTCTGCCGTCAATATTTCCAAGCATCAAGGTCTTTTTCTAATGAATCGGCTGTATGCATCAGGTGGCCAAAGTATTGGAGCTTCAGCTTCAGCATCAGTCCTTCCAATGAATATTCAGGGTTGATTTCCTTTAGGATTGACCGGTTTGATCTCCTTGCTGTTGAAGGGATTCTCAAGAATCTTCTCCAACAACACAGTTCAAAAGCATCAATTCTTCAGCCCTCAACTTTATTTACAGTCCAACTCTCACATCCATACAAGACTACTGGAAAAACCATAGCTTTGACTATACAGACCTTTGTCAGCAATGTCTCTGCTTTTTAATATACCCCTGTACAAAAAAAGAAAACAGTTTAAAAATAATTAAAGCTATTATCTACATCTACAATGTAATACCTCATCTTAAAATAAAATTCTAAGAGAGAGAAAGCAAGAGAAGTTACAGGGAAAGTTCATGTGGCTAAAAGTCAAGACAACCAGGTTTTAATCAGTACTCACTGGAAAAGAGTCTGATGCTGGGAGGGATTGGGGGTGGGAGGAGACAGGGACGACAGAGAATGAGATGGCTGGATGGCATCACCGACTCGATGGACATGAGTTTGAGTGAACTCCGGGAGTTGGTGATGGACAGGGAGGCCTGGCGTGCCGTGATTCATGGGGTTGTGAAAAGTCGGACACGACTGAGCGACTGAACTGAACTGAACTTGCTGTGTGACCCTAGCCTTGCCATTTGGGGTGTTTTAACGACACGACTGAGCAACTGAACTGAACTGAACTGAACTGAATCATTTTATCAACTATCTCTTGAAGATACATTTTAGCTCCAACACTTCATAAATCTATATTCTATGTCAGTGCCTATGCAGTGAGGGGAGGCATTGATGGAGCTCAGAGAATCTACCTCTTTACTAGTGCTTCACAGTTGGCTGACTTCCTCGAACCTGACACTGGGAAAAGAAACTCAGAACATTTTAATTTATGGCCCAGACTAAAAGTACTCTTAATTAAAATTTAGAAGCCAGTTCCACATGCAATTTTTGGAAGTAAGCCCAGAAGAAAATAGAGATTATGGCAAAACCAAATAAACCTATAAAAGTTTAAAAAATAGTTGAGAAATCAGTGCATACCTATGTAAGCCAAGGTAAAGGTCATTTGGGCATAAAAGAGGGTACAATAAACTGACTCCAGCATGCAGCCCTGGCTCAACCTTAACCCTCTGAGTGGTCAAAGAAACATACATAATCAATGACTTTATTTTTTACTTTGTAGAGTTATCGATGGACAGGAAAATACGACAAAACTTGGAGGGATAGGTTTCTTAGAGAGAGTTCTCCCTATGGGCAATATGAGGAAACTTTTGAGCAATAAATATGTATGTTGTCTTGATTTCAGTGGTGGTTGTATGGGTGTGCATGTCAAAATTAATCAAATTTTACACTTAAAATCAGGCCATGTATAGCATGTTTGTAACACAATAAAGTTGTTTAAAAATTTTAGGACAACTACTGAAATCACCTAATTCTTCATGATTTTATTCATCTGTTTTCCTGGGGACCCTTTGAGAGGTTTAGCTCTGGTCTGAAATACAACTTAAGCATCACTGGGTCCCTGGATAAATTGCATCTCAATAGCAACCTACTTCATCTCAGGTAGTAACAAGAGCAGTGTCCTTCACCTTTGCACAAAGTGATCCTCCTTTCCCAAGAGACTGTTTTGTGCTTGACTCCTCCTGGCTCACTGTGGTATGTTGGTGATTGAATGTGTCTTTGCTGACCTCAAGAACCATACCAAAAATAAAAGGACCAACAGTAGAAGCAACCAGAATATAATTCATAGACCTTGATACCAGTAAAAATAATAAAAAGAAAAGCATTAAAAGAAGAGGGATATCAAAAGAAGCCATAGTGGGGTACCTAAACTTACTCAGATTTTGTGGATGTAATTGACTGTGAGGAACCCTACAGTGCAACAGCTTAGAAACTCCACTTGACAAAGTTCTGCAGAAAGTAGCAGCAAGGCTGAGGAGCAAGGTAATTTTATTTTATAGTTATATAAAACTGAATGTAATTCAGCATTGGGATAGTTCTTTGTTTAATGATTGTTGAGAAGCCTTGTAAATATGTATGAAGCATATGCTTTTCATTATGAGAGGAACTAATGAAAGAATGCATGTGAATGAGCTTTGTAAAGTATAAAGCATGTGTAACACTAAACACTAAATATCCATTAGTACATCTCAGAAGAACTAATGATTATGAACAAAATGTATCTTGATGATATAGAAGGCATAAGTAGCAGAAAATAGAAATCAAAATGTATCTGAATATCTTTATAGAGTTTATTTCTGGGACATTTAAAGAAGAATCACATGAGTCAAAGAGCTTCCAAGGAATAATATATTAACAGTCTTTGTAAACTGTAAGATATCACACAAATGTTTATTTTGAGTCATGTTTATGTTATTGTTGTATTCCTTACCATTTTGACTTCTATATAAGGTTATAAGTATGGCTCCATGGTGCAGCCTGAGGGGTAAGCATCAACCTATAACAACTCTGAATATTAAACATATGTTATATTGATCAAATCAGAAGCTGCTCTTCTGAAAAAGGGACCATTTGATTTGCCTCTAGACCAAACTGAAGAATTCATGTATCAGAGCAGCTCCAACTTATTTTATGCTGCAATGAATTAAAGATAAATTAACATTAAGCCCTTGACTGGCCATGCTGTCTTAAAGGAACTCCTCTCCTCCCACATCTAATAATGTGATGATCCAGCACTCGCTGATGAGAATACCATCTCCTTAACCACAATGGTTAATTCATGTATGGGCACATAATCCAGGCTGGGTCAATAAGCATCATACCTGAGCTTTTGATATTATGGATAATTAAGTGTTCCCTTTTCACTAGGGCTGATGCTGCTGCTAAGTCACTTCAGTCATGTCCGACTCTGTGCAACCCCATAGATGGCAGCCCACCAGGCTCCCCTGTCCCTGGGATTCTCCAGGCAAGAACACTGGAGTGGGCTGCCATTTCCTTCTCCAATGCATGAAAGGGAAAAGTGAAAGTGAAGTCGCTCAGTTGTGTTCTACTCTTAGAGACCCCATGGATTGCAGCCTACCAGGCTCCTCCATCCATGGGATTTTCCAGGCAAGAGTACTGGAGTGGGGTGCCATTGCCTTCTCCGTCCCTGGGGCTACTAACGTTATAAGCCTGAAGCTGCTGGTAACTACCATGAAAAGAATAATTTATTTCAGAATGAAGCCAATATGCAGAAAGGAAAGCCAGTATAGATAGAGATGGATAAATGTCCCTCTGGATTCAATCACCCCCAAAGTCAGATGCATCTTTGCCTTTTGCAAGAGCATAAGTCAATAGTAATTCATTTTTTTGAATGAATAGGAACTGAGTTCTGCCACTTGCAACTAGCAAGTGCTTATCAATATTATGGGAAGGATGTAAGATGCAGGTCTCTCACAAGCTGTGAGTTTTACCACTGAGGCCATTTCGAGGCCATTTCATCCAGTTCTATTCCTACCCAATATCAAGGAAAAACTAGCTTTTAGAACAGTAGTATTTACCTTCAATAATCTTAAATGTTTTGACCACAAATTTAGGGCTAGAAGAGTTTAAAACTGCCTTCAACCACTCTTAAAGAGAGAAGCCTAGTAGAAATTCTGGAACAAGGCATATTTCAATGCCTTCTTTTTTGGACAAAATGCAAAATACAAGGTGGTATATATTAGCTTAGGTGACTTTTAGTTCTGTTTATTCAGACTAGCAAATGAAGTTACTCATCTATGTTGACTAAGTCTGTCTTACGACATTTAAAAGTGAAAGTTGGCAATATTTTGCTGTAAATACTCTAAAGATTTATACACCAATCCAGTCATACTTACAGTCACTATAAAGATGATTTCTGGGACCAGGCTGGGGATCAGGAAGGCTGGTCTATGCATGTAATTATCATCTACACAATGAGGAGCAGGAGAAAAGTTAAAAACTTCCTACATTTCCTTATTGTGTTAAAGGAGCCTCTAAAATAATTACACAGAAATCATATCCCAATACAGCAAAATTTTTATCCCTCTGGAATAGATACATAAAAAATAGAGTCCAGTATGTTGTTCATCTCACAAATTCTCCAAATAAGAAATTCTTTTAAATTTTTTTGGTAAGTTGTCCATGTTTTAACCAAGAGGGAGCCCACATCCTTGTCATACTTGATCAAGAAGAAATATTCAAGTTAATTTATGCTACAGAAATCTCACTGGTATAGATTTTACTGGAATCAATTTTTCAGAGAAGAAATTAAAATAGTTTTTCTAATCAATATAAATTCTTAGGCCTAAAACTTTCTTGAATTTAGAAAATGTAAACTACTCTTTGAATACAAATTAAACTCCTTGACAGTAGGTTGTGAAATATGTACTATGCATACATATGAAATACACATACACACATGAATTTGTAAGAATAATTGACATCTACAGTCTACTTAGATTTACTTATCTGTGTTTACCTCTGGGTCTTCATCAATTTCTCCCATTGTTCTCTCTCAGTAAGAAATAAAAACATGAGCATTTGCCTATAGTCAATTCTTTATATTCCATCCATTGCACTTTTCTCAATCAACTATTTTTTTGCTGCTATAATTCAATATTCAACCATAAGGTTATTTTCTGTGTTGCAAAATGAGTGACCCTGTTCTACCACTTCTTAAAGTTCCAAACTAATTTGACAGCTTTTAAAATAATGAAATAGACAGTTTTCTAAGTGACTGACCAATTATTCGCATTAAGGTAACTTCCAAACATGATATATGCTGAACAAAATGCAGCCTTGAATTTCTTCCATTATAAACACATTTTAAAAGTAGGGAAATAAAATTATGAACTATAAGGTAAAATACTCAGGGGAAAATGAGGATTGCCTTTGAGATTGTTAGAGGTCAACAAGGAGAGGTAGTAAATGACATGAGTCCCAAAGCAGGTGGATTTTAGGAATGAAAGAACAAAGAAGACATCTAGCCCATCTCTAGACCCAGTGAGGCTTGTCCTTCAGTTCTAACTGGAAGGAACACTTCAAAAGAAAAAGT
The DNA here is from genome assembly GCF_049115385.1 of Moschus berezovskii. Lineage (NCBI taxonomy): Eukaryota > Metazoa > Chordata > Mammalia > Artiodactyla > Moschidae > Moschus > Moschus berezovskii. Next base: position 23,506,024 of record NC_142473.1, read on the forward strand.
TTTGAAGATGAGAGACAACTAACCCAATTTTAAAATGAGCAGAGGATAGGAATACACATTTCTCCAAAGAAGATATACAAATGAACAATAGCATATAAAAAAATGTTCAACATCATTATCCATCAGAGGAATGCACATTAATATCACAAGATACCACTTCACATCCTCAAGAATGTCTAGAATCAGTAAGTCAGACAACAAATATTATTGAGGATTTGAAGAAATTAGGACACTAATAAACTGTTAATGTGGTTGCAAAATTGCTCAGTCTCTTTGAAAAACATTCTGGAAGTTTCTCATAAGGCTAAACAAAGAGTTTCCATATGACCCAGCATTCCCCAGCAATTCCACTCCTAGGCAGAATAACCAAAAGAAATGAAAATATACCTCCACACCAAAAGTTGTACACAAATATTCATAGTAGCATTATTCACAATAGACCAAAACTGAAAAAGATTAAAACAATTATCAACCGGTGAATGAATAAGTAAAACGTGGCATATCTATACACTGGATTAATATTTGTCAAGAAGTGAGGCACTGATACATTCTACAACCTGCATACATACCACATGCTGGACTTTGGAAGCATTACACTATGTGTGAGAAGTCAGACCCAAAGGACAACATACTGTATCAATTATTCGATTGATATGAAATACGTAATAGGCAAATCTATAGAAAGAGAAAGCAGATCAGTGTTTGCCTAAGGCTGGGTGTTCATTGGAAGGACTGATGCTAAAGCTGAAACTCCAATACTTTGGCCACCTCATGCGACGAGTTGACTCACTGGAAAAGACTCTGATGCTGGGAGGGATTGGGGGTGGGAGAAGAAGGGGACGACAGAGAATGAGATGGCTGGATGGCATCACCAACTCAATGGACATGCGTTTGAGTGAACTCTGGGAGTTGGTGATGGACAGGGAGGCCTGACGTGCTGTGATTCATGGGGTAGCAGAGAGTCGGACATGACTGAGCGACTGAACTGAACTGAACTGAAGGCTGAGAGGGATGGACAAGTAGTGGGGGTGGCTAAGGAATGGAAGGGTTTCCTTTTAGGGGTGATTAAAATGTAAAACTGATTATTGTAATTATTGCACAATTCAGTAAATATTGAATATAAAAAGCCATTGAATTGTACACTTTGAATGGATGAATTGTATTATTCGTGAATTATATATCAATAAATGGTTAAAATTTTAAAAATAATAATAAAATAGAGAACTAGCGAATTAAATGTATTGATGTTTGAGGAGCCAGAGTTTTGACTGGAGGAATAGGAAAATAGAAACATGCAATGGGATAGAGGGAGGAAAGAACATGAAATTAAGGTATGAATTATAAATATCAATATTTATTTATAACATATTTCTCCAGTTCTGCTCACTTACAAGACTTAGAGGCAATGACGCTTCGGTTGCAATGAGTATGTCTAGTAGTCAGATCTTGATTTCTAAATACCATTCATCATTCCAGAGCTCCTTGGAGAAACAAATAGCTGATTCCAGGTAAAGAACAAAAATACAGCCTTGTGCTATACCAAAAAGTAAGGAAGGGCTCAAAGAATTATGGAGACATATCAAAAGGGCAGGAACTGGCCTGAAGGGGCTCCCACAGGCTAAATCCATCACATGTCAAAGTCATATGTCATTTGACACAGTGTCATTTGATATATGTCAATGTCGTAAAAGATCTGTGTGAGAAGCGGGGGGTAGACATACCTGTTCTAGAATAAAGAGAAGTAAAGAAATCTAGCAACTAGATGCAATATATAATGCTATAGAACCTGAATTTCTAAAATAGTGAAAAAAAAGATAAACACAGCTACAGCAAAAATAGTGAGGAAAATTAAAGATTTTTTTCCATATGGACTGTATGTTGGACAATACTATTATATATGTTAAATTTCTTGGGTATGATAATGGCATTGTAATGATTGGGGAGAATGTTTCTGTTCTTATGTGAAATGGGTTGAAATATTTAGTTAAGAAGTATTATGATGTCTGGAATATTCAAGTCATCCAGCAAAAATAAAGATGGAAAGAGATTAAAAAGGCAAGTATGACAAAATAATAACAATAGAGGAATATAGCTGACATGTATATGGGTGCTCTTTGCACTACTCATTAAATTGTCTGTAGATTTGACATATTTCAAAATTTTAAAGTTAGGGGGATAAAACCTCAACTCTTCATGTTGATAAGCCTTTTATTTCAGCTCAACTAAAAAACACTATGTACCAGCACCCTTCACAAATCTAAGTAGATTTTTTGATTTCTCCTTAATTGGCTAACATTGTTTTTGTCAACTCTCAAGATTATTTCTGGCTAAATTGCAGAGAAGAGTCACCTAAAAGAAAAATGGCATCTGTGATCCAAAAGGAAAAAAAAAATCATCTGTTAAAATATCAGTTTATTTCATGTCTTTGTTGTGCCCAGCAAGTTATGTCACTTAGTTATTTTTAATCTCAGTTAGAGAAATTTAAATTTATTTTAGAAGGATAAGTGAAATCAACCCCAGCAGGGCATTTCTGTATCAATTTATATCTCTAGTCAATCTTCATCTTGTCCTGGTTAAATGGTTTTGGGTTTTTTGTTTGTTTTTTTTTTTTTTTGAGTTTTTAGCATGAGAATAAAAGTCCCTTTAAAAATTTGATGGTAAATTGAAAGATTGATATATCTGTTATTGTTAAAATATACACGCTCATTTGGACATTCTTGATTTTTCTTATGGGAATGGGTGAGGGAAGGAAGAGTAGAGGGGAAATTATTTAAAAGTGGCTTGCAGAAAACTCTCTCTCATTTAAAAAGTATACTTTGTGAATGTCCATTGTGTGTTACACATTTCCCTTTTCCACATTTCATTTTTGCCACAGAGAAGAGTTGGAGCAAGGCATGTTATTACTCAATGGCTCAGTCATATCTGACTCTTGGTGACCCCATTCTTCAAGAAGAATATATCTCTATCCTTTGAGATTTCACATTTAAAGATGTGTCACCCAGAATGTCTCAAAAGGATACAGAAAATAGAGGTGATCAAGCCAGCATTGGTTAGATTCACCCATTACCTACATCTTACCGATGTATCAAAATCATCTCTGTCTCAGCAAAAGTGAGCAACATCCTAATTGCCCTAGAATTTTTGCTGAGTTTCTTTATGATTCATTCTTGCCTTCATAGGATTTACTGTTGTTCAGTCGCTAAGTCATACCAACTCTTTGCGAGACCAAAGATTTAGCATGCCAGGCTCCTCCATCCTCCACTATGGCCAAGAATTTGCTCAAATTCATGTCGATTGAGTCAGTGATGCAATCTAACCACCTCATCCTCTACCACCCCCTTCTCCTTTTGCCTTCAATCTTTCCCAACATCAGGGGCTTTTCCAAAAATTTGGCTCTTTGCATCCAGTCGCCAAAGTATCAGAGCTTCAGCTTCAGCATCCGTCCTTCCAATGAATATTCAGGATTGATTTCCTTTAGGATTGACTGGTTTGACCTCCTTGAGTTCAAGGGACTCTCAAGAGTCTTCTCCAGCACTACAAATCGAAAGTACCAATTTTTTGCTGCTCAGACTTCTTTATGGTCCACAGCATGTAATTTAGAAGGGAAAATTAATCCTTTCCTCAGTTAGATAATTAACTAAATGGAAGTTTCTCATTAAGATTTTTAATACCAAGATTCTCCCAAGTTTAGAAGAGGAGGCAGAAGTAGAGCTACAAAGAAACTTACAAAGTCTTCACTGTGAGTGCCTGCTCCTTGCAGTGTGGACCACACCACTGACACCATTTAGGAGTTTGTGAGAAATGCAGGGTTTCAGGACCCACTTCGGTACGTGTCTATCAGAATCTACAAAATCTCCAAGTGATTAAATCTGAGAAGCACCTTACTGAAAGAAGTGGCTCTCTGCATTAGCTACTGATCCATAGAATCCCCAAGGGAAACAAAACTGCTGATGCCTCCTCCAGTGGGTTAAATTGTGTCCCCTCAGAAGATAACGCTGAGCTCCTAATCCCTACTACTTGTGAATGTTACCTAATTTGAAATACAGTCTTTGTAGATGTCATCCAGTTAAGATGAGATTGTATTGGGTTAAGTTCAGTTCAGTTCAGTCGCTCAGTCGTGTCCGACTCTCCGCGACCCCATGAATCACAGCACGCCAGGCCTCCCTGTCCATCACCAACTCCCGGAGTACACTCAAACTCATGTCCACAGAGTCGGTGATGCCATCCAGCCATCTCATTCTCCGTCGTCCCCTTCTCCTCCCGCCCTCAACCTTTCCCAGCATCAGAGTCTTTTCCAGTGAGTCAACTCGTCGCATGAGGTGGCCAAAGTATTGCAGTTTCAGCTTAGTATTGGGTTAAAGGAGGCCCTAAATTCTGCTCTGTAAGAGAAAGGAGAGGGAGATTTGGATACAGAGACACAGAGGAGATACTGGAAAAAAGGCTGTGTGACAGCAGAGGCAGAGATCAGAATGATTCAACTACAAGTTGAAGAATGCCAAGGCTCACTGGCAGCCATCAGATTCTAAGGAGAAACAAGGAAAATCCTCCCTTAGAGACTTGAGGGACAGCATGGCCTTGCCCACAGTTTGATTTCAGACTACTGTGAGAGAATACCTTTCTATTGCTTAACAGGCTTGAAGTAATTTGTTACAGCATCCGTAAGAAATTAATATACCTGCATCTTACCTCCAGAAATTCTGATTTAATTATTTTGCAATATATCCTAGACATTGGGATTTTAAAAAGCTCTGTGATCCTAACATGCAATCAATGTTGAGATTCACTACTCTGAATGTCCAGAGCAGATAAGAAAGCTAACTAACTCTAAGAAATAGAGGAATTAGAAAGTGATTTTTTAAAGTTTTAACTTAGTGAAGTTGAAAGATACGTGGTCCCAAGTATTTGTATTTCTCAAAATTATGCTGAAAATAGTATGCATATACATGATATATAAAATTTATAAATGATAATATTCACTGTTTGCTGTGCTTTGAAGATTAATACAGTATTTTAATAGAAAATGTAGTTCAATGAAATCAGATTGGCTTATTTCATTGCACCTGTAAGAGAATTTTTTTATTCTTACCAGATCAGGCACCATCATCCATCTGCTAACAGGATAGTGTTTTGGAAAAACAAAATAATGTGTTATATTCTGACCTTGCAAAGTTAACCTTCAGAAGTGACAGCAAATATCCTAACTGTTCTTATCTTTTCCACATTTGTGAAATTTAACTTAAATTGAGAATTTAGCTGTTCAGTTCAGTTCCGTCGCTCAGTCGTGTCCGACTCTCCGCAACCCCATGAATCACAGCACGCCAGGCCTCCCTGTCCATCACCAACTCCCGGAGTTCACTCAAACTCATGTCCATCGAGTCGGTGATGCCATCCAGCCAACTCATTCTCTGTCGTCCCCGTCTCCTCCCACCCCCAATCCTTCCTAGCATCAGACTCTTTTCCAGTAAGTCATTTGTGAAATTTAACTTAAACTGAGAATTTAACTGTAAACATACTCAAAGATAATATTTATTATTTAGATGAACTTTATAGGAATACTGAAGAGAAACCATTAAATGTGTTATAAACAACACATTATTATTAGAAGAGAAATAATTTTGAACAACTAACCCTTTTCACACCATATAGTTGTGTTATTAGTTTGCCTATGTACTAAAAAGCACATGAAAAATAAGGCTGCAACTCCCTTCTACCAAAACTCCTGAATATTTGGCAGTGAATTTGATTATGCATATGTCATATTCAGGTGATGTCCACACAGATAAATGAAGCTTCCACTCAATGACCTGAATCAAGTATGAAAGGAAAGTATTAGTTGCTCAGTACGTTTGTCTCTTTGCAGCCCCATAGACTGCAGCTCGCCAGACTCCTCTGTCTACGGAATTTTCCAGGCAAGAATACTGGAGTAGGTAGACATTCCCTTCTCAGAGGATCTTCCTAACCCCGGGATCAAACCCAGTTCTCCCACATTGCAGTCAGATTCTTTACTGTCTGAGCCACCAGGTGGCCTGTATACTATAGAAAAATATCTGAAAAGATTGTCATATATTAGATAGCAAAATTAATGAGTGGATTCTTAAAAATTCATACTTCATTATCTTACTCATATTTCTAGTTTTTCTACCACAAGTAATAAGCATTTTTAATTTAAAAATAGTTGCTTCTAATTTTTAATAAAAGGTCTAAAATGACTTTCAGTGAGACAAAAAAGGCTAAAACACATTTGAAACCTAGGATATCATATTATCACTGGTCCTGCTTGTAGCTACTAAGCTACTAGTCTTATGAAAGTCTTGCCTTAACCAGAGCTCCCAAGAGAATAAACATGGAGATGAAGACTCAGTAATAATAATCTTGTTTAACATGAGATTAAATGTGAGGTGAATAGACCTTACAAAAGGAATACGAGAAGATAAATATTCACAATGATTTTCTAAGTCATGCCAAAACTCTGACTACAATAAGCTAATAGTTAGCCATAGGTGTTAAAGATTAAGAAAAAATGTACCAAAGGGTGATTCACTCCCATCCCAAGATAACCTACATTAGCTATAGCTATAGAGTAGCTTCTGAAGTTTCCTAAAGAAAAGTCAAAGAAAATCACGGTAAGTCAGTAAACCAATGCATTTAAACTCTGCCTTTGTGACTCAGCAGAGAGAGACATAGAAGAACAGCAATACCTATATCATATATTGGTAGCTGAGACAGGGAAGGAAGTTAAAATTTAATGGAGCACTTGATCATGCAAGGCAATGTAATAGAAACTTGGCATATGAAAGCTCATTCAGTTATTGCAACTGCCATATGAAATAAATAAGCTCAGATAATCTTGGTTCACCCATGATCACAAATTTAAGTGCCAGAGCCACATCTTAAAAGCACACTTTCTGATTTCTAGTCCAGAATGTCTTGACTTTTAAGTTCAGAATGCAGTAATGTGCACGAAGGATGAAGATTTCCACAGGGCTCTGTTTAAAATTAGGCTTAATATACTGTATTGGTGTTTTTTTTCTGGCTTACTTCACTCTGTATAATAGGCTCCAGTTTCATCCACCTCATATATATGGAATTTAGAAAGATGATAATGATAACCCTGTATACAAGACAGCGAAAGAGACACAGATGTATAGGACAGTCTTTTGGACTCTGTGGGAGAGGACGAGGGTGGGATGATTTGGGAGAATGGCATTGAAACATGTACATTATCATATGTTAAAAGAATCGCCAGTCCAAGTTCGATGCATGATACAAGATGCTTGGGGCTGGTGTACTGGGATGAACCAGAGGGATGGGATGGGGAGGGAGGTGGGAGGGACGTTCAAGATGGGGAACATATGTATACCCGGGGCAGATTCATGTCAATGTATGGCAAAACCAATACAATAATGTAAAGTAATTAGCCTCCAATTAAAATAAATAAATTTAAAAATAAATTAAATAAAGTTAGGCTTAACAGAAAACACTGAACTGAAAAAAAAAAAGTTGAGGAAAACACAAGTTATAATGGGAATGCAGCAAAGAAAAAGTGCAACAAAGAATAAACAGTTAAAAGAATGGGGGGGAAAGCAAGTTAAAAAGAGAACGATGACTAAGTTTTGGAAGGCAGTAAGTTAGTTATGTTGGCTTCCCTGGTTTGGCTCAGATGGGAAAGAATCTGCCTGCAATGCAGGAAACCTGGGTTCAATTCCTAGGTCTAGAATACCCCTGGAGAAGGGAATAGCAATCCTTTCCAGTATTTTTGCCTGGAGAATTCCATGGACAGAAGAGCCTGGTGGGCTACAGTCCATGGGTTCACAAAGTTGAACACAACTGAGTGACTAACACTACACCTTTAAAGTTATGTAAAGTATGATGTATCAAGTCAATACACTGTAGAAAAGTGCAAAACAATAAAGGGTCTATTGTTAGTGTATGCTAACTGTATTAGCTGATAAATAATTGTGACATTTTTTGAAGTCCCACATTTCCACATAAATACTGCTGCTGCTGCTGCTAAGTCACTTCAGTCGTGTCCGACTCTGTGTGACCCCATAGACGGAAGCCTACCAGGCTCCCCCGTCCCTGGGATTCTCCAGGCAAGAACACTGGAGTGGGTTGCCATTGCCTTCTCCAATGTGTGAAAGTGAAAAGTGAAAGTGAAGTCGCTCAGTCGTGTCCGACCCTTAGCGACCCCACGGACCGCAGCCTACCAGGCTCCTCCATCCATGGGATTTTCTAGGCAAGAGTACTGGAGTGGCTTGCCATTGCTATACTACGTTATATTAATAGTGACTGCTATAGGCAGAGCAGAAGAATCCACAGCCTAAAATGTATGAGGAAGAGTATACAATTGAGAGGAACTCCATTTACACCATAGAACTCTAGGCATGGATGGGATTTGGTCTTACCACATACCAGGACAAGAATGAGATACAAGGGTAACACACGCACCTAACGCCATGCTCAGTGGCAGAAAAAATTGAAAGCATTCCTAAGATCAAGAATCAGACAAGGACATCTACTCATTGCCATTTCTATTGGAGATCTTAATCAGGAAAATTTAGAGAATAAAAAGAAATAAGGATCATCAAGATTGGAAAGAAAAAAGCAAGCATTTTCTATTTGCAGATGACATGATCTTGTATGTAGAAAACCCTAAAGAGCTCACCAAAAAATAATTAAAGCTAATAAACAAATTCACCAAGGTTGTTGGATACAAGATCTATATGCACATATCAGTTGCACATATCTATAAGCACATATAAGATCTATATACACACTAGTAATAAACAATCCAAAACTGAAATTAAGAATATAGTTTCATTTAAATTAGCATAAATAAGTATAAAACACTTAGAAAAACAAGAGAAATTTACCACTTGTACCCTGAAAATTATGCAACCTCATTGAAAAAAAGAAGATACAAATAAGTGGAAAGACATTCAGTGTTTATGACTTGGAAAGCTTAATTTTGCTTAAATAGCAATAGTCCCCAAATTTATCTACAGATTGAATGAAAACCTTATCAAAATGCAAGGTGCCATTTTTGCAGAAATTGACAAGATGAACTTCAAACTCATACGGAAATACAAGGTATCTAGGACCGCCAAAACAAACTTGATTAAGTAGTCCTAAGATCAAGAATCAGACAAGGATGTCTACTCATTGCCATTTCTACTCAACATTGTATTGGAGATCCTAGGCTGAAAATTTGGGGAATAAAAAGAAATAAGACACAACCAGATTGGAAAGAAAACAGCAAGCATTTTATTTTTTAAACAACCTTGAAAAAGAATAAAGTTAAAATCGCCACCTCCCCATTTTGAAAGTTATTACAAAGCTAAAGCAATCAAGACTATGTGTTGCTGGTTTAAATCAATAGAATAGAATTAAAAGTCCAAAAATAAACCGATATACCCAAGATAAATTAATTTTTGACAAGAGCATCAAGACAATTAAAGGAGGCAAGAACTAGTCTTTTCAACAAAAGGGGTGGGACAACTGGATATCCACACACAGAAGAACAAAGTTAGAATGCTATATCACACCAGATATAAAAATTACCTTAAAATGAATCAAATGTAAGGTCTAAGACTATAAAATTCCTCAAAAAAATATTTTCCTAGATATTGTACCAAAAGTACAGAAACAAAAGGGGAAAAAAAATTAAATTTGACATCACCAAAATTCAAAGATTTTGCTTCAAAGGACACCATCAGGAAAGTGAAAAGATACACCAAATGGGAAATTTTTTAAATAAATTTTATATATGAAAAGGGACTCATGTCTAAAATATAAAAAAGAACTCTTACAACTCAGTAATAAGGCAATTAACCTAATTTTAAAATAAGCAAGTTTTGAACAGATATTTCTCCAAAGAAGATATAAAAGTGGCTAATAAACACATAAGATGTTCTGCTAATCAGAACCATGAAACAGCTATAAACAAAAGGACTGAAAATAAGAAATGTCAGTGAGATTATGGAGAATTTGGAGCCTTCAACTGTTAGAGATGGGAACATAAAATGGTGCAACCACTTTGAAAAAACTGTCTGGCAGTTCCTCAAAATAAACATAGAGTTACCATGTGACCTAGCAATTCTTTCATAGATATATTATATACCCAAAGGAACTGAAAATATACAATATATTCACAAAAGAACTTGTACACAGATATTCATAGCAGTATTATTCATAAAAGTTCAAAAGTGGAAACAATATCAGCCAACTGACAGATAAACAACATGTGGTATATCTATATGTTATTAAGTCATTAAATCTTGTCCAATCTCTGCGGCCCCATGAACTGCAGCATGCCTGGCTTCCCTGTCCTTCACTATCTACTTGAGTTTTCTCAAACTCATGTGCATTGAGTCAGTGACGCCATTCAACCAGGGTTATTTTGTTGGGGTTTGAAGGCAGATGATGAAAATGTTCTAAAATTAGACAATGGTGATGGTTGTACACTTTTGTGAGTATACTGAGAACATTTCATTGAGTGAATTTCATAGTATAATGTGAATTATATCTCAGCAAAGCTATTTAAAAAAAAAAAAAAAAAAACCCTTAACAAGGAACCTAATAATGAGCCAGAAAAAGAAAATGCAATAATAAAAAATGCTGAATGAGATGCACAATTAAACTGCAAAGTGTAGAACTGTAGATTAAAACATACTCTCCTCTTCTGATTACTCCCTCTATGAAATACTTGATCACAAGTCTCATCAGGCTGAAAATGGGGGATTGTTTTATAGAGATTAAATGGCTTCAGAGAAAAACAAACTCTTGGGAATTGAGGATACACAATAACACTTTTTCATTCAATTGTAAAGTAAAAGCTCCCAGGGAACAAAGCCCATACATGTGTACATTGCTTACAAAAACTGAGGGTCAAAAACATTTGAGGAACATTTCTAACATGAGAGTTAAAATGCCAAGATGAAGACAACAGATGAGAACAAAAGCAATACAAAACAAAACTCTCTAATTTATAAAACAAGGGCAAAGTGCTGTTTTAAAATTGAACAAATAGAAGCTCTTAAAGAAAACATTGTAAAAAAATTCAATAAAAGGATTTAAAAAATAAAATTGAAGAAATCACTCATAAATAAGAACAAAAAGAGTTTTGTTATAAGTCATCTTCCCACTGAGATAATAAAACTAAAATTTGTGAGCAGAATGTGGACTAAGGAGAACTTTTAGAACAAACACCTTTAAGGAGTGAAGGAAACAGGACTAAGTAGAGAGAGGATCGGTCCAGAAGTCGGGTAGCTTTCCTTAGATTTATTATTTACCCCTGCATTTTCCCTTCTTCCTTGATTGCATCAAATATCCCAAATATGCACTGATCTTTGATTTACCCTTTTTGCATCACTCTACTGTTATTATGACTCTTAGATCTAACATTGCATCTACTACACACACACTCACTCCCCTGAAACATGTACTGACCCAACCAGAAATCCAGTTAAGTCTAGGTTTCCATCAAGTCCTCATAAAATAGGTGCTAGAATTTGAGTACTTCTAACTTAATATTTAGGAGTAGACCTCCCTGTTAAAAATATCCTCTCAATTTTTTTCAAATACACAGTGAAATTTTCATATTTAATATCTTTATTTGTTCAAACACAAGGTTGGGGGGAAAAGTAACAGAGAGGGCTTTTCCTGTCTGTCATCAGCTTTCTCATCCTACTTAAGATTGCCTGAAAGTGAAAGTGATTGTCATTCAGTCATGTCCAACTCTTTGTGACTCCATGGACTATAACCCACCAGATTCCTCATCCATGGAATTTTCCAGGCAAGGATACTGGAGTAGGTTGCCATTTCCTTCTCCAGGGGATCTTTCCAACCCAGTGATCAAACCCGGGTCTCCCACACTGCAGGCAGACTCTTAACATCTGAGCCACTAAACTAGAGTGAGAGGAAATACAACAACTCAAGGATATTTGAAGAAATCTTATGCTGTTTAAAATTAAAGAAAGGAAAAGAATAAGAAGAGAAAAAAACTAACCTTGCTTGGTATTAGCTGACAGACTATGAAATGCTTTTGTTGCCATGATAAATCATTACTGTTCAGTATATCAACTTGGGTTTAGCTCAGAGACACTGTTGTAACAGTAAACATAGATGGGAACATACTAAGAACTCTTGGAGTCTGTCTAAAACACCTACATTAATCTTATATCATCTCCCTAGAGTTGCTGGAAACATCTGGGTAAAATCCATGGCTCATTTTTTTCATGAAAAAAATCTATGGCTCTGTATTTACTTACCAGGGATGAAAGAATTGTCTTAGCAATTGAGAGACATCTTTTGACTCATCTGCAGCTAAAGGGAATCCAGCTTTTCCTTGGGGCCTGAAAGCATTTCAATCATTTTATTTCAGCAATTTATATCCCATGCTCTTTCCACTTTCTGCTATGGTTGGCCCCAGGAGTTGGTCTAGGGCTTCCCTCATAGCTAAGTTGGTAAAGAATCTGCCTGCAATGCAGGAGACTCAGATTCGATTCCTGGGTCGGGAAGAGCCCCTGGAGAAAGAAATGGCAACCAAGCCCGGTATTCTTGCCTGGAGAAACCTATGGACAGAGGAGCCTGGCAGGCTACAGTCTATAGGGTCACAAGAGTCAGACATGACAGAATGACTAAGCACACACACACAGGAGTAGGTTTGAAATGGGTAGGAAGCCATTTTTACAATGCCTCCAGCCAAGATTAGAGAGAAAAATAGCTTCAAAATCCACAGGGAAAAAATCATCCTCATAAGATTTCCAGGCTGATGACTTTTATATAGACGGTAAGACTGTGGCTGTGCATACTAAATACTTTATTTACACATACATACAGTAGCCAGAAATATAAAGCAAAGTTAACTTTTAGTAGTAGTTGGCCGAAAGGATGAACAAAAAGATGTTGACATATTCGATGTAATGATTTACAGTAACAAAGCTAATCATGATTAGAAATGTCTAGTTGGTCCTCCACACGTTTTTGAACTCAGAATGACTGAGTTTTACATATCTGTGTCCTACATTCTTGTCCCATAAGGAAATGTTCAAAGTGTTGCAAAAAAACAAGAGCCAGCTTATGCAATCGGGGTTCAAATATACTTGCATCTAAGCCCAGGAGTTCAAATATTTTAGGATTTACAACTGAGGAGGCTTTATTCACTTAAAAGTAAAATTAGAACTAGAAAATCTGAAGCAGTCAACTACAGAGTGTTGTCATTTTGTCCTTAACACTGCTCTGTTCAGAAATTTATCAGAGTTATAAACCTTTAGAGGAGAAATCAGATATAACAGATGTAACACAGTCCACTTCTGCTCTTGTCTTTGATTATGCAGCCATAAAATCATTAAATCAATTCCATCCTATACAAGTGAATAGAACATAGTGTCTACTGCAGCTAATAAGCTCTGATGTTAACCCAGTCTTAGACCATGGACAATTATTTTCTTTAACCAGAAGCTACATTCTTCTATTATATTTACCTAGAAATAGTGTGGTGATTAATCTCATAGGCTTTGGAGTTATGTAGATCTAAGATCCAGATAAATCCTTTTTAAAAAAAACTTAATTCTACCACCATTAACTATAGCACCATAGGCAAGTTGAAAGTGTCTTATACAGTATCCAGCTAATAGTAGGTGTTTGATTAATTGTGCTGATTAGTACTACTGAAAATGGAAAAGTATAGTGAGATTAAGGCGATTTGCTGCATATATAGTCATTTAAGATAAAAAAAGTATTTTGGAAGTTAGATCCTCCATGTGCATGTTTTAAATGTGATATAGCTCTCATGTATAATTGGAATGCAAATTATTTGATTCTCTATATCTTCTTCAGGCCCCTGGTCATATTTAGCAAATGGACATACTGTTGTGGAAGATGGGAAAGGAAAGAACTAGGATATTTTTAGTCAAAAAGCCATCATTTACTACAGAGGAAAAATAAGAATACAAATGTTGGGATAAGAGAAACAAGGGAAGCCTGCATGGTATGAGGAGAGAGGCAGTTTGGACAAGGGAGTATGAATTTTTGGGTGGGAGAGTCTTAGAAGAAGCCCTGGAATGTAAGTGGGGAACAGCAAGATGAATCAGGGAGAGAATTTTAAGAAAAATTAAGTCTTGAGAAGTTCCTCTTAAGAAAATTAGCTTTTTTAGTGTTATGTCAGTGCCATGGACTGAATATAGAGATGTTCTTCAAGAGAAGTTAGTAAAGACGGGAACCACTTGTATTACTTTTAGTTGCAGGACTGTGTTTCTTCTCCTGTGACACTGTGAAGAATGTGGCCACATGGACCCTGGAATATATCTGGGTTACACACAAAGTCTTACATTTAAATATGCATTGAATGCTTACTGGGTTTCACAAAGTTAAGACAGAAATGGAACTTCTGAGACCACTTGGGTGAGCTGATAGCACAGATACACAGTTCCTGGTTGAGCAAGAGTGCTCCTTTGTCTAAACTTCCCCTGTCATCTATGCACTTTTGGTAGGTATCTGGTTTGTGATGCTGGGGGATGAGGGTGGAAGTGGTACTGATGTGAATCTTGAAGTTGAAATCTGGCCATTTTTAGGAAAAAAATATCTTAGGAAATATGACACTTTTAATTTTTAATTATTTAAAATAAATTAGCTTATAAACATAAGTGAAGTGAAAGTCGCTCAGTTGTGTGTGACTCTTTTGACGTCCATGGACTTCTCCAGGCCAGAATATTGGAGTGGGTAGCCTTTTCCTTCTCCAGGGGATCTTCCCAACCCAGGGATCAACCCAGGTCTCCTGCATTGTAGATGGATTCTTTACTGGCTGAGCTATCAGGGAAGCCCTAATGAGCATAAAAAGAAAACTAAATAATTCCAGTAATAACTAACGACATATTCTAGATACTAGGAATAATAATTGCATATTAATTGTATGTCAGTTATAATAACAGCACTGTTTCAATAAATAGTACTCAGTAGCAACTTAATAAATAAAAATACCTACAAATGCTTTGAGAGGATATATAATTTATCCAATGTGACAAAGCTAATACATTGCAAAACTAGTTTTAAAACTCAGTGAGGCTTTGTTTCTAAAGTACTTAACAATCATCATGCTATGTTAGGAAAATATAATAGTAATAATAATAGTGAATTTTCTCTAAATTATGTTTATAGTTCATGTTTAATAGAAAGAAACTATAAAGTAAAAAAATACAAAGAGAAAAATAAAAATCATTTGTCCTCCTACTCCCAGACATACCTACTGATAATATTTTGAAGTATTTTCCTTCAGTCCTATTTCTTTTCTTCTTTGTATCTTCTAAACTTAATTTTAATTATTCTGTTTTGGTTCTCTCTAAGTTTATTTTCAATCAAATAGAACAAGTCCCAGTATTTAAAGACCAAGAGACACTACCTTGTTATTTCTCCAAATTACCAAATGACAACACAGAGCCTTCAATCTCCTTGTTCTGCCTTTTCTCTAAATCAGCCTGTCTCTTCTCAGATCTCCTTGAAATCACAAACCTCTGAATTATTCTTGCCTTCTCTGTGCCTGAGCTGCCTGCTACACTAACTAGAAGCTCTTCCTTTGGATACAACTAATTAATCTCTCCAGGCTGCCAGGAGAGGTATATGATTCAACAACCTGACTTTTTAATGAAGCTAGATCCATAGACCCCACATTTAAACATGACAAACCACAAAACAATAGTTTCAAGTTAATCTGAATGAACTTATTTACAATTAAAATAAACCACAAATCTAAACTGATAGCATAGATAATTAAAATGAGTTTTCAGGCAATGGTTTAAGAACTAGGTGGATTTAAATTTTGATCCTAGCCCTACTGCCTTCTACCTGTGAAATTTACTTCTCTAAGCCTTAGATTTCATCATTGGGAAAATGAGAGTAACCGAAAAGTAGAGATAAATGTTCAGGTCTGCTTTGGGATTAAACAGTGTATGTAAAATACCTAGAAAAATCCGGGTTTAACAGACGTTAGTTCACTCACTTGTTGAAGAATTATATTGTTAATTAAATGTATCACCCATTTTTTAAAGAAATTAATATGGTTTAATGATACAGAGAATAAATATATGTATGTCAGGATACACTGAAGTATTATGAAGAAGTAATAATGTATTTCTACATTATTAAAATAACTTTAATTTTTCTTAGTAAAAGCAATTAAGCATATGTAAAACTATAGAATGAACTTGGCACTGTCCAGATTCATGGTAGTTGAATGTCATTAACGGCTAATTTAATATTTCATGATTTACTTACAAAACAAGTTTCATAAGGGCTAAAACACGTACTGTCAAATTTAACTTTGAACCACATAATCTTAGTTAATCACCATTAATTTGTCCTAACTCTTCCCATAATGATATAGCCTCTGGCTATATATCAGCTCTTTTCCCAATTATAGTAAAAAAATAAAGAAAGAAAGAAAGTGAAGTGACAGGTTCATAAAATTCTACCCAGTAAGACGAAATAAGATGCAAGACCTGCAGCCATAAAAGATAGGAATGAAGTAGTAAATAAATACAAACAGCCAGGTTATTTTTTAAAGAGAGGTTTGGGAAGATTTTTCAAAAAGTGACACATTCTTCTTGTTATGCACAATGACCAAAGATTGGAAATCTGTAAAAAACAAGGAGTCATAGTGGTTGCAGGAGCTGCAGGGGTGGAGAGAGATGAATAAGCAGAACACAAAGTTCTTCAGGACTGTGAAAATACTGTATGGTATACAATGGTGAATATGTATCATTATGTATTTGTCCAAGCCCACGAAACGTACAATGCCAAAAGTGCTCATTGAGTTGATCAGTTGTGTCCAACACTTTTGTGACCCAATGGACTTTCCATGGGATTTCCCAGGCAAGAATACTTGAGTGTGTTGCCATTTCCTTCTCCAGAGGAGCTTCCCAACTCAGGGATCAAACCTGCATTTCCTGACACCTGTGTACCAGACAAATTCTTTACCACTGAGTCACCTGGGATTATGATGTCAATGTAAGTCATCAACTATGATGAAAGTACCATTCTACTGGAAGATGATGATAGAGAGAGAGGCTATGCATGCATGGGAGGCTAGGCAAAATGTTTGTTTGAAAAGGCCTTACAAATAGCTGAGAAAAGAAGAGAAGTGAAAGGCAAAGGAGAAAAGGAAAGATATATCCATCTGAATGCAGAGTTCCAAAGAATAATAAGGAGAGATAAGAAAGCCTTCCTAAGTGACCAATGCAAAGAAATAGAGGAAAACAATAGATTGGGAAAGATTAAAGATCTATTCTAGAGATACCAAGGGAACATTTCATGCAAAGGTGAACAAAATTAACAACAGAAATGGTATGAACCTAACAGAAGCAGAAGATATTAAGAAGAGTTGGCAAGAATACACAGAAGAACTGTACAAAAAAGATATTAATGACTCAGGTAACCATGATGGTGTGCTCATTCACCTAGAGCCAGACATCCTGGAGTGTGAAGTTAAGTGGGCCTGAGGAAGCATCACTGTGAACAAAGTTAGGGGAGGTGATGGAATTCCAGCTGAGCTATTTCAAATCATAAAAGATGATGCTGTCAAAGTGCTGCATTCAATATGCCAGCAGATTTGGAAAACCCAGCAGTGGCCACAGGACTGGAAAAGGTCAGTTTTCCTTCCAATCCCAAAAGAAAGGCAATGCCAAAGAATGTTCAAACTGCTGAACTCATCTCACATGCTAGCAAAGTAATGTTCAAAATTCTCCAAGCTAGGCTTCAACAGTATGTGAACTGAAAACTTCTAGATGTTCAAAGCTGGATTTAGAAAAGGGAGAGAAACAGGAGATCAAATTGCCACCATCCATTCAATCATAGAAAAAGCAAGAGAATTCCAGGAAAAAACATCTACTTTTGCTTCATTGACTATGATACAGCCTTTGACTCTGTGGATCATAACAAACTGTGGGAAATTCTTATGGAGATGGAAATACCAGACCACCTTACCTGCCTCCTGAGAAATCTGTATGCAGGTCAAGAGGCAACAGTTAGAACTGAACATGGAACAACAGACTGGTTGCAAATTGGAAAAGAAGTACGTCAAGGCTATATATTGTCACCCTGCTTAGTTAGCTTATATGCAGAGTACATTGTGCAAAATGCCAGGCTGGATGAAGCACAAACTGGAATCAAGATTGCCGGGAGAAACATCAATAACCTCAGATACACAGATGACACTACCCTTATGGTAGAAGGTGAAGAGGAGCTAAAGAGCCTCTTGATGAAAGTGAGAGGAGAGTGAGGAAAAAGCTGGCTTAAAACTCAGCATTCAAAAATGAAGATTATGGCATCAGTTCCCATAACTTCAAGGCAAATAGATGGTGAAACAATGGAAACAGTGACAGACATTATTTTCTTGGGCTCCAAAATCACTGCTGATAGTGACTGTCATCATGAAATTAAAAGATGCTTGCTCCTTGGAAGGAAAACTATGACAAACCTTGACAGTGAATTAAAAAGAAGAGACAATGCTTTGCCAAAAAAGATCCATATAGTCAAAGCTATGATTTTTTTCCAGTTCTTATGTATGGATGTGAGAGTTGGACCATAAAGAAAGCTGAGCACCAAAACACTGATGCTTCTGAACTTTGGTGTTGGAGAAGACTCTTGAGAGTCCCTTGGAGACTGCAAGGGGATCAGACAGGTATATCCCAAAGTAAATCAGTCCTGAATATTCACTGGAAGGACTGATGCTGAAATTGAAGCTCCGATACTTTGGCCACCTGATGGGAAGAACTGACTCATTAGAAAAGACTGTGGTGCTGGGAAAGACTGAAGGCAGGAGGAGAAGGGGATGACACAGGATGAGATGGTTGGATAGAATCACTGATGATGCACATGTGTTTGAGCAAGCTCCAGGAGATGGTGAAGGATAGGGAAGCCTGACATGCTGCATGGAGTTTCTAAGAGTCAGACATGACTGAGTGACTAAACAACAACAACAATGCATATATGGGGGCAGGAAGCAAATGGGAAATCTCTGCATCTTCCTATTAATTTTGATATGAACCTAAAACTGCTCTAAAAAAATAGTCTTCTTCAAATCAGCGATCTCAGATCAGTGAACCTGGGCATTCTGCTGCTATGTGTATTGGGGGATTTGTAACAGTTACTTGAGATGAATGACATTCAGAGGAACATGGAAACTGAATAGATAAAAGGAAAACAAAGCTCATCAAAAACAAAAATATAAAATAATATTTACAATAGCCAAGACATGGAAGCAACATAAATGCCACTCAACACTTTTAAAGATGTGGTATATATATATACAATGAAATATTACTAAGCTAAAAAAAATGAAATAATGCCATCTGAAGCAACATATAGAGACCTACAGATTGTAATACTAACTCATATAAGTTAGAGTAAGAAATATCATATGATATCACTTATATGTGAAATCTCAAAAATAATACAAATGAATTTATCTACAAAACAGAAACAGGCTCACAGACATAGGAAAAATAAAACTTATGGCTACCAAAAGGGTAAGGAGTGAATGAAGAATAGATTAGGAGTATGGGATTAACAGATGCTCATGACTGTACATAAAATAGATAAACAACAAGGATTTGCTGAATAACACAATCAGTTCAGTCGCTCAGTCATGCCCAACCCCTAGTGACTCCACACTGCAGCACACCAGACCTCCCTGTCCACATCAAGTCCCGGAGATCGCTCAGACTCGTGTGCATCAAGTCTGTGATGCTATCCAACCATCTCATCCTGTGTCATCCCCTTCTCCTCCTGCCTTCAGTCTTTCCCAGCACCACAGTCTTTTCTAATGAGTCAGTTCTTCCCATCAGGTGGCCAAAGTATCGGAGCTTCAATTTCAGCATCAGTCCTTCCAGTGAATATTCAGGACTGATTTACTTTGGGATATACCTGTCTGATCCCCTTGCAGTCTCCAAGGGACTCTCAAGAGTCTTCTCCAACACCAAAGTTCAGAAGCATCAGTGTTTTGGTGCTCAGCTTTCTTTATGGTCCAACTCTCACATCCATACATAAGAACTGGAAAAAAATCATAGCTTTGACTATATGGATCTTTTTTGGCAAAGCATTGTCTCTTCTTTTTAATTCACTGTCAAGGTTTGTCATAGTTTTCCTTCCAAGGAGCAAGCATCTTTTAATTTCATGATGACAGTCACTATCAGCAGTGATTTTGGAGCCCAAGAAAATAATGTCTGTCACTGTTTCCATTGTTTCACCATCTATTTGCCTTGAAGTTATGGGAACTGATGCCATAATCTTCATTTTTGAATGCTGAGTTTTAAGCCAGCTTTTTCCTCACTCTCCTCTCACTTTCATCAAGAGGCTCTTTAGCTCCTCTTCACCTTCTACCATAAGGGTAGTGTCATCTGTGTATCTGAGGTTATTGATGTTTCTCCCGGCAATCTTGATTCCAGTTTGTGCTTCATCCAGCCTGGCATTTTGCACAATGTACTCTGCATATAAGCTAACTAAGCAGGGTGACAATATATAGCCTTGACGTACTTCTTTTCCAATTTGCAACCAGTCTGTTGTTCCATGTTCAGTTCTAACTGTTGCCTCTTGACCTGCATACAGATTTCTCAGGAGGCAGGTAAGGTGGTCTGGTATTTCCATCTCCATAAGAATTTCCCACAGTTTGTTATGATCCACAGAGTCAAAGGCTGTATCATAGTCAATGAAGCAAAAGTAGATGTTTTTTCCTGGAATTCTCTTGCTTTTTCTATGATTGAATGGATGGTGGCAATTTGATCTCCTGTTTCTCTCCCTTTTCTAAATCCAGCTTTGAACATCTAGAAGTTTTCAGTTCACATACTGTTGAAGCCTAGCTTGGAGAATTTTGAACATTACTTTGCTAGCATGTGAGATGAGTTCAGCAGTTTGAACATTCTTTGGCATTGCCTTTCTTTTGGGATTGGAAGGAAAACTGACCTTTTCCAGTCCTGTGGCCACTGCTGGGTTTTCCAAATCTGCTGGCATATTGAATGCAGCACTTTGACAGCATCATCTTTTATGATTTGAAATAGCTCAGCTGGAATTCCATCACCTCCCCTAACTTTGTTCACAGTGATGCTTCCTCAGGCCCACTTAACTTCACACTCCAGGATGTCTGGCTCTAGGTGAATGAGCACACCATCATGGTTACCTGAGTCATTAATATCTTTTTTGTACAGTTCTTCTGTGTATTCTTGCCAACTCTTCTCAATGTCTTCTGCTTCTGTTAGGTCCATACCATTTCTGTTCTCTGGTTCCTATCTTTGCGTTAAATATTCCCTTAGTATCCCTGATTTTCTTGAAGAGATCTCTAGTCTTTCCCATTCTATTGTTTTCCTCTATTTCTTTACACTGATTCACTTAGGAAGCTCTCCTTGTTATTCTTTGGAACTCTGCATTCAGATGGATATATCTTTCCTTTTCTCTTTTGCCTTTCACTTCTCTTCCTTTCTCAGTTTTTGTATGGCCTCCTCAGACAATGATTTCCATTTTGCCTTTTTGCATTTCTTTTTCTGGGGATGGTTTTGATGTTTGCATCCTGTACAATGTTATGAATCTCCATTCAAATATTAAAGCCTCCTGTACACTATTATGAATAACACAGTAACTATATTTGATATCGTGCAAATAACTGACTCACTTTGCTGTACATCTGAAACTAACACAATATTGTAAATCTATACTTTAATAAAATACATGTATATGAAATAACAGAGATAAGTACCTTGTGGACAACTATGAATCTGATGTTCTTCTTTCACCAACTTTGGCTGTCATGCCATTCTGACCCACTTAAACAACTTTTAGAACAGATCATCACAAGACTAGACCACGATTCCCAAGTGAGTTAAATGGGACCCCTTCCTGCCAACCCTGCAGCTTGCACAGTAAATTTAAAGGCTCGAGGATCTAAGTTCCCAGGAAGATTCAATGACCCAAGGAAAGAGCTGGCAGGGCTTACCTCACTCAACTAAAGATGCTCTTTCCCTGGCCTACCCTTAACTGACGTTTCCCCCTTTTTGTTCTTTGTACTTCTGATGTCTGTAGAGAGTATTTGCTGAGAAAATGATTCTGCAGCATAATGTGGGCTATGCCATTTATCCTACCAAGGTCTAAGTGACAAGTGTGATAATTAAGAACAGAAGCAATGCCAACAGCAAGAACAGATTGGAATAAAAGACTGATTACTGAGCTAAGCAGGTGGCTCGTCTTTCCAGTGAGTGCCTCCACAGTGTTGGGAGCTTGGTTTATAATCGAGTGTTGGCAGGAGAAACGTAAGACAAATAAATGTCTCCTTCAGGGCAGATATACGATCCACATTGCTTATCGTGAGGCACTGTCCAGCTGTGCCTGGCATCTATGTGAATGGATGGCTTATGATAGAAGCTTAGCATTTGAGTTAACAGTTTGATGGCTCCAGAAAGGAACATTTACTGTGTGACAAGATCCTGCAATAAACCTTAAGGTGCTTTTCTTCAAAGGTACTGTAGTTTGGAACCTATGTCAAAGTACAAGCCAAACAGAAAAATTAGGAAACAGAAATCCAAAGAAAATGACCTCACAATGTTCCTGAAAGCATTCAAAGGAAAAGAAAATGCTTGAAAGGTTTGGGAAGCTGGCTTTTCACTTGGGAGAAAAGAAGCATACACTCAACCTGAATATTTAAGTTCCAGGGAAGAAAGGAAAGGACAAAATTTTAATTTGTTTTCTTCCACTTTTCATCCTCTCTGAGGCTTAGTCTAAACTCAGTGGAGGAAAATTTTACTATCTTTTAAACAGAATCTCCTTCTTCTGTCAAGTTGTAAATTGCTTTGAATAGCTTTTCATGGTTTTTAATTTCACTAACATGAAATTGTTAATTATTTATGGCTTATCACACCTGAGATAAGATTTCTGGAGACACAAGCTGATTTAGATGTAAAGTAATTTCTCCTGAAATAAAAGTTTGCACCTTAGTCACAGGGAGATTTATCTTGACTCTTTCTAGTTCTTGCCAATAAAATGAAAGCCCCAGGGAGGCTTTCTCCATTCAAATTTTAACAAATCTAGAGCTAGAAAATAGATACAACTCATAAGAAGAAGAGCTTCAACCCATATGGATTAATTATTAATTTATTTATAAATCACAGACAGACTGTATGAAACACTAATTCACTTAGAAAATATATATGTCTTACACTTTGAGGCTGGACTTAGCATTGTCCCCAGAGAGGAGGGTTGAAGACCCTGGACCTTTGGTACACATGCTGTTCATCATGTGTTTTGTTTTAAAACAGTGATTAGTATAAGTTAAACAAGGAATAAACAACTAACCATGAAATTTTATTTCTGCATACCAGGAATAATCCTATTATAAAATTAGTTGTTACCATGGACAAGAGCTGGGTAGCTACAGTGACACTCAGGGCACTGTTGTCCTTTCTGCTATTCAAAGACAGCTTCCCCACAATAGAATTTGTTAATAGAAAGCTGAAACCTAAGCATTTCACTAAACAACACAGAAGTTAGAATGGTGGCAATTTACTTATAATTACCTAGGTATAAAATCACTTAAGGCGGAAAAGAAAATATCCCCAAAGTCAGTTTCCCTGAGCAAATATTATATTTATCTTTGCCCATTGATTTCCTTTTGGGGTCAGAAAGGATGGAGGAGATTTACTTCATTACCCAGGATATTGTTCTTAGATTTGTGCCTGTCCATTTAGCAAAGCTTTGGCCAAATCTTTATTTGCTATCACAACTCCACAATATCTGCAGCATTGTCAAATTAGCAAAATTATTTAAAATGGGAAAAGAAGATAGACTAGTGATTTAATGGTAGCTAACATTCAAGGGGACGACAGAGAATGAGATGGCTGGATGGCATCACCGACTCTGTGGACATGAGTTTGAGTGAACTCCGGGAGTTGGTGATGGACAGGGAGGCCTGGCATGCTGTGATTCATGGGGTCACAGAGAGTCGGACAAGACTGAGCAACTGAACTGAACTGAACTGAACATTCACCTGCTTATTTAACTTATAAACAGAGTACATCATGAGGAACACTGGGCTGGAAGAAGCACAAGCTGGAATCAAGATTGCTGGGGGAAATATCAATAACCTCAGATGTGCAGATGACACCACCCTTATGGTAGAAAGAGGAACTCAAAAGCCTCTTGATGAAAGTGAAAGAGGAGAGTGAACAGGTTGGCTTGAAGCTCAACATTCAGAAAACTAAGATCATGGCATCTGGTCCCATCACTTCATGGGAAATAAATGGGGAAACAGTGGAAACAGTGTCAGACTTTATTTTTTGGGGCTCCAAAATCACTGCAGATGCTGATTGCAGCATGAAATTAAAAGACACTTACTCTTTGGAAGGAAAGTTATGACCAACCTATATAGCATACTGAAAAGCAGAGACATTACTTTGCCAACAAAGGTCCATCTAGTCAAGGCTATGGTTTTTCCTGTGGTCATGTATGCATGTGAGAGTTGGACTGTGAAGAAAGCTGATCGCTGAAGAATTTATGCTTTTGAGCTGTGGTGCTGGAAAAGACTCTTGAGAGTCCCTTGTACTGCAAGGAGATCCAACCAGTCCATTCTAAAGGAGATCAGTCCCGGGTGTTCATTGGAAGGACTGATGCTAAAGCTGAAACTCCAATACTTTGGCCACCTCATGCGACGAGTTGACTCACTGGAAAAGACTCTGATGCTGGGAGGGATTTGGGGAGGGAGGAGACGGGGAAGACAGAGAGTGAGATGGCTGGATGGCATTACCGACTCGATGGACATGAGTTTGAGTGAACTCCGGGAGTTGGTGATGGACAGAGAGGCCTGGCGTGCTGTGATTCATGGGGTCACAAAGAGTCAGACACGACTGAGCGACTGAACTGAACTGAACTGGACACTTATTGAAAGCATACAATATGCCAGGTTCTGTGCTAAAGTGAAGTGAAGTGAAAGTCACTCAGCCATGTCAGACTCTTTGTGACCCCATGGAATATACAGTACGTGGAATTCTCCAGGTCAGCATACTGGAGTGGGTAGCCTACCCCTTCTCCAGAGGATCTTCCCAACCCAGGACTTGAACCAGGGTCTCCTGCATTCCAGGCTGATTCTTTACCAACTGAGTTATCAGAGAAGCTCTGCTGTAATCATTAACCACTTAAGGAATCCCATACCATTTGGACTATTATTTTTAAATGAAAACAGAAAGCAGAGAACACAGTAAGAGATAACACAGTAAGAGATAACTGTGTCAGATAACATAATAAGAGGCAGGGCTGGAATCCAGGTAGCCTATCTGTTGATGCCCTTGAGTACAATGCATGCCTCTTCTACAAGTTGATCCAATTCAGCTCATATAGATCAAAATGATTTTCCTATTTGACTTGATTAGCCCTTATTAAATAAATGCCTTACTTTATATAAGTATATATGCAAATAAATATAAATTACTAAATTAAATAATGGTAACTTGCAAAACTTTAAAAAAATTTCCTCTTGACAAGTTAATCCTAAAACTTTGGGCTCTTAACTTGAAGTCCAGGTCTATCTGTGTTTCTGCAAATGGCCTTATTTCATTCTTTTAATAGCTGAGTAATATTCCATTGACCGTATGTACCACATCTTTAGCACAGAGAACTCTGCTCTATATTATGTAACAACCTAAATGGGAAAAGAATTTGAAAAAGAATAGATACGTGTAGATGTATAAATGAATCACTTTACTATACAGCTGAAACTAATGTAGTATTGTGTTAAAAAATATAAAATAAAAAATTAAATTAAATACAAAATCAAAAAGTTGGGAAAAAACCTTGAGGTCCAGAGGTGGTATTTAGAAGTTTTGTGAATTTCAAAATTTACATGCCAAGTCATGGACCCATACATTTTTCATGTTCTAAGAGGTTTAGAATTCCACAATAAATAGCTTCTGGCCAAGTCATCTGGGAAATTCAGAAAAGGGAGGAGAAGAAGGGTAAGAACTGTGAAAGACAGAGGGTCTTATAAGCTGTACTGAGTGACCTCCATGAGGAGGTCAAACAACAGCTGACCACAACATCCTCACAGAGGATGTGGAGATCTTACAATAGTTCATATTTTATGAGTGTTACCAAGTTCCAGCCACCAAGAATTTCACATTTTTCATTATTATTCACCCAAGGGGATAGATGCCAAAGCCTTCACCTTGTATCCACTTTGTAATACCGCCTCATACTCACAAGGAGTTGACTGTGGATGGTGTGGAAGGGATGGGGGACTAATTCATTAGCTGGTGATTAGCACACAATTACCAACATCAGTATCTTTTGGCCTGATCATGACTTTTCCCTTTCCAGAAAGAGAGAGACGTGTGTTGTTGCCACCATATGTTTGTGGGACTTACCTGCCAAATGCCAGGTAAGGGGCTGGCTGGGCCTATAGGAGGACTAGAACTTCCCAGGGAAGCATTAAATCACAGTGATAAATGGGATGTGTTAAGAAAAACGTGTGAATGGATAGGTGGAAATAGGTCAGTTAGAGGATTTAACTTCAGTGAAAACTAAAGGTAAAACAAGTATATACCAAAGAAACACTGTGGATTTAAACATGAAAATGTAGGGCGATCCTGATAAATGAGGCTGATTGAAAATTTTAAAGCGATACAATCAAATGGTACTGAGAATGTAGTGAAGCTGGAGCGGGAGGTGGGGGAATGTGGAAGTTCAGAGCAGAGTGATGAAGGTGTTCTTCCCCGGACACTTGGAAACTGTCTTGTGACATATTAAGCACATTTGCTCCCACCAATGGGCAGTTCTTGCCACCTCTAAAGTGACGATGTGAGAGGCCAAGAAACTTTCTATCTGACTGCAGGGGATTCACAATCAACATAAATCCTCTTCTATTTAAGCTGTTGCCCTGATTCTTGAAGGCATCTGGGGGCTTTGGCTGCCTCTTGTGAGTCACTGTGTCACATAAACATCATATGATTGTGATGCTGAGATCTGAGCTGAGATCTGTCTCCAAAATTCACATTCTGCCCAGGACACAGCACTTCAAAAGAGGCCCAGATGCTATTCAATGTCAGAACAGTAAATGAAAATATGCAGTGCTGTTTTCACCAAAATAGAATCATTATTGGCATGTATTGATTAGTCATTCAGAATCTAAGCAATACCTCTTCAAACCCCTGGGAGCTTATTAGGAGGAAGTTTAGTCTAAGCTTAACAATACCGCATTGTGATTGTTTCTTGACTATTTTCTAAAAATTCTGTTAACTGCTTTCTTCTTATTTTTGTCATCAGTTGTATTATTAAATATGACATCTTTTACATAGGGACTTTTTGGTAATATGGATTTTTTATATACAATTAACACATAGACAATCCTAAAGTAGCTATTGTGGAATGGCTAAAAGCTATTATCATTTATTTCTGGTATAAATTTTAAGGTAACTAAAAATAGGAAAAATTAAATTCTTTCTCTAGAGAAGTCTGCTCCCTATGATTCCACAGAGTCCTTGCATACACAGTAATCCAGAAAGCCTTGGGATTGTTTTTATTCTGACCAATCTTAAAGATGTAACATCTTTGCAATATCAGTTCAGTTCAGTCACTCAGTCGTGTCTGACTCTTTGTGACCCCATGAATCACATCACACCAGGCCTCCCTGTCCATCACCAAATCCTGGAGTTCACTCAAACTCATGTCCATCAAGTCGGTGATGCCATCCAGGAATCTCATTCTCTGTCGTCCCCGTCTCCTCCTGCCCCCAATCCCTCCCAGCATCAGAGTCTTTTTCAGTGAGTCAACTCTTCGCATGCAGTGGCCAAAGCTTTGGAGTTTCAGCTTTAGCATCAGTCCTTCCAATGAACACCCAGGACTGATCTCCTTTAGAATGGACTGGTCGGATCTCCTTGCAGTCCAAGGGACTCTCAAGAGTCTTCTCCAACACCACAGTTCAAAAGCATCAATTCTTCGGCACTCAACTTTCTTCACAGTCGAACTCTCACATCCATACATGACCACTGGAAAAACCATAGCCTTGACTAGACTGACCTTGGTTGGCAAGGTACTGTCTCTGCTTTTTAATATGCTATATAGGTTGGCCATAACTTTCCTTTCAAAGAGTAAGTGTCTTTTAATTTCATGGCTGCAATCAGTATCCGCAGTGATTTTGGAAACCAAAAAAATAAAGTCTGACACTGTTTCCACTGTTTCCCCATCTATTTCCCATGAAGTGATGGGACCAGATGCCATGATCTTCGTTTTCTGAATGTTGATCTTCAAGCCAACTTTTTCACTCTTCGCTTTTACTTTCAAGAGGCTTTTTCATTCCTCTTCACTTTCTGCCATAAGGGTGGTGTCATCTGCATATCTGAGGTTATTGATATTTCTCCCAGCAATCTTGATTCCAGCTTGTGCTTCTTCCAGCCCAGCGTTCCTCATGATGTACTCTGCATATAAGTTAAATAAGCAGGGTGACAATATACAGCCTTGACGTACTCCTTTTCCTATTTGGAACCAGTCCATTGTTCCATGTCCAGTTCTAACTGTTGCTTCCTGACCTGCATCCAGGTTTCTCAAGAGGCAGGTCAGGTGGTCTGGTATTCCCATCTCTTCCAGAATTTTCCATAGTTTATTGTGATCCACACAGTCAAAGGCTTTGGCATAGTCAATGAAGCAGAAATAGATGTTTTTCTTGAACTCTCTTGCTTTTTCCATGATCCAGCAGATGTTGGCAATTTGATCTCTGGTTCCTCTCTCTTTTCTAAAACCAGCTTGAACATCTGGGAGTTCACGGTTCACATACTGCTGAAGCCTGGCTTGGAGAATTTTGAGCATGGCTTTACTAGCATGTGAGATGAGTGCAATTGTGTGGTAGTTTGAGCATTCTTTGGCACTGCCTTTCTTTGCGATTGGAATGAAAACTGACCTTTTCCAGTCCTATGGCCACTGCTGAGTTTTCCAAATTTGCTGGCATATTGAGTGCAGCACTTTCACAGCATCATCTTCCAGGATTTGAAATAGCTCAACTGGAATTCCATCACCTCCACTAGCTTTGGTCATAGTGATGCTTTCTAAGGCCCACTTGACTTCACATTCCAAGATGTCTGTCTGTAGGTGAGTGATCATACCATCGTGATTATCTTGGTCGTGAAGTTCTTTTTTGTACAGTTCTGTGTATTCTTGCCACCTCTTCTTAATATCTTCTACTTCTGTTAGGTCCATACCATTTCTGTCCTTTATCAAGCCCATCTTTGCATGAAATCTTCCCTTGGTACCTCTAATTTTCTTGAAGAGATCTCTCATCTTTCCCATTCTGTTGTTTTCCTCTATTTCTTTTCATTGATCACTGAGGAAGGCTTTCTTATGTCTCCTTGCTATTCTTTGGAATTCTGCATTCAGATGCTTATATCTTTCCTTTTAGAGATTTACACAAAAGATCATACACATGCCTAGTCTGTCACTTACACTTCCTTTATTTTCTTCATTTAAAAAATGTATAGCAAAAAACCACATTTACTAGTATATCAAGAAATATTAAATAATGGAGTTGGAGAAGACTCTTGAGAGTCCCTTATACTGCAAGGAGATCCAACCAGTCCATTCTAGAGGAGATCAATCCTGGATGTTCATTGGAAGGACTGATGCTAAAGCTGAAACTCCAATACTTTGGCCACCTCATGCGACGAGTTGACTCACTGGAAAAGACTCTGATGCTGGGAAAGGTTGGGGGCGGGAGGAGAAGGGGACGACCGAGAATGAGATGGCTGGATGGCATCACTGACTCTGTGGACATGAGTTTGAGTGTACTCCGGGAGTTGGTGATGGACAGGGAAGCCTGGCGTGCTGTAGTTCATGGGGTCGTGGAGAGTCGGACACGACTGAGCGACTGAACTGAACTGAACTGAACCCCATCTCACTCCCTATTCTGATCACCTTTAGAAAACTATTATGGTAACTTCTCTCTTTTTCCTCCTATCTATTTTTTTCCAATTTGATTATAATAACATTAAGTAATTTTCTATTTTGCTTTTATCTGATAATATTATAGTCCAAGTATTTTACATTACTATATCATCTGCTAAGTCATTATTTAAAAACTATAAAATACTGAATCAAGTGAATATATCATAATTACTTACTGAATCTTCTAACTGATATTAGGCTATATTTGTTTTTATATATTATAAATAGTGCTATGAATCTCTTTATCTATACAGATTACTTTTTCTTAATTTAATTTCTTTAAAGTATGAACCTAGAAATTGAAATACAGGGTTAATAGGCAAAAACCATTTTTTATATCTCTTGATATTATAGGGAGATGCTGGATGTTATAAAAAAAAAACAGGGTGAATAAAAGCTCATAAGAACTAGAATAAATTGTCTGGAAGCGTGATATAACAGAGAGAAGAAATGCACTTGCTAATAGAAATACAGGATGTTCACTGCTGTGTTGTGCATAAAAGCTGAATAATACTAAACTGTCTTCTGCAATATGTTAAAGTTATAAATACTGCAAAAGGATTAGTCTTACATAAGAATCCTAACAGATACACAATACTAAATTGCTTTCCTAAAGTGTTCTACCAATTTATAATACTCCAGAAATGAAAGATGATGATACTCTTTCAGCACCTTCACAAGAATTACATAATATCAGTTTTTAAACCTTTGATAATTTAAGGAGAAATATTTCATTCTCATTTGCATTGATTTTATACATCCACTGAGCATTAAACTATCCATGGTCTGTGGAATACATATTTATCAGCATTCTACCATGGGTTTTCTGCTAGGTGTATTCCCCATAGAATCTACTTCTGCCTAGACACCCCACAGATTAAAGAAGAAACCATGTTTCTACCCTGAAGGGTTTTACTCTTGTCCATGGTGGTATCGACATTTCATTTACATTGTCACCTCCTCACAGCATGGCTCTTCTCTCTGGTGTTTTATGTTTTCAAACTGCTGTGTAACACTTGTGATGCTCGGTAAATAATAAATAATAAAAGTCCTGTAGTCCTCCGCCAGCAGCTTTGATCAAGGGCAGCTTTCAACTGATTTCACATGAGTAGATCTAAAGCAGAAAAAGAAGGCGCCTTCTTGATAGCTTGGCTGTTTATCAGCAGTGAGCAACCATGTTGCTGGCAGGGAGGTTTCAGAAACACACCTCACACCAGCTCCCAGAAAAACTCTGTTTCCTGATGGATGGTCAGGGCAGAGCTCTGCACATCCTGGACAGCTGTTGTGAGATCACACTTGATGGTTATAGGGTGGGATGGTTCTGGACCTCCTAGTCTTTCATCTTCATCTGGAGATCCCATACGTGTGGATCAGCTACTGTGAGTGGAGAGGGAGCTGCAATAGTTTTTGTTTAGATTTCAACTTGTCCACGGTAGGATTTGAGTAAGAAGCTGCAACTTCACCTTAAGGAAATTATTTAATTCATCTACTTTTCAAATAGACCAAAAAGCACAAACCTTAATTCATTCTCTTCACATTTAAAAAAAAAAAATGTCATGGCCAATTGTTAGGAGGATCAGGAATAAAGAGAATAGAGTAGAAAAAGGAAAAGAAAGCACAATGTGGAAGCAACAGAAAAGGAGATAGAAAAGTAAGGGAAGAATATGGAATAAAAAACATAAAACAAGAGAATATTATTGAAGAGAACCTGGGAAGAAATGGAATCAGCAAAGGATCTGGTAATGGGAAAGAAACTCCAGAATTTGGAGGTGTACATATTACCATGCCTGTCTAGCTATAGTGGTAGCAATTTCATCTGCTACCTTTCAAAATATTTGCGCTTTTAAAACATATTTTGCAGCTTTTTGTATTGTGTTATTATAGGACATTTAAATTTTAAATAAACAGAATAATACGATAAAATTCATGAAGTAATACTCCACCTCCAAAATTACCAATATATGGTCCAAACTGGGCTGATCTCTTTCCACCCTCATTACTCCATTCTTGCATTATTTTTGTGCAAGCACTGGACATCATACCATTTCAAATATTTCAGTAGGAATTTCTAAAACATAATGTATTTTAAAATAAGTAACCAAATTCTATTATCACATGTAAAATGTAAGACTAATTCCTAATAATACCAAAGAATCAGTACCCAATTTTTCTATCATCTTATAAATGTCAGTGTTTATGTTTTTAACCCTTCATGGATCCCAACCATGTTGTGGTGAAGTGGCTTGCATAACTCAATGAAGCTATGAGCCTTGCTGTGCAGGGCCACCCAAAACAAATGGATCATAGTGATGAGTTCTGACAAAATGTAGTACACGGGAGGAAGGAAAGGCAAACCACTTCAGTATTATTTCCATGAGAACCCCAGGAACAGTATGAAAAGGTTCAGTTCAGCTCAGTTCAGTCACTCAGTCGTGTCTGACTCTCTGTGAACCCATGAACTATAGCACACCAGGCCTCCCTATCCATCACCAACTCTCGGAGTTTACTCAGACTCATGTCCATTTAGTTGGTGAAAGGTATAATACTGAAATATGAGCCCCCAGTTCAGAAGGTTTCCAAAATGCTCCTGGGGAAATAGCTCCAGAAAGAAAGAAACAGCCGGGCCAAAGTGGAAATGACAGTTGTGGATGTGTCTGCCAGGGAAAGTGAAGTCCAGTGCTGTAAAGAATAATACTGCATAGGAACTTGGAATGTTAGGTCCAATAAACAAGGTCAACTGGACATAGTTAATCAGCAGATGGCAAGCATGAACATCAACATCATAGGAATCAGTGAATTAAAATGGATGGAAAGGGTAAATTTAATTCAGAGGACCATTATATCTACTACTGCAGACAAGAAGCCCTTACAAGAAATGGAGTAGTCCTCATAGTCAACAAAAGAATCTGAAATGCAGTATTTTGGTGCAATCTTTAAAATGACAGAATTATCTTGGTTTTTTTCCAAGGCAAGCCATTCAATATCACAGTAATCCAAGTCTATGCCCCTACCACAGATGCTGAGAAGCTGAAATTGACAGGTTCAATGAAGACCTACAAGACCTACTAGAATTAACACCAAAAAAAAAAAAAATGTCCTTTTCATCAGAGGGGATTGGAATGCAAAAATAGAAAGTCAAGAGATACCTGGAGTAACAGGCAAGTTTCACCTTGGAGTATAAAATGAAACAGGGCAATGACAGAGTTTTGCCAAGAGAGTGCACAGGTCATAGCAAACACCCTCTTCCAGCAACACAAGGGACAACTGTACACATGGACATCACCAAATGGTCAATATAGAAATCAGACTGATTATATTTGCAGCTGAAGATGGAAACAGTTAGCAAAACAGTTAACAAAAACAAGACCAGGATCAGACTGTGGCTCAGATCATCAGCCCTTTACTGAAAAATTGAGGCTTAAATCAAAGAAAATAGGGAAAACCACTAGGCCATTCAGGTAGGACCTAAATCAAACCCCTTATGAATATACAGTGAGGAAGCAAACAGATTTAAGGGATTAGATCTGACAGAGTGCCTGAAGAACTATGGCCAAAGTTCATAGCATTGTGCAGAAGGCAGTGACGAAACTATCCCAAAGAAAAATAAATGCAAGAAGGCAAAATGGTTGTCTGAGGAGACCTTACAAATAGTTGTGGAAAGAAGAAAAGCAAAAAGCAAGGAAGAAAGGGAAAGATATACCCAGCTGAATGCAGTTCTAGAGAATTGCAAGGAGAGATAAGAAGACTTCTTAAATGAACAATGCAAAGAAGTAGAGGAAAACAATAGAACAGAAAAGTCTAGAGATCTCATCACAAAAGTTGGAGCTATCAAAGGAACATTTCATGCAAGGATGGGCACAATAAAGGACAGAAATGGTAAGGACATAACAGAAGCAGAAGAGATTAAGAAAAAGTGGCAAGAATACACAGAAGGACTATCCAAAAAAGTTCTTAATGTTCTGGATAACCACAGTGGTGTGGCCACTCACCTAGAGCCAGACATCCTGGAATTTCAAGTCAAGTGGGCCTTAGGAAGCATTACTAGAAACAAAGCTAGTGGAGGTGATGGAATTCATTTAAAATCTTAAAAGATGATGCTGTTAAAGTGTTGAACTCAATAAGTCAGTAAACTTGGAAAACTCAGTTGTGGCCACAGGTTTGGAAAAAGTCAGTTTTCATTCCAATCCCAAAGAAAGGCAATGCCAAAGAATGTTCA
Source organism: Moschus berezovskii (assembly GCF_049115385.1). Taxonomy (NCBI): domain Eukaryota; kingdom Metazoa; phylum Chordata; class Mammalia; order Artiodactyla; family Moschidae; genus Moschus; species Moschus berezovskii. The sequence continues at coordinate 23,540,192 of NC_142473.1, forward strand.
AACTGCCATACGGTTGTGTTCATTTTGCATACTAGTAAAGGTATGCTCAAAATCCTTCAAGCTAGCCTTCAAAGTACGTGAACTGAGAATTTCCAGATGCGCAAGTTGGATTTAGAAAAGGCAGAGGAATCAGAGATTAAATTGCCAATATCCATTGGATCATAGGGAAAGCAAGATAATTCCAGAAAAACATTTTCTTCTGCTTCATTGGCTACACCAAAGTGCTTGACTGTGTGGTCTACAACAAATTGTGCAAAATTCTTAAAAAGTTGGGAATACCAGACCACCTTACCTGTCTCCTAAGAAACCTGTATGCAGGTCAAGAAGCAACAGTTAGAACCTTACACACAATAACTGATAGTTAAAGACTGGGAAACGAGTGAGAGAAGGCTGTACATTCTTACCCTCTTTATTTAATCTATATACAGAGTCAGTCAGTTCAGTGGCTCAGTCGTGTCTGACTCTTTGCAATCCCATGGACTGCACATGATTTCCCTGTTCTTCACCAACTCTGGAGCCTGCCCAAAGTCATGTCCAACGAGTCGGTGATGCCATCCAACCATTTCATCCTCTATTGTCCCCTTCAATCTTTCCCAGCCTCAGGGTCTTTTCCAATGAGTCAGTGCTTTGCATCAGGTGGCCAAACTATCGGAGCTTCAGCATCAGTCCTTCCGATGAATATTCAGTTCTGATTTCCTTTAGGATTGACTGGTTGGATTTCCTTGCTGTCCAAGGGACTCTGTCCAACACCACAGTCTTCTCCAACACCACGATTCAAAAGTTTCAATTCTTCATCACTCAGCCTTCTTTATGGTCCAACTCTTACATCCATACATGACTACTAGAAAAAACATAGCTTTGACTAGATGGATCTTTGTCAGCAAAAAAAATGTCTCTGCTTTTTAATATGCTGTCTAGGTTAGTTATAGCTTTTCCTCCAAGGAGCAAGTGTCTTTTAATTTAATGGCTGCAGTCACCATCTGCAGTGATTTTGGAGTCCAAGAAAAGAAAGTCTGTTACTGTTTCCATTGTTTCCCCATCTATTTGCCATGAAGCGATGGGACTGGATGCCATGATCTTAGATTTTTATATACAGAATATTTCATGTGAAATGCTGGCTCAGATGAATCACAGGCTGGAATCAAGATTGCTGGGAGAAAACTCAACAACTTCAGATATGCAGGTAATACCACTCTAATGGCAGAAAGGGAAGAGGAACTGTAGAGTCTCTTGATGAGTGTGAAAGAGGAGAGTGAAAAAATTGACTTAAAACTGAACATTCATAAAACCAATATCATAGCATCCAATCTCACCTCTTCATAACAAATATAAGGGCAAAAAGTAGAAACAGTGACAGATTTTATTCTCTTGGGCTCCAAAATCACTGCAGCCCACCAGGTTCCTCTGTCCGTGGGGTTCTCCAGGAAGAATACTGGAGTGGGTTGCCATTTCCTTCTCTAAGGGATTTTCCCAACCCAGGGATTGAACCTGGGTCTCCCACGTGACTAACACCAAATCACTGCAAACAGTGACAGCAGCTATGAAATTCAAAGACACTCCTTGAAAGGAAAGCTATGACAAACCTAGTTCAGTTCAGTTCAGTTCAGTCGCTCAGTCGTGTCCGACTCTCCGCGACCCCATGAATCACAGCACACCAGGCCTCCCTGTCCATCCTAGATAGAGTATTAAAAAGCAGAGATATTACTTTGCCAACAAAGGACCACATATTCAAAGCTATGGTTTTTCCTGTAGTCTTGTATGGATGGGAGTGTTGGACCATAAAGAAAGCTGAGCACCTGAGAATTGATGTTTTTGAATTGTGGTGTTGGAGAAAACTCTTGAGAGTACTTTGGACTGTCAAGAGATCAGACCAGTCAATCCTAATGGAAATCAACTCTGACTGTTCATTGGAAGGGGTGATGCTAAAGCTGAAACTCCAATAGTTTGGCCACCTGATGCAAAGAGCCAATTCACTGGAAAAACCTTGATGCTGGGAAAGATTGAAGGCAAAAGGAGAAGAGGGCAGCAGAGGATGAGATAATTAGATGGCACCACTGACTCAAAAGACATGAATTTGAGGAAACTCAGGAAGAGAGTGAAGGTCAAGGAAGCCTGGTGTTCTGCAATCCATGGGATCACAAAAAGTCAGAAACGACTAAGTGACTGAACAACAACAAATTATTATAAGTTTTATTCAGTTTGGTTCAGCTCAGTTCAGTCACTCAGCTGTGTCCAACTCTTTGCAACCTCGTGGACTGCAGAACCTCAGGCCTCCCTGTTCATCACCAACTTCCAGAGTTGACTAAAACTCATGTCCATTGAGTCAGTGGTGCCATTCAACCATCTCATTCTCTGCTGTCCCCTTCTCCTCCTGCCACTGATGTTTCCCAGAATCAGGGTCTTTTCAAATGAGTCAGTTCTTCGCATCAGGTGGCCAAAGTATTGGAGTTTCAGCTTCAACATCAGACCTTCCAATGAACACTCAGGACTGATCTCCTTTAGGTTGGACTGGTTGGATCTCCTTGTAGTCCAAGGGATGCTCAAGAGCCTTCTCCAACACCACAGTTCAAAAGTATCAATTCTTTGGCGCTCAGCCTTCTTTATAGTCCAACTCTCACATCCATATACAACTATTGGAAAAACCATAGCTTTGACTAGACGGACCTTTGTTGGCAAAATAATGTCTATGCTTTTTAATATGCTATCTAGGTTGGTCATAACTTTCCTGCCAAGGAGTAAGTGTCTTTTAATTTCATGACTGCAGTCACCATCTGTAGTGATTTTGGAGTCAGAAAAAACAAAGTCTGCCACTGTTTCCACTTTTTCCCCCTTATTTGCCATGAAGTGATGGGGCCGGATGCCCATCTTAGTTTTCTAAATGTTGAGCTTTAAGCCAACATTTTTCACTCTCCTCTTTCACTTTCATCAGTGGCTCTTTAGTTCTTCTTCACCCTCTGCCATAAGGGTGGTTTCATCTACATATCTGAGGTTATTGATATTTCTCCCGGCAATCTTGATTCCAGCCCAGCGTTTCTCATGCATATAAGTTACTGCATATAAGTTAAATAAGCAGGGTGACAATATACAGCCTTGACATACTCCTTTTCCTATTTGGAACCAGTCTGCTGTTCCATGTCCAGTTCTAACTGTTGCTCCTGACCTGCACACAGATTTCTCAAGAGGCAGGTCAAGTGGTCTGGTATTTCCATCTCTTTCAGAATTTTCCACAGTTTATTGTGATCCACACAGTCAAAGGCTTTGGCATAGTCGATGAAGCAGAAATAGATGTTTTTCTGGAACTCTCTTGCTTTCTCCATGATCCAGCGGATGTCGGCAATTTGATCGCTGGTTCCTCTGCCTTTTCTAAAACCTGCTTGAACATCTGGAAGTTCGCAGTTCACATATTGCTGAAGCCTGGTTTGGAGAATTTTGAGCATGACTTTACTAGCGTGTGAGATGAGTACAATTGTGCGGTAGTTTGAGCATTCTTTGGCATTGCCTTTCTTTGGGATTGGAATGAAGACTGACCTTTTCCAGTCCTGTGGCCACTGCTGAGTTTTCCAAATTTGCTGGCATATTGAGTGCAGCACTTTCACAGCATCTTCTTTTAGGATTTGAAGTAGCTCAACTGGAATTCCATCACCTCAACTAGCTTTGTTCATAGTGATGCTTCCTAAGGCCCACTTGACTTCTATTTCTTGAATATCTATCCAAATAAAACTGTTTGAGATTGGTGAATTATCTTTTAAGTATCTTTTAGCCTATGTACTCTCCAAGGAAAATAAAGAGCTAGAATAAAGAAAGTAAAAAACTATTTTCCTTTGTTTTCCGATTTATTGCTCAAGAAACCACTCATTTTTTGTATAGATTTTCCCACATTTCACGCATTCATTCTGATAATGTGGTTTAATATACTTCTCTTTCCTTTGTATTTCCTAAGTTCATAAATGGATATAGAGTTTTGATCAACTTCAGATTTTATTTTTAGCATAGCTACTTCATACATTGTGCATTTTTCTCCCAATTGAAAACATATAATGTTTGATGGTATCTACTTAGAGGTTATTGGCAGACATTAATGATCATTGCCTATTTATTAATTAACAAGAGGTCACAGAAGTTAATAAAATTCCATGATCTTTCTTTTTTATGAGCTGAAAACTTCTTCAAAGCAAAACTTTTTCAACTCCTAATTCATGCAGTGAGTTAGTTCTAATGGAAATGGTAGGATAAATGTTTTACTCTTTATCTAATTTGCCAGGTATCTAAATAATGCTTTGGTTCACTACCATCTCCTAACAGTGATCAATGAGAGTGTTTTTTTTTAATATCTTTGTTAACTCATTGAGTTAATTATAATTGATAGACACCATTACTTTATAGTTCTCTTATTTGTTGATGCTCAAATCATCCCATGTTAAGCCAGTAGGAGTCTAAGTTTCCTCCTCAGTCCTTTTGATGTGACTTTATAGTCTTCGATAGTTTTCTTGATCTACTTATTAAAAAATTCTCCAAGTTCATAGGTGCATTTTCTGCCCCTAACGTGGAATCAGTCAGTTCTCCAAACAGGCCTGGTTTCTTATAGTGGAAAATGATATTATTAATACCACAGTCTGGGAGTCAGGAATATTATATCACTACTGAGTAGTCACTGTAGCCTTTTCAGTAAACAGTAAAAAATTATACATATGTGCAGGTTAAAATAAATCTTGGATTTAACCTTATACTTCTGATTAAATTTATGATCAATTTCTTATACTTTGCATTTATATCTCCTTCTTCCACACAAAGAATTTCAAGTCTTAAAAACACTGGGAATGAGAAAAATAGAATAGTATGTAAGCAGTCATTTGTTTTTTCCTACAATGCACAGACACCCGTTTCACAATAGCAATACCAACAGTACCACCAAAAATGTGATCACTGTAAATACTTCAGCTGTTTTCTCAGCAAATATTGTACTTAGGTTATATCCCACTAGGAAATACATGCAAATAACTGCCTCAAGGTCACCTGGAATAGTTCTCTGTGTGGTTACACCATCAACGGAGTACATATTTACTTTAAATCTTTAAAGACTGATTTTTAATTTAATCTTATTTCATAATTATGCTAAATCTACTAGTGGTTCCAAAGTCCAATCTTTAATACAAACATTCACATGAGTCTAGCTTTTTTTCCCTGTCCCTTCTACTCTATTTCCTTTCCCTCTACAGGCCACCTCCTTTTTATAACTTATCTTTTCCTTTTAATTTTTAAAAAACAAGCACATTCATATTCCTTCTTTCATCAGATTAAGTATTCTATGTAAGAATTTCTTATTTTTGTTTTTTCTTTTTCTGCATACAACTATGTATTCTGGAACATATTTCATAGTAGTATATGGGTTTTTCTAATTCCTTCTCAGGTGCATAGAAATTCATTAGGTGGACACACCATAGTTATTTGTCCAGTTCTCTGATAGATATTTATGAGGTCTCTGATCCATAGCATCACAAGGAGTCAAGCACAACTGAAGTGACTCAGCAAACATCCATGCATGGTCTTTCCCTATTACTAACCATTCTGCAATAACTAGTCTTGGCATATATCTTTTCATACATTTGCCAGTATATCATTATAATGAAATTCTAGAAGTTTGGTTGCTGGCCAAAAGGGTAAGTTCATTTTCCTTGCTATTGATAAATTCTTTTACATAGGGTTTGTGTCATCTTCTGTTTCCACTATATTATATGAAATTATTTTCTCACAACCTTGCCAAAAGATTATGTTGTCTAACTTTTCCATATTTATCAATCTAATAAGTGATAAATGACATCTCAGTACAGTTTTAACTTGTATTTTGTGATGGGTGAGGTTGAACTTGTGATGGGTGAGGCTGATCGTCATCTCGTCATGAGAAATTTGTATATCTTTTTCATTAAACTCTGTTTCTCTAACTATAATTGTCTATAGAGTTGTTATCCTCTCTTTATTTTTAGAAACATTTTTATATTAAAAATTTAATCCTTTGTTTTTGATATAAAATTGCAAATATTTCCCATGATTTGTTTTTTTCTTTCATTGACTTTTATTTCCTCATGCTAATTCTTTATGTAATTAAATTTATCTTCTCTTCTATTACTGTTACTGGATTTTTGACTTGAGGCATAAATGTTTTCCCTGTTTCTGGGTTATAAAGGAGTTCATTTACATTCACTCCTATTCTAGTATGGATTCTATTTTCTTAACTCAAATTTTAGGTCCTTCTGCAACTTTTCCTTTTTAAAGATATGAGAGATGAGCCGAAATTTACTTTTTTCCATCCTTAATGTCATCTAAGTCATATCTTTATTTATGGAGTTCCATAAACCAGATTCCATTCACCACATGAGATTAACATCCTTATTAAGCACCTGGTTGTATATGACACTGTGTCAGCTATTTATATATGTCCAGTTATCTCAGCATTTTAATTACATAGTCTACTTTGTCTCTTTTTCTTAAGTATATTTTTGGTATTTAGGAGTATTTGCATTTTTGTTCCAGTGGTTATTTTTTTTTAATTTATTTTATTGGAGGCAAATTACCTTACATTAATATATTGGTTGGTTTTGCCATACATTGACACGAATCCGCCCCGGGTGTACATGTGTTCCCTTTCTTGAACCCTCCTCCCACCTCCCTCTTCCCTAAATCCTCCCTCCAGGTCATCCCCGTGCACCAGCCCCAACCATCCTGTATCATGCGTCAAACCTGGACTGATGATTCATTTCACATATGATAATATACATGCTACAATGCCATTCTCCCCAATCATCCCACCTTCACCCTCTCCCACAGAGTCCCAAAGACTGTTCTATATATCTATGTCTCTTTTGCAGTCTCGTATACAGGGTTAAGGTTACCATCTATCTAAATTACATATATATGCATTAGTATACTGTATTGATGTTTTTCTTTCTGGCTTACTTCACTCTGTGTAATAGGCTCCAATTTCATCCACCTCATTAGAACTGATTCAAATGTATTCTTTTTAATTGATGAGTTATACTCCATTGTGTATATGTACCAAAGCTTTCTTATCCATTCGTCTGCAGATGGACATCTAGGTTGCTTCCATGTCCTGGCTATTATAAACAGTGCTGAGATGAACATTGGAGTACATGTGTCTCTTTCAATTCTGGTTTCCTCATTGTGTATGCCCAGGAGTGCAATTGCTGGGTCATATGGCAGTTCTATTTCCAGTTTTTTGAGGAATCTCCACACTGTTCTCCATAGTGGCTGTACTAGTTTGCATTCCCACCAACAGTGTAAGAGGGTTCCCTTTTCTCCACACCCTCTCCATCATTTATTGCATATAGACTTTTGGATAGCAGCCATTCTGACTGGTGTGAAATGGTATCTCATTGTGGTTTTGATTTGCATTTCTCTGATTATGAGGGATGTTGAGCATTTTTTCATGTGTTTGTTAGCCATCTTTATGTCTTCTTTGGAGAAATGTCTGTTTAATTCTTTGGCCCATTTTTTGATTGGTTCACTTATTTTTCTGGAATTGAGCTGTAGGAGCTGCTTGTATATTTTGGAGATTAATCCTTTATCAGTTGCTTCATTTGCTATTATTTTCTCCCATTCTGAAGGCTGTCTTTCACCTTGCTTATAGTTTCCTTTGCTGTGCAGAAGCTTTTGATTTTAATTAGGTCCCATTTGTTTATTTTTGCTTTTATTTCCAATATTCTGGGAGGTGGGTCTTGGAGGATCCTGCTGTGATTTATGTCAGAGAGTGTTTTGCCTACGTTCTCCTCTAGGAGTTTTATAGAATCTGGTCTTACATTTAGCTCTCTAATCCATTTTGAGTTTATTTTGGTGTATGGTGTTAGGAAGTGTTCTAGTTTCATTCTTTTACAAGTGGCTGACCAGTTTTCCCAGCACCACTTGTTAAAGAGACTGTCTTTTCTCCATTTTATATTCTTGCCTCCTTTGTAGAAGATAAGGTGTCCATAGGTGCGTGGATTTATCTCTGGACTTTCTATTTTGTTCCATTGATCTATTTCTGTCTTCATGCCAGTACCACACTGTCTTGATGATTGTGGCTTTGTAGTAGAGCCTGAAGTCTGGCAGGTTAATTCCTCCAGTTCCATTCTTCTTCAAGATCGCTTTGGCTATTCGAGCTTTTTTGTATTTCTGTACAAATTGTGAGATTATTTGTTCTAGTTCTGTGAAAAATATCATTGGTAGCTTGCTAGGGATTGCATTGAATGTATAAATTACTTTGGGTAGTATACTCATTTTCACAATATTTATTCTTCCAACCCACAAACACGGTATATTTCTCCATCTATTAGTGTCCTCTTTGATTACTTTCACTAGTGTTTTATAGTTTTCTATGTACAAGTCTTTTGTTTCCTTAGGTAGATATATTCCTAAGTATTTAATTTTTTTCGTTGCAACAGTGAATGGAATAGTTTCCTTAATTTCCCTTTCTATTTTCTCATTATTAGTGTATAGGAATGCAAGGGATTTCTGTGTGTTGATTTTATAGATCAACTAAACAGAAAATTAACAAGGAAACACAAACTTTAAATAATACAATAGATCAGTTAGACCTAATAGATCTCTATAGGACATTTCACCCCAAAACAATGAATTTCACCTTTTTCTCAAGCGCACACGGAAACTTTTCCAGGATAGATCATATCCTGGGCCATAAATCTAGCCTTGGTAAATTCAAAAAAATTGAAATCATTCCAAGCATTTTTCTGACCACAATGCAATAAGATTAGATCTCAATTACAGGAGAAAAACTATTAAAAATGCCAACATATGAAGGCTGAACAACACGCTGCTGAATAAGCAACAAATCACAAAAGAAATCAAAATATGCATAGAAATGAATGAAAATGAAAACACAACAACCCAAAACCTCTGGGACACTGTCAAAGCAGTGCTAAGGGGGAAGTTCATAGCAATACAGGCACACCTCAAGAAATGAGAAAAAAGTCAACTAAATAACCTAACTCTGCATCTAAAGAAACTAGAAAAGGAAGAAATGAAGAACCCCAGGGTTAGTAGAAGGAAAGAAACCATAAAAATTAGGGCAGAGATAAATGCAAAAGAAACAAAAGAGACCATAGCAAAAATCAACAAAGCCAAAAGCTGGTTCTTTGAGAAGGTAAATAAAATTGACAAACCACTAGCCAGACTCATCAAGAAACAAAGGGAGAAGAACCAAATCAATAAAATTAGAAATGAAAATGGAGAGATCACAACCGACAACACAGAAATACAAAGGATTATTAGAGAATACTATCAGCAATTATATGGCAACAAAATGAATAACTTGGAAGAAATGGACAAATTCCTAGAAAAGTACACCTTGCCAAAACTGAACCAGGAAGAAAGAGAAAATCTGAACAGACCCATCACAAACACAGAACTAGAGGAAGTTATTGGAAATCTTCCAGCAAACAAAAGCCCAGGTCCAGACGGCTTCACAGCTGAATTCTACCAAAAATTTAGAGAAGAGCTAACACCTATTCTACTCAAACTCTTCCAGAAAATTGCTGAGGAAGGAAAACTTCCAAACTCATTCTATGAGGCCACCATCACCCTAATCCCAAAACCTGGTAAAGATCCCACAAAAAAAGAAAACTAGAGGCCAATATCACTGATGAACATAGATGCAAAAATCCTTAACAAAATTCTAGCAATCAGAATCCAACAACACATTAAGAAGATCGTACATCATGACCAAGTGGGCTTTATCCCAGGAATGCAAGGATTCTTCAATATCCACAAATCAATCAACGTAATACACCACATTATCAAACTGAAAAATAAAAATCCTATGATTATCTCAATAGATGCAGAGAAAGCCTTTGACAAAATTCAACATCCATTTATGATAAAAACCCTCCAGAAAGTGGGAATAGAAGGGACATATCTCAACATAATAAAAACTATATATGACAAACCCATAGCAAACATTATCCTCAACGGTGAAAAACTGAAAGCATTTCCCCTAAAGTCAGGAACAAGACAAGGGTGCCCACTCTCACCACTACTATTCAACATAGTTCTGGAAATTTTGGCTACAGCAATCAGAGCAGAAAAAGACATAAAAGGAATACAAATTGGAAAAGAAGAAGTAAAACTTTCACTGTTCGCTGATGACATGATCCTCCACACAGAAAACCCTAAAGACTCTACCAGAAAACTACTAGAGCTAATCAATGAATCCAGTAAAGTTGCAGGATATAAAATCAACACCCAGTGGTTATTTTTATGCTAATGTTTTTACTCACCATCTTAAACCCTCTTTTATTGATTATTGTCTAGTGATTCCCCTCCCCACACAAACAAATATATTGAAATCAGGTTACAACTCTTTTCCTTCCCTTTTTTTCTTCCCAGTATCTGATTTGAAGTAATATCCTTTTACTCCTAAATTAAAAACTATAAAGCAATCAACAACCTCAAATTCTCTCCTCATCCTCCTGACCGCCTCTGTTTGATAGTTGTTCCTTACCTATGTTATTTCTTCTAGCACCTCTGTCTATTTTTGTGGGTGAATTTAGAGAAATTCAAAAGTGATATTGTTCCTACTACCGTCTTCCTAGGATTCTTCTCTGTTTACTATTTTTTGACTAATTAGTAGATCTCTAAACATTAAGTTTTGAAAATTTATGACACTCTTCTGGTTATCACAGTTACTAAGAAGTCATAAAGGCATTTAAGAAACAGGTTAGGGGTACTAGAGAGTCTACAAGGCACAGAACAGTCATATGCAAAAAGAAATTACTTCATTTTCCATATTTGTCCCATGTCCATGACTTTTGAATATCCTTTTGATATTAATATAAGAAAAGAAAACCACTGATAACTTTCCAATCTTTGAGTCTAACTTTGTATTATGTGTAAGTTCAAAGTATTTTTTTGCACAGTTTCATTTCAATATATGCTGTATTTCCTGGAATGCACTATCATGTAATTTGAAAGAAGACTATACTTTACTTTGTTTGGACCTGTACCAAGAGTTTTTCATCACTTGAGAAGATTGTCACTGACAACATCACTCACAGTATTTGAATAACCAATGTGACAAAGTTGTGTCAAAAACATTTGTAGCTGCTGCATTCACAGCATTCTTCATGCAAATGCACCGGACTACCTCATTTTGTTTTCTAGTATAGTCATTTCCCCATATTTACATATTTGAATCTATACTATTTTATAATAAGTTCTTATTTTTCCTCTAAGTTCCTGTTTAATTAGAGAATATTATTGATTTTTTAAATTATGGGTGAAATTTCATTTCAGTAAATATTACAAAATATGTGTTTCAAGTAGTAACTCTTGTAGGGCTGAGAACTAGGAATCTGGATGGTCCTGAAAGCCAAAGAAAAAGGAAGGAGACTGTATCTTTGTACCAGCTGCCATATCCACAGAAACGATGTCCCAGATGTAAGAATCTCACAAAATCTGGAGGGGACGTTTCCTATCCTTAATCTTGGCAGAAACAGAGCCCTTTAAAGAGTGATGCTCATGGAAAAGCTTGTTCTCAATGCTTCATCTGTAGAGGAGTAAGGAAAATTAAAATAATGACTTAGAAAATATTAAGGAACCAGGTAAACATCGACTACCATACAAGCTGCATAATGATTGTATATAGGTCAATTTATGGAATCACAGTCATATGTTTATTTAAGGGATACTGTAAACCCGAATTTATTCACCCAGTGAGGCTAGAGGTCTCTATTGAGCTTCTGGTTTTACATGGCCCCATGTCAGAAACTAAATAACGAAAATAATGGAAAATATTACCATTGCAGTTCAGTTCAGTCGCTCAGTCCTGTCAACTCTCCGCGACCCTATGAATCACAGCACGCCAGGCCTCCATGTCCATCACCGACTCCCGGAGTTCACTCAAACTCATGCCACAGAGTCGGTGATGCCATCCAGCCATCTCATTCTCCGTCGTCCCCTTCTCCTCTCGCCCCCAGCCTTTCCCAGCATCAGAGTCTTTTCCAGTGAGACAACTCGTCGCACGAGGTGGCCAAAGTATTGCAGTTTCAGCCTCAGCATCAGTCCTTCCAATGAACACCCAGGATTGATCTCCTTTAGAATGGACTGGTTGGATCTCCTTGCAGTACAAGAGACTCTCAAGAGTCTTCTCCAACACGGCAGTCTCATTTCTGCAAGGTTTGAATGTGACAATGTTTAGCTAATAAAGTGACTGCTTCCTGCTTTATAATTCTAGATTTCTTGAGTGAGTCTTAGCAACATTAAATTAACCTAATTTGAACTCCTCTTGTTGGACTTCTAGGCTGATGTTGTTCTGTGTTAGTCATTCCCCCTGGGTCACAGACAAAAAGAAAACATTCAGTCAGTCCAGTGAGATAATGGGAGCATTCAACTGAGTAACGAAAATCCTGTAAGGTTCTAGTCACAAGTAGCTATATAAGTAAAGTGTGATGTTGTTGGTAAGTGGAGACATCAATGATGGATTATCAGTTTGCATTTACTGTGTGATCCAGTTGGTAGATCCCAAAAAGCAGCCCATTTTCAATAAGATTTTGCCCTTGGTAGCAGTACAGTGCATTCACTTTATGATTTATCCTAGTTTTCTGACAGCTAAAATTTATACTGCACAAACTCCTTGAAATACATTTCTAACTCACTTTCAGAAAAATGTTTCCAGTACTTTAGTGGTTTGCAATGGAATAGTCCTCCATTTGGGGAATGACGTGTTTTTAGTTATAAAATGTGGACTATCATGATATTGGTTTATTTATGCATTCAAAGCAGTTAACTTCCTGAACAAAGGAGCTTATACTTATTTCTGTATCCATATTACTTAATATTGTAGACTTTCACTAAATGTTTATAAAACTGAATAGAATAAAGAATCAATTTGTAAGTTGAAGAAGACAGAAAACATTAAGCAATGGGAGCACAGCATCCAAAATTCCCAAGTGGGAGTGGAAAAATATGATTAAGAATACAGAAACAAACAAACAAACAAAAAACCCGAAACCCCTCTATAACATAGAGTGACAAAATGTTAATACTTAAGCATTTACTTAAGTATTTAATAAATGCCCATTTAATAAATGCCTATTTAAGACTGTTCTGTATCATGGATAAGAAAGCTGTGGTACATATACACAGTGGAGTATTACTCAGCAATTAAAAAGAAGAGATTTGAATCAGTTCTAATGAGGAGGATGAAACTGGAGCCTATTATATACAGTGAAGTAAGCCAGAAAGAAAAACACCAATACAGTATATTAACGCATATATGTGGAATTTAGAAAGATGATAACGGTAACCCTGTATCAGTTCAGTTCAGTTTATTTCAGTCGCTCAGTGGTGTCCAACTCGCCGCGACCCCATGAATCACAGCACGCCAGGCCTCCCTGTCCATCACCAACTCCCGGAGTTCACTCAAACTCATGTCCACAGAGTCGGTGATGCCATCCAGCCATCTCATTCTCGGTCGTCCCCATCTCCTCCCGCCCCCAACCTTTCCCAGCATTAGAGTTTTTTCCAGTGAGTCAACTCGTCTCATGAGGTGGCCAAAGTATTGCAGTTTCAGCTTTATCATCAGTCCTTCCAATGAACACCCTGTATACGAGACAGCAAAAGAGACACAGGTGTATAGAACAGTCTTTTGGACTCTGTGGGAGAGGGCGAGGGTGGGATCATTTGGGAGAATGGCATTGAAACATGTGTATTATCATATGTGAAATAAATCGCCAGTCCAGGTTCGATGCATGATACAGGATGTTCAGGGCTGGTGTACTGGGATGAACTAGAGGGATGGGATGGGGAGGGAGGAACACATGTACACCTGGGGCAGATTCATGTCAACGTATGGCAAAACAAATACAATAATGTAAAGTAATTAGCCTCCAAAAAAAAAACCAGTCCAGTATCTTACTTAATTCACTTTTTGTAGCTGCCAAAATGTATTCTAACTAAAACAGATTTCTATGTTAAACATTATGGTCATGTGCATTATTTATTTCAATCATCATGATTGCTCTAAGATAAGCAATTTATATATTATTCCCAAACTGCTTAGAAAGATTAAGAGATTTACCTATGCTTGTAGAGACTAGGAGAGCTTGGATAAATTCAGTTTCTCTGATTCTTTCCCTGGGAAAGACAGAGACTACCTCCTTCTTCTACCCTCTCTGGGGCCAAAATTCCTTATCTTTTCAACTCTGCATCCTGATACCTCACTTGTCCAGAGGCCTTGTCCTGCTGCCAGCCTCCCCTCTTTGGGGAAAAGCACTTGGAGAAGCTCCAGAGAGTTGTATCTGCTTCTCTGTAACATAAACTAAAAGATCTGGTTAAAGGTGGGCCTTCTGAAATTGAGATGTTTGAGCATATGTGAAGAGCCAAACTATTAAGGGGGAAGATCAGTGAAACAGCCATAATCACTGGAGTCTGTACGGGAGAGGAGCATACAAACACTACACTGAACATTATAAATAGCATCCTATCTTATCCTCAGCTCAAACCCGTGAAGAGGGTATTAAAGCTCCATATTACACATAAGAAAACCAATGGGTTAAGATCTTTGTGAAAGATCACAGAATTGGACCCTGGGTTTGACTCCATTTCAATATCCTGCCTGTGTCATAAATAATGAGAAGGGCTATTTCTAAATATAGTCAATACCTTATTTTCTTACTCTTTTATTTCCTTTTAACTCAATTTTAATATGCTTAACTTTTTAAACCTTTAAATTATTTGTGAATTTTTTTCAACAGAAAGTGATCCAATAAAGTAATAGAATTAGAAATAATGCTGATAAAGAGAATATTTTACTTCCCTCCCCTCAACATTTCCTGGGTTGTAATATCATCTCCAGGCCTCATAACTGTAAAAGACCCTAAACCTGCACAAAGACCTTATTTTTAGAATACCTCTACAACTGCTTTGACATCTTTCTTACCTATAACATTCTGATAAGGACTAAGCCTCCCCTCACATATATAGAATTTTTAGGTAATCTAACTACAAAGAATCCAGAAATGTGAAACAAGGCTATCAGGAAAAAAAAAAAAAAGTAACTCCCCCAAAATAAAGTTTTTAAAAACTTCGCCTTTAATATTTCATTGATAAATAAAGGAGATCAATGATAAGCACACATACTGAGACACCACATACACACAGAGATGAAGGCCATGTGGTTTTAGAAGTAGATATTAAAATTATGTCGCTGCAAGCCAAGCAACGCTAATAATTCCTGGCAACCACCAGAAGCTAAAAGAGAGAGCATGGCCCCTTTGACACCTTGATATCAGATGTCTATCCTCCAGACTGTGAAATAAATTTCTATTGTTTTAAGCCACTTGGTTTGTAGTACCGTATTATGGCAGCTATAGGAAACTAATACAATCACCAGCCTCCTTCAGTAATTCTGATGTGAATTGTCCAAAGAAGAGCATCTGATCTTACCCAAAAACTGTGTCAGTGCATCTCTGGAAAATTTTTATTCACCTTATTTTATTAATTAAGCAGAGATTTAATGCTGCTTATCTTATTTCTATACCTAGCAGACCATAAGCCAGAATCTCTTTTTCTCAACAAAACTGATTCAGGAAGGTCTGTGTATTGGCTGGGTTGAGATTTGAACATTAGTCCTGCAGTATCTTTAGCTTGTTCTCTTTCTGAATACAAGGCTGACTTACTTTCCCTAGTCTATTTAAGAGACTTCCCTGAAAGCATGACAAATGGATTTTTTTTCCTTTTTAGAAAGAATTTTCATAATCTATTCATAGCTTTCTATAGTTTCCTTGTGTTGAACTGCCATGGGATAAGGAAATTATTCTTTTCATAACTTTTAAAACATCTTATGTTACATTATGAATCTTTTTTTTTTCTGTTTCTACTGATTACTTTATTGGAATAAAAACAGTCAAAGATTATGCTCTTTTGAAGCACACAAACATAATTTTATAGTCCCAGAGGCTGTGACTGCTACAAAATTGCTCCATATTAACCACACAATTAAACTTTTTTCTTTTATAAAATTTCTAGGAAATGAGGCATTTGCAGAGGTTAATTGGTATCTTACATGTAGAAGCCTTTCCCTTGAAAATCTATATAAGCTGTGCTGCAGAATATTGGATAAGGCAGAAGTTAAGGTACATCCATACAGGGATGTGGACTGAGGGAATAATTAGAGAGCATCATCAGTTCCAACTCCACATTCCTCTGTCAGAAATCAGGGAAGAGTTACAGACTGCAATGAATTCAGGTCCCCTGGGCCCAGCATATCTTATGAATTCAGATTCATAAATGGGTCAGAAAGATGGGCTCCTACTTTCTCAGCCTTCCATGAAACACCATGAAAAGGTTATACAACATTCTCTTTCCTCCTCTAGAGGAAAACAGAAAAAGAATGAGATCAGGGACTTTTATCTTTAATCCCAAACCATTTGCTCATCCAAAGATCATTATTATAGTTCAGGAACTATGATGAGGATATAAAGACCAGAATGTAAAGTCCCTTCTCTCATGTTTCTAGTATTCAAGTGGGGAAAATAACCACATTAAATATATATATATATATATATATACAGAATTGAAATGCAGTGTAGCAGAGGTATAAGAAAATGCAACAGGAAATAGCTTACAGGGAATCATCAGAGAAGGCTTCACAAAGGGGGTCACTTTTTAGTGGAAATTTGAAAATAAGTGAGGCTCTGAAGAGCCCAGAAGTTGAGAGCTGAGAGGAAATCAAGGTACTTTAAAGCAAGGCTGTCCATTAAAATCTTCTATGATGATGAGAATGTTCTACATCCATACTATCCGATACCTGTGGCTATTGGATACTTGAAAATGTGCATAGTGTGACCAAGGAACTGCATGTTTCATTTTATCAATCTTATTAAATTTAAGTCACATTTAAATCATTAGCAGCTAGCTATCTTACTGGATAGCATAGCTTTAGATAAAAGAAACAGGATGTTCAAAAGCACAGAAATCTAAAAGTATGGTTTCTTGTCACAAAGTAGCAATTATTTACGGGGATAAGAGATAGGATTTTGACAAGAACATGGAAAGAGGGAGGTGATGAGGCTGGAGATATTGGTTGGGGTTGAATTACACACGGTTTTATATACCAGTAATATTTCAGAGACAATGAACTTGATCCTTCAGGTTGTTGATGCCACAGAAACATTTTGAAAGACTGTTATGGTATAACTTTATTTTTGAGAATTATTCTGATTTTGGTTGGCTTTTATAAGTATTTGACATAGCGTTTCATATTTGGAGTCATATTCATTACATTCTATAAGGTAAAGGGGCTAGGGCCCACTTTGGTTGTGGGTCTTTCTCCCTCCCAAATTATAGCCCTGAGATTCAAAAATGAAAATACTGAATTTTATATTTTGGCTTATTGTATTTCTCCCAACATTCTTTCAGGCTCTTGAACAATCATAGTATGTGGAGTATGTGGCAAAAACTTGATTCAACTGTTTCCCTAGGATATAAACCCATTAAGCACATGGCACAAATTTCTTAATACAGAGAATTGAGCTCCCATTGGTTTCATCTCTAACCTAAGGCAGCCCCTGACAACAGGTACTCATGATGTATTAATGGTGAATATGGTTTGTTTTGTAGGTTATGAAAAGAATGCTTTAGATTAATGACCATCCTTTTCTCTTCCAAAAATCAGTTTCTTATGTAGCCGTTTCTTGGGCATATTTTCTAGCTCTGCTTTTAAAAGCACAAATCATGGATTTGAAATGAAATAACAACCTTATTTGGAGTAAATTTGTCATTTATAAAAGTATTATAGCAGGGCCTAGGCAGAGAATGTAAAGCTAGACTGCTCCACACTGCTCTAAACTGATTGAGATCTCAGGTTGTCATTACCTAGTGGTATGCACATTGCCAGGTTATATACACATTCTCTGTCCCAGCTTTCTAAGATGGAAATAACTGTACTTATTTTTTCCAAGAATTATAGGAGAGTATGAAATAACTGACCTAATATAGGGAGATGCAGACATAGAAAACAGACTTGCAGACACATTAGAAGGAGAGAGTGGGACAAATTGAGAGAAGAACATGGAAGCATGGACATTACCATATGTGAAATAGATAGCAGGTCGGAATTTGCTGTGTGACACAGGGAGCTCAACCCAGTGCTTTGTGACCACCTAGAGGGGTGGGATGGTGAGGGATATGGGAGGGGTTTCAGGAGGGAAGGGACATATGTGTACCTATGGCTGATTCATGTTGATCTATGGCAGAAACCAGCACAAAATTGTAAAGCAATTATCCTCCAATAAAAAAAATTTAAAAAAGAATTAGCTCAGTTCGTGATTGGTAAATACTTAATACATGTTAACCATTGTTATTATAAATCTAAACTTCCTTTGATCTTCTCTCTGATCATGGTGGCCAAGGATTCTAAGAGAAATCCTGGTTTTACATTACAATAAAAAATGTTAATTTTGACCATCCTCTCTATTACAAAGAACATGAGTGTAAAGTACATTAAGAATACCTCATATTAGATTTAAAGAAAAACTCTCTTGACACTGATGATTTTTACATATAAAAACTGCTCTCTGAGAACAACATAGTCACTACTTCCTACAACAAATTTTAAACATGTGAATTTTCACAGTTTAGAATCTGCTGGAATCAGGTACCTTATGATCTTCTTGATTTTTCTTTAGGAACAAACTGGAGCCAGAGACAGGCTGCAAATAGCAAGAAGGGTCTACATCATAACTGGCCTCTTGTACTATGGGTTGAATTTAACAAATCATATAACAAGTAAAGCAAGCTCAGCAATTTTGTGATTTCTTTAAAAAGTAAAATCAGTGAACTGATAATTGATTTGAAAGTAAGGAGATGAAGGAGGCAAAATTGAAACTGAACTTCCTGCCTAGGTAAGTATATGATATTATTCATAGAGAAAAAGTTGTCCTTTATTCACTCAACAGAGAGTTAACTAGTGCCCACCAAATTCCTGGCACTGTTCTAATGAAAATAAAACATTTTGAGTATTTCAAAGACCTCCCTGTCATTAGGCTTGTATTCAAGATTGGAAAGAAGAATATATGGGAGTTCACTTGGGACATATTGAGTTAAATGCATCACTTAAATGTCAAAGTAGAAATGTCTAGATGACAACTGGTTACATGGTAGAAAGTTAGAAGAGACCTCAGGTTGTAGACAGACATCAAGAGTTGTCAGGACATAAATAGCTATTGAGGTGATGGGAGTAAACGAAATCCCCCAGGGAAAGACTAAAAAGATAGAACTCTGAGAAACATGAAATGTAAAGGAAGACACATCTTGTAAGGAAACAAATGAAGATGCCAAACAAGTGATGCAAAGCCAGGAGTTGCAGGATATCATGAATAGAGGGTTTTAGAAGAAGCTGCTTACCAGTGGTGTCAAATGCTGCCAAGAAGTCAAAGACAGGGAGACATGCACTGAATGCAGCCTCTGGAGGCAGTGGGCTCACCTAGTTTGTAAGGTAGGAAGCCACGTTGAATTGAAAGGAGGGATGGTAGAGAAGTGAGTTGAAGGAAACCATACATGTAGGTGTCTCTCTCAGAAAATATTGAAGAGGAGAAACATAGGACTGTTGGTGAAGATTATATACATGAGAACATGTAAATGATCTGAGGGAACGAGTGAGAAGAGAGAGAAACTAAAGATACAGGACAGAAGGGAAATGGTTAATGGGCAAAGATACAGAGGAAGCAGTGTTACCGAGCAGAGAGCAAGGGACAAGCTCTGTTCAGGGGAAAGAAATACCTTCATTGTAAGAGAGCAGTAGTTTGTGTACAGCAGGGAATGAAAGAAGACAAACCTGGAGAGGTAGGAAGATGACCTTATACTCTGTGCTCTGATGTTCTTTATTTTGTAGGAGTTGAGGATCCTCTAAGGCTTTAAGCAAGAAAATGCATGGTCAGTTTTGTCTCTCACTTATATTGATCTGGCAGCAGAGTCAAGAATGCATTTGAGGGGAGCAAGGCTTGAAATAAGAAGACCAGCTTGGAAGACTTTAGAGTAATCTGACAGCTGCAAAGATCCTGAGTAAGGTGGTGATAGAAAGGGATGGAAAAGAGGGTTCAGACTCAAAATTAAGTTAGTTAATGATTGATTGAGTGTGGTGAATGAAAGGAAGGAAATCAAGAGTGATCTTGATTAACCTATCTATTAAGTTCATAAGACAGTCATTAACTGATGACAGAGAATTCATGTGGAAAAAGTTTTGGAGAAAATGTTAAATGTGGGCATGACCGGTGATAAGTGTATAAAGTAACCAACAGAGATGTCTGGGAGACAGATGAATATGGAATCTGAGGCCAAGGAACTGGCCTGGAGGCATATACACCCATAGTAATACTCAAATTTATTTACTTGCCTACATGCAGTTGCTTTACCTATACTATTTTATTCTTATATCAACTCTTTAAGACAGATGCTGTAATTCACTCATTATAGGTAAGGCACCTTTTACTTAATCTCAGAGGTAATAAGTGGCAGAATCAGACTAAAGACCTGAAAGAAGTCATCCCTATTTAGATGCTAAATGAAGCCACAGGCAAAGCAAAGATAGCCCAAGACTGTATAAGAAAGAGAAGGGCATAAGCATTTCCCAGTGAATAGTATATTTTTAAAGCGAGCAAAAGAAGAGACTAAGCCACTAACAAGGGACAATTGCATATTCATTGGAACATGGCAGACAATTTCATAGCCTCTCTATGCTTGCTACACAACTCAGTGTTCTAATGTACAGTCATTTTGTACATAGCCAAACTGTATATATCTTTGGTTGCAGCTAAAGTAAATTTTGCACATTAATTAAAATTTGGCAATACAATTTTGAAGGCCTTGGAAAACCAGTTGAGAACTATGGCTCTTCTCTGTCTGGTTTTCTACCTTAGTTTAGCTGTGGCATGTTGCCAGGCTTCAAATTCTAGATGTAAACTTCCATCCCAAGACTGCTTCACTGGACCCAGGCACTCTTTCCCTTCAGCTCAGGCTGGAGTTCTCTTGCTCTGCACAGAGACATGTTCTGCACACATTCTGCTCGCTCACTGAAAAGCTACAGCCTCAAGGAACAGCTCAGCCCTTCTTTCCAGTGATTTTCTCAGTCAATGCATTAGTCTTCCTTGTAATTAGAAAGGTTATTGATGTTATTTCTTATGCTCCATAAGAATCTTCACTGCCATTCCTGAATTATAATCAGTTTTTGAAAAGCATGTTACAAGCAGTTCCCTGCTGCTGTCGCCTCACCAAAAAACTGCAGTGCACCAAGTGAATATGAATGAGTTTAAGCTCTGCTGAATTTCTTTGGAGAAGTAGGGGTTCATGCTAAGTGACAGATCAAAAATTGCTGGGAATGTTTCAGAATTCCAGTTTAGTCCTTACTGAGCATGGTCGTAGTGGGGGTGAGTGATAGTTTGACCTGAGAAGCAGATTAGCACTTTCTCATGAAGCATACTGGAGAGACCATCTAACTATGTTAAATCTCGTGACTTTGTGTTCTGTGGACCTGGAATGGCCTCATAAATCAGAAATGCCTGGTTTCAATAGCTTCAAACAGAGGGAAAAAGAAAGAAAAAGACATGATAATTGTATAAAGCTGTCCTACAAATGTCTTAGAATATTAAGAGTGTCTTTTTGAAATCTATACAGTCGTGTGCAGACTCCCAACACATAAAGTCAAAGAGAGGGTCATTTTCATTTTTGTCTGACCAAGATGAACTTTCTATTTCAATGTCATCTATCTCCTCCATTCTGATTGAGCACAAAAAGAGACAACATTTTCTTCTTCTCGAGTTACCCCGCAAGCTGAGCATTGTGGCTTCATGGGGTGGGTAATCAAGCCAGTGAGGCAGCACCCTTAACAAAGATCCCGAAAGGCACGTGACGTAATCAACCAGCTAAGACTGGGCCACAGCTGGATGATTCTGCCATGGCTGACATGTGTGAAATGGCAGGAAGCCATCATTTAAATGGGGTTTGACTGATTGGCAATTTGAGAATCCTTTAGGACAAGGTGCAATTTATGACAAGATAGATACCTGATTATAGTTACACTTGATTCATTCGTCAAATACAACTTCACTAACACAGACATATTCAACTCAGAAAAACTTTGAAGATCCTCTCTCCTCTTTTTATTAAATGTATTAAATTTAAATGTATTAAAGTAAGAAAGAATGAAAAATTGGACATGACTGAGCATCCCACCCTAGACATTCCCTACCTGTTATCCTCTGAACATTCAAATGTCCACTCAGGGGTCCCCCAGAAACTCATGTTTTTAACTTTTAAATTTCAGTCTGTCTGTTACTCTTTCCTGACTATAAAACATCAAAGAAGTTTAAATTTTCTTTCTCTGTTTTTTATATTTATATCAATATACATAGTATTTTCTGGAGAAATTGTGTAGCAGAATGTGTTAATGGACACAAGGATATATATAAAATATATATACATATGTGGTATATGTATATATATATGTATATATATATAGTAAACACATATGCACTTACTGAAAAATATATTTAACTTTAAAAAGACAGAATGGCTTACTGTTACTGTTATTTTGTGGCTGTAAATTTAGGATGATAATGTCATTTAGAATTAGCTGATTAGAGAGTGTTTATGCTATGTCTTAATGATATGAAAATAGCCAATCAATTCAGAAAGAAATATACATATATATTTCAGCTAGTAACTTTATTGTGTGGAACAAAAAATGACTTATTACATTTTCACATTTCAATTGATTGTGTAATATCTTAAAGTAATTTAAAATAAAAATTAGCTCTATTGTGGTTCAGGACTCAATAAACATGCCTAAGAAGAATGCTAGTCCCCTGTGAACCCACACAAAGGGGCTTGTGAGATGCTATGTAATAGTTACTCAGTTTGTTGAAATAGCCCTCTGAGAAGTTTGTCTCCCAAAAAGACTGAAAAGAGATACATGATGGATAGTTTTAGAATAATTAAGGGAGACATATTTCCCCATATGGATGGGAAAAATCAGATTGAACAGCATTTTTAAAATGCTAAATCATACCTACTTGTTTCTTTGCTTATTTAATAATTATTTATTAAATTCCTACTATTTGTTAGGCATTATAGAATACAGAGATGGACAAAACAAAGCCTTTGCCTTCACAGAGCCATATTAGCAAACTGTGTGCATAAAACTGGTTAAAAACTAAATGGAAATTGACAGTAGATTGCAAAACCCCCCAGAAACTCAAACTGCAATTGAGCAATATAACAAGTCCTTGAAAGACTCAATTTCAAAAGGCACTGGGATGAACAATAAGTATTAGAAAAGGCCAGGAAAAGTCCAGGATGGTGGGAAAAGGAGCAGCAAGGAAGAACTCTTTGAGAGTTGTGGCTTGATCTGGACTTTAAAGAGTGGGCGTCATTTGGATAGAAAAGAGAGGGAAGGACATTTAAACAAGGAAAAGGCAACAGTAAGGACACTGAGCTGAGAATAAACACTGTTTGGAAAACAGGAAGGAAATTATGTAGGGGCTAAAATATAGGGTGGATTATTGGATGAAGTTGGATCAGCAAGATGGTATCCAAAAAAGATAGACCTTAGTGCTATGCCCAGGCATGTGCACTTAGTCACTGGCAATGGAGAAACCTCAGTTTTAATCACAAATGAAGGCTTTATGAATGCTCTGTATTTTTCCCTGGTTTGTGAAAGCTACATTGTTTTTTTAAAGTAACAGTTTCAGACTAAATTAGAGAAAGCATTAAAATATTAAACTGACCATATTTAGCATGAAAAATGTTAATAGGAAAAAGTCTGAAAACAAGGCTAAATTGACATAGATTTTAATGAAATGCTCACTCCTTTGTGTTCATTAATCCCTGATTTTTTTGTAAATAGGTGGGCACAATTCAACCAGAGAATAATGATGAGCTTCTGTAGAAATACTGTAAAATGCATTTGATTACATTTCCAACCATCACAGCTCCCCACTGTTTTAATCATGACTTCTGACCGTCTCCATACTAATGTTTCTTGGTACAAAAAGAAAACAGAAACGAAAGTTTGAACAAAGAAGATTAGAACTTTCTTAAATAAGTAGACTAGGCAAATCTGAGAAGATGAGTTTAAGCACTTAATTTTATTATCAGACTGACAATGTGATTGCTTTGGAGTGAGTATCTTGGGTGTTGGGGGTACATAGGTTCATGATGGCTAGAAAAATATTTGCTTTTTTACTAATTCACTGTTATGTTTTCTCATTTAATTTTGATATTTTGCACAAGCTATTTAGCTCAAATAATAAGAGTTTCATTAAACTCTACTTGGTAGAGGTGTGCCATATTGCTTTACTTGTTTTCGACCTAGTAATGATATTAACAGTAATAATAGCTACTTTTTATTGAAAGTTTACCAAATTCCAGCTGCTCCAAGCACTTTATATCATTATCTCATTTAACTCTCACAATATTCCTATGAGTGATCCTCTTTCATTTCACAGATAGAGACACTGAACTTTAGAAAAGTTAAGAAAAGGCAGTTGCCACTTTGAGTGCTAGTTTGGGGCCATAAAAATGATCATACAAGAAACCTTGCAAAACAATCTTAATAATCAATGGGACATATTACTATTATTTTGAGACCTCTAAAAATCTTTCTCAAAATGCTAAGAATTCTTAAAGTGTCTGTTATAAATGTATAGCAGGATGAAAATAATAAAACTAATATTTATTTAGGACACTATAAGAGAATTAAAGTGTTTTATTTCTCAAAAAATTGTATTAAGAGTAGTCTGAATAGTGCTTTCCTTCTTGTTATATAACTTATGATACAGAGTGAGCATCTTTTCTATGTCTTATAAATTGTCACACTGTGTTTCTGTTTTGGTGAGCTTCCAACATTTCATCTTCTGCTTGTTTCACATTGTGAAATATCTTCAAGAACTCCTTTAATGTAAAGTTTATTGCTGACATCATTTTCATCAACACCATTTCCTCATTTTTGTCCATAAGTTCATCTTCACTAAATTCCTTGGACTGTATATCTGAAGTCTCTTGAATAGTGGCTGTGTCAGTATATTCAAGATCAGTTCTTTATATTTTTTTTTTTTTACTTTTCCTGTCTCTTTACCACTTTAATTATTTTTTTTCCTTTTTAAATTTATTTTTAATTGAAGGATAATTGGTCCACAACATTGTGTTGGCTTCTGCCATTTATGCTTATTTAAAATTTCATTTCCAGAGATTCACTTTTATTTCTTTACTTTACTTTCATCTTTCCTGGTCAACTTCCTCTTTTGATTATTCATTTTTGTAAAAACTCATATGGGTTTATCACTATAATACAAGAAGTCAACACAACTACACACTTTCTGTTTCTGTGTAAATTGAATGAGATGCTTTTATTTAACAGTGACCAATCACCAACAGGCTTTGAAAGAAGTCATATAACAGGTCACTGATCATGATGTCCATCTATTATTTACACTTCAGTTTGTAGTCTGAGAAACTAGTAGGGAATTTTATGTTATGAAAGTCACAGTCAACGTGCTGAGTAATTTAAATTTGAACCATGTCATTGAATGATTAGTATTAGTAAGTTAAACTGTGGGAATTTAAATTCATGGATATCAGAACTAAGAAAAATAAGGACTTCCTGCAATTGCTTATGTTGATACAACTGGTAGAGATAAGGCCAAAGATCTGAATTCTTGTTGGCTTAGCTCCTAAGACCATGCTTTAATGATTGTCTTACCATTGATTTAGAAATGCATGTCTCTCTAGAGAGAGACAATTTTTTTTTTTTTTCTGAATGTATGGGTGAAGGAAAGGTACTGGGAGAGACATAGGAGAAAGAAAGTGGTGCTGAAGGAGGCAGAGGAAGAAAAATAAAGAGGGAAGGAAAGAAAGAAAAGTGGGAGGGAGAGGAAAGGGCAAAGGATAAGAGGAAGAGAAGCAAGCCAAAGAGCATGCAGGAGCAGCCAGACAAAAAGAAAAGGCAAGACAAATGAGAGTGACAGAAAGAGATGAAAATCAAAAGAGGAGGAGAACAGAGTTTTGTTTCCCAGCATTGTGACTCACTGGTCAGTATGAAATACAGAACATTGCTATGTAGGAACTGTTCCCTAACCTCCTTCCTCGCTTAAACTCTGAACTCCTTAATGATCAAAATGACACTATTATCATTTTTCATTTCCTTGTGCCTAGAACATTAACTGACTCAACAATGCATATTATCAAATAAGCTTCAAAAATGTAATACTGCCAACAGGGCATTTTAAATGATCTTGTGTTATTTAATGATTGATGTAAGAATAAAAGTCCGTAATATAAATTAAAAATCACATCCCTTTACCAAAACAAATTTTACATGTTGAGGCAAATATGAAATGTTAATCAAAGGAAATCAACAGACTATAGGATTAAAAAAATTATACCCATCTTTAGAGGAATGACAACTGTAAACAAGAAATAATCTACAGATTCAATTGAATAAATATTTAAATCCCTGGTACAATAAAGACTAACATAACTAAAATATGAAAGAAAACAAAAGACTAAGAAAATATTTCCAGGAAGCATGAAGGTACATAAAATTTGACACAAAAAGTACCGACACCTCAATAAGTAAACAAAGGATATGAAAAGATAATTCATATAAGAGAAAAACACAATTGCAAAACAAGCATTTAATATCTTTGAAACCACCAAAAATACCGAAACAGGGTATTAATTATCACATGCAACATTAACAAATAGTTTAAGTAAAATCCATAATCCTGATCAAATATATTTTTAACTGTATACACTATTGCTACTGCTACTGCTAAGTCACTTCAGTCGTGTCCGACTCTGCACGACACCATAGACGGTAGACCACCAGGCTCCCCCGTCCCTAGGATTCTCCAGGCAAGAACACTGGAGTGGGTTGCCATTTCCCTCTCCAATGTATGAAAGTGAAAAGTGAAAGTGAAGTCGCTCAGTCGTGTCCGACCCTCAGCGACCCCATGGGCTGCAGCCTTCCAGGCTCCTCCCTCCACGGGATTTTCCAGGCAAGAATACTGGAGTGGGGTGCCATTGCCTTCTCCGTATACACCATTAGGGAAAATTTAATTTGTCAAATCCTCTTGAAAAGTAATTTGGAAATATATTTTATGAGGCTTAAAAATTTCATAAAATTTGATTCAGTAAGATTACTCACAGGAATACCTTAATAAAAGAATAAAGTATGTGAAACTATACTTTGTGTAGTATATTACATAGACATAATTTATATATTATTAAGTAGACACAAATATTTCCATTGAAATATTATTTACAAGATGAAAATTGAAGAGACAACTATAGAACTATATGAAATATTATGTTGCCATTATAAAATTAATCCAAAAGCGAGAAAATTTGTAAAATGATAAAAGAATAAAGCAAAATACAAAATTTTGTGAATGCCATTTTAATACATATTCTAAACACATATGACATTCTAAATACGAAGGCATAGAATAGGTACACATAGAAATAAAAAACAGAAAACAATATGACAAAGTGAGAGAAGTTGATTGAAGGTCATTAGAATTTCGATTTTTTAAATCATGATTTTTATAATTATTTTGTGCAATGCATTAAACAATGGTATATTTTGACATTGTATATCTTAGTGAGCTCACTATTGCTGACAATCTCATCTTATTGAATATAAGCCAAGAAAATGATTCAAAAAAATGCTTCCCAAGGTAAAAGAGAAGCCACAGGTAAAATACATGAAAAAAATTATTTTCCTATGCCTTATCATAATAGTCCAAATATCAAAAGACAAGGACCTAAGTTAGATCCCCAAGCAAAAACAAAGGATGCTCTACTTTTGAAACTTCTGAAGAGGACACAATATTTAAAATACCCCAAAAGAATATTAATTTTAGTGACTGTATGTAAGCTATTTAAAACCCCAGCTCCATGATTTTAATGTTAGTCATTTTGAACAGATTTTCTTCATTGGCCCTCAAAGTGAACTCTATTGGTAACAACCAATCAAACTATTTCTTCTAGGTAATCATGTAAGTACTAAATAAAGATGGTTATATAGCTTGATGAGGCAATTCCTACATTACCTAATTGCTGGCTTAGTTATGAATAGAAATGAAATGCATGGAACTACCACATAAAAATATTCTGAAACATGTTATATTTTCAATCGTTTTATCTCCAGCGCCTTAGTGCTTCATGTTATTAATATCAATATATTTTCATCAGCTGAATCAATAAGGATATGTTATAATGAATGTTTCATGCTCAGTCTTGAAGATAATAGAAAAATTGACAGACTAAAACACGACTGGAGTTTCCTTCTGCTCTAATATAAGTCATTACAGTAGCCACAGCGTTGTTATCCAGGCAGCTCTTCTTTCCCTTCACAATTCAGTGGTGCTTATTGCTTCCTGCAGTTTCACAGGCTTTCACATGACAACCACCACAATATGGTAGACAAAATCCAGCTTTTCTGTGGATTGGATGGCTGAGTTCTGGCAGAGAGTTGGGATTCTTAGCCACAGAAGAAAAAGGCAGCTCTTCTTCTACATGAAGGAGAAGGCATAGTCTCCTCCTAACTGCAGAGAGATGGAGCTCTTCTCAAGGACTCTTCCTGGAGAAATGGTTCAGAGGCAAATATAGCCAAGCGCCAGAAAGCATGCCTGTGTGCTGCTCAGCTAGAGAAACAGAAAAGCGCTGTATAATGTGATGAGTACCATGATAAGGATTGAAAATGGAGTTTTATGAAGCCTTAGAATCCTTTCCTAGCTCTACCCTGGAGAAGATTTCCCAAAAATTGTGAATTAACTGACTTATTAAGAATGAAAAGGAGCTAGGCAGAAGAAAAATTGGAGAAGAAAAGATCTAGGGAGAGATGAAACTCTTTGCAAATCATTCATATAGTAGTAGATAAAGCACACAAATTCTCTACTGATATGGATACCAGCTAAGAGAATGAGGAAAAGATATATGTATGTGTGTGTGTGCATATCTTTCTCTCTCTCCTTATACATATATAGACGTCTATATATATATATTTACATTACACTTGTAAATATATATACACACACATGTATTTTTTTTCTCTCTCTCCCTCATTCTCCTAGCTAGTATCCATATCAGTAGAGAATTTGTGTGCTTTATCTACTTCTGTATGAATGGTTTCACAGAGTTTCATCTCTTCCTAGATCATTTGGGCTTCCCAGGTGGTGCTAGGGGTAAAGAATCCACCTCCAAGTCAGGAGACATAGAAGACATGGATTTGATCCCCAGGTCAGGAAGATCCCCTGGAGGAGGGCATAGCAAGCCACTCCAGTATTCTTACCTAGAGAATCACGAGGACAGAAGAGCCTGGCAGTCTATATAGTCCATAGCGTGGCAAAGAGTCAGACATAACTGAGGCAACTTAGCACACATAATGTAAATTTAGGAAGTAAGTGCAATAAAGCACAGTAGAGGAACACAAAGACTGAAGACTGATATTTTGGACAAAACCCATCACAGAAGATAGCTTTGAGGAGGTGACATTTTCTAAAAATTTGAATGAACTGAGTGGATAAGACATCAATTGGCTTAGGAATTAATGGAAATGAAGTGAAATGCATGGAAGTACCACATTAAAATATTCTATGCGAACAAGGGAAGAAACAGATAGCAGAAGAAAAGAACAGAAAAAAATAACAAAAACAACTGAAAAATAAATAATAAGTGACAATAAGTAAATACTTATTGATAACTAATTTAAATGTCAACAGTCTAAAAGTTTCAATCAAAAAGGGTAGAGTGGCTGATTAAATAAAATAAAAAGACTCTTCAATATGCTGCCGACAAGAGACTTTCTTCAGGGCCAAGACACAAACACTGAAAGTGAAGGGATGGAGAAATACACTTCATGCCAATAGAAATGGCAAGAAAGTGGGGCAGCAATACTCATATCAGACAAGAATAAACTTAAAAGTCTATCACAAAACACAAAGAAAGGTATTACAGGGTGACAAAAGGACCAATACAGAGGATATTGCACTTATTAACATATAGGCACCTAAACCTATAACACAAATATAAACAAACATAAATGGAGAAATTGACAATAATACAATAATAATAGGAGACTTCAACATTGCACTTAACATCAATGGATCCAGACAAAATATCAGTAAAACAGTGTTCATAAATGACACAATAGAGAAGCTGGACTTAACAGATATCTAAGAACCATACCTGTCTCCTGAGAAACCTGTATGCAGGTCAAGAAATAACAGAACTGCACATGGAACAGACTTGTTCAAAATTGGGAAAGGAATATGTCAAAGATGTATATTGTCACCCTGTTTATTTAACTTATATGCAGAGTTCATCATACAAAATTCTGGGTTGGATAACTCTCAAGCTGGAATAAAGATTTCCAGGAGAAATATAAACAACTTCAGATATGCAGATAATAACACTTTAATGGCATAAAGTGAAGAGGAACTAAAGAGCCTCTTGATGAAGGTGAAAGAACAGAGTGAAAAAGCTGGCTTAAAACTCAACATTCAAAAAACTAAGATCACGGCATCCAGTCCCATCACTTCATGGCAAATAGATGGGCAAACTATGGAAACAGTGTCAGATTTCAATTGCTTGGGCTCCAAACTCACTGCAGATGGTGACTGAAGCCACGAAATTAAAAGAGGTTTGCTCTTTGAAAGAAAAGCTATGACAAACCTAGACGGTGTATTAAAAAGCAGAGGCATCACTTTGCCAACAAAGGTCCATATAGTCAAAACTATCATTTTCCAGTAGTCATGTAAGGATGTGAGAGTTGAACCACAGAGAAGGCTGAGCACTGAAGAATTGATACTTTTCAACTGTGGTGCTGGAGAAGACTCTTGAGTGTCCCCTGGATAGCAAGTAGAATAAACCAGTCAATCCTAAAGAAAATCAGCTCTGAATATTCATTGGAACAACTGGTGCTGAAGCTCCAATACTTTAGCCACCTGATGCAAAGGGTTTACTCATTGGAAAAGACCCTCATACTTGGGAATATTGAAGGCAAGAGAAGAAGGGGGCAACAGAGGTAGAGACGGTGGGATGACATCACTGACTCAATAGACATGAGTTTGAGCAAATGCAGGAAGATGGTGAAGGAAAGGGAAGCTTGGCATGCTGCAGTTCATGAGGTTGCAAACACTCAGATGGGACTTAGTGACTGAACAACAGATGGGACTTAGTGACTGAACAACAACAATGGTGGAAAGCTGAAAGCTTTTTCTGTAAAATCAGGAATAAACAAGAATGTCCACTCTCACTACTTCTGTTTAACTTAGTAGTGGAAGCCTCATCACAGCAATCAGACAAAAAATAAAAGGCATCCAAGTGGGAAGGGAAGAGGTAAAACTGTTCATAAAAAACTCTAAAATTCCCACCAAAAAATTAGAACCAAGAAATGAATTAAGTTAAGCTGGAGTGTACAAGATTATTATGCAGGAATCTGTTGCTTTTCTGTACATTAATAATGAGCCAGTAGAAAGAGAAAGCAAGAAAACAATCCCATTTAAAAAGGATAAAATACCTTGGAATAAACCTAACCAAGGAGTTGAAAGACTTATGCATTTCAAACTTTGAAAGGAATTTGAAGGAATTTGAAAATGGTAAAAAGTAGTGGCCCTATACAGCATAGCTCGTAGTTTAAATGACTTAGACAAGGCTGTGATCCATATACTGACTACCCAAAAGCCTTTTACTGTGTGGATCACAAAAAAACTATGGAAATTTCTTAAAGAAATAGAAATACTAGACCACCTTCCCTGATTCCTGAGAAACCTGTATGAAAGTCAAAAAGCAACAGTTAGAACTGGACATGGAACAACAGACTGGTTCAAAATTGGGAAATGAGTAAGTCAAGGCTGTACATTGTCATCCTGTTTGTTTAGTTTATATACAGAATACATCATGACAAATGCCAAGCTGGATGACTTACAAGCTTGAATCAAGGTTGCCAGGAGAAATATCAATAACCTCAGATATGCAGATGACACAACCCTTATGGCAGAAAGCAAAGAGGAGCTAAAGAGCCTCTTGATGAAAGTGAAAGAGTGTGAAAAAGCTGGCTTAAAACTCATCATTCAGAAAACCAAGATCATGGCACCCAGTCCATCACTTCATACAACATAGATGGGGAAACAATGTAAATAGTGGGAGACTTTATTTTCTTGGGGTCCAAAATCACTGCAAATAGTGACTGCAGCCATGAAATTAAAAGATGCTTGCCCCTTGGAAGAAGATCCATGACAAATATAGACACTGCATTTAAAAACAAAGATATTACTTTGTCAACAAAGGTCCATCTAGTCAAAGCTATGACTTTTCCAGTAGCCATGTATGGATGTGAGAGTTGGACCATAAAGAAGGCTGAGCACTGAAGAAATGATGTTTCCAAACTGTGGTGTTGGAGAAGACTCTTGAGAGTCCCTTGGACTGCAAGATCAAACCAGTCAATCCTAAAGAAAATCAACCTTGAATATTAATTGGAAGGACTACTGCTGAAGCTGAAACTCCAATACTTTGGCCACCTGATGAGAAGCACCAACTTACTAGAAAAGACCCCGATACTGGGAAAGATTGAAAGCAGGAAGAGAAGCAGACAACAGAGGATGAGATGGTTGGATGGCATCAATGACTCGATGGACATGAGTTTGAGCAAGCTCCAAGAGATGGTGAAGGACAGGGACACCTGGTGTGCTGTAGTACATGGGGTTGTAAAGAGTCAGACACAACTGAGTAACTAAACAACAAAAAGATATGGAAAGGTATGCTGTGTTCTTCGATTGGAAGCATTTATAATGTTAAAATTCATATGCTACACAAAGTGTACTACAGATTTAATGCAATCCCTATCAAAAGACCCATAACATTTTTCACAAAAGTAAAATAAATTATTCCTAAAATTTGTATGAACTACAAAAGACCCTGAATAGCCAAAATAATCTTGCACATGGAGAACAAAACTTGAGATATCATGCTGCCTGATTTCAAACTATACAGCAAAGCTACAGTAATCAAAATGGAATGGTATTGGCACAAAATATGACACATACATCACGGAACAGAATAGAAAGCTCAGATGTAAACTCACACACCTATGTTCAGTTAATCTATAAGAAAGGAGGCAAGATTAAATAATGGAGAAAAGACAGTCTCTTCAGTAACTGGTGCTGGGAAAACTGGACAGCTACATGTAAAACAAGATTAGAACATTTTCTCACACCATATACAAAAATAAAGTCAAAATGGATTAAAGATCTAAATGTAAGACCTGAAAAGGTAAAACCCTAGAAGAGAACATAAGTAGAACTCTGACATAAATTATAGCAAGATCTTTTGATCTATCACCAAAACAAAATAAATAAAAGCAAAAGTAAACAAATGGGACCTAATTAAACTTAAGAGCTATTGGACAGCAAAGGAAACCATTAGTTATCATCAGGGAGAGGGGTAAGAAAGAGGTATGGGATTAAAAGATACAAACTACTATACATAAAATAAATAGGCAACAATGATATATTGTATAGTACAGGGAAATATACTCATTGTTTTGTCATAACTTTAAATGGACGATAATTTATAAAGATATTGAATCACTATGTGTACACCAGAAACTAGTATAATATTGTAAATCAAGAATGTTCTGTGCATGCATGCATGCATGTTAAGTTACTTCAGTTATGTCCAGCTCTTTGAGATCCTATGGACCATAGTCTACCAGACTCCTCTGTCCATGGGATTCTCCAGGCAAAAATACTGCAGTAGGTTACAAAGCCCTCTTCCAGTAGATCTTCCCAACCCATGGATCAAACCCACGTCTCTTATGTCTCCTGCATTGGCAGATAAGTTCTTTACCACTAGTGCCACATATACTTCTATTAAAAATTCAATAACATAAGAACAAAATAAAATATTCTGAGTGAAGTGTGTTCTAACCCGAAGGAATAGAAAGTACTGTTCTGAGGCAGTAGCATGCTTGAGGTACTGGAGGAATAGCATGAAGACCAATGTGGTTGGGTTGGAGGTAAAGAAGGTAGCCTGGATCTAGACCACAAAGAGTTTTATAGACATTGGTTAAAAAAAATTTTTTAAAGATAGCTTTTGGTACTATGTAAAGCAAGAATTGATGCTTTTGAACTGTGGTGCTGGAGAAGACTCTTGAGAGTCCCTTGGACTGCAAGGAGATCCAACCAGTCCATTCTAAAGGAGATCAATCCTGGGTGTTCATTGGAAGGACTGATGCTAAAGCTGAAACTCCAATACTTTGGCCACCTCATGCGACGAGCTGACTCACTGGAAAAGAGTCTGATGCTAGGAGGGATTGGGGATGGGAGGAGACAGGAACGACAGAGAATGAGATGGCTGGATGGCATCACCGACTCGAGGGACATGAGTTTGGGTGAACTCCGGGAGTTGGTGATGGATAGGGAGGCCTGGCGGGCTGTGATTCATGGGGTCGCAAAGAGTCGGACATGACTGAGCAACTGAACTGAACTGAAAGCAAGGGAAGTGGTGCTCAGAACATATAAGAAGATGACAAGGCAAGTTTGGATGTGATCAAAGCATCACAAAACAGAGGTGACAATGGCTTGGATTAAGGTTGTAACAGAGAAGTCAGACTCGATATATCTTGAGGGTGCAAATACCTGGATTTGCCGATGAACTGAAGGTGAGATGTGAAAGCAAGAAGGTGAAAATGTCAATGTTTGTAACCTAATCAACTGAGTAAATGATGACATTACTACTGAAATAAACAGGAAAGAAGAAACAGGTCTAGGAACACTGGGTGAAAGGACTGGTATTCATGAGTGCAACATTAGGTAAGTGAATTCAGAGCTACTGATGGAACATCCAGCGTTTGGCTACCTTTTAAGATATGCAACTTTGGAATTTGGGAGAAAAGTCAAGGCCAGGAGCATACATTGGGAAGCCATCAAAGTAAGAGAGCATTTAGAGAAATAGGTCTGGATGTTATCACTTAGGATGCAAGAGTAGATAAACAGAGACCTAAGAACTGAGTCTTATCCCACTCCAGCCGTAAGTAAAGATTGGGAAGAGGAAAGGGTTTTAACAAAGGCACTTGAAAATAAGATCAAACCAAAAAAGTATGACTTAGAAACCATTTGAAGAAAATATTTCTGAAAGGAGGGAATTTATCAATTGTGTCACATATCTAAGATGGGGACTGAGGTTTCGTCATTGGTTGTAGCAACATGGAGTTGTTTGGTGGTCTTTGCAATTGTGTAAGGTGGTGGGGGCAAAAGCTTGACTAGACTGGAAAAATGGGAGAAATGAAAGTGGACCCTGTGAATATAGATAATTTGGTACAAAATTTTGTAACAAAGAAAAGCAGAGAAAGGAAGTATTAGTTAGAGGGAAATTTTTGCTCCAGAAAGATTTTTTAACATAGGAAATATCACAAAATATTTTACTGCTAGTAGAAAAGAATAAGTAGTCAAGGGAAATTGATGGTTGAAGAAGCAAATCCTTTGAGAAGATGAGAAGGGGTGGGATCTGAGGCACAAGAAGACAAGCTGACTGTAAATAGGAGTAAGGCTCTTTCATAGCAAGTTTCTCATAGTAACTGGAGTAAAGGCAGCATTTGCAGGCACAGAGA
This sequence comes from Moschus berezovskii, assembly GCF_049115385.1. Taxonomy (NCBI): domain Eukaryota; kingdom Metazoa; phylum Chordata; class Mammalia; order Artiodactyla; family Moschidae; genus Moschus; species Moschus berezovskii. The sequence goes on from NC_142473.1 coordinate 23,575,863, forward strand.
CATGGAAGTGGACAGAGCAGAAGTCAGTGCATTGTAAGAATAGGAAGTACTTTAGTTAGGCTGGAGCCTAACATGTAAGGAGAACAGTTGTCAAATGGATGAATGACCCCTTCAGTTAACCAATTCAAAAAGAGTTGTGAGATGCTAATCTTGTATGATCATGACTTGTATTTGAAAGAACTACTTAGAGGGATTTCCCAATGTGCTTCATGTCAAAGTAACAGAAATGTAATAATTGTACAACCTCCCAACATGTCTGCTTTAAATAATAATAATGCAAAATACACACCATGTGTTAGACTTTACTCTAATCATTTTATATATCATAGCCCATTTAATTCTTACAACAAACCTGGGGGAAAGCACTGTCATTTTTAAATTTGAGAAAATAGGAAAGTGAGACACACAGAAGTTAAAAATCTTACCTGAGGTCACATAGCTAGCAAATAGCAGAGCTGAGACTTCAACCCAAGGATCCCCATACAAGAGGCCATGTTCCCAGTCATTTGCTGTATTACCCTCTGATCCACAACCACTTCAAAGTATAAATTTTGTTAAACTTTTCTTTTTAAGTTATGTTCTTTAATAGTCATTCCTTTGTTGAATGACCCATAAAATGTTTGTGCTGAAAGTGTGACTGGGAGGTGGGCAAATGCAGGGTGACCTGGGAGTGTATATCAGAAGTCTGGCATTGCAGCTTTCCAGGCCTGAGGAAGGAGTATCCAATCAAGCCAGTCTGGCCTGGCTCCTTGACAGCTCATGCTCTTACCTGCTAGGCTTGGCAGCCTCACCTGCTGTCTCCTTGAACAGCTATACTGTCTGCAGTACACAGCAGTAACCCAGAAGTCTCACCCACCAAGCTTCCCTACAGTGAGTTGTCAGGGCATTTGACCAAGCCATTGGATGCAGTAGGCAAACATGAGTACAGCGTAAACAGCTGGGACTCATCCAGTGTTCTGTGTACCCCTTGATGCGTCCCGCATATCCATAGAGTTAAGATGAGTTCTGTATAATGACCTGTGATTAGAGGTACCAATGGCATTTGTCAGTCCAATCCAATGCAATTATGAGTTATTCTGCCTCCTCCATCTCTGTCTGTTTTCCTACCTTGGCAACCATAATATTCCCATGTTCCAGATAATGTAGTTATTGGATGGAAGAAGGCCTCCCAAACCACATCAGATTTTAGGCAAATGAGAAATATACTTCTTATGTATTTGGGGGATTGTCTGTTGAGATGGGCTTCCCAGGTGGTGCTAGTGGTAAAGAACCTTCCTGTCAATGCAGGAGACACAAGGGATGTGGTTTCGATCCCTGGGTCAGGAAGATCTCCTGGAGAAGGGAATGGCAACCCACTCTAGTATACTTGCCCAGAGAATCATATGGACAGAGGAGCCTGGCAGGCTAGAATCCATAAGGTCACAAAGACTCAGACATGCCTGAAGTGCTTTAATACACACACAGCACTGTTGCAGTTATCACTAATTTCTTTGATTAACAAAGTGGACAGGTGACCCTCAATCACCCATGTTTTTCCTATGGCAGTGTTGCTGCCTCAAATGGAGCAGGTAATGAGAAGAAAGGCTGAGCCCCAGAAGACACTCAGGCAGCCAGGTAGGATGGCAGAAACAAGAAAGGATATTTTGTTAAAAGGAATAAAAATTATCTCAAGGTAATTTAAATGAAAGGGAAAGTTAATTAAAGGTAATATTTCTTAAGAACATCAAAAGAAAAACTGAAGCATGTTTGGACAAGACAAGGATAGACTGAATTCCAAATACAGGAGAAATCACCATGCTCTCAGAATGCATGTGGCTTCTCCCCTCTCTTCTTCCCTCCAGTTCCCTTCCTTCTTTCCTAGTCTGGCTCCATTTGCTTTGCATGGCTCCCCTTGGGTACTGGTCATGACTTTACTTGGTCTTGCACAAGTGTCTGCCATCATCCTACTGGCTCAGTTTCTGTGTTACAATTCTAAATTCCTCTGAGAGAGAATCACTTTGGTTCATCCAGTCTACCTGTGGTTTCCCTGAATCAGGTGCCTATGACCGCCACTCAGTTCAATTAGTCCTGGGCAGAAGCAGGGGTCTCATGGCCTCAGAAGTGGCTATGGGTAGGGCAACTTCATATCAGGAATCAGACAGAGACCTTAATACATGTTTATCATAGAAGAGAATTTCTATGGGCCTTAAGAAGAATTGTCAAAATATCCAAGCTGTCAAGGGAGGCATGGTGAATTATGAAGGAGAAAAGACGAAGTACAAGTAGGAAGAAAAAGAATGTTTGTCCCGAAGGAGGAATGGGTACAGAAATGAGACCCAAGATGAAGTTAGACCCAGATTCAAGAGACAAGTCAGCTGCAGAGGATGCCAACTCACCACAGACACCAAAGCATCACTGAAATAGGTTGGAAATTAATTCACACATGATATCCACACATGACAACCCACATCAGCAGGGAAATGTAAATTAGTTCCACTGCTGCTGATCTGGGCAGTGCCAATGAATGAAGTTTAAAAAAATAAAATTCCTCACCAGGAATACATGTCTATGTTGAATATTTTTGCAAGTGGCATAAAGCAGCTACAGTCTCAAGCCAGCCCACTGACAGCTGCCTGAAATCAGTCCTTAAAATCAGCAATATCTGAAAACTATTTGATGCATGACATAGAGCTATTTAGGAAAAACAAATGGTTATTTTTATACACACTTCAAATCTTTAATGTGTCTCCCAAGGAAGGGACATCAGCTTTATAAAATCATGAATGAGAGGTGAAAAGAGAACAGAACTACAGAAAAGTGTTTTTTAATTAATTTTTTAGTGGAGTATAATTAGAAAAGTGTTTTTATAGATTTTTTTTCCACAACATTGACCTGTTTCTACCAGAGGAAATGATTTAGTAAGTGAATTTCTTTTAGAATAAAATGAATGTTAATAGAAAATCAGGCCCATTAAATGTTTAGCGAATATCAGTTTGAATGGTATGCGGATAATAAAGAGAAATCAGAAAAACCAAGGAAAACTATGACAATAAAAAATGCCAGATTGCAATTGCTAAACTGTGCAGTATAAAATGTCAACTTGCCCAGAAAATCCTGCAGAGGAAAAGTACACTGTTGTTGAGAGATTCTTTCTACACAGTTAATAATTTAATCTTGGAATCATACTTAGTTAAAAGAAAAATTTTCTGAATGAGGAAAAATACCAAATTTTGTGACTTACTTGATTTTTCTTCATCTTCACATCCTTACATGATAAGCACATATCCAAAACCTTCTCCACATAATATAAACAAATTTCCAGAGGCACTTAAGTGACATTTTCCTTACCAAATTTAATGTTTCCCACTCTTTCTTCCTAGAATCTTCTGTATACATTACCTGGCAATCTTCTATACACATCCTGGTATAGTGAATAATAGCTCCAATTCAATTTGCCAAATCTTTGTTAATTAAATTGAACTATTGTTGGAAAATAAACCATATGCAAGACAGTGTGCTAGGTTATAAAGACTACAATGTTAAATGAGAATGTCGCATCTGATAGAGAATATCACCTCTCAGGCATGGCTAGGAGCAGGGCCAGGAAGAGTAGGACTTGGAACTGGACAAGTGCACACAGTGGGAGAGGTCCATCTCAGGCTTTGGAATGAAGGCCAGTGCAACAAGAAAGCACCAGACAACGGAAATCGGCCAGGCTATCCCCAGGACCAGGAAGGGCCAGCAAAATGACAACTGTCCATCAAGACAGAGGGAAAGGAACACAAAGGAATTCCAAAGCAAATGAATGTCAGGCTGGACACTGGGTAAGTCAGGAGCAGGGTCTGGGAAGTCAGGGCCTGAACCTCAGGGCAAAGGCTTACGGTAACCACAGGCAGGGATGCTCTAAGCTGAGAGTCCACATGCTAGTCAGAGGGTGGCTTGTGCCAGAGAAGCCCAGGAAGCCTGAGACAGGACCCTGGAGAATGCTATCATTTCAGGGGTGTGAGAACAGAAAAATTGTAATCCAGAGGCAAGGAAGGTAGTGCAGAGTCACAGAAACCAACTGGAGGAAATGGGTTTAGGGAGAAGTGTTGGTCACCAGCAAGATCAGGGAGATCAGACAGAGAATGAACCACTGGGTACCAATTAGGAAGGTGCTAGAACTGGAAAGTCTGGGGGAAGGTTGACAGAAACAACTGCCTCCAAAGTTCTCTGTGCCTCTGCTTGAGGATCCTGGCAGGTCTGCATGATGGTCACCTCATGTAAACGCCACACTTATACAAGATGAATCACATTTTCTTTCTGAGAGGCAGCTCACTTGACTCCCAAATGGTGAGATGTAAGTCATCTTTTTATTTCAATAGAAAGTGGAGTTTGTTTCCAAACAGAATGGGAATTTTTTTTTCTAACCTTGCTATTATGAGAATTTAAAGACACCCATTGAACTTATTTCTTTTCTGTGATAAATAATTTTATGACAGCAGAATGCCTAAATTTCCCCTTGGATCAACTGCAGAAACCATGCTTGCAAAGCAGCAACAGAGGCAGCTGGGGGCCTGCATGTAATCAGAGACAGGACAGTGTGCCAACCTCTGCAATGCGGCACAGCACAACTGTACTGTTATTCAGTCTCAGCTCATAGTCCCTGTAGACAAAGCTCATGGGCAGCCTGTCTGGGCAAATAGTGGAGGACAGAGAGCACAGCAAAACCCCAGGATACATCCATGTGATGAAGAATGAATACACCCCCTCCTGGGCCTTTTCGTGTGGAAGTTCTAAGGTATCTTTCAAAAGGTTCAGCCCTGGATGTTCCTGATAGCTCAGTGGTTAAGAATCCATCTGCCAATGCAGGAGAGATGGGTTTGATCCCTGGTCTAGAAAGATCCCACATGCCACAGGACAGCTAAACCCACACACTGCAACTATTAAGCCTGCATTCTGTACAGCCTGTTCTCCCCAAGAGAAGCCCAAGCACCATAACTAGAGAAAAGCCTGCACAGCAAAAAATACCCAGTATACCAAAATAAATATATTGATAAATTATTTTTTAAAAGGGCCAGCCCTTGCCAATCATGCCTCATACTATACCTGTACCTTTTTAAAGTTTAAAACTTTCCCAAATTACCTGCTAGCTGTGTGATTTTAGGCAAATCTCTTATCCTCTTTTGTGAACCTGTTTCCTCATCTATAAGCAGGGATAAGAAAATCTTATCTTGCAGGTAAAATTTCCTGTACAAGCAGATGCTTGACAAATGGCGATATTATGCTTATTATTAGCAAGCAGCTCTTCATCCTTGACAAACAAACATTCCAATAAAGCAGAGCACATAGACTGTAGAAATAGGAAACTGAATGCTCAGCTGTTTGATGCATTTCCTACAAAAGAGCAGCAAAGTGAGTGGAAGGAGGCCGGATGTTGAGCTCCCTGCATCATTTACAGGAAACGCTGAAGGAGGGCGATGGCCCAGGGACCCACCAGATTTACAGTTTCCAAAGTGTCAAATCTAGAAGTCAGTCTTTGTTTAGATATAATGTTCCTGGGGAGTTAAAACTTCTTAAAGAAAGAACAGAAGGCTTAAACTACTAAATCATTAGGCAGAAACAAGGAGGGAAGATGAACCCCACATAAACTGAAGAAAAGTTGGAATTAAAGAAGCAGTTGAAGTGTGAAATCAAACCAACAGAAAAGAAAATGAAATCTCAGACATCTTTTAGGGTCAAATGTGTCCAGTCACTAGAACACGAATTATGATACACATATTCTGCTTCTCTAGGTAAAGTATGAAAGTCAGGGACACAACTTGATGAAAAAGTAGAAGAAAACCATGGTTTCTGAAAGTTGATGATTCACCCAGTCTACTGACATTTCCGCCAGGATTTTATATACCATCATCTGAGAAACATGAGTATTTCTCACTATAAAGATCTGAGTGACTCTACTACGTCTCCTGTCTTTGGAGGCCAGCTTATTTTTCAGTTGCCCATTTGTGTCCAGCTCTTTGTGACCCCATGGACTGCAGCATGCCAGGCTTCCCTATCCTTCACCAAATCCTGGGGTTTGCTCAAACTCGTGTCCATCAAGTCAGTAATACCATCCAACCATCTTGTCCTCTATTGTTTCCTTCTCCTCCTGCCTTCAGTCTTTCCCAAAATCAGGGTCTCTTCTAATGAGTTGGCTCGTAGCATCAGGTAGCCAAATTACTGGAGCTTAAGCTTCAGCATTAGTCCTTCCAATGAATATTCAAGATTGATTTCCTATATTCATGGTTGATTTCCTTTAAGATTGACTGGTCTGATCTCGTTGCAGGCCAAGGGAGTCTCAAGAGTCTTCTCCAACACCACTGTTGAGAAACATCAAATCTTCAGTGCTCAGCCTTCTTTATGGTCCAACTCTCACAACCATACATAACTACTGGAAAAACCATAGCTCTGACTACACAGACCTTTATCGGCAAAGTAATGTCTCTGCTTTTTAATATGTTGTCTGTTTGTCATAGCTTTCCTCCATAGGAGCAAGCATTTTTTAATTTCATGGCTGCAGTCACCATCTGCAGTGATTTTGGAGGCCAAGAAAATAAAGTCTGTCACTGCTTCCTCTTTTTCCCCAACTACTTGCCACTGAAGTGATTGGGATCGGATACTATGGGGAAAGAGATGAGCCAGAGGAGAAATACTCTATTGACAAAATGTCTTCAGCAACTGATGATTACTTATGGCATGAACTTTTTTATCTATAAACGGCATTTAAGAAACAAGGTGGAAAGGATCCAAATGTCTATCAAAACATGAATACATCAACAAAATGTGTACATATACAATAGAATATTATTCAATCTTTAAAAGGAAGGAAATTTTGATACATGTTACAACGTGACAGACCTTGCAAACATTATGCTAAGCAAAATAAGCCAAATATGAAAGGACAAATACTGTATAATTTCTACTTGTATGAGATACTAAGAGCAGCAAAATTCAAAGAGACAGAAAGAAGAATGGTGCTGATTAGGGGCTGAGGGAGAAGAAAGAATGAGGAGTTGTTGTTTAATGGGTACAAATCTCAGTTTGGGAAACTAAAAATCTTCCAGAAATGGATCGTGGTAATGGCTGCACAACAGTGTGAATGTACTTAATGCTGTTGAACTGTACACCTGAAACTGCTTAACATGGTAAATTCTCTACATTGTATACATTTTGCCACAACACAAGAGACCAGGAAACTAATATGCATGTTATGGTGAAGGGACTGTCAAGAGAGAGCAAATGTACATGCATATTTCTGAAATATTCCATAAGAACTTTTTCTGTAAGGAGCAGGTAGATGTTCTGCTTAGATCTGCACAAACCTGTTATCACATGCTAAACCCAGGTACCAGCCATTTAGGGTTTACATAAGCCATCATGTTCCATTTTCTTATACTTTCTTTGGTCCCCTGAAGAGTCTGCAAAAGCCTTCCACAAAATACAACACCAGCACTTGAGGGTCTGTCACACAAGAGCCAGAGCTAGATAAGTAAGTAAACATGTCCCTTTTCCTTCTCCCCATCACAGTCCTGAAGAATTTAGAAACCCCAGAACACTGAGGAAGGAGCCAAGTAGGTTTCTAAAAATTGATCAGGTCTGATCCAGAAGAAGAGCGCAACGCTTCAAATTGCATAAGGAAAAAGAAGCTTAAGATTTGGATGGATTTTTTAATGCCAGCAAGAGACAAGAATAGCCATAAAATTTACCTGAAGCATTATTGAGGAGTGGGAAAGGGAGTCTCAGCAGACCAGATTGGAAGGTAATGTTGACAAAAAGCAAACTTGCTTCCTACTGGCATCCTACTAAATGCAGCTTGCTCAACAACTGACTTCAGCTCACATCTAATCTTTACAATCATCCTAAATATAGATTAGCTGGTGGCTCAGTGGTAAGAATCCACCTGCCAATGCAGGAGACTCAGATTCGATCCCTGGATCAGGAAGATCCCCTGAAATAGGAAATGGCAACTCACTTCAGCATCCTTGCCTGGGAAATCCCACGGACAGAGGAACCTGGTGGGCTACAGTCCATGGGGTCTCAAAGAGTCAGACATGACTAAATATGCACACAGACACAGACACACACACACCCCTTTTTACAAAGAAACTAAGGTGCAAAGAAGTAAATTAATTTACCCAAAATCTCATTAACAAGGGCCAATGTCTAATGTCTAAAGCTTATACTTTTTCCATTATGCTGTGCTACCTATATTAATTCACTCAATGTGTGAAAATACTCTTAATAAGCCAGTAGATGAGTAGGCAAGGGCAGCACAGTGCAGCAAAGGAGATCAGTTTGGGCTTCAAAATGAAGTTTCCTGGAATGCAGTGTCTGAGGGGCTATTAATATCAAGCAGAGGGTCTGATTGTACTACAAGTGGTTATAAGGTTTATCTTTGAATTCCATCCTTATTTAATGGATGAGTTGAATAATGATTGGTGTGTTGTGAGCTTGTATGGCTATAAGGATGGATGGCCTTAACAACTGGAGGTCTGCTCCATCCATTTGTTAACTCTGAACTACATGTTTTCCAGACTCAACTCTGAACGGAGGTATTTTAGATAGATGGCAGATCTCCTTTTGTTCTCCATACTGCCATATTTATAGCCCTCATCTCCCAAATCCTCACTTTTCCTTCTCTTGATACCAATGATAGCTCCATATCCCCAGAAAACTACCATGGAGGAGGAGGGGAAAGAATGAATGTATTGTGACATTAGTTTTTGCCTTTAACTGCCTGTTTTGTGTTGCTCTGCCTGTGAAATGGGGTAATATCCCACCTACCAATTCTCCTGTTAAATTCAGGTATATTAAAGCCTCAAATTCCAAACAGCCTGTAGGTGTTCCTTTCCCCCACGCATGTCACCTATCTCTTAGAAACTGTTCAGTTCTATTTCCTTTCCTTGAATGGCTAATAAAAGATCCAAGAAGCAAGAAGTTTTTAGAAAGATAAGCTCCTCCACTTCTGTCAACTCTGCTTAGGTCTCGTTACTCTGCCAAAAGTCAGCATTAGGAATTCACATGTCTCCCAATCCCACAAGAGCAAAGGTCAGAAGTTCTCGATCTTGACTGCATATGAGAATCACCTGAGGCAATGCTAACACATTACTGAACACCACTCTGAGCTCACTGAAAGTCTCCAGATGAGTTCCATGTGTACTGGTATATTGTAAAGGCTCCCAGGTGATTCTAATATACATGGTCAGATACTTCTAATACATGGTCAGTATTGCACAACATTTTTCAAGGCCTCGGCCACTCAAAGTCAGTTAGACACTAGTGTTAGTCAGTGAACTTGCTACCCATTTGAGATAAAATGTTTATGCCAGTATCAAATATGTCACTACACATTTTGGTTCAGCTGCCATTTTCTTTGTACAGCAAGACTGCCTCAGTGAAAGAATCAGTTCATCAATCTACCCTCTGGTTAAAGCTTCTCATCTTGTCACCCATCTGTAAGAGAACATAGGCCTTTACAATGTATCCCAAAATATTTGGGATTCCTCCTTTAGTCTCTGTTGAGCCTGGGTATTTAATTTAAACATTTATTGTTATGGTTCTGAACAGCACATACCAAGTATATTCTCAATATCCACTGAGCTATCTAGCATCAGTTTACTAGGTTGAACTTCTTCTGCCATTCAATGGATATTGTTGTCAGACCATGACAAGGTGCAGATGACCAACATGCTGGGTGGTTAGGGGTACTGGGAATATGGCATAGGTGTGTTCTGCTTTCTCTTCCCTACTCCCAATGTCTCTTATTCTTTCACCTCTTTTCTCTTTTACTCATGAATGGTTCTAGGAGTAGACATGAAAGTCACTGTCCAATACAAGAAAGCACAAGGAATCTCAAGACATTCATACACAATCTCAAACCAGGTCCATTACCCATTACTCTAAAGGATGTTCTTTTTTGTTTGTTGCAGGGGGGCAGGGAGCCACAAAGATAGTCTGTCTCAAGTGTTCAAGGTAAAGATGAAAATATTTCTGGAATATGTTAAACCTAATGAACCACCGATTTAAATAAAAAGTACAAAAGAATATCCTAGAAGAGGACATGGCAACCCACTCTAGTATTTTTGCCTGGAGAATCCCATGGACAGAGGAGCCTGGCGGGCTACAATCTGTAGGGTCATGAAGAATCAGAAGTGACTGAGCACACACACAAGAGAGTATAATACCATAGGGAATGCTCTCAAGATAAGCATTTTGTGGGGAAAAGAGACAGTAGTGCAAATAGACATTTAGGAGGTTCTTAGAAGGCAACTTGAGAAAAGGAATTCTGCATTTGGAACAAGACTTCATTTTATGTCCTGGATCTCTCTCTTTAGATTCATTTGACAATGTTTCTTTACATAGCCATGCTTGTTTCCACATTTGTAAGCGGACCACAGAGCATCTGCCACCAGATTGTTGTGAAGTTTACATGTGATAATATATGTCAAAACACATAGCACAGTGCCTGACACCAAGTTATTCTCTCTTAAATCATTCATTCAATAAATATTTATTGTCAGGCACTTGGCAAGGTACCAAGAATACTGTGGAGGCCATGGCAATGTCCCCTCATGGAGCATAGTCACGTGGGAAAGACAGAGAAGAATCATGTCATCATAGCCATAACATAGATACCTTATCTTGTTTGGAGGATTAAGAAGCACCTTCCTAAAGAAGTAATATTTAAGCTAAGCTCTAAAATCATTAACTTGGCATGAGGTGAGGAGAGATGGCTGTAGAACAAAGATAAAGTTCCCTCTTTTGAAGGAAATATTTAGTTATGATGTTAACTCGATTTAAATTAAGCAAAATCAAAAAGACCTTACTGACTCATGTAAATGGAAAGTCCAAGTACTGGCACTAGCTTTCAGCACTGGCCTGATGAATGTGACCAATCATCAGTCTCTTCATCTCTTGACTTACTTCCCCTCTGCATTAGCTCCACATCAGGCAGATTTTCTCCACATGGTCAAAAAGACTTGACTTAGAGGAAGACCTAAGAGCTCTTATCTAAGAAGAAAAGAGGTTTTCCTTCTCCTGAAAGGGAAAGGGAAGTCACTCAGTCCTGTCCGACTCTTTGTGACCCCATGGACTGTAGCCCACCAGGCTTCTCTGTCCATGGGGTTTTCCAGGCGAGAGTACTGGAGTGGGTTGCCATTTCCTTCTCCTAGGCTTCATATTAAATGTCTGAATAAGGTTCTCACTAACTCATCCTCTGGATATAATGCCCAAGTCTGAGTCAATCCCTGCAGTACTCTGACGTACCAGGTTGGGTTTCTTGCTCCTCCTTTGTAGGGAAGATGGAACTAAGTGATAGATAACCCACCAGATTGAGAAGAGACATTTATGAAAGCAAAGTGAGAGTGGAGAGAAGGATACTTGATAAGTATCCACTGTTCAGGTAGCTTTATGGCATGTTAAACACTCCTGTTTTCACCAGAAGAGCAATAGGAAAAAGTATAAAAATTTTAAACAAAAAGTTCAAATAATCATTATTTGTGCATTGATAGAAAACACCCTACGTGCAATGTGGACGATAAGTTGGAAGGGATATAGTAGGTGTGGGGAGATTGGTAAGCTTTCAGATTGAAAATGATGATGAACAAGAGTGGTAAAAGTGTAGCTACAATAAGAAAACAGAATAAAAATATTTAGGGATAAAATCAACAGTAATTGAAGACTAACTGGGAGTAGGAAAGTGGAAGAGAAGAGCACCAGCTTATGCAATAGACCATGAAATGTGATCTTGAACATGTTGGAGTTAGGGTACCTTGAAGACATTCAAGTAGAAATGGTGAACAGGAAGTTGAATGTCTTAATATATGTACACAGTTCATAGAAGCAAGAGAGGCTAGAGATATAATTTTGGAAGGTATTTAATCAATTGTGGGTAGTCAAAGCCATGGATATAGACAAGATTGACTGGAGTGATACAAGGCTTATAACTGAGCCTAGAGGAAATACAATGCAATAAATAAATGTTTACATGGGCCAAGTCAGTTTGGTCCTACCGATTTACTCACGTTCTCATTTTTCTCTTCTTAGTTGCCTATCCTTCTGTTCTATAGGTACACCTACAGCAAGAATCCTAATTTGATCCTTTTAATGGAAATGTTTTCACAGATTATTTTAAATTACTTTATGAACAACAAATTACAAAGATTGAATATACATATAGAGAAGGTACTGTTGTAATCAAACAAAGCTTGCAGCAGAATTAATCAGGTGCATATTTTAATGCTATGCATAATTTTTATTATGCTGCATATAAATTAGTCTCAAATGGCAGGCAGTTCACAAAACTTACTATAATCAGCATCAATAGTATTATAGCCAAGGCAAGTCAAATTTTTAGTTTTTCTGTTTTATTTTTGATTAGTTCCCAGTACTTGTCATCTTTGTTGCTGCTGACCTTTTTTCCTGTGTATTTTTCTAACTTACACACATGTATTGCACACACAGATGCACACCCATATACACCCTAAATATAATTCATTAATGGTTGGAATTACTTTGTTCCTGGAACTCTCTTATAATAAGTTAGTCTAGATTGAAGTAGTCTAAATCATAGTGGCCTATGACAGAAGTTTATTCATCAGTAAATAGATAGATAGGGACGCAAGCTGAAGAAGTCTTTGTTCTGGATCAGTACTGGTCTTTGTTGCAGATGGAACAGAGAAAGAACATGGATTCCCATATGCTGCTAGTCCCTCGAGATTATTTTTAGAAATGACACCTACCACTTTCATTCACTTCATTTACCAATGCAAGTTGCATGAGTGGCAGAGGGGAAAGAAGGTAATGCTTTCCCAGGAAAAACAGCTAATGTTTTGAGAAGTACTATAGTCTATTTTCACCCCTCTTCTGTAACTAACATGTCGAGCCCCCAGTCTGAGCATGTCTTGCTCTTTCTCTTACTGTCTTCTCACCAGTCTTAATACCAAAGAGTTCTAAAGCAACTGCATCCTGCTCTCTAACTCTGCTGATTGTCCTTGCCACCAGGTAATTTGTGACAGCAGATTTTCTGGGCCATGAGATTCTGAGGTGGCTGTCCAATCACCACGATGTGAAGCTGGCAGCAGTGGTGGTGGTGGTGGCAGTGGTGACAGTGGTGAATCAGAGGTAAAAATATACAGAAGTGAAAATGAGAGGGGAGGGAGTACAGAAAGAGAGAAAGATTATGACTAAAATTTGCAGTTAGTGCTTAAGTGACAACAGGTAGACTATCCCTGGGTAGCCTAAGATAGTTATAATTATATTTTTAGAGCATCCCTCCAAAATCTCTGCAAATGGTGACTGCAGCCATGAAATTAAAAAACACTTGCTCCTTGGAAGAAAAGCTATGACCAACCTAGACAGCATACTAAAATGCAGAGACATTACTTTGCTGACCAAGGTCCATCTAGTCAAAGCTATGATTTTTTCGGTAGTCATGTATGGATGTGAGGGTTGGACCATAAAGAAAGCTGAGCACTGAAGAATTGATTCTTCTGAACTGCGGTGTTGGGGAAGACTCTTGACAGTCCCTTGGAATACAAAGAGATCAAACCAGTCAATCATAAAGGAAATCAGTCCTGAATATTCATTGAAAGGACTGCTGTTGAAGCTCCAATACTTTTGCCACCTGATGCAAAGAACTGACTCATTGGAAAAGACCCTGATGATGGGAAAGACTGAAGGCAGGAGGAGAAGGGGATGACAGAGGATGAGATGGCTGGATGGAATAACTGAATGGATGGACATTAGTTTCAGCAAGATCCAAGAGCTGGTGATGGACAGGGAAGTCTGGCATGCTGCAGTCCATGGGATCACAAAGAGTTGGACATGATTGAGTGACTGAACTGAACTGAAATATAAGATGAATTCAGGGACAAGCACAATAAGCTCAGTTCAGTCACTCAGCCCTGTCCAACTCTTTGCAACCTCATAGACTGCAGCACACTAGGCTCCCTATCCATCACAACTCCAAGAGCTTGCTCAAACTCATGTCCATTGAGTCAGTGATGCCATGCAACCATCTCATCCTCTGTTGTCCCCTTCTCTCCTGCCTTCAATCTTTCCCAGCAAAAGGGTCTTTTCAATGAGTCAGTTTTTCGCATCAGGTTTCCAAAGTACTGGAGTTTCAGCTTCAGCATCAGTCCTTCCAATGAATGTTCAGGACAGATCTCCTTTAGGATGGACTGGTTGGATCTCCTTGCAGTTGAAGAGACTCTCAAGAGTCTTCTCCAACACCATATTTCAAAAGAATCAATTCTTTAGTGCTCAGCTCCCTTTATATTCTAACTCTCATGTCTATACATGACCCCTGGAAAAACCATAGCTTTGACTAGACAGACCTTTGTTGGCAAAGAAATGTCTCTGCTTTTTAATATGCTGTCTAGATTGGTCATGGTTTTTCTTTCAAGGAGCAAGTGTCTTTTAATTTCATGGCTGTAGTCACCATCTGCAGTGATTTTAGAGCCCAAAAAGATAAGTCTCTCACTGTTTCCATTGTTTCCCCATCTATTTACCAAGAAATGATGGGACTGGAAGTCATAATCTTAGTTTTTTGAATGTTGAGTTTTTCACTCTCCTCTTTCACTTTCATCAAGAGGCTCTTTAGTTCTTCTTTTCTTTCTGCCATAAGGGTGGTGTCATCTGCATATATGAGGTTACTGATATTTCTCCTAGCAATCTTGATTCCAGCTTGTGTTTTATCCAGCCTGGCATTTTGCATGATGTACTCTGCATATAAGGTAAATAAACAGGGTGACAGTATACATCCTTGAGGTACTCCTTTCCCAATTTGTAACCAGTCCATTGTTCCATATCCAATTCTGTTACTTCTTGACCTGCATACAAGTTTCTCAGGAGGGAGGTAAGGTTGTCTGGTATTCCCATCTCTTGAAGAGTTTTCCAGTTTGTTTTGATCCACACAGTCAAAGGCTTTGGTGTAGTCAATAAGGCAGAAGTAAATGTTTTTTGGAACTCTTTTGCTTTTTCTACGATACAACGGATATTGGCAATTTGATCACTGATTCCTCTGCCTTTTCTAAATCCAGTTTGAACATCTGGAAATTCATGGCTCATGTACTGTTGAAGCCTGGCTTGGAGAATTTTGAGTGTTACTTTGCTAGTGTGTGAGATGAGTGCAATTGTGCAGTAGTTTGAACAAGCGTTGGCATTGCCTTTCTTTGGGATTGGAATGAAAACTGACATTTTCCAGTCCTGTGGCCACTGCTGAGTTTTCCAAATTTGCTGGCATATTGAATGCAGTACTTTCACAGCATCACCTTTTAGAATTTGAAATAGCTCAACAGAATTCCATCGCCTCCACTAGCTTTGTTCATAGTGATGCTTCCTAAGGCCCATTCAATATCACAGTATTCCAAGTCTATGCCCCAAACAATAACACTGAAGAAGGTGAAGTTGAATGGTTCTATGAAGACCTATAAGACCTTCTAGAACTAACACCCAAAAAAGATGTCTTTTTCATTACAGGAATGCAAAAGCAGGAAGTCAAAAAATACCGGGAGTAACAGTAAATTTGGTCTTGGAGTATAAAATGAAGCAGGGAAAAGCCTAACAGAGTTATGCCAAGATAACACACTGGTTCACAGCAAACATTCTCTTCCAGCAATACAAGAGACTTCTACACATGGACATCATGAGATGGTCAATACAGATTGATTATATTCTTTGCAGCTGATGATG
This sequence comes from Moschus berezovskii, assembly GCF_049115385.1. Classification (NCBI taxonomy): domain Eukaryota; kingdom Metazoa; phylum Chordata; class Mammalia; order Artiodactyla; family Moschidae; genus Moschus; species Moschus berezovskii. The sequence continues at coordinate 23,591,556 of NC_142473.1, forward strand.
TAGAAGCTCAATACAATGTCAGCAAAAACAAGACCTGGAGCTGACCATGGCTCAGATCATGAACTCCTTATTGCAAACTTCAGACTTAAATTGAAGAAAGTAGGGAAAACCACTAGACTTTTCAGGTACGATCTTTAGCAAATCCCTTACGATTATACAGTGGAAGTGACAAATAGATACAAGCACAATATTTCACCTATTTTTAGCAAGTATTGGAGCTGGTATTCATATCTAACTAAACATCGCCTAACCTTGAGTTTGCTCGTACTTTCCCCTACCTGGGCACTCAACCTCCTCAGCCCTTGCTATGCTTGTTGGGTTCCATGCCCCACCTGGCAGACTCTGATTTGCACTGCACCCCTTTTCCCCATGCCTGCTTTCCCCAAGGGGAAGATCCATTTCTCTGGGTTCTGTCCTTCTTAAGTTGTTCTGAATAAATAACCATCCTGTGGAATAAAGCATTTTTCACCAAGAAAGGTGGTGTGCTGGTTATAGCAAAGGGCATGGTTCACATCTCAGACCAGTAAATGAATTTGTCAAAGGGCAACTGTGGAATAGATCAACACTTGTTTTTTAAGAAGAAGGTTCATAAATCAGTGAGGCCTTGGTACCCAAGAGTGGAAGAGAACACTCATGAAGAGAAAGGGAAGCCAAGCAATCAATTATCATACCGATATAATCGTTTTTCTGGCAGAGACTGGTTATTTTCTCTGTGTGTGTGTGTGTGTGTGTGTGTGTGTGTATGTGTAGGAGAGGCAGGTATGCTTTGAGTATGTGAGGGGCAGTGTAGCATGTAACAGATTAGGGCAAAAGTAGATTTTTTTCGGAGAAGGCAATGGCAAGCCACTCCAGTACTCTTGCCTAGAAAATCCCATGGATGGAGGAGCCTGATAGGCTGCAGTTCATGGGATCACTAAGGTTCAGACACGACTGAGCGACTTCACTTTCACTTTTCACTTTCACACATTGGAGAAGGAAATGGCAACCCACTCCAGTGTTCTTGCCTGGAGAATCCCAGAGACAGGGGAGCCTGGTGGGCTTCCATCTATGGGGTCACACAGAGTTGGAAATGACTGAAGTGATTTAGCAGCAGTAGCAGAAGCAGCAGGAGATTTAAGCCCCATAGAGGGGGTTTAGCAGGACCTTGAGGGACACAGAGCTTCAGCTATTTTGTTCTATGGTCAATTTCTTGTGAGGTTGTCCAGTCCAGTTTTCAAGTGACCTTAATTCTAATATCTCTCAGCAATTTCTATTCATAACAGTGCAAGCCTGCTTGGAGTTCCTGTGTGAAATTGTTAGGAATTTTTTCCAGGGCTCTCTGCTTTCTGTAGATCCCAGTGTGTTTGGTGTATACAGAATAATTATCAAAATGTACTGGCTTTTGTCAGTCCAATTTGTGGTTTCTGTATAATGCTGACAAGTCCCAGATTTGCCTGGTATTTCTGTCTGAAGCTGTTAGACACCTGATCAATTGTCTCTTTCATGTACATAGTTAAATGACCTGAATTTTCATGTCATTTTATCCCTGGGGCAGTGAAATTTTATAGATCAATTTTAGACATTTGGTGCAAATGTCTCCTCTAGATATTGGTTTATAAATGTACTATTTAGTTTTAAAAAATACAACTCAGCCACCTTCAAATTAGAGAACCTTGAAATTACTGTGTCAAAATGCTCCCATCTGTTAAAGCAATTTCCATCAATACCAAGTTTCATTTCTTGTCATTTCTGTAATATTGTCCAATTAAGAACAACGTGAAACAAGAAGTGTCCAGAGATGCTGATTCTCATTTTCATCAGGCACAAAGGTCAGTGCTCATTTCATTTAATTCCCCTTCTCTGGTCTGAAAACTAATGCTGCTCTGCAATTGAGCAACTGTGTTATACAAATGCAGTGCCTTGGCCACTAAAATCTAAAATGATCGATGGCGAATTTCACATTAATTTTTAAAGTACTTTGGTTACTCTAAGTTATTATAACATTGTGTCAAGTCATCTTTTTGAGATAGACATTATCCTTCATTTCCCATGATTCTTTAATGTATCGATTAACTGACTCGGTTCATTTTAGAAAATTACTAGGTAGAACAGAAGCATTTCACAATTAAGTCTCCGTCAGGTTTACTTCATATTGCTATAAATGGTCAAACTTGTTCCTCCTTCTGAATATGACTGGATGCAGGTATATTTTGAGAGATGCTCGTAATGTCTCCCTGAATAGGAGTGGAATGATGAGAAAAGCAACTGCAAAAGTATTGAAGTGCCTTCCTGAAAGAATTTGCACAAAGCAATCACACTGCACAGCTTTATAATGTCAAAAATTAAGGAAAACCAGCAGAAATCATGTTAAAATGTAGGCCACTATTTCTTATTTAAATGAACTTGGATTCAGAAAAATCCTGAGGAACAATTTCCAACCATGGATATGAAGGTAACAATAGCCACTGCATTTTCAGTGGACATGTACTCAGAAGCCTGGATGTAATCTCATCATTCCCCAAAGGTGGTATTCAGGCCAGTAAGGCCAGGGTCATGCAGCTAGTTAATTCTAGATCCAGGTCAAAACATGATGAAGAACAAATGACCAATTACAACATCACAAAGCACTTGATTCACTTCCCAACTTTCCACTTATTAGTTTTATAACATTTAATAATTATCTGACCTCCTGTAACATGCTCTGTAGTTTTCAATTACTATGAGGAGCTTATGCGAAACATCTGGCTCACAGGAGGGGCATATTGGTTGGTTTTGCCATACATTGACACGAATCTGCCCCGGGTGTACATGTGTACCCCCTCTTGAATCCCCCCTCCCACCTCCCTCTTCCCCATATCCTCCCTCCAGGTCATCCCCGTGCACCAGCCCCAAGCATCCTGTATCATGCGTCGAACCTGGACTGGTGATTCATTTCACATATGATAATATACATGCTACAGTGCCATTCTCTCAAATCATCCCACCTTCACCCTCTCCCACAGAGTCCCAAAGACTGTTTTATACACCTATGTCTCTTTTGCTGTCTCGTAACAGGGTTAAGGTTACCATCTTTCTAAATTACATATATACGTGTTAGTATGCTGTATTGATGTTTTTCTTTCAGGCTGACTTCACTCTGTATAATAGGCTCCAATTTCATCCACCTCATTAGAACTGACTCAAACGCATTCTTTGTGATGGCTGAAAAATACTCCATTGTGTATATGTACCACAGCTTTCTTATCCATTCATCTGCAGATGGACATCTAGGTTGCCTCCATGTCCTGGCTATTATAAACAGTGCTGAGATGAACATTGGAGTACATGTGTTTCTTTCAATTCTGGTTTCCTCGGTGTGTATGCCCAGGATTGTGATTGCTGGATCATATGGCAGTTCTATTTCCAGTTTTTTGAGGAATCTCCACACTGTTCTCCATAGTGGCTGTACTAGTTTGCATTCCCACCAACAGTGTAAGAGGGTTCCCTTTTCTCCACACCCTCTCCAGCATTTATTGCATGAAGACTTTTGGATAGCAGCCATTCTGACTGGTGTGAAATGGTATCTCATTGTGGTTTTGATTTGCATTTCTCTGATTATGGGGGATGCCACAGGAAAGATATAAGAAGAAAATCCTTATTTTTTCTTAGCTAAAAATCTTACATTTCTGTCTCAACTTTCTATCTCTATCCTACTTTATATTCCTATTAAAAGAAGCTAGATGAAGCATGAGAATGTTAGTGTGGTAGTCTCTCAGTTGTGCCCAACTCTTTGCAACTCCATAGACTGTAGCCCTGGAATTCTCCAGGTAAGAATATTGGAGTGAGTAGCCATTCTCTTCTCCAGAGGATCTTCCCAACCCATGGATCAAACCTGGGTCTTCTGCATTGCAGGAAGATTCTTTACCACCTGAGCCACCAGGAAAATCTAAATAAAATTAATTAATTATAGCTCAAACAGTTATTTTCTCAGGAGCTTTCCTATTAAATTTTAAACCCACCAGAAGAAGAAGGTAGTGTTACTTCCTGGAGGGCAGTGTGAATGAATCTCTCCTCCCTTCTATCTCTTCCCTTCCCCTAGTCCCTCCTAATGCCCCTGAGACAAAACAAGACTGAGAATTGAGGCAGCAGAGACAGGGACTAGAAGTTTCAAGGGTTTGGGGAAATCTCTGGGTAAGATGCTTTAAACTCTAGGTGGCTATCAGTTGCTAGGTGGGGATGGACAATGCAAGCATAATATTATCACCTTTAACAAGAAAAGACAAGGCTAGAGAGTAGTAACGTAGAAAGTATAGACATTAAACAGTGCTGGCGTGCTGTGATTCAGGGGGTCGCGGAGAGTCGGACATGACTGAGCGACTGAACTGAACTGAACTGAACTGAGGAGCCTGACTCTGTGGGAGAGAAGAAATGATCCATTCCTAGGGCAGAGGCCAAAGAGCTAGCAAACCACCTGCAAGCACATCCACCTAGATTCAAAGTCCTAAGGGATGGCATGAGGCCCAACAAGAAAGAATTTGTTCCTTGAAAAATCAAAAGGGCCTTGAAGGAAGTAGCTCATCCTGGAATCAGAAGACTGACGTTCCTTAAAGTCAGGGACCAGTTGTTATTTATTTTTATATCTTCAGACCTGGCACAATATGGTTGTTTAGTCTCTAACTTGTATACAACTGTTTGCGACCCCACATACTTCAGCACACCAGACTTCTCTGTCCATCACCATCTCCCAGGGTTTGCTCTAATTCATGTCCATTGAGTCAGTGACACTATCCAACTGTCTCATCCTCTGCTGCACCCATCTTCTTTTGTCTTCAATCTTTCCAAGCTCCAAGGTCTTTACCAATGAGTCAACTCTTCTTATCAGGTGGCCAAAGGATCAGAGCTTTAGCTTCAGCTTGAGTCTTTCCAATGAATATTCAAGGTTGATTTCTTTTAGGATTGAATGGTTTCATCTGCTTATACTCCAAGAGACTCTCTAGAGTCTTCTCCAACACCACAATTCGAAAGCATCAATTCTTCAGCACTCAGCCTTTTGCATGGTCCAACTCTCATATCCATATATGACTACTGGGAAAAAACATAGTTTGACTATATGGACCTTTGTTGGCAACGTGATGTAGGCTTTTTAACACACTGTTTAGGTTTGAGGGCTTCCCAAATAGGAAAACGAGTATGTCAAGGCTGTATATTGTCACCCTGCTTATTTAACTTATGTACAGAGTACATCATGAGAAACACTGGGCTGGAAGAAGCACAAACTGGAATCAAGGTTGCGGGCAGAAATATCAATAACCTCAGATAGGCAGATGACACCACCTTTATGACAGAAAGTGAAGAGGAACTAAAAAGCCTCTTGATGAAAGTGAAAGAGGAGAGTGAAAAGATTGGCTTGAAGCACAACATTCAGAAAACAAAGCTCATGGCATCTGGTCCCAACACTTCATGGGAAATAGATGGGGAAACAGTGGAAACAGTGTCAGACTTTATTGTTTTGGGCTCCAAAATCACTGCAGATGCTTATTGCAGCCATGAAATTTAAAAAAGTTTATTCCTTGGAAGGAAAGTTATGACCAACCTAGATAGCATATTAAACAGCAGAGACATTACTTTGCTAACCATGGTCCGTCTGGTCAAGGCTATGGTTTTTCCCGTGGTCATGTATGGATGTGAGAGTTGGACTGTGAAGAAAGTTGAGCGCCGAAGAATTGATGCTTTTGAACTGTGGTGCTGGAGAAGACTCTTGAGAGTCCCTTGGACTGCAAAAAGATCCAACCAGTCCATTCTAAAGGAGATCAGTCCTGAGGACTGATGCTAAAGCTGAAACTCCAATACTTTGGCCACCTCATGCGAAGAGTTGACTCACTGGAAAAGACTCTGATGCTGGGAGGAATTGGGGGCAGGAGGAGAAGGGGACAACGGAGAATGAGATGGCTGGATGGCATCACTGACTCGATGACCATGAGTTTGAGTGAACTCTGGGAGTTGGTGATGGACAGGGAGGCCTGGCGTGCTCTTATCCATGGGGTTGCAAAGAATCGAACACAACTGAGCGACTGAACTGAACTGAACTGAACTGGTGGATCAGACAGTAAAGAATCTGCCTGCAATGCAGGAGACCTGGGTTTGATCCCTGGGTAAGGAAGATCCCCTGGAGAAGGGAATGGCAACCCACTCCAGTATTATTGCCTGGGAAATCCCATGGACGGAGGAACCTGGTGGACTACATCCATGAGGTCACAAACAGTCAAACATGACTGCATTACTTTCACTTTCATTAGATTTGTCATGGCTTTCCTTCCAAGGAGCAAGTGACTTTTAATTTCCTGACTGCAGTCACCATCTGCAGTGAATCTGGAGCCCAAGGAAAGAAAATCTGTCATGCTTCCAATTTTTCCCCTTCTAATTGCCATGAAGTGATGTAATCAGATCCCATGATCTTAGTTTTTTGAATGTTGAGTTTTAAGCCAGGTTTTTCACTCTCATCTTTCACCTTCATCAAGAGGCTCTTTAGTTCCTCTTCCATTTCTGTCATGAGAATGGTATCATCTGCATATCTGAGGTTGTTGATATTTCTCCCAGCAATCTTGATTCCAGCTTATGATTTATCCAGCCCAGCATTTTGGATGATATACTCTGCAGAAAAGTTAAATAAGCAGGGTGACAATATACAGCCTTGATGTACTCCTTTCCCAAATTTGAACGAGTTGATTGTTCCATGTCCACTTCTAACTGTTGCTTTTTGACATGTGTATGGGTTTCTCAGGAGTCAAGTAAAATCTGGTATTCCCATCTCTTCAAGAATTTTGCACAGTTTGTTGTGTCTACACAGTCAAAGCTCTTAATATAGTCAACAAAGCAGATGTTTTTTCTGGAATTTCCTTGCTTTCCCTATGATGCAATGAATGTTGGCAATTTGATCTCTGGTTCCTTTGCCTTTTCTAAATCCAGCTTGTGCATCTGGAAGTTCTCAGTTCACATACTGCTGAAGCCTAGTTTGAAGGATTTTGAGAATTACCTTGCTAGGCTGTTAAATGAGTGCAACCGTGTGGTAGTTTCAACATTCTTTATCATTACCCTTCTTTGGATTGGAATGAAAACACCTTTTCCAGTCCTGTGGCCACTGCTGAGTTTTCCAAATTTACTGGCATATTGAGTGCAACACTTTAGCAGCAGCATCTTTTAAGATTTTTAATAGCTCAACTGGAATTCCGTAACCTCCACTAGCTTGTTAGCATTAATAGTAATGCTTCCTAAGGCCCACCTGACTTCACACTCCAGGATGTCCAGCTCAAAGTGAATGACAACAACATCATGCTTATCCAGGGTATTAAGACCTTGTTTTGTATTATTCTTCTGCATAGTCTTTCTGGAGTTATTTCTCCACTGATCTCCAGTAGCATATTGGGCACCTACCGACCCGCAGAGTTCCTCTTTCAGTATCTTATCATTTTGCCTTTTCATACTGTTCATGGGGTTCTCAAGACAAGTATATTGAAGGGTTTGCCATTCCCTTCTCCAGTGGACTACATTCTGTCAGACCTCTCCACCATGACCCACCCCTCTTGGCACCCCACACGGCATGGCTTAGTTTCATTGAGACAGACAAGGCTGTGGTCCATGTGATCAGATTGGCTAGTTTTCTGTGATTATGATTTCAGTGTGTCTGCCCTCTGATGCCCTCTCACAACAACTACCATCTTATTTGGGTATCTCTTATCTTGGACGTGGGGTATCTCTTTATAGCTGCTGCAGCAAAGCGCAGCCACTGTTCTTACCTTGGATGAGGGGTATCTCTTCATGGCCAGCCCTCCTGACCTTGAACGTGGAGTAGCTCCTCTAGGCCCTCCTGCACTCGCACAAGGGCCACTCCTTGGATGTGGGATTGCTCCTCTCCAGAAAAAAATGAAGGGATGGAGCCAAAGCAAAAACAATACACAGTTGTGGATGTGACTGGTAATAGAAGCAAGATCCGATACTATAAAGAGTAATATTGCATAGGAACCTGGAATGTCAGGTCCATGAATCAAGGCAAATTGGAAGTGGTCAAACAGGATATGGCAAAAGTGAATGTCGACATTCTAGGAATCAGCAAACTAAAATGGACTGGAATGGGTGAGTTTAATGCAGATGATCATTATATCTACTACTGTGGGCAGGAATCCCTCAGAAGAAATGGAGTAGCCATCATGGTCAACAAAAGAGTCTGAAATGCAGTACTTGGATGTAATCTCAAAAAAGACAGAATGATCTCTGTTTGTTTCCAAGGCAAACCATTCAATATCACGGTAATCCAAGTCTATGCCCCAACCAGTAACGCTGAAGAAGCTGAAGTTGAACAGTTCTATGAAGATCTACAAGACCTTTTACAATTAACACCCAAAAAAGATGTCCTTTTCATTATAGGGGACTGGAATGCAAAAGTAGGAAGTCAAGAAACACCTGGAGTAACAGGCAAATTTGGCCTTGGAGCACGAAATGAAGCAGGGCAAAGGCTAATAGGGTTTTGCCAAGAGAACACACTGATCATAGCAAACACCCTCTTCTAACAACACAAGAGAAGACTCTACACATGGACATTATCAGATGGTCAACACCGAAATCAGATTGATTATATTCTTTGCAGCCAAAGATGGAGAAGCTCTATACAGTCAGCAAAAACAAGAGCAGGAGCTGACTGTGGCTCAGATCATGAACTCCTTATTGCCAAATTCAGACTGAAATTGAAGAAAGTAGGGTAAACCACTAGACCATTCAGGTATGACCTAAATCAAATCCCTTATACAGTGGAAGTGAGAAATAGATTTAAGGGACTAGATCTGATAGAGAGAGTGCCTGATGAACTATGGACGGAGGTTTGTAACATTGTACAGGAGACAGGGATCAAGACCATCCCCATTGAAAAGAAATGCAAAAAAGCAAAATGGCTGTCTGAGGAGGCCTTACAAAAAGCTGTGAAAAGAGAAGCAAAAAGCAAAGGAGAAAAGAAAAGATATAAGCATCTGAATGCAGAGTTCCAAGAATAGCATGGAGAGATAAGAAAGCTTTCCTCAGCGATCAATGCAAAGAAATAGAGGAAAGCAATAGAATGGGAAAGACTAGAGATCTCTTCGAGAAAATTAGAGATATCAAGGGAACATTCCATGCAAAGATAGGCTTGATAAAGGACAGAAATTGTATGGACCTAACAGAAGCAGAAGATATTAAGAAGAGGTGGCAAGAATACACAGAAGAACTGTACAAAAAAAGATCTTCACCACCCAGATAATCACGATGGTGTGATCACTCACCTAGAGCCAGACATCTTGGAATGTGAAGTAAAGTAGGCCTTAGAAAGCATCACTATGAACAAAGCTAGTGGAGGTGATGGAATTCCAGTTGAGCTATTTCAAATACTGAAAGATGATGTGAACGTGCTGCACTCAATATGCCAGTAAATTTGGAAAACTCAGCAGTGGCCACAGGACTGGAAAAGGTCAGTCTTCATCCCAATCCCAAAGAAAGGGAATGCCAAAGAATGCTCAAACTACCGCACAATTGCACTCATCTCACACGCTAGTAAAGTCATGCTCAAAATTCTCCAAGCCAGGCTTCAGCAATACGTTAACCATGAACTTCCAGATATTCAAGCTGGTTTTAGAAAAGGCAGAGGAACCAGAGATCAAATGGCCAACATCCGCTCAATCATCAAAAAAGCAAGAGAGTTCCAGAAAAACATCTATTTCTGCTTTATTGACTATGCCAAAGCCTTTGACCATGTGTATCATAATAAACTGTGGAAAATTAGGAAAGAGGTGGGAATACCAGACCACCTGACCTGCCTCTTGAGAAACCTATATTCAGGTCAGGAAGCAACAGCTAGAACTGGACATGGAACAACAGACTGGTTCCAAATAAGAAAAGGAGTACGTCAAGGCTGTATATTGTCACCCTGCTTATTTAACTTATATGCAGAGTACATCATGAGAAACGCTGGGCTGAAAGAAGCACAAGCTGGAATCAAGGTTGCGGGCAAAAATATCAATAACCTCAGATATGCAGATGACACCACCCTTATGGCAGAAAGGGAAGAGGAACTCAAAAGCCTCTTGATGAAAGTGAAAGAGGAGAGTGAAAAGGTTGGCTTGAAGCTCAACATTCAGAAAACAAAGATCATGGCATCTGGGCCCATCACTTCATGGGAAATAGATGGGGAAACAGTGAAAACAGTGTCAGACTTTATATTTTTGGGCTCCAAAATCACTGCGGATGCTGATTGCAGCCATGAAATTAAAAGACACTTACTCCTTGGAAGGAAAGTTATGACCAACCTAGACAAAATATTAAAAAAGCAGAGATATTACTTTGCTAACCATGGTCCGTCTGGTCAAAGCTATGGTTTTTCCAGTGGTCATGTATGGATGTGAGAATTGGACTGTGAAGAAAGCTGATTGCCGAAGAATTGATACTTTTGAATTTTGGTGCTGGAGAAGACTCTTGAGAGTCCCTTGGACTGCAAGGAGATCCAACCAGTCCATTCTAAAGGAGATCAGTCCTGGGTGTTCATTGGAAGAATTGATGCTAAAGCTGAAACTCCAATACTTTGGCCACCTCACGCGAAGAGTTGACTCACTGGAAAAGACTCTGATGCTGGAAGGGATTGGGGGCAAGAGGAGAAGGGCACGACAGAGAGTGAGATGGCTGGATGGCATCACCGACTCAATGGCCATGAATTTGAGTGAACTCCGGGAGTTGGTGACGTACAGGGAGGCCTGGTGTGCTGTTATTCATAGGGTCGCAAAGAGTTGGACACGACTGAGTGGTTGAACTGCACTGAACTGAACTCTGCATATTCTTGCCACCTCTTCTCAATCTCTTTTGCTCCTGTTAGATTCTTACAGTTTCTGTCCTTTTTGTGTCCATCCTTGCATAATATGTTCCCTTGATATCTCTGATTTTCTTTAAGAGATCTCTAGTCTTTTCCGTTCTATTGCTTTTCCCTATTTCTCTGCATCGTTCATTTAAGAAAGCTTTCTTTTCTCTCCTTGCTGCGTTCTGCAACTCTGCATTCAATTGGGTATATCTTTCCCTTTTTCCCTTGCCTTTCACTTCTCTTCTTTCCTCAGCTGCCTCTCAGACAACCACTTTACTTTTTTGCATTTCTTTTTCCTTAGGATAGTTTAGGGTCACTGCCTCCTATACAGTGTTTCAAACTTCTGTCCATAGTTCTTCAAGCACCCTGTCTACCAGATCTAATCTCTTGAATCTATTCATTAAAGGGATTTGATTTAGGTCATACCTGAGTGGTCCAGTGGTTTTCCCCACTTTCTTCAATTTAAGCCTGAATATTACAATAAGAGCTCATGATCTGAGCCACAGTCAGCTCCAGGTCTTATTTTTGCTGACACTGATAGAGCTTCTACATCATCAGCTGCAAAGAATATAATCAATTTGCACTGACCATCTCTTGAAGTCCATGTGTAGAGTCATCTCTTGTGTTGCTGGAAGAGAGTGTTTGTTATGAACCAGTGTGTTATTTTGGCAAAACCCTGTTAGCTTTTGCCCTGCTTCATTTGCTATTCCAAGGCTAGACTTTCCTGTTACTCCAGATACTCTTGACTTCCCTCCTTTGCTTTCCAATCCACTATAATGAAAAGGGTATCTCTTTTGTTGTTAGTTTTAGAAGGTATTATAGATCTTCATAGAACTGGTCAAGCTTCAGCTTCTTTGGCATTAGTGGTTGGGACATAGACTTGGATTACTGTGATGTTGAATGGTTTGCCTTGGAAATGAGCCCAGATCATTCTGTCATTTTTGAGATTGCACCCAAGTACTGCATTTCAGACTCTTGTTGACTATGAGGGCTACTCCATTTCTTCTAGGGATTCTTGCCCACAGTAGTAGATATAATGGTTATCCAAATTAAATTTGTCCATTCCTGTCCATTTTATTTTACTGACTTCTAGGATATCGATGTTCACTCTTGTCTTCTCCTTCTTGGTCATGTCCAATTTCCTTTGATTTGGGGACCTAACATTCTAGGTTCCTATGCATTATCATTCTTTACAGCATTGGACTTTTACTACCAGACACATCCACAGCTGAGCATCATTTCTTCTTTGGCCCAGATACTTCATTTTTTCTGTAGCTACTAGTAATTGCCCTCCATTCTTCTCCAGTAGCATACTGGACACCTTCTGACCTGGAGGGCTCATCTTCCACTTTCATATCTTTTTGCCTTTTCTTACTGTTCATGGGGTTCTTGCAGCAAGAATACTGGAGTGGTTTGTCATTCCATCCTTCAGTGGACCACTATGACCCATCCATCTCAGGTGGCCCTGCACAGCATGGCTCATAGCTTCACTGAGTTACACAATCCCTTTTGTTATGACAAGGCTGTGATCTATGAAGGGGACCAGTTGCTATTTATCTTTGTATCTTCAGACCTGCCACAAAATAGCAATTCAATAATTGTTTGTTAAATGGATGAATGAATGAAAAAACAGTTCTGAGGTTAGTACCTATGAACTGTGTGTGTGTGTGTGTGTGTGTGTGTGTGTGTGTGTTTCTGTGTGCATGTAGGGAGAAGAAATGGACACTGTTTACAAGGTCTGGAAAGATCCTTATGCTCTGGGTCAAACCAAGCAAATAACATATTTGCTAAAAAATACTTATATTCTACAGTCGAATTGCTTGGACAATTAACCCATGTATGTGCTGGACTTCAGATAACAAAATGACCAATTTCCACTCTGAACAGCCAACTTTATTTCCAGTCCTTGATAAGCCTAGAAACTGTACTTCCTCTTAGACCCATCCATCATGGCCACACCTCAGCTTTTTATAGAATGCTTCAAATTAGATCTGATCCTTCTGGGATTCGTTTGGTTCTCTGTCTCACCCTGCCTCACTCCAGGGACCACCTATCCAACCTTTCTAGTGCACATGGCACACTTGTGAAACAGAGAGACGGGCCCTAAGTGATTGATAGATGTCAGCCTTTGGCTCAGGAACTGTCCCATATTCACCACCCCTTACTCCACACTCTGTGAGTCTACATCAGCACTCCTCACATGGGCTTTCCAATCATGCTGGCTCCTCACCTTGGCTCCTTTTGCAATTGGCTCTGTTATATCTCATCATCAGCTTTAGAACTGCCCAAACATTCCAGACTTTGGCCCCATCAGGATCCTGCTTCTCGAATCTCTTGTTGGTTTTGGTTTCAGCATTAAAATTTTGCCTTACTTCTCAATCTTTTCCCCTTACCACCAACCTGGATAACAATTTAGCCAGCTCTACTGAGCTCGTGTCAGTGACGTAGGATCCCAAGACAAGTACATGTCTACTTCAGGGCTTGTGTTCTCTATGCCCTGAAATATTCAGGTAGATTACATCTTTTCAAATTCATCTTGATTTAACGTAATCATATAGATTATGTCATTTAAAGTTTCTACTCAAAAGACATCTCAAAGAAGACTTCCTAGGCAGACTTTTAAAAATAGCACTCCCTTCCCTCACACTGCATCTCCTCACTCTGTCCATTTTCTTCATAGACTCAGCCTGACCCGTAAATATTGGATATATATGTTGCCTTCTTTCTTGTTTATCATAAAGACTAAAGACTAAGTTCTGTGAGGGCAGCAATTTTGTCCATTTGACTCATCATCATATCCCTGGCACCTGGAACTGTCACATAATAAACATCAAATAACTATTTGTTTAATAAATTAATGAACTACTATAAAGCCCATACAGAAGTGATCCATGGCTATTCAACTGGAGAAGAAAATCGGTAGGTTCACTGACCTGATCTGATGCTAGTCAGAGCAGATGAGGTGGTTTTACAACTTAAAGAGAGTTAGCCTCAAGCATGTATAAGATACACTAGGCTATTTTAAATTATTTTTATAAATAAACATTAGAAAATGTCTTTCTAGGCTTTTTCCTAATTCACCCTTCCTCAGTCGCAAAACCTTGGTGACAAGATTAATTAAATCAGTTCTTTTCCACTTACCTGGCATAAATCATCTTTTGCTACAGGAAAGTAGAAGTCTGGCTGCTTTCCAGGAGGACTTAAACGTGATTTTGCTTCACACGTTCAAACGAGTAATGATAAACATACATATTTACTGTATGGAATATCAAGATTTATAGTTTCTTTGAGTCAATATTGATTTCCACTTTCCTTGAATTTAATTTCTTTTCTTTGTTTCATGTATTTTGGGGGTTGTCTTATCAGTCACTGACCCCTGCTTTCATTAAGAATTATGGATCTGTCTTCTCATGGCTCCTAGAAATTATAAAGGAATGCATCCTATTAGGATGGATGATCCTCCTTGAAGGAAAACCCTGGCCTGGCACAGGCACATGAGAGGCTCGTGGAGGCCCACACACAGATACATAAATCCTTCTTCTTTGAAGGCCTTTACTTCCTTACGTAAAATGTCTTCATCTGCTCAAAAAACATAATTCAGTTAATGAGTGTAATCGGAGAACAGCAGCAAAATGATACCATACAGTATAAATTGTAAATTTAGGACATAATATCCAGCAAGTTTTCCAACATGTAAACAACCAGAAAATCTATAAATTGGGACTCTGGACATTCATCTTTTGTGAAGAGAATCTGTCATTGATTTAAATCAGAAATGTAAAAATTAGAAGAGTCAGCATCTAAACAAAGGGCTAAATCGATTCTCTGTTTTGGCTATATAGTCTCATTTACTCACCGTAATTATTTCTATCTGGGTAAAATCTTCTGACTTGAAACAACCAATTGGTTGCACCCATCAAAAATACAATGTGAAATTAATTGGACATCGCTCCATGAAAAATGGGAGAAGAGGAGATTATTCAGTGAAGCATGGCATTCTAAACAACTATTCCACACATTAACTGCAGAATCTAGGATTCTAGAAGATGCATACACCAAGGGAATAAAACCACAGCAACTCTTGAGAAGGGAACTCAGCATTTAGCATTCTTTTTCTGGCAAAGACACACAATAGGCTTCTAGACTTAGAAAGAAAATATCTTACTTTTTCTTTTTTTGGCCCACACCTTTCAAGACTTGTGAAAGAAATTTCTTTTAAAAGGGTCATTTTCTCTTGAGAAGACATTTTACAAAGTTTTACCAGGGGATTGGTTTAAGGAACTCATTCTGGAATGATTGACATTCATAAACAAGTTATTGAAGCAATTATTTAAATTGTAAATTGAATGAAATTGAACATTTGAGTATAGAAAAGTTAATGAATTATGTTTCCTGCACTGTAACATTTTGCAGTTTGAAATGTACAGATGCAGGAAGAATCGTAATTGTATTACTTGTGAAAGTGAGTTTACAGTGTGTTAAACTGGTTCTTCTTTCTGTGCCCCATGTGGAGACCGTCCCTAAGTGATAGAATGTCACTTCCTGAGTCCATACCAGAGGATGTCTGTTCTGAAGGGCAGGTGCTTTAAAACAGCTTTTCATTCCTGGAGTCATTATCTAGAGATGTTCCCACTGGCAGGACCACCTTCTCCCCAATGAGAAGCAGGAAACACAGAATCTGGAGATCTTTCTGATGTCAGCACCTGAGTTCCCCCTTCTCCATCTGCTGGGCTTTCCTCAGAAAGGTGAAAATATGTGTGTTTGTGCTTTAAACTTCCACAATCCCCACTGAAGGACTGGGACTCAAGAGTGGTTGGAGTGCACCCTGCTGTGGGTCTAGAACAGAGGGCCCCTTCAGATCCTGCTGCTGTTGAAACCACCCCTAGCTTTTTGGCTTCTGGTTAGCTCTCTTTGGGGTGAGGGGACTGACATGGATATAGGAGCCAGGCCCATTGGCCTCCACCTCTGCACGTGACTTACACTCAGGACCCTCAGGGAGCAGGCTTGAGAACACACCCCTGCTGGGCTCTCAGCTCTCCTGCTTCCAGATCCTGTTTCCCCACTTTCCTTAGGTGTTTCTCAAAGAGCACCTTGTCCCAGGGCCTGTTTATAGAGAACCTGACTTGAGATGAAACTATCCCCTGCCAGTGCTAGGGTAGACAAGAGGAGATGGCAGGGTTCAGCTGAAGAACTGTCCCTCTGGAAGAACGCCTAAACCCCCAAGAGAGAAGGAACTCACCGAGTGCCTAAAGTTTCCAGAGTCCCATCTGGCCACTGAAACCCAACCCTACTGGGATCCAAATGAGCAGTGGACCCAGATCTGCACTCTCACACTCTGCCTCTGACTTCTCCGAAAGGAATAAGCATAATCAGGCTGGTGATAAAGGACTGGGATCAAAATTTTAGATGTACCTCTATTCTCTTGCCACAACTACGAAGCTCTAAATGGCATAAAGATCAAGTAGAAAATTGCCAAAAACCATTGGATCCTCAAAAACACAAGAGAGTTCCAGAAAAACATCTACTTCTGCTTTATTGACCACGCCAAAGCTTTTGACTGTGTGGATCACAACAAACTGTCCAAAATTCTTTAAGAGGTGGGAATACCAGACCACCTGACCTGCCTTCTAAGAAATCTGTATACAGGTCAAGAAGCAACAGTTAGAACTGTACTTAGAAAAACAGACTGGTTCCAAATCAAGAAAGAGTACATCAAGGCTGTATATTGTCACCTTGCTTATTTAACTTATATGCAGAGTACATCATGAGGAACGCTGGGCTGGATGAAGCACAAGCTGGAATCAAGATTGCTGGGAGAAATATCAATAACCTCAGATATGCAGATGATACCACCCTTATGGCAGAAAGTGAAGACGAGCTAAAGAGCCTCTTGAAAGTGAAATAGGAGAGTAAAAATGCTGGCTTAAAACTCAGCATTAGGAAAACAGATCATGACATCTGGCCCCATCACTTCAAGGCAAATAGATGGGGAAACAATGGAAACAGTGACAGACTTAATTTGGGAGGCTCCAGAATCACTGCAGACAGTGACTGCAGCCATGAAATTAAAAGCTGCTTGCTCCTTGGAAGAAAAGTTATGACCAACCTAGACAGCATATTAAAAAGCAGAGACATTACTTTGTCAACAGAGGTCCATCTAGTCAAAGCTATGGTTTTTCCAGTAGTCATGTATGGATGTGAGATTTGGACTATAAAGAGAGTTGAGGACCAAAGAACTGATGTTTTTGAACTGCGGTGTTGGAGAAGACTCTTGAGAGTCCCTTGGACTGCAAGGAGATCCAACCAGTCCATCCTAAAGGAAATCAGTCCTGAATATTCATTGAAATGACTGATGCTGAAGTTGAAGCTCCAATACTTTGGTCACCTGATGTGTAGAACTAACTCATTTGAAAATACCCTTTTACTGGGAAAGATTGAAGGCAAGAGGAGAAGGGGACAACAGAGGATAAGATGGTTGCATGGCATCACTGACTTGGTGGACATAAGTTTGAGTAAGTTCCAGGAGTTGGTGTTGAATAGGGAAGCCTGGTCTGCTGCAGTCCATGGGTCGCAAAGGGTCGGACATGAGTGAACCAAACTGAACTGAGACAAACCTGCTATAAAGATATAATTTTTATCCAGTAGACATATAAGGCACAGAAGATGAGAATATGCATATTGAGAATGTATTTTGTTCTTCTTGAACAGTGAACACTATAAATGACAACTTGCGATGGGAGGGATGGACCTGAATTTCATAACTCTCTCTGTTGTGCATGTGTATATATGCTGGCTGGTGGCTCAGTGGTAAAGAATCCACCTGCAATGCAGGAGTTTCAGAGATGTGGGTTCAGTCCCTAGGTCAGGAAGATCTCCTGGAGGAGGAAATGGTAACCCATTCCAGTAATCTTGTTTGGAAAATCCCATGGTCAGAGGAGCCTGGCTCCCTACAGTCTGTGGGGTCTCAGAAGAGTCGGACATAACCGAGTGACTAAACAAACAACAAAATGTATGCTGGTCCCTAAAGCTGTGGATAAAGGCAGAAGGATGTAGGCAGTACAGCATGGGTGTGGTCAAGGGCCCCTCTGAAATGCGCTTACAGCATCCTGTGCTTCTCTTTCCCAGCCACATAGAGCCATATACATATCTAACTAACTATTTGAAATACTTTATCTTCCTTTCTTGAGCATAGACTCCATGACAGCAAGAAATATATCTTCTGATTTCTTGAAATCTGTTTTACTCCCACACCCAAGTAGTATGACTCATTATCAGCACAACTTTTGATTAAGATCTCCTGTCATTAGAATCCAATGACCAAGCTGTTCGGTGAACTAGCTGTGCAACCTTGAAGAGTTACTCAACCCCTCTGACCTCAGTTTCCTAATAAGTAAAATGTGGGTTATAACAGTGACTATTTGTAGTAAAAATTTAATGAAATGAAGTCCATGAGGCCCTTAGCACAGTACCTGGTATATCATAAGCCCTCGACAAATGGTTATTATTATTGTTTTAGTTATTATAATACTATTGCATCAAGACTCTATCTGCAATACTGAACAAAGAACTCCTGTTTCTAATCATAGAGTCACTCAGATATGCGATTTCTTCTCCACACCCCTCCATAATCTCTTCTTTCCCCTTCAGTAATGCTTTTACTACATCACACCAGAATCTTCCCCACTTAATTTGGATGATTAATTTTTCCTTTCAAATACACTTAATTCTCCAGTGCACTCAGCTCCAAGTAACAAGATTTGTGGAGGTCATCTGAGTGGGAGCTCTCAGTGCGATATGAGGGCACATTAGTGGGCCCAGTGGCCCCGAGGCCACCCTGACAGTGATTTACAAGGTGCGGGGTGGAAGGCAAGGACTGTGAATCCCAGCCCAGACATGTCCCGAGGGAATAGTGAATGGCAGCATAGTCTGGAGCAGAGTGTGGATCTCCAACCGTGACCCTTCAGCCCGGAGCTCGCCTCTGGGCAGTGTCCCCACCCCCATCCTGACCATACTCCCCGTTCATCTTCCAACCAGCCACAAAGCTCTGCCCAGTGCTAAGAGGTGATTCTGTAATGGGATTGGCAGACTCAAGCTCCCTGTTCACCTGTGAACACGTTAATGCCAGCAGCCTCAGAGTGAGCACGTTCCTGTCTCGATCCTGCTCACCAAGCCCAATTGCCATATTTTTTATTGTGAGCTTGCAACACTGCAGGCTCCATTGTCCTTTTCATTATCAGTAAAGATATCCTGAGAAAATCCATTAAATATTGAGCTACACGTCTGCTATCAATTTGGTGTGCCACAAGAATACAAACAAAGCTGAGAATGTCTAGGCTGATTTGATTATTAGTGGTCTGAAAACTTACATAATTGAGTATAGGGTTGCCTAGCATATATGGGCGAAGAAGGCAATGTCACCCCACTCCAGTCCTCTTGCCTGGAAAATTCCATGGACAGAGGAACCTGGTGGGCTGCAGTCCATGGGGTCGCAAAGAGTCAGACACGACTGAGTGAGTTCACTTTCACTTTTCACTTGCATGCTTTGGAGAAGGAAATGGCAAACCACTGCAGTGTTCTTGCCTGGAGAAACCCACGGATGGGGGAGCCTGGGGAGCTGCCGTCTATGGGGTCGCACAGAGTTGGACAAGACTGAAGCGACTTAGCATCAGTAGCAGTAGCATATATGGGGGGAACTTACATAGCCATTAATTCTACATTATTCAAGATACTCTTTCTGAGGCAGAACTTGGTCTTTAAAAAGCCTGATTGGGAATGTGCTGTACTGTGGCTGCAAAAGATTACAGGAGGATTAATATAAAAAGTATTTAACAGGGTATAGAACCTATTTCTTATGATGTTTCTCAGTGAAGTTTTTGAGAATTTCAAGGCCCTTGGAATTTAAGTCTATTGAAATACAAAGTAGTATATGATATGTCAGTCACCAGATAATTTTTCTTTTCACTCAGTACCTCCTATTTGGAAAACTTTTCCATGAATCAGCTTGTTTTTCCCTCACAGGACTTGAAGGACTAAATAGAAACATGAAGGAACCCAAAACAATACTGACCACATATATGGAGATTTTGATGAAAAAATTCAAAACTGAAGTACTATTCTCATTTTATACATGGAGCAAGTACAAGTAAAGAACTCTTCATGATCTCAAACGGAACAGTTAAATCTCAACGATTTGTACAGTGCTAAATTGTGTAATTTTGTCCTAATTATTCCTAAATTACTCAACAGTGGCCTTTTCCAAAAGGGGTATCTGCAAAGCACCAGCTCAAAGTATACTCCTGCTCAACCTTCCCCTAAACACTGCACAGGAAAAAAGCCCTCCTCAGTCAAATAGGTTTTGGGATTACTATATTTTATATGCTGTACTCTCATACCCATAATTCATATCATAAATCAAAGATTGTAATGTCCTTTAGTGAAGAAGCCTACTTGATTTTGCATTGCCCAGATTTATTTGACAAGGAAACTTTTATTGAATTATACTTCTAATGCACTACAAAATCAACTTTAGAGAAGGCATTTTTAGGACATATGCTTGTCATTTACTTAAATGTGAAATAATTCTCTCTCTTCTCAGTATTCTGGGAAACACTTGAAGAATCACTAAACTAAGTAAGATCATCAAGTGAGTATTTAATCTTTCTTTGACAGAGGGATTAAAAACTGAAGGTCTTTTTAAATTATTCGGTCTTTTGTAATGAAGGTAAAGTGTTCATATCCATATTGTCTGCACTGACTACAGAAACCATCTGCTGGGCTTGGTGGTAGCCACTTCTCACTTCCTTTCCCAGTGATGTGTGGTCTAGGGTATGATCCTTGAAGTTACCCATGGTTACCATGGCTACTTCTGAGCAGGTACTACAAGATGGCCAGAACTGGCAATGCACCTGGTATAGTCTGTGGCTCCACAGTCAACCTCATCAACCACAAATGTCTTAGATGGTTCTCCCCTTCCAGTTATATAATTGGATCCATTGCTCATTGTCATGCTCAAAATAGAAACAGGCAACGGGCCATCTGTTCCACGTCTCCAAATTATTCCTTAGCATAAAGCACCATCTCTGCAGTTCATTGTTACCATGGTAAGGTGCACTCATGGTGACGATGAACTGTGTGACCTCAGAGCTGCCCACTTAGCTGCCTGAGTGACACTCTGACTCAGTTTCAACTCCTTCGTCAGCTCTTACCCAGATTTGGGAGTGAAGATCTAATGAAAACACTTTCTGTTGTCTGGAGGCACTTTTTTTGGGCTCATTTAATGCATTTTATGGTGCATTAAATGTGTCTGTGCGAATGGCTGGATTTGTTTTGCTCAAGTGTGAAGAATAATTAAGATTATTCTAAGTCAAATGAAGTGTTGAAACACATTGTCAAAGGACCTCAGCACTGTAAATGTCTCGTTACCTCTGACACTTTGTAATGAGGTCTGTAACTGTTCTCTTAATTTCTATTGAAACATTCTTTTCCTTCCACACCACCTCTGCCTCCTTGTGTGTCAAGAACTCCCCCCATTACACATACACATCTGTGATCCAGGTGTCATAAACATGCATCAGCCTGATGAGAAAGAGATGTGCTAGGATGGTGATCAGCAAAGCCATGAATCCCTTCTGCTGTCTCAGGCATGGGCAAAGGTGAGGTGCAGCTGTCAAGAGAAGACTTACCTCCACAGCAGCAAGACAAATGGCAACGGTGTCTCCTCTACCCAGGCCATGTGCATCCTCCTCCACATGGTGACAGGTGACCTGCTGGTCTAGCTGAGTTATCTTCCTCTTCCTCTGTAAGAGGATTTGCCTGATACTAAACATCAAAAGTGACCCTCTCCACACAGCTGAAAACAACTGATTCTGATTTGAAAATAGTTGTCCTAAAATGCATGTGTGCTCAGTCACTTCAGTCGTGCCCTACTCTTTGCGACGCTTTGGATTGTAGCCCACCAGCTTCCTCTGTCCATGGGGTTCTTCAGCCAAGAATACTGGAGTGGGTTGCTATGCCTTTATCCAGGGTGTCTTCCCAACCCAGCTACTGAACCTGCATCTCTTGTATCTCCTGCATTGCAAGTGGATTCTTTACTGCTGAGCCACCTGAGAAGCCCAAATATATATGAGGCAATAGTTGATGAACGGGCTTCCCAGGTGGCGCAATGGTAAAGAATTCATCTGACAATGCAGGAGATGCAAGAGATATGGGTTTGATCCCTGGGTCTGGCGGATGCCCAGAAAAGGAAATGGCACCCCACTCCAGTATTCTTGCCTGAGGAGTTCCATGGACAGGAGAGCCTTGCAGACTACAGTCCATGGAGTCTCAAAGAGTTGGACATGACTGAGCACACACACACAAAGAAGTTAATAATCACTCCCTGTTTGTCAGGAACGATGTTAATGCCTTACATACATTGTCTAAATTTGTCTTAACAATGATGACTTTAGAAGGTTGCTATTGTCTTATTTTATATTTGAATAACTTGAAGGAGCCTCCCTGGTGGCTCAGATGGTAAAGAATCTGTGTACAACGGAGCAGATCCACGTTCAGTCCCTGGGTGGAGAAGATCCCCTGGAGGAGGGCAAATGTAATATGGGCACTCACTCCATACCCTTGTCTGGAGAATTCCATGAACAGAGGAGCCTGGTGGACTACAGTCCATGGGGTCTCAAAGAGTCAGACACAACTGAACAAATCACACTTTCACAACTTGATGATTAGAAACAGACTTACATGTTTCCCAAACAGTAGAACTTTTGATTAGGGAAGCTGAAACTCAATCTCTGTGTCTGTGACCCCACAGGCCATGTTCAAAACCTCTGGGCTGCCTGATCCTTATACAACTTCTCCTCATAGTCTATGTATTTCCAGATACTCCACCGCTCAGTTTCTATACTCAAGAATTGTGTATTCTGTCTGTGAAAATATTTTCCTGACCTGTTATTCCTCTCACTTCTGTGGCTTCCCCACCTTCAAAAGATCTGTGTCTTTTTCCAGGTCTCAGAACTTCCTGTCTGCCCCAGTTTGCTCTTGTCAACCAGACCACATGAGTCAAACGCCAAAGTTTTCGCACTTCCATTTACTAAAAAGACATGCTTGAGATTTTAAAAAGTACAGTATATAAGAAGCTATACACAGAATATTGTGGGCCCCAGCCCACAAGTATGACTGGTAATGCTTACTTTTGTGTAGCACTTTATAGAATGGCAAAGCTATCAACATAATACTTCATTTAATTTGAATGAATAGTTAAAAGTTCAAAAAGGAAAATGATTCTCTGCAAGACAGCAGCCCATTTACAAACTTGCACTTGATACTTTCTCTAATCAAGAAAGCAAATATTTGTACCAACAATAAAGTACATTGAAAATATATCCTAAAATAATTAATAGACTCTTTCTTTTTTAAGTCTAGGTTGATTTTTATTTATTGATTGATTATATAGAGATACACAAATTCAAATATGCAATAAGGACAATTGGCAAATTCATTAAACCTGATGATGTTTCTACTTCTCTTTACCCAAAGTAACCAATGTTTGAGAAAATAGCAACCTTAATTTACTGCCAATCGTTAACTGCAAATACATTTGCACTTTCACAAACATGGCATGTTTGCATTTCACAACTTTTCTGCTTTATAACCTGGAGCAAGTCTCCATTAACTTTTCTTTAACAGGATAATTAGAAAAAGCATTGGTTTAGCAAACAAGCAAATAATTGCCACTGGTTAAAAGTACTCTTTTAGGCCCAGTTGGGAGATATGCTGTTATTCTTTTCCATAGTGTACATTAACCTCCAAACAACCTTCAGTTACATCATTGGTAAGCTATTTATTCTAATTGTTTATCTACATTGATATTAATGTGCATCCAAATGTCCTCTGTCAAATCCCAGATCATCCTAGCTTAGCTTTCTACCGATTGTATCAGGTTGGCATTCAATAGGTTGCCTCCAGTCCCAGCATCTCTCAGCATCCTTTGTGTTTTACTTGGTTTATTTCAAAATATCTATGGAATTATTTCTAATGACTCTTCTTACCACTTGGAAGCTTTGTTGGGGTTCCTAGGACCACCCTCAAGTTCAGTGATTACACACCCTGAAATTTTGCTTTGATAAATGCAATGTGAGGGGAAATAGCATGTAAATGTCTTAAAAGCTGGTATGCTATTTGCTGTGCATCATATGCTGTGCTGTGGTAGCCACAGAAGCATCTTTTGAAATAGAGAACCCATCATCCCAATACCCTAATGAGAGCAGAGGTTCCTGCCAAGCCGTGTTGGACATATGGCTCAAACACAAAATAAATCTTTCTTATTATAAATAACTAAGATTTGGGGCTGTTTGTTGCCACAACATAATATAAAATTTAATCTATCCTCATTGATATATCTCTTCAGTATCCATCTCAACTTCCATTGTCCATAAGGGCCAAACAGCCATCTTAATTCAACCCTGTTGTCTATTCTCACCCCGACCCTCTAAAACCCAGTATGATTCTGCCAGTCTTGAGTCCTCCGTACTGAGGGCTAAAGTCCTCAAGAACTGCCTTATGCATCAACACACCAAACTCTCATTCTCACATTCTTTTCGGATGTCTTGATGTGCCATTCCTTACCCCAAAACGCTGATTCTTAGGATGGAAGAGCCTTAACTTGAACCCTATCCAGCTGGCCCTCATTGCTGCCAGTCCTATTGCTTGATTTTCCTAGGTTGCCACAAGTGCTTTTTGACTAGGCAACTTAAATGACAGAAATTTGTTGTCTTAGTTCTAGAAGTCAGAAGTCCAAGATCACCAAGTTGGCAGATGTGGATCCTTCTAAAGACAGTGAAGGAGAATCTGCTCTCCTAACTACTCATGAGTCGCTGCTAATCTTTAAATTCTTTGGCTCGTAGATGTGTCACTTCATCTCCACTTCATGTTCATATCACATCTTCCTAGTATATTGTCTCTGGGTCCAGATGCCCCCCGTTTTATAAAGACACGAATCATGTTGGATTGGAAGCCTACTCTACTCCAGTATGGCTGCATTTTAACCAATTACATATTCAGTGATCCTATTTTCAAAAGTCATATTCTGAGGTATTGGGAATTAAGACATCAATATATGAATTTGGGAGGATGTTATTCCACCCATCCAACTGAGTCTTTCCTAACTCTCCTGGGAACACATTTTCCTGAAAGACTCAGTTCTGTATCTGATAATCCTGCCGTCACAACCTTCCACTTCCAAAGTCACACCCTAGCCTGCTACCAGGTTTATATTCCTCCTTGGAGCTTACATCTTGTTAAAATTAGATTATTTTATAACTTAAAATGCCCTTTTTCATAGAATTAACTTGTTTCCTCAACATTATTTTAGTGCCTACTTTTA
This sequence comes from Moschus berezovskii, assembly GCF_049115385.1. Classification (NCBI taxonomy): domain Eukaryota; kingdom Metazoa; phylum Chordata; class Mammalia; order Artiodactyla; family Moschidae; genus Moschus; species Moschus berezovskii. Next base: position 23,616,755 of record NC_142473.1, read on the forward strand.
TCCATTGGAAATTAAATACGTTCCCTATTCCCTAAGAATTCACTATTTAAATAGGGAGCAAATCCATTTGTATACAATTAAAAGGAAGACTTTTTCCACAGTTACTATTATGCAACCCTCAACAATCCCTGGAGAAGGTAATTATTTTCACTACTTTACAAATGAGGGAAGGGAAGTCCTAGTAAAAAGTACTCAAACGTCAGTATGATGAAAAGAATCAGAAGGCACAAAAGAAAGAGTTGGAAGGTAAAAGAAGACGTAGAAAAGTAAAGTTCAAGGTGGACTTTACCCCAGATGGGAAAAATGGAGGGGAAAATGTAAAATATTGTAAGAAATGCAATCTCTAGTTATAGAACTTTATTTATCAGAAAAGGAAAAAACCCTCCTTAAGACACTGGTGATATTGTGATGGTTTCCAGAAACACAGCATGGTCTGTGAAGTGAAGTGAAAGTCGCTCAGTCATGTCCGACTCTTTGTGACCCCATGGACTATATAGTCCATGGAATTCTCCACAATAGTGGGGTGGGTAGCCTTTCCCTTCTTTAGGGGATCTTCCCAACCCAGGGGTTGAACCCAGGTCTCCCACATTGCAGGCGGATTCTTTACCAGCTGAGCCACAAGGGAAGCCCTAGAATTCCCAACCCAGGAATCGAGCATGTTCTATACTTGCAGTTATTTTTTCTACAGACTCTGCCAATGTCACTGAAAGAAAAACCTCCCCATTAAGAACTCTTATTTTTAGGATAGTGGGAAATCAACTGGACAAATTTTATTTTGTATGATGTTATGAAGTGAATTATGCCCCTACTCCTAAATCCGTATGGTAAAGTCCTACCCCCCAGTATCTCAGAATGTGATTATATTTGGAGGCAGGGTCTTCACAGAGGTAATTAAGTTAAAATAAGTTATAAGCATGGGCCCTAATCTGATATGCCTCGTATCCTTATAAAAAGAGGAAATGTGTACACAAATACATAGGAAGAGAAGGTGATATGAAGACATAGGGAAAAGACAGCCACCTGCAAGCCAAGGAGAAACCTGGAGCTCCTTCCCTCATGGCCTGCAGAAGAAACTAATCCTGGTGACATTTTGACCTCAGACTTCCAGTTCCCAGAACCATAGGGACATAAATTTGTTTAAGCCAACCAGTCTGTACTACTATGTTACAGTAGCCCTAGCAAACAAACGCATGTGGTTAATTCCTTGTAATTTAAAAAAAAAAAAAAATTAGTAAGGAATCAGGAGTTAAAAGCAATGTAACCTCCTTCTTTCATTTTAAGAAAATTTCCACTCATAAGTTCACTAGTTTGTATGACTACACAAAAGCAAAATATATTTCTCTTCTTCAAGTTTCTGGAACCCTTGGAATTTCCTAAGTGATGAGAGCCAAAAAGTGTCTTTGGTTATGTTAACAAGGTAACTTTTTGGAAACCATAAGGATGAGGGGCTGTTGCCAGAGAAACCTGCCCTGTAACTAGAGGGTTGGCACATTCAACTCCAGCCCCAGCCTCTAGGGAGAAGAGAGGGGTTGGAGACTGAGTTCAATCACCAGTGACCAACGATTTAGTCGATCATGTCTGTGGAAAGAAGGCTTAATAAAAGCCCAGAAAGACTGAGTTGGGAGAACTTCTAGGCTAGTGAGCCACTAGGCATCAATGTGCTGCTACACTGGGCCACAAATTCGACATCACAAATTGTGCAACAAAAATGCCTGTGTTCAGGACCTCACCCTGTGTATCTCTTCATCTGGTTCATATCCTTACATTGTTTGTCATAAACTGGTATTCTGATGAGTAAACTGGTTTCCTGAGTTCAGTGAGCCATTAGGAAATTAATCAAACCCAAAGAGGGAGTCTTGGAAATTTCTGATTTTATAGCCAGTCAGTCAGAAGCAGGTAATAACCCAGATATTTGATTGACATCCTAAGTAGGGAGTAGGGAGTAACAGTCTGGTGGAACTGAGCCTTTAACCTGTGGGATCTGATGTGAACCTCAGGTAAACAGCTTCGGAACTGAATTGAATTGTAGGACACTTTGCTGGTGTTGAAGAATTGCCTGGTATGGAGGAAGAACCTACACTTCGAAATCAGAGTCAAGTCGATGTGAATGTTGATACATTTGACACATATCCTCAAGTACATAAGAACCATTCATAAAGAGTTAACTTGTTGCTTCTTTTCTAGGAAAAGGGTTAATTTGTGCCACAGCACAATAGTAAAAGGATGGCAAGTTGATAGAGAGTACAAAAGAAGAGTTAATACAAAAAAAGAAAGAATTTTGCAGAGCCATGAGGGAAGGAAGAAAAATCCTAGAAGGGAAAGGTACTTAAAAGGCCAGGAACACAAGATGGTGTCCATTATTCTAATAAATGCCCTTAGCTTCTCTATGACGTTAACTAAAATAATCTTAGAAACCAGAAATAATCTGCAATATTTACATGAAAGGCCAATTTGTCTTCCCCTCTTGTGGAATTTTAATAAAATCATTATGGAGGTGATTGTTAATTTAAGTGATACATTTACACACTAGTAACATAAAACCAAAAGAATACAAAGTCGGTTATCACAGAATTGTGGTTAAAGATATACAATTTACAGATGATCTGGGTTTGAATCCTGACTCCACAGCTTCCTAACTGTGTGACCTTGACCATATTGTGTAACCTCCCTCGCTATGACTCAGTTTCCTCATCTGCAAAATGAAGTCCTGAGAATGCTGCATGGGACATAGTGCCGTTAAAATGTTTATTATAATCATCATCATCAACCTAAATTACAAAGAGATTAGTAACCAGTAGGTAACTGTGATGTGTGTCAAGTTTGAATAGCCTGGCCGTAGACACCTGGTCCATGATCTGAAATAGCTCATTAAACAATTTTTTTCTCCCCATTTCTTCAGTATTTTCAAATGAAAATCAACCATTATGAACCTGGATTTCAGAAAGGAAGAAATGAGATCTCTTTTTTATAGTTTGCCATTCACTTTCCATTTGAAATGCTTTTTTCCCTCTGTCTTGGAATTGAATTACAAATATTATAGAGATTTTGTTCATTTTAAGCTACAAGCCCAACTATTTAGCCTTTGTTCGTGGGGAGGGCTAATTGCTTCTCAGATCATGTGCTCAACAGGAAGCAAGCACTGAGGTAATGATGGCCATTTCTGAGTCATATTCACAGCCAAGTTCAGGCATCTACTTACTGTGGGCCTGCAGACACCCAGAGTAACATAAACCATAAAGAACAGCAAATGCCAAGTAGGGGTGTTGCTTAGTGGGGAAAGATGCTGGCAGAATAAAAGGTAGAGCTGTTGCTGAGCCAGGTTCTTAGATTCTTTAATCAATAGAAATTGATGAGGCCAGAGGAGGAATTCAGGCAAGGTTTTACTGGGATGTGTGCTATACGAAAGAGTGAAAACAAGTAACAGGTTCCCTTGCTTGCTTCCCAAGGAGGTTGAGCAGGTGCCTTAATGGGATGAAGATAAGAGTGGACCCATGGGTCGAGCCAGAGGGTTGGCTCAGGTTGTCTGCCCACTCCCTTGGTGGTGCTGTGTGCATAGTACCCTGCTTTTGCTCCTGACACCTCAGAAGTGGCAGCTAGGTTTTGGCTTTTTGTATCTTGTCATTAGTATGTTCCAACTGTGCATGCACACAGTTAGTTTTAGTCCCATATAGTTTCTTTGTACTCTGTTGCTTAGAAAACGTTTGCCCAGGTTCAACCAGTGCAGCAAAGGGTCCCAAGTCAGAGGTCTCAGCTTGTCTCAGAGTTGCCTGGGCCTAATTCTAGACCCTTTGAGTGCTAGATGCCCTTTTCTGGAGAATCTTTACTGGACAAACCCCATCGGTCGGATCTGAGATGAAAGTGGGCTGGGGACCAGGCCCACTGGTCCTGGTCTGGATCTTTCCAGACTTGGAAGAAATATATACTCATTGCTATCCAATATTATTGTTATTATAACCAAAAAAAGAAATGTTTTGCTAGGTGCCAGTTAAAAATTTAACACTGACATTCCTTAGCTCACTTATGCCTCTAAATAATCCCAGAGATACGTACTGATTCCATCATCATTTTAAAGAAGAGTGCTTGGAAAATGAGAGTAAGTTTTCCAAAATAATATAAATAAGAGCCAGAGGCAGGAATTGAAACCTTGCCTGTCAGTCTTATTTCAAAGATTAAGCTCTTAACCACTGAGATATCCTGCCCTTATTCCCTTGCATCACCCACCATATCTGCGCTGGGCTGTCCTTTCTCTATACTGCAGCCAGTCTTTATCCTGATTCCCAGATCCAATCATGTTATTCCTCTGTATAGGACATTCTCATGGCCCCCACAGCCTCTGAAGCTCCTGAGGCTGGTCTCCAAGGAGTTCCAATTTGCCTCTCCAAACGCAACTGATGAACACTGAGCTCTCAGCAAACCACACTGCTGCCCCCAGTCATAATGCATAATCCCCTGCCGCTCTGCCTTTGCCCCCACCACCCTCTCAGCCTGGACGCTGCTCCATCTTCTCCCCTTATTAAACCACCGCCACCACTACCACCCCAGTGTCCACCTTACTCTGTTGCAACCAGCCTTTTATCCTGTGAGGTAGTTACTATTATTATTTCAGTTTTGCAGATGGGAAAAGTCAAGATCAGCAATACCAGGTCCATGGTCCCACAGCTAGTAAGTGGGTTGGGGAGGATTTAACTCAATTGGCTGATGCTAGGGTCTGAGTTCCTAGCCACTGCTCTATATCAGTGATGAGGTCATGCCCAGCCTTTAGAACATCACATGTGTGCAAAGCACTTTGCTCAGCCTCTCTGATCCCCCAGTGAGAATCAGCCATCAGCTCTTGCTTCCCACAGGGGCCCACACTGTGTGCCTCTGTTACAGAAATTACTCCACTCTGTTTCACTTTAGCCGTGTGTCTCGCCCACAAGATGTGCTCTGTTTGAGGCCATGCCATTCATCTTGTGTCCTTCATGAACCTCGTCCCATATCTGAAGCTCAGCAGGACTAACTTGATGTGTCCTGAATCCATTCAACGGCTGTTTATTGAACTCCTGCAGAAATGATCACACCCCTGCCTACAAACTCTCTGGTGCAATTGTTCTTATCCTTTTTTGATTCACACCCCCCTTGGAGAACCTGATGAAAGCCATGCATCTTTACAACAGAAAAATGCAACAACCAATAAAATTTTACATTCTTCTTGGTGGTTCATGGATTCTGGGTTCAGAGTCTAATTGATTTGAATTCAATTATCAGTGAATTGAATTGTTCTTGCTATTTCCTTTTTTCAAGTTATAGAAATCCTACTCAAAACAGTTTAGACAAAGAGAGTTGTTTTTTTTTTTTAACCTAAAGAGTCAAAGAAGTGGCTACATTTAAAAAAAAAAAAAAAAAGATTTGTGAGCTTGTCTTCTGGAACAATCGGAACCAGATATTCTAACATTATCAGGATATGCTTTTATCTGCAGATCAGTTCTAATCCCTCAAATTCACTTCCTCCACAAACTGGAGAATAAGTTTGGCTGACAGGCTGTGAGTCTCTCACCCCACCAGAGAGGAGTTACCCCTTCTCCCTTTTAGTAATACTTTTTAAAAATCCCAAAGAAATACTCTGACTGGGCAACTTAAGCAGCATGTCAACTCCAGGACACAGGAGCCATTGGAGAAAGAGAAGCTCCACAAAAACAAAAGGAATGACCTTCTCAGAATAACTGAAGAGCAGAGCATCACCACCACTTTTCTCACCATCAACCCCTGGGCACCTGTGTACCCACATGCAGCCCCCACCATCTCTTCTGGAAGCTTTCTAAGCCCCTGGACCTCTGTGCACCACCACCCCACTTTCCTTCTAGCACCATCAAAACCGACCTGCTTAACACCACATCTTTTCAGGACCCAGCTCATTGCTTTCTAAGAGAACAGCTAACAGTGAATTGACTGGGCTAGACTATGAAAGGGAAAAATAGAACAAAGCAATCACTGTGCCTGCTTAGATAAACTATTTTATCAGTGGCCATTCATAATAATAACCTTAACCAACAGTAGTTCTAACACAATTTTGCCTAATTTTACACATCACAAACTTACTTAAACAGCATCAACTTTTACAGCTGAGAGAATCCCTGGAGATCGTCTTGCCCAATCCCTCATTTTATAGATGTGGAAACTGAGGCTTTGAAAGTCACTTATTTAAGCCACACAGCAAACTGGTATTAGGCCCCAAGCCAGAGCTCGTGAACCCTAATTCCCAGGCCAGTTATCTCCTTCCTTCTCTGCAATGCGCTGAGAAAGAGATTTGGTTTATCACAGGCCCAGTGGGGCTCACTAATCACTGAGCATATGTGTTTCCTTCCTGGGACAAGTCATGACTTCAGTATTCCAAAAAACACAGAGTTAGTTGGCTTTATCTGGAGCTGTTGGGAGCATGCGCTTGAGAGTCAGGCTAGTTATGTTCATTCTTAGCCATACCATGTACATGCTGGGACCGGTGAGTTAACATTTCTGTGTCTCAGCATCCTCATCTGTAATATCCTCTTCCAGGGCTTCTAATGCAACAGCCCTACTCAGTGTTGCTGTTCTTTTGGTTCACATTCCTCTGGCTACCAGCAGGCCTGCACCAAATAGATGCCCAGTAGTGCCACTTAACACATTAGGTTTTAGAAGAATAAATTAACTCATGACAATCACTTAGAATATGGTCTGATGCACCATAAGCATTCCATGAGTGTAACAACTATAATTAAAATGCAGTTGTCAGAGAAAAGGGAGTATTTTAAAAGCAAAGGCCATAAAACAGAATTTCCTGTAAGTCAAGTAATTCAAACCAGTAATTAGCCTCAATTTCCTTTCTGTCACACCTCCTTTAGAAAACAATGAAAAGAAAACTGTTACCAGGAATTTAGTTAAAAATAATGAAACAAACAACTCGATATACATAAACCTAAAATATTCCTAGATTCAGTCCAATCTGCTAAGCAGGTTATTTCAATCCCTGTTGTTTCCATCATTTTCATTCCAGCACCACCAAAACTGGCCTGGTCTACACCATGTCTTTTCAGGACCCAACTCATTGCTTTCTAAGAGAACAGCTAACAGTGAATTGACCTGGGCTAGAGTACGAAGGCAGAGAAGGCAATGGCAACCCACTCCAGTACTCTTGCCTGGAAAATCCCATGGACGGAGAAGACTGGTAGACCGCAGTCCATGGGGTCGCTAAGAGTCGGACAAGACTGAGCGACTTCACTTTCATTTTTCACTTTCATACATTGGAGCAGGAAATGGCAACCCACTCCAGTGTTCTTGCCTGGAGAATCCCAGGGACAGGGGAGCCTGGTGGGCTTTCGTCTATGGGGTCACACAGAGTCGGACACGACTGAAGCGACTTAGTAGCAGCAGCAGCAGCAGAGTACGAAGGGGAAACATAAAACAAAGCAATCACTGTGCAATCAAAACTGACATTCGGAAAAATGATTTGTGTCCTCAAAGACAAAATAATTGTAATTATTGCTGTCATTTGAGGACTGCTTGTCAAGCCTCAGGTGTTGTGCTAAGTATTAATATTTAATATTCATCATGTAGACACAGGCACACATGCATGCGTTCACACGCACACACAAGCTCATTCATTTTACCATCATAACGAATTTGGGTTGGGGATTTATTCTTATTTTAGAGTTTAAAGTACATTTACTGTTAATGAAGTTGAAGCTTGGAGAAGAGAAGTAACTTTCCAAGGGTACGGTTGGTATGCAGAGCTACTAGGATTTGAACATAATTTTCTGAATCCACAGTCAGCACTCTCAACAACTCTGTTTACTGTCTTAATACTCCAGTTAATAAACAAAGAGAATATGATGATTTATTTTCCATATTCAACTAAAGACAAAAAAGATTTCTGCTCAGCTCTTAATTAAATGGAAACTGAAGCAAATTCAATAAATTTATTCTCCTCTGATAATCCACTTACAGAGCATGTATTTCCCTGCATTAATTATTTGTCATCCTACCATCAACAAGAAACGGAGAAGGCAATGGCAAGCCACTCCAGTACTCTTGCCTAGAAAATCCCATGGATGGAGGAGCCTGGTGGGCTGAAGTCCATGGGGTCGCTAAGGGTCGGATGCGACTGAGCGACTTCACTTTCACTTTTCACTTTCACACATTGGAGAAGGAAATGGCAACCCACTCCAGTGTTCTTGCCTGGAGAATCTCAGGGACGGGAGAGCCTTGTGGGCTTCCGTCTATTGGGTCACACAGAGTCGGACACGACTGAAATGACTTAGCAGCATCAACAAGAAAAACACAGAATTGACTGGAAACAGTGGACTTTAACTTCAAATGCACAATGATCACTTTTTATCCATTTCTGTTTCCTTGAAAGAACCAGAACAATGACTTAATAGTTTTGACAGAGAATAAACATTTATTGAAATGAACAAATGAATAAAGAAATGTGCATATAGCCTTTCCATCATGGAGCTGGGTTTGAAAGAGGAAAAATGTTCTGCCCAGAAAAAGAGATGGTATAATGAAAGAGGGCTTTCCTGGTAGCTCAGCTGGTAAAGAATCGGCCTGAAATGCAGGAGACCCTAAAATAATGAAATAAGAAGCACTAACTCGTGCCTATTGGCTATGTGATCTTAAGCAAGTTACTTAAACTGACTTTGGTTTTCTCATTTGGAAACCAAAGGACTGTTTGTCACTTCACTTACAGGGTATGGAGAACTAAATGTGCTTTAAAAATTTTAAATATCTGTTAAACAGTGCCCACTCAAAAATACATTTTGTTTTCCCTCATTCCTTTCTCTTTTTTTTATTTTCATCACAAGCCTACTGTTTCCTTATACTTTTACCATTGATAAACTGAATCTATCACTGTGAAATCCATTGAAATTTACAAGGAATATCATATTGTCTTTTTGAACATCACAATAGCTCTGAAAGATAAGAAGGATGGAATAAACTGATTTTATCTCAAGTTACAGAGGAAACAACCTATTTTATTCTCTTTTATACAGTGAGTAAATCATAGTACCAAGACTCAAATCTAGATTTACTGATATGAATTCTTAGCTTTACTAAACAGTCTAAATTGCCTTTGGAGAGAATGAGAAAACCACATCTTAAATCTTTCAGTAAACTATTATATATATTCTGAATGAGAATTCAGTTCAGTTCAGTCTCTCAGTCATGTCCGACTCTTTGCTACCCCATGAATCGCAGCACGCCAGGCCTCCCTGTCCATCACCAACCCCCGGAGTTTAACCAAACTCATGTCCATCGAGTCGGTGATGCCATCCAGCCATTTCATCCTCTGTCATCCCCTTCTCCTCCTGCCCCCAATCCCTCCAAGAATCAGGGTCTTTTCCAATGAGTCAACTCATCGCATGAGGTGGCCAAAGTATTGGAGTTTCAAGTTCAGCATCAGTCCTTCCAATGAAAATTACATACTACCAAAATAATCATAAAGCCAAATGTATTCTTCAGCTTTAACCTATAATACCCTTCTTTATAAAAATGCCTTCAATTGTTTCTGTTTAAAAAAAAAAAAAAGCAAGTGCTAAGGGGAAGGTTCATAGCAATACAGGCACACTGCAAGAAACAAGAAAAAAAATCAACTAAATAACTTAACTCTACACCTAAAGAAACTAGGAAAGGAAGAAATGAAGAACACCAGGCTTAGTAGAAGGAAAGAAATCTTTAAAATTAGGGCAAAATAAATTCAAAAGAAACAAAAGAGACCATAGCAAAAATCAACAAAGCCAAAAGATGGTTCTTTAGAGGGTAAATAAAATTGACAAACCACTAGCCAGACTCATCAAGAAACAAAGGGAGAAGAACCAAATCAATAAAATTAGAAAGGAAAATGGAGAGATCACAACCAACAACACAGAAATACAAAGGATCATTAGAGAATACTAATATCAGCAATTATATGGCAATAAAATGGACAACTTGGAAGAAATGGACAAATTCTTAGAAAAGTAGAACTTCCCAAAACTGAACCAGGAAAACAGAAAATCTTAACAGACCCATCACAAGCACAGAAATAGAAGCTGTAATCAGAACTTCCAGCGAAAAAAAGCCCAGGTACAGAGAGCTTCACAGCTGAATTCTACCAAAAATTTAGAGAAGAGCTAACACCTATTCTACTCAAACTCTTCCAGAAAATTGCTGAGGAAGGGAAACTTCCAAACTCATTCTATGAGGCCACCATCACCCTAATCCCAAAACCTGGCAAAGATCCCACAAAAAAGAAAACTACAGGCCAATATCACTGATGAACATAGATGCAAATATCCTGAACAAAATTCTAGCAATCAGAATCCAACAACACATTAAGAAGATCATATATCATGACCAAGTGGGCTTTATCCCAGGAATGCAAGGATTCTTCAATATCCACAAATCAATCAATGTAATACACCACATTAACAAACTGAAAAATAAATTTCATATGATTATCTCAATAGATGCAGAGAAAGCCTTCGACAAAATTCAGCATCCATTTATAATAAAAACCTTCCAGAAGGTGGGAATAGAAGGAACATACCTCAACATAATAAAAGCTATATATGACAAACCCACAGCAAACATTATCCTCAACGGTGAAAAACTGAAAGCATTTCCCCTAAAGTCAGAAACAAGACAAGGGTGCCCACTCTCACCACTACTATTCAACATAGTTCTGAAAGTTTTGGCCACAGAAATCAGAGCAGAAAAAGACATAAAAGGAATCCAAATTTGAAAAGAAGAAGTATAACTTTCACTGTTCACTAATGACATGATCCTCTACACAGAAAACCCTAAAGACTCTACCAGAAAACTACTAGAGCTAATCAATGAATACAGTAAAGTTGCAGGATATAAAATCAACTCACAGAAATCCCTTGCATTCCTATACACTAATAATGAGAAAATAGAAAGAGAAATTAAGGAAATTATTCCATTGAATGTTGCAACAAAAAGAATAAAATACTTAGGAATATATCTACCTAAAGAAACAAAAGACTTGTACTTAGAAAACGATAAAACACTGGTGAAAGTAATCAAAGAGGACACTCATAGATGGAGAAATATACCGTGTTTGTGGGTTGGAAGATTAAATATTGTGAAAATGAGTATACTACCCAAAGTAATTTATACATGCAGTGCAATCCCTATCAAGCTACCAATGATATTTTTCACAGAGCTAGAACAAATAATCTCACAATCTGTACAGAAATACAAAAAACTTTGAAAGGCCAAAAAATCTTGAGGAAGAAGAATGGAACTGGGGGAATCAACCTGCCAGACTTCAGGCTCTACTACAAAGCCACAGTCCTCAAGACAGTATGGTACTGGCATAAAGACAGAAATATAGATCAATGGAACAAAATAGAAAGCCCAGAGATAAATCCACACACTTATGGACACCTTATATTTGACAAAGGAGGCAAGAATATAAAATGGAGAAAAGACAGTCTCTTTAACAAGTGGTGCTGGGAAAACTGGTCAGCCACTTGTAAAAGAATGAAACTAGAACACTTCCTAACACCATACACAAAAATAAAATCAAAATGGATTAAAGAGCTAAATGTAAGACCAGAAACTATAAAACTCCTAGAGGAGAACGTAGGCAAAACACTTTCTGACATAAATCACAGCAGGATCCTTCATGACCCAACTCCCAGAATATTGGAAATAAAAGCAAAAATAAACAAATGGGACCTAATTAAAATCAAAAGCTTCTGCACAGCAAAGGAAACTATAAGCAAGGTGAAAAGACAGCCTTCAGAATGGGAGAAAATAATAGCAAATGAAACAACAGACAAAGAATTAATCTCCAAAATATACAAGCAGCTCCTTCAACTCAATTCCAGAAAAATAAACGACCCAATCAAAAAATGGGCTAAAGAACTAAACAGACATTTCTCCAAAGAAGACATACAGATGGCTAACAAACACATGAAAAAAATGCTCAACATCCCTCATAATCAGAGAAATGCAAGTCAAAACCACAATGAGATACCATTTTACACCAGTCAGAATGGCTGCTATTCAAAAGTCTACATGCAATAAATGCTGGAGAGGGTGTGGAGAGAAGGGAACCCTCTTAAACTGTTGGTGGGAATGCAAACTAGTACAGCCACTATGGAGAACAGTGTGGAGATTCCTGAAAAAACTGGAAATAAAACTGCCATATGACCCAGCAATCACACTCCTGGGCATACACCCGAGGAAACCAGAATTGAAAGAGACACATATACTCCAGTGTTGATCGCAGCACTATTTATAATAGTCAGGACATGGAAGCAACCTAGATGTCCATCTGCAGATGAATGGATAAGAAAGCGTTGGTACACATACACAATGGAGTATTACTCAGCCATTAAAAAGAATGCATTCGAGTCATTTCTAATGAGGTGGATGAAACTGGAGCCTATTATACAGAGTGAATTAAGCCAGAAAGAAAAACACCAATACAGTATACTAACGCATATGTCTTCATTCCAATCCCAAAAAAAGGCAATGCCAAAGAATGCTCAAACTACCGCACAATTGCACTCATCTCACACGCTAGTAAAGTCATGCTCAAAATTCTCCAAGCCAGGCTTCAGCAATATGTGAACCATGAACTTCCAGATGTTCAAGCAGGTTTTAGAAAAGGCAGAGGCACCAGAGATCAAATTGCCAACATCCGCTGGATCATGCAGAAAGCATCTGCAGAAAAACATCTATTTCTGCTTCATTGACTATGCCAAAGCTTTTGACTGTGTGGATCACAATAAACTGTGGAAAATTCTGAAAGAGATGGGAATACCAGACCACCTGACCTGCCTGTTGAGAAACCTGTATGCAGGTCAGGAAGCAACAGCTAGAACTGGACATGAAACAACAGACTGGTTCCAAATAGGAAAAGGAGTGCGTCAAGGTTGTATATTGTCACCCTGCTTATTTAACTTCTATGCAGAGTACATCATGAGGAACGCTGGGCTAGAAGAAACATAAGCTGGAATCAAGATTGCTGGGAGAAATATCAATCACCTCAGATATGCAGATGACACCACCCTTATGGCAGAAAGTCAAGAGGAACTCAAAAGCCTCTTGATGAAAGTGAAAGAGGAGAGTGAAAAGGTTGGCTTGAAGCTCAACATTCAGAAAACAAAGATCATGGCATCTGGTCCCATCACTTCATGGGAAATAGATGGGGAAACAGTGGAAGCTGTGTCAGACTTTATTTTGGGGGGCTCCCAAATCCCTGCAGATGCTGATTGCAGCCATGAAATTAAAAGATGCTTACTCCTTGGAAGGAAAGTTATGACCAACCTAGATAGTATATTAAAAAGCAGAGACATTACTTTGCCAACAAAGGTCCGTCTAGTCAAGGCTATGGTTTTTCCTGTGGTCATGTATGGATGTGAGAGTTGGACTGTGAAGAAAGCTGATCACGGAAGAATTGATGCTTTGAACTGTGATGCTGGAGAAGACTCTTGAGAGTCCCTTGTACTGCAAGGAGATCCAACCAGTCCATTCTAAAGGAGATCAATCCTGGGTGTTCATTGGAAGGACTGATGCTAAAACTGAAACTCCAATACTTTGGCCACCTCATGCGATGAGTTGGCTCACTGGAAAAGACTTGATACTGGGAGGGATTGGGGGCAAGAGGACACGGGGACGACAGAGAATGAGATGGCTGGATGGCATCACCGACTCGATGGACATGAGTTTGAGTGAACTCCGGGAGTTGGTGATGGACAGGGAGGCCTGGCATGCTGTGATTCATGGGGTCGCAAAGAGTCAGACACGACTGAGTGACTGAACTGAACTGACTGAACGCATATATATGGAATTTAGAAAGATGGCAATGATAACCCTGTATACGAGACAGCAAAAGAGACACAGGTGTATAGAGCAGTCTTTGGGACTCTCTGGAAGAGTGTGAGGGTGGGAAGATTTGGGAGAATGGCATTGAAAAATGTATATTATCATATGTGAAACGAATCACCAGTCCAGGTTCAAAGCATGATACAGGATGCTCGGGGCTGGGATGCTCCAGAGGGAGGATAAGGGGAGGAGTTAGGTGGGAGGGGGTTTCATGAAGGGGAATGTACGTACACCTGGAGCAGATTCATGTCAATGTATGGCAAAACCAGCCAATATAATATTGTAAAATAATTAGCCTCCAATGGAAAAGAAAAAAAAGAAAGAAAAATAAATTTAATTAATAAAATTTAAAAAAATAATAAAAAATTTTTAAGAATTCAGCTATTTATTTAATTCAGCTATTTATTTTTTTTCTGTTTAAAAATTTTTTTTGAAAAAAATCTCAGCTAATTTGAAAATCTAATTAGCTTTATTTCACTATTCATGAATGGAGCAAAATCTTATCTAGTAACTAGAGCAGTGCTCAGAAGAGTTATACAAAATGGAAGGCTTTTATAGGAAAAAGGATGGGGCAAAGGAACTGTTAGCAATAGAAAGGTATTTATTCTTTTTAGACAGGAGGTCTAGAAAGGTCCTCTTTGGGGTGGGAAGGGAAGAGCAAGGTTTTATCATGCAGATGCCCCTTCTTCCTCTTGGGCCCCTGGCACAGACTACCCAGAGTGCTTGACCAGAAAATTCCAGACTGGTTAATTAAGATTAAATTTCTGGGAAAGGTTGAAACTGCAATTAGATCAGGTTTTAAATCTAGGCGATAGGGCCCACTTGGGGTCTCATTGATAAGATGGCTCATTATGTCGACCCTGCAAAAGAAGAATAAAATCACAGTGATCTGTGAGACTGACCAAATTGCCCAAATCGAATCCTGTTACCTCACTGGCACCTATCTTCTCAAAGCTGCGAGACCAGCAAATTGCAGACCTCTGGCTACGTGACCATCCCTTCAGAGAATTTTTCATTGGTGGGGTATAAGAAGGACTCCATCAGAAAGGGAGAATACTGGTTCTCCTTAAGGGCCAGTCACCCTCTCTTTTCTCTAATAAATTTCCTTTTCTTGCCTGACTGCACAGCTTTTTCTGTGCACTCGCCTAACATTAGGTTCAGTATCATGGATTTCTAGCATGAGTAATGCCATTTGAGGATTGAGACTTTCAACAGTTCAAATCACCAATTACAGCAATTTTTCACCAGGTGTCACTCTAATGTTAACACCAGATAAGAATAGATTATCAGGTGTCCTTGTCATAGCCATGAATAAAATTCAAAGCTCAACTGTAGGTAAAGCCTTCAGTTTTTCTTCTGTGGAATGAACTGTATTTGTATATGTGTATACATATACGTGTGCGTGTTAGTCACTCAGATGTGTCCATCTCTTTCTGAGATCCCATGGTGTCCATGGAATTTTCTAGGCAAGAATACTGGAGAGGGTTGCGGTTCACTTCTCCAGGGGATCTTCCTGACCCAGGGATCGAATCAGGGTCTCCTTCATTGGAAGCAGATTCTTTACCATCTGAGCTACCAGGGAGGCCCAAAAAGTTGTGAGCCTTAGTTCAGGGCTGAGATTAAAGCCCTGGAGGGCTGGGTATTGAACCCAGGGCCTTGTTCATGTTAAGCACAAGCTCTACCACTGAGCTACATGTATATAAATATATGTATATGACTGTTTTTAATTAACTCTGTTTTTTATGTACTGATCAAGAGAATTTCACTTTTCTTTCTAACCTTTAAAAGTATAATAACAAATGGGAAAAATTGATAGACAAAGTTTATTTTTAATTTTATTTTAAACCATTTCTCTATGTTTTGTTGATGAGTGAAATGTTTTCGTGCAATTATTAAATTATTCACCACTCCATATCTTTCTAGCATGCCATTGTACAGACAAATAGATTTCTCTGTATAGAAGGAAAAAAACAAGTTAACTCTCAATCACTTCAGGAAGCTAACATTTTAAATAACAGCCTATTACCAGTATTTAACATCTATTAAACATCAAAAGATGCTCCAGAGTGTCTATTATTTAGTGAGAATTTCAAAGAACACTGAATTATGCTAATCCCGGTTTAAACATAACTCAGAATCTAAGTTTGACTGAAAAGGACACAAACTAGAAATGAATGAAGACAGTTTATAGGCAGAGATAGAAATAATACCAATATCTACTTGGCTCTGGTATCCAGTGCACTGACCTTTCATGCTCACAGAGTCAGTGCTTCTGTAAAGAATCCTTGTAGGTTTTTCTGGCTAGTCTAAGAATTAAATTGACATAAGACAAATTAACGCAAAAAAATCAAATTTAATTTTATAGCTACTGAAACACCACATACATGCAGGGTTCTGAAACAGAAAGATAAAATGAGAAATATATGCCATTCTGAGCTAAGAAATAAGATAGGTATCTATGGCTTCCAAGGGCAGGAGGGTCATTCATAGGATGTGAGAAGAACAGATGTTTGGCACTTAGATATCTGCTCTGTCACATAGATGGAGTCACCTAGATAAAATTTATCTCCATTAATATCTCTGTTCACAAAAAAATCACCAATTTAAACCATCCTAATCTTGCCTGGAAAATCCCATGGACAGAGAAGCCTGGTAGACTACAGTCCATGGGATCGCAAAGAGTTGGACATGACTGAGTGACTTAACGAAGTAGTTAAGAGAGGGGCAGTAGTATCTCTAGAACCCACAAGGTCTCAATTTCCTTTAGCTCAAAATAATCCTCATAACAAAGTGACGCATTCTGGGGAGTTCTGAACCACTATTCTCTTTATTAACCTTAAGATATCTTAACTGCTGTTCTCTTTATTAACTTTATTAATCTTAACAAAAAGTTCCCTTTACGATAAGAAACTTGAGGTTCATGAATGGATACAAAAACAAGATCTGTAAATATGCTGCCTACAAGAAACTCATTTCAGATCTAAAGATACAGATTGAAAATAAGGGCATGGAAAACGTTATTCCATGCAAATGGAAATCAAAAGAAATCCAGGGTAACAAAACTTATTTCAGA
Source organism: Moschus berezovskii (assembly GCF_049115385.1). NCBI lineage: Eukaryota > Metazoa > Chordata > Mammalia > Artiodactyla > Moschidae > Moschus > Moschus berezovskii. The sequence goes on from NC_142473.1 coordinate 23,633,685, forward strand.
AAAAAAATAGACTTTAACATAAAGACTGTAAAAAGAGACAAAGAGCAAACTAGTACAGCCACTATGGAGAACAGTGTGGAGATTCCTTAAAAAACTGGAAATAGAACTGCCATATGATCCAGCAATCCCACTCCTGGGCATACACACCGAGGAAACCAGAATTGAAAGAGACACATGTACACCAATGTTCATCACAGCACTGTTTATAATAGCCAGGACATGGAAGCAACCTAGATGTCCATCTGCAGACAAATCGATAAGAAAGCTTTGGTACATATACACAATAGAGTATTACTCAGCCATTAAAAAGAATGCATTTGAATCAGTTCTAATGAGGTGGATGAAACTAGAGCCTATTATACAGAGTGAAGTATGCCAGAAAGAAAAACACCAATACAGTATACTAACGCATATATATGGAATTTAGAAAGATGCAAATGATAACCCTGTATAGGAGACAGCAAAAGAGACACAGATGTATAGAACAGTCTTTGGGACTCTGTGGGAGAGGGTGAGGGTGGTGGTTTGGGAGAATGGCATTGAAACATGTATATTATCATATGTGAAACGAATCGCCAGTTCAGGGTCGATGCATGTTACAGGATGCTCGGGGCTGGTATGCGGGGATGACCCAGAGGGAGGATAAGGAGAGGAGGGAGGTGGGAGGGGGTTTCGGGAGGGGGAACTCATGTACACCTGGGACGGATTCATGTCAATGTATGGCAAAACCAACCAATATAATATTGTTAAATAATTAGAATCCAATAAAAATAAAAAGAAAAAAAAAATAGATGAGTAAGGAAAATGTAAAAAAGAAGAGAGAGAGACAAAGAAGGACACTGATAATAATTAAGCAATCAATCCAAAAAAAAGTGACAATTGTAAATATATATCTGCCCAACATTGTTGTTGTTCAGTCCCTAAATCATGTCCGACTCTGAGATCACATGTACTGCAGTACAAAGGCTTCCTTGTCCTTCACTATCTCCTGGAGTTTTCTCAGATTGAGATTCATGTCCACTGATGCCATCCAACCATCTCATCTTCTGTCACCCCCTTCTCCTCTTGCCGTCAATCTTTACCAGAATCAGCGTCTTTTCCAATGAGCCTGCTCTTCATATCAGGTGGCCAAAATATTGGAGCTTCAGTTTCAGTATCAATCCTTCCAATGAATATTCAGGGTTGGTTTCCTTTAGGATTGACTGGTTTGATCTCCTTATAGTCCAAGGGACTCTCAAGGGTTTTCTATAGCACCATACCTTGAAAGCATCAATTTTCTGGTGTTCAGCCTTCTTTATGGTCCAACTCTCACATACACACATGACTACTAGAAAAACCGTAACTTTGATTATAGGGACTTTTGTCAGCAAAGTGATGCCTTTGCTTTTTAATATGCTGTCTAGGTTTGTCATAGCTTTCTTCCAAGGAGCAAGCATCTTTTAATTTCGAAGCTGCAGTCACCATCTGCAGTGATTTTGGAGCCCAAGAAAATAAAATCTATCACATCTTCCACTTTTTTCCCATTTATTTGCCATGAAGTGATGGGACCAGATGCCAAGATCTTAGATTTTTGAATGTTGACTTTTAAGTTATCTTTTTCACTCTCCTCTTTCACCCTCATCAAGAGGTTCTTTAGTTCCTCTTCACTTTCTGCCATTAGAGTGGTATCATCTGCATACCTGAGGTTGTCTACCCAAAAAAGGAGCACCTTGGACTGCAAGGAGATCCAACCAGTCCATTCTAAAGGAGATCGATCCTGGGTGTTCATTAGAAGGACTGATGCTAAAGCTGAAACTCCAATACTTTGGCCACCTCATGCAACAAGTTGATTCACTGGAAAAGACTGATGCTGGGAAGGATTGGGGGCGGGAGGAGAAGGGGACGACAGAGAATGAGATGACTGGATGGCATCACCGACTCGATGGACATGAGTTTGAGTGAACTCCGGGAGTTGGTGATGGACAGGGAGGCCTGGCATGCTGTGATTCATGGGGTCGCCAAGAGTCAGTCACGACTGAGCGACTGAACTGAACTGAAATACAGAAAGCAAATATTGATATTAACAAACACAAAGGGAGAAATCAATAGTAACAAAATAATAGTAAGGGACCGTATCACCCCCACTTACATCAATGGACAAGTCCTGGTAAATTTAAGAAAATTAAAATCATATCAACTATCTTTTCTGACATCAATGCTATGATCTTAGAAATCAATTACAAGGGGGAAAAAACTGCAAAAACCACAAACACATGAAGCCTAGCTCAGTGATAAAGAATCTGCCTGCCACGCATGAGATTCAGGTTCAGTATCTGAGTCAGGAAGATCCCCTGGAGAAGGAAATGGCAACCCATTCCTGTTTTCTTGCCTGGGAAATGCCATGGACAGAGGAGACTTGTGGGCCACAATCCAAGGGGTTGCAAAGGAGTCATACATGACTTAGCAACTAAACAACAGCAAAAATTTAAAAACCAATGACTCACTGAAGAAATCAAAGGGGAAATTTTAAAAAACGTCTAGAGACAAGTGAAAGTGAAAACACAGTGACTCAAAACTTATGGAACACAGCAGTTGTAAGTGGAAAGTTTATAGTGATATGAGCCTACCTCTGGAGATAAGAAAAATCCCAAATAAATAACCTAAACTTATACCTGAAGGAACTAGAAAAAGAAGAACAAAATCCAAAGTTAGTAGAAGGAAAGTAATCACAAAGATCACAACAGAAATAAGTGAAATAGAAACTAAAAAAAAAGAAAAAAAGAAAACAAGAGAAAATATCAATGAAACTTAGAGCTAGTTCTTTGAAAAGATAAGCAAAATTGATAAACCTTTGGTCTGATTCATCAAGCAAAAAGAGAGAGGACCTAAGTCATTAAAATCAGAAATAAAAAAGAAGTTACAACTGACACCACAGAAATAAAAAGCATCAAAAGATTATTACAAACTATATGCAAATTGAATGCACAACCCAGAAGAATGGACAAATTCCTAGAAATGTTCAGCTTCCCAAGACTGAATCAGGAAGAGATAGAAAATATGGAAGACCATTTACTGGTAATTAAATTGAATCAGTATTTTTTTTTAATTCCCAACAAAAGTCCAGGACCAGACGACTTCACAGGTGAATTCTACCAAACATTTATATTAAGTCCCCTACATATGAAACTTCAGGTTGCAAACTTTCAAAGATGTGAATGCATGTTCACATGTCAAATTATGCAAGTCAGTCCATGCGTCCAGTATACATGCATGCATTATCTACAAGTGGTTGTGTTTTTGTGCACAAGGTAGAGCTAGGTCTGCAAGCGGATGATTTCATTGAATTCTGCAACACACGAGCTTACTAATGAAGATTTGATGGAATTGGAGGCCCAGAGAAAGGATGAAGAGAGATAAATGAAGAAGAAGTAGCTGAAGAACTGTAGAGATTCACAATGTAAGAAATGGTAAGGAGATTTTCTTTATTTCAGAAAGGTCTGTTAGTTTTTGAGGTATAGAATCCAAATGTAGAACACTACACAAAGGTTGCGGCAGTCATTCAGAGTGCAATCCAGTGCTATCATGTCATCTACAATGAGGAAAAAAAAAAAAAGAGCTACTACCCAGACATCACTGGATTTTTTTTTTTCAAGAAGGTGCGCGTGTGTTCATACTGTCCCTTCAGTTGTATCTGATTCTTTGTAACCTTATGGACTGTAGCCCACCAGGCTCCTCCGTCCATGGGATTCTCCAGGCAAGAATACTGGAATGGGTTGCCATGCCCTCCTCCAGGGGATCTTCCTGACCCAGGAACTGAACCCACATCTCAAGTCTCCTGCACTGGGAAGTGACTTCTTTACCACTAGCCCCACCTGGGAAGCCCTCTTTCAAGAGGGTAGATAGCATCAAATCAACAATGAACCAGAATTTCTGCCACCAATGTCAGGTGTAAGTAAAATTGCAACTTGCCCTTCATCTCTTGCTGAAGATCCTTCAGCTTTACTATCTCCCACCTCCTCTCCCTCTTCCAGTCAGTAACTCTTCCTGACTGTTAACTCAATGCCAGACCCTGGATGCCAGTTTTTATAGTACTGTAGTACTGTACTTTTCAAGGTATTATGCTGTAAGATTAAAAATGTTTTCTTTATTTTTTATGTATTATTTGTGAGAAAAATATTATGAACTTATTACATTACAGCACTATCAATATGTATCCAATTGCTTTTGTTGGATACTTAGGCTAAATTTATTGGACTTATGAACAAGTTGGACTTACAAATGTGCTCTCAGAATGGAGCTCATTCATATGTAGGGGACTTACTGTATAAGAGAGTTAACAGATATCCTTGCAAAATTACAAAAAAAAAAAAAATGCAGAGGAAAAATTTTCCTGAACTTATTCTATAGGGCCAGCATAAACCTGATACCAAAAACCAGATGATAACACAACAAAAAAAGAGAAAAATACAGGTCGATAACATTGAGGAGCATAGATGCAAAAATCCTCAATAAAATATTAGCAAACAGAATCTAATAATGCATTTTAAAAGTTGCACTCATGAGCAAGCATCCCAGGGATGCAAGGATTTCTTAATATATATAAATCAATCAATGTGATATACCACATTAACAAATTGAAGAATAAAATTCATAAGATCATCTCAATAGATGCAAAAAAGATTTTAACAAAATTCAACATCTATTTGTGATTAAAAAAAATTCTCCGAAAAGTGGAAATAGGGGGAACATAGCTCAACATAATAAAGACCACATATGACAAACCACAATTAACTTCATACTTAATAATAAAAAGCTGAAAGCATTTCCTCTAGATGAGGAACAAGACAAAGATTTCCACTCTCACCCCTTTTATTCAACATGGTATTGGATGTCTTTTGCTGTCAGACAAGAAAAGGAAAGAAAGAACCCAAATTGTAAAGGAATAAATAAAATTTCACTGTTTATAAATGGCGTGATACTGTATGTAGAAAATCCTAAAGACATCAGAAAACTAGGAGAACTCATCAATGAATTCACTAAATTTGCAGGATGCAAAATTAATATATAAAAATGTGTTGCATTTCTATGCACTAACAATGAACTCTCACATCCATACATGACCACTGGAAAAACCATAGCCTTGACTAGACAGACCTTTGTTGACAAAGTAATGTCTCTACTTTTTAATATGCTATCTAGGTTGGTCATAACTTTCCTTCCAAGAGTAAGAGTCTTTTAATTTCATGGCTGCAATCAGCATCCGCAGTGATTTTGGAGCCCAAGGAGATCAGTCCTGGGTGTTCATTGGAAAGACTGATGCTAAAGCTGAAACTCCAATACTTTGGCCACCTCATGCGAAGAGTTGACTCACTGGAAAAGACTCTGATGCTGGGAGGGATTGGGGGCAGGAGGAGAAGGGGACGACAGAGAATGAGATGGCTGGATGGCATCACCGACTTGATGGACATGAGTTTGAATGAACTCCGGGAGTTGGTGATGGACAGGGAGGTCTGGCATGCTGTGATTCATGGAGTCGCAAAGAGTCAGACATGACTGAGCGACTGAACTGAACTGAAATGAACAATGAACTATAAGAAAGAGAAATTAAGGAAATAATCCCATTTACATTGCCTCAAAAACAATAAAGTACCAGGACTTCCCTGGTAGTCCAGCCACTAACACTCTGTGTGCCCAAAGCAGGGGGCCCAGGTTCGATCCCTGGTCAGGGAACTAGATGCCATATGCTGCAACTAAGACCCAGCACAGACAAATAAGTAAATATTTTTTTAAAAAGAACAAAATACTTAGGAATACACTTGACCAAGGAGGTAAAAGACTTATATCCTGAGAATTATAAAACATCAATAAAGGAAATTGAAGAGTATTTAAGAAGAAATGAAAAGATATCCCATGCTCTTGGATTAGAAGAACTAATGTTAAAATTGTCATACTACCCAAAGCAATATAGAGATTTAATAGAATCCAAAATTACTTGTGACATTTATTACAGAACTAGAACAAATAATCAAAAGTCATATGGAACTATAAAACACTCAGAATTTCCAAAGTAACCCTGAGGAAAAAGAACAAAACTGGAGATATAACAATCCCAGACTTAAGACAATACTACAAAGCTACAGTAATCTGAAGAGTGTGGTATTGGCACAAAAATAGACATATGCACAAATGGAACACAATAGAGAGCCCAGAAATAAATGCACACAACTATGGTCAATTACGGAGAAGGCAATGGCAAGCCACTCCAGTACTCTTGCCTAGAAAAACCCATGGATGGAGGAGCCTGGTAGGCTGCAGTCCGTGGGGTCGCTAAGGGTCGGACACAACTGAGCGACTTCACTTTCACTTTTCACTTTTGCACATTGGAGAAGGAAATGGCAACCCACTCCAGTGTTCTTGCCTGGAGAATCCCAGGGACAGGGGAGCCTGGTGGGCTGCCATCTATGGGGTCGCACAGAGTCAGACATGACTGAAGTGACTTAGCAGTAGCATGGTCAATTCAATCCTTGACAAAGGAGCCAAGAATATACAATGGATAAAAAGTCTCTTCAGTAAATGGTGTTAGGAAAGCTGAACACCACATGTAAATCAATGAAGCTAGAATATTCTCTCACACTGTACACAAAATAAATTCAAATGGCTTAAAGACTTAAATACAAGGCATGAATCCATAAAACTCCTATAAAAGAGCATAGGTAAAATGCTCTCTGACATAAACTTCAGATAGATGTTTTCTTAGGGCAGTCTTCAAGGCAAAAGAAATAAAAGCAAAAATAAACAAATGGGATCTAATCGAACTTATAAGCAATTCTCTTCCAAATCAGACTTTCTTATTCCCTTGAAAAGAACAGGGTGTCCTCAACTTTCCCCTGATCTATTTGGTTCAAAACAATTGCTAAGTGACTCTGAATTTTCACACATAGGCAAATAGAAATAAAAGCTGAAAAGCAATTTTTCATTAATTTTGCCACTAGTTCCTGGTGTGAGTAGAATTACATCAATTTTGTTGTGTATCAGAAAAGTTATTTTTCTAATAACCTGAGTCAGACTTCCCTCACAAATATCTCTATGGGTCATGGAATCCTGCAGTTGCTAAGGCGTGAAGGCTTAGTGCTGAGAGCTCACCCTAAAGTGATTAAAACAGACTGCAAAATTATCTGCCAAAACTGATGAGTGGGAAAATGAAGGCTGATGGAGGAAGTGCACAAAGCCATATTTCCAGAAAATCACACCAGACTTCACTCATTAGGGAATGAATCTACAAAGCATGCATTAGAGTCAACCACCAGCTGAGATTTATGATATCAGCTTAATTTAGTCTTGAACCCAGCTCACAGGAGTAATGGAGTTAATAGAGAAAACAAAGCTGTGTGTACAGTACAATATGCCTGAATTTTAAGTAGAATAGTTACCTAAGTGTTGGGTTGTTGGCTTCCTCTGTCGTCAAACTTAAATAGAACAGGTGCCATTATACCTGAAATGCTATGATTTGAGATCTGTTTCTATAGTTTAGGCATGGTCGCCACAAGCAACCTTTTTTGTTTCAAATGCAAGAGTTCCCACATGTGATAAGCAGGAAGTCAATAAAATACTAGGGTGAATGAATATAGGAAATGATTTCATTTGTTATTAGAGAAACTTAAGCACCCCTAAGAAGCACTGGCACCCTGGAGAGGATAGAACCTAAAGGAAGTGAGGGAGAGGAAACAAAATTATGATGATTTTTCATGTGGGCTGTTTATCCCATCAGAGGGCACCCGTTTTCTAACTCCTGCACAGAGTCCTAAAGATGAGATTAGCAATCAGTAGTGTATACGCAAATACTAATTACACTTGCTAAAAATGTCAAGAAATATGACTGCACTTACAATCTACTACACAAATATTATAATGCTTTTTCTTATGGCATTTTGTGGCAGAAGAAATATGTACTTTTTTTCCATATATATAGATGGAGATGATTTTATGACATTCTTCTTCTTTATAAACATACTGTTATTTTCGACCTTCTATAAAACAGTCCCAATCTCATTTGTATAATTCCATTTAAAAGCATTGGAGGAAACATCTGACAGTGTCTCACAGGCTTTCTCTGGAATCATCCATTTCTTTTGTTCCTCTTTTGGGCTTCAGTTGCTAGTGCTTCAGTGTCTACAGTTTGTAGCTAAGTAAACAAAACATCCTCATCACTCAGACTTCCACACCTCAAATGCTGCTGCAAGGGTGTGCAAGCTTCACGCTATTTGCTTGCACAACTTCAGAGATGGCTTCAGGCATGCTTGCAAGGTAGCATGTGTGAAGGGAGCCCAGGCTGAGGCACTCCGAGGGCTCTGTGTCAGCCTCTGGTTATCAAAATTTATCAGATGAAAGAGATCAGATTGTTCAGCTGCCTTTTTTGTTTTGAATGCTGAGCATCTGGTGTTTGATTGTGTATTGCCATGTAAGAACACAAAATAATCCTCAAACATTTTGATCACAAATAAATCTGTGTGAGGAAAAACATCTTCCTGCTGGTAAATGTCTCCTTAGCTTTGATAAAAGGTAGCGAAGACATTACACAGAACCTCAAACTGCCAAGGAAAGCAGAGGCTCATGGCAGTTTTAGAGTTTGGAGAAGGCTGCAAGATAATCTAATTCAATTCCCAGTCTAATTTATCTCTATTGGTTTCCAAGTGAAAAAGCTGATTTCCAGAGGGGAAAGTTAGTGTCACTGATCACCTCCTTAGGTAACAGTGAGTAGCATCAGACCAGGATCAAAATTCTGGCCCAACTGATAACTGGATGACAAAGGCAGTCTTGCCTCTGTCTGGTCCTGTGGAGAAAAGAGCCCCTCCACAGGCCACTGTGAAGTTAAGGGACAGAGCAGAGTAAAGAGAGACCAGGATTCATGGTGTCTGAGGGCACCATCAATATTCTGACTCCCAATATTCCCAGGGACTTGTGAGTTGGCATTTCTTATACGTGTCAAATGTTACGCTTCATTTACTATTTAAATCAGTGTGTGCTGTTTGCATGCTAAGTCGCTTCAGTTGTGTTCAACTCTGTGCAACCCTATGGATTTTATCCTTCCAGGCTCCTCTGTCCATGGGATTCTCCAGGCAAGAATACTGGAGGGGATTGCCATTTCCTTTTCCAAGAGATCTTTCTGACCTAGAGACTGAACCCATGTCTCTTATGTCTCCTGCATTGGCAGTCAGGTTCTTTACCACTAGCACCACCTGAAATCAGCATGGCTGGTCTGAAATAACAAGAAATAAAGTGAGATGTGAATTTTAAAACTATTCAAGCAAGAGAAACAATACTAATTAAACTTTAAAATGAGGAGGTGTAACAAGTATGATTCAGTCACTGAGTTGTTGACAAATAACTATTCTTTCCCTAGAGACCCAGCACTAATTAAGTGGGGGAAGCATCTCCTAGTATAATAGGGTGGAGCTGAAAGTTTTCCTGTTAAGAATCTCTTTCCCAATGAAGGAAACGCTCAACCTCTGAGCACTTGAGATCATCCTTCCAAAAGCACATGTCCCAGTTTTGATGTGGTTTGATTGGATAATCCACTAATTCAAGAGTACCTAACTTCCACAAATTAACTATCTGAAAGAAATGAGTGGAGGAAAAGTAAGATACAGTTATGTTGGTTATATGAGGCAACTAGGAGAAAGAAAAAATTTACACATTAGTCACATCAAAAAATATGCTTCCCCAATGTAAAAAGTGTAGCCATTATGGAAATCAGTATGATAGTTCCTCAGAAATTTAAAATAGAATTACCCTAAGATCCAGAAATTCCACTTCTGGGTATATAATCAAAAAAATTGAAAGCAAAGGCTCCAAGAGATATTTGTCTACCCATGTTTATAGTATCATTAATCACAATAGCCAAAAGTGAAACCAACCAAAGTCTTCTTTAAGAGCTGAGTGGATGAACACGATATGTATATGCACAATAGGATGTATTATTCAGTCTTAAAAAGCAATGACTTTCTGACACATGCTACAACATGGATAAACCTTGAAAACATTACCAGACACAAAATGACAAATACTTGTGTACTATTTTATTTGCATGCAGGACCTAGAGTAGTCAAATTCACAGAGACAGGAAAGTAAAGTGATTTCCAAGGCCTGGGGTTGGGAGGAAATGGGAAATTATTGTTTGATGGGTAAAGAGCAATTTAGAAAAATGAAATAAGTTCTGAAGATGGGTGGTGATGATGGTTACACTGCAATTTTTTTTTTTTTTAAGTCGCTCAGTCGTGTCCGACTCTTTGCAACCCCATGGACTGTAACCTATCAGGCTCCTCAGTCCATGGAATTCTCCAGGCAAGAGTACTGGAGTGGGTTGCCATTTCCTTCTCCAATGTGTATGGACTTAATTCCATGGAACTGTAACTGAAAACTATTTAAAATGGCAGATTTTATGTTACAAATAGTCTACCACAAAAAAAAAAAAAAAGAATTGTGTTTCCTTTTCTGTACTGTAGAGTTATTGTTGGGGAACAGGTGTTGAGCCGCAATGACATCCAGTTCCCCTTGAATCCTGGTGGGCCCATGAATAGCTCCCACCAATGGAAGGTGTGTACAAATATCATATCACACTTCTGCATGAAGGCACCTAAGAAGCAGTAAGCCTTCTCCAGTCTCTCTTTCACCATCTGCCAGCTGTAGCAAGACAGTGCTGAGACCGTAAAGGAAGAAGGAGCCACAAGATGGAGAAAGCTGGGTCCTTGAAGCACCATATGCTAGAGAATTGCTTAAGACGGGAGAGTGAGAAATACAATGTTATTGGAAGTTACTGTAATTTTGGAGTTTATTGTTCCATGGACTAACATTTCCCTAAACATTACGTAAAAGATTTGAGCACCTCTAATAAAGACAAGGCCAAGAAACACTGCTGTGAGAGGATTAGAGTTAGCACGAGATCACTGGAAATCAATAGATACAATGATGGACATGGAGGTTGGATTTTGAACCAAGCGGGGAACTGATCCATTTTTAATGTGAGAGAATTTTTGCAATAAAGATGGGACCAAAATAAAAATTAAAGTGAAGAACCTGTGACCTCAAGAAAATGCCAAGAATTAGCTTCTGAATTACAAGAAAGTGATGATGACCCCACCAGGGAGGTCAGTCTCTAAAAATGAATTGTATAATCACTAAAGCTATATACAAACAGCCTGTAAAGGTCCTTTCCAACTTTTATGACTACAAGCGTCTTTTTTCCAACTTTTATGAGTGCGATTCTCACTTAGTTATACAGATTTTAGCTTATTTATAAGATACCTGCTGACTCAGATAAATTGCCTAGAGTTAGGCCACAGGGAGTTTTGGGACACAGAAAAACTGGTGAACACCAAATTTCACACAATTATAAGAAGTGAAAGCATATGCTAGAATTCTTCTCACAGAATATTATAGTTAACTCTGAAGCTAGGGATTAAGGCCTATATGTTTATTGACCCCAAAGCTTCTGCCAATGGGTGTCAGAGTTATTCATTTACTTGTGAACCACATATACCAATTATCTTTATTCTGGAGGGGCTTGTATTTGCAGCTTAAAATAACAAACAGAGCATCAAAGTGAATTTGAATCAGAGAAAAGAATACTTGGATTAAAAAATAGCAAAACAAGCATCACTGGTGCTGTCATGCCCCCAAGAAACTTCCAGGACTGTCTTTCCCAGTGCCTGTCTCCAGTGGTCCTTGGGGAGGAAGCTAACAAAGCAGAAAAAGAACTGTGCAGTCTAATTCAGGGCAATAAGTCAGCTGAATCTTTCAAAGATTAAAGCAGGGATTCAGGTTAGAAATAAACAAACCCACAGCAACAGAGATTCCTCTTTTCAGTCATACAATGGAATAAAATCAACAGAGATCCAATGCTAAAACTAGACTTCCCAGGTGGCTCAGTGGAAAACAATCCTCCTGCCAATGCAGGAGGTGCAAAAGATGCAGGTTCAATTCCTGGGTCAGGAAAATCCCCTGAAGGAGGAAATGGCAACCCACTCCAGTATTCTTGCCTGGAGAATCCCATGGACAGAGGCACCTGGAGGGCTACAGTCCGTGGGGTCACAAAAGAGTCAGACACGACTCAGCATACACACATACACAATGTAAAACCAGGTTTTGATCCGTATCAGACACAGAATTGACACAGAAATCTCACTAGTGAAAACAGCTCAAGTCCTGATTCAATGATCAGGGGAATTGTCTAAAAGCACCGGCTTTCAGGAAGAAACAATATGCCTCAGAATGGGAAATCCCTACTTATGGGAGAGTCAGGCAGATGGACCTCAGTTCAACAATCATAGTGAGAGGAAAGGTGGCCATGTTGCCAGGAGTAGTGTGAACTGTTCTTAAACTGTTGTAAACTTCGACTTACCCTTCTGGATAATATCCAGGCATCCTGAGATGAAGACAATTAAAGGAACTCTGTCCTTGAGTGGCCAAATAACTGCACAGGAGCGTCACACACAAAAACAATTCCCAGAGGACAGCAGAAAAAGAGATACTTCCCCACCCATTAGAAAGAAAGGCAGCATTTATTGTTTGTAGATTTTTTATGGCGGTCATTCTGGCAAGTATGAGGTGACATCTCATTGTAGTTTTGACCTGCATTTCTAGTGTGGAGAAAAGGAAACCCTCCTATACTGTGAGTGGGAATGTACAGCCACTATGGAGAACAGTATGGCAGTTCCTTAAAAAAATTAAAAATAGAGTTACCATGTGTGCATGAATGTTTGACTCTTTGCAACCCATATAATCCAGCAATCCCACTCCTCAGCACATTTCAGAGAAAACTGTAACTCAAAAAGATATGTGCACTCCAATATTTGTAGCAGCACTATTTACAATAGCCAAGAAATAGAAGCAACATAAATGTCCATTGACAAAGGAATAGATAAAGAAGATGTGATACATATACACAATGAAATATTACTCAGCCATAAAAAATAAGGAAATAATGCCACTTGCAGCAATATGGATGGACCTGGAGATTATATACTGCATGAAGTCAGACAAAGACAAATACCATATGATATCACTTATATGTGGAATCTAAAAAATAGTACAAGTGAACTTATTTACAGAACAAAAAGTCACAGATGTAGAAAACAAATTTATGGTTACCGGGAGGAGAGATGTAGAGGGATAATTTGGGAGATTGAGATCGACACATATATAACTGATTCTTTTTGCCGTACAGTGAAGCTAACACAACATTGTATTTAAATCAGTTATATTCCAATAAAAATTAAAATAAAATTTTAAAGAGAAAAAAAAGGAAGAGGCACCAGCAATATTCTAGATTTTTTGTTTTTCTTAGTTACCAACACAAAAATAGTGACTTGAAATGAGTAACCTATATTGCCACTGTTACCCATGAAATAATTGTTTCTTCCTTAAATCCCATTTTTCTTAGAACACAGGGGAAGGATGAATTACAAATATTTTATAATTTTATGGTGATACTTTTTTCATACCAGTATGGTTCTCAATAGAAGATACAAGTAAAATTTTCTGCTCTATTGCAAAAACCTGTTTTATGTAAAGTAATTCTTCATTGCCAGTTGTAAATATTGGAAGCATTATTCTTTTTCTGTTGTACAAGCCTGTGGGTTTCATACTTACAATTTATGTTGGTTACCATTCAACCTACATGTCAGGCAATTAAGTTTTATACAAATTAAAATTGAAACTATTAAAGAAGAAAGAAAGGCAAACACCTATTCGTGAGTGGGAGTGAAGAAGGTGAGGGGGTAATAAGTGGTACCTCAAGGAATATTTGAGGCTGTCACTGGATCAAGGCTACTGTATGGGTGTTTGTAGCTGGTGCAATAAACAACACAGAATCAACCCTAGATAGGAGGCATAGGTCACAGGGAAATTGAGTCAAGAAGCACAGAATGACCTAGGCCAGCAATTCACAAACTTAGAGGTTTCAGAGCCCTCTTCAACCTTAATAATTACTGAGCACCCCAAAGAAGATTTGTTTATGTGGGTCACATCTATTAATATTCACTATGTTAGAAACTAAAAGTATTAGTCACTCAGTCATGCCCACCTCTTTGTGACCCCCATGGACTGCAGCCCATCAGGCTCCCTCTGTCTATGGGATTTTCCAGGCAAGGATACTGGGGTGGTTTGCCATTTCCTTCTCCAGGGGATCTTCCTGACCCAGGAATCAAATCTTGGTCTCCTGTACTGCAGGTAGATTCTTTACTGACTGAGCTACCAGTGGAACTCCAGAAGCTAAAATTGGTCATTTAAAAATATTTATTTATTCACTTAAAATAATAATAATTAAATCCATCACATGCTAACATTTATAAAAAATAACTATATTATCCCTAACAAGAAATTATTATATTTCATTTGGAAAAACTCTCTTTACTCTCTGAATTAAAAGAAGACATCTGGATTCTTAAATCTGCTATTGCATTCAATTTTTAGGATATACTATTTTAGTTGAAAGATATGAAGAAAAACTGTCTCACACAGATGGGTAGTTGGAAAATGGAGTAATATTTTAATAGTCTTTTCAGTGAACTGTGGACAGGTCTTCTCTGATACTACACCAAAACTCACCAAGGAGTACTATCTTACAGGTTAGTTGCAATGTGTAATCTGAAACACATCGCTGAACTTATTCTACTCTGTTCCATTAATATCTATTGGCTTGTCTTGCACAATGAATTGATCTTTTCCACATGCATGATTTGGTAACAATGTACTGGTCATTTGGAAAATGTTGGTTCACTGAGTTATGTTGATCTTCCAAATGCTGGCTACATTTTATTATCCAATGTTAAAAAATAATTTTAAATGTCTCTCCTCATCCTCTCAGGAAAATCTTTGAGTGTGAACTAGCAACAAAACTCACAGCAGCAGATAAAAGTTTTCTACATTTTCATTTTCATGCAAAAGCTAGTCATTGGCAACAAACAAAACCATGTAAAGATAAATGGTTTCTTGAAGAGAAAGACTTACTTTGTTCATGTTTGAAGAATATATCTTCCAAATAACCAAGTCTAAATACCTGTAATTTGTCTGATAGTCATACTTTCAAGAAAAAAAAAAAAGTTGCTCCATCAAAAAAAAAAAAAAAAGGTCTAGTTAGGTTACAGCTCAAACAATTACATAAGTGCTTTTTCTCAACATGATCTTTGTACTTCAATACACAACAGAGTGCTTTAAATATATAACCTATTTCATCATCCAGAATATTAAAAATGATACGTACTCAAAGTTTGAGATTTAATAAAATTAATACCTCATACTGCATCATTGAGAACATTCTTCAGTAAAATAGATTGTTCTGATGTAAATACATGGCAGTGAAAAAAAATCTCTATAACACTTTGTGCCATTGCTTTGATTCATGCTAAGCCATCGGTGCTTCTACCCACAAATAATTTTATGTCATCAGTACAAATGTCAACACAGTGGGGGAAAAAATCAGCTCATACAACACAATATCAAAAAACAAACAACCCAATTTAAAAATTAACAGAAAACCTGGATAGACATTTTTCCAAAGGGGATGTGCAGATAACCAACAGGCATATAAAAAGATGCTCAACATCACTAATCATCAGACAAATGCAAATCAAAATCACAATGAGATATCATCTCAAACCTATCACAACAGCTATCATCAAAAAGAACACAACAAATAGTGGTGAGGGTGTTGGTGGGAATGTAAATTGGTGCAGGATGAAGGTTACTTGAAAAACTAAAAATAGAACTATTAATACTATAAAACCCAGAAATTCCACTTTTGGGTATATATTTGAAGACAGTGAGAACCTTAATTGAAAAGATACATGCACCCCAAAGTTCACAGCAGCATTATTTGCAACAGCTAAGATGTGAAAGAAACCTGTGACCATCAATAGATGAATGGATAAAGAAGACATGGTATGTGTGTGTATACATACATATATATATATGTATATATATATATATTTCTACAAGGGAATATTACTCTGCCATAGAAAAGAATGAAATAACGCCATGTTGCAACAATGTGGATGGACCTAGAGAGTATCATGCTTAGCAAACGGTCAGACAGAGGAAAACAAATACTCTCTGTTATCACTTATATATGGAATATAAAAAATAAAGCAACTAAATATAGGCAACAAAACAGAAAAAGACTCACAGACGTGGAGAACAAGCTAGTGGTTAACAATGGGGAGAGGGAAGAGTGGGCAACATAGGGATATAGATTAAGAGATACCCGGGGTGGATTAAACTAAAAAAAAAGAGAGAGAGAGATACCAACTACTGTGTATAAAATACATAAGCAACAAGATATTGTATAGCACAGGGAAATATAGCCATTGTTTTATAATAACTTTAAATGTTGCTGTTGTTCAGTCACTAAGTCATTCAACGTTTTGTGGCCTGATGTACTGTAGCACGCCAGGCTCCCCTACACTTCACTATCTCCCAGAATTTGCTCGAATTCTTGTCCGTTGGGTCAGTAATACTATCTAGCCATCTCGTCCTCTGTCACCCCCTTCTCCTTCCACCTTCAATCTTTCCCAGCATCAGGAGAATATAATCTATAGAAATATTGAATCACTATGCTGTACACCTGAAACTAACATAATGTAAATCAACTTTATTTCAATTTTAAAAAGTAACCAAAAGTAGACAAGATGTTCAAATGCACTTGGTGTGGTTTTTGCAGATCTTAGAAAGTACTTTGGATTTGATTTTCCCTTGCAATTTTATTTCCACCACTACCCACTACCAGCCCACCAAATCACGTCTGTCTTTCTTACTTATATCACACACTGAAATGCTTTACTTTCTCTTTCTCCCACCCAATCTCTGTGTTTTCTCCCAAAGCCAAGGTCCAGAACTAGCTCATCTGTAAAACTCACATATATTTTCTCTTTTCCTAACTTTTACCACTCCATGTCTGATAACATATGTTTATTTGCATATTTCATATTCTTTGCTGATTGTTTTTGACTCTCTACACTGAAATCTCACAGAGTATGAATTCTTAATTTTTTTTCAAAATGAAGTCTTATTTCTATTTGTAGTAAGATTTATAAATAAAATAAAATGTGAAGAAGGAAGTAAATTCAGTCCTATTAATCAGAGAACTAACCATACTAACATTTTGGTTAATACATTAATAGACAAGTCACCCTTTATAAACACACACACACATGCATGCCTACATAAAATTTTAACTAATTAGGTCACATACTAAAAGCTGATTTTAACCTTTTTATTTTTTGATGAATCTTCTTTTCATTTAGTAGTTAATTATGAGTATCTTTTCATATTGATAAGCATAATTTATAATGACTGTGAAGCTTACCATTGTACATTTAGTCAATGATTTATTTAAACCAGACTCCCACTGATGGGCATTTAATTGTTTCTAACTTTTGTTATTATAAACAATACTGAGATAAACAGCTTTATACAAATACCTTTTCACATTTTTCTAATAATATCATTAGAATAAATTCCTAGAATTATAACTGCTTAATGACATTATTTTGTTATCTTCATTTCATTCCCTATAACACTTCATCTAGAACTAAACACAAAGAAAATACAAGCCACAGAGCCTAAGGGTAAATTCGGCCTGACAGATAAAGGATGTCTCCAACATACAAACATCGAATATCAAATAGAAATGCAGATAAATTTTTCTGAGAAAGAAATACTCAGTCTAAATCTAAATACCCTATGTCTTCTCAGGAAAATATCCCTTTTTTTTTCATTCAAAAGAGTTTTTTATTGTTGATTAAGAAATAGAGCAAGTTAACAATTTGCTGTTTAAAAAAAAATGCTTGAATGACACTTCTATCAATTAAAACCACTGACAGAAACCTACAGAAACCAGGAAGGGAAAATGATTGCTTTGTATTCTGATACAGAGTCCAAATACATTTTTCTCTAGTAGCATCAGTGACTGGTTCAAATATCAGTTTACAAAAACCTGTTTAACCTAAAATGTACCTGTCTGTGTTCATGATACAATGTTAACAATATAGATTCAAATTCACTGCATTGTTTCTACGAAAAATATATGCTCCATCACAACCACCTAAAATAAAAATAATCCAATTATAATCTGGGCCTGCTGGTACAAGTATATCTATCATTTACTTTGGTTAAATGCTTGCCACTGATGGTTTTTGTCAAAGCATCTCTGCAGTGTGGGTCTCCGTATCTTTATCACAAAATAAAAGTGGTCAAAAACAAATTCAAATGAATGTTCTTAGCAATAAAATTCTATGATCCTGTTGCAGGAAGGGGGACCCCTTCCCGGGCCCAAAACTGGGCTCTTGTCTAACACTCGAAAATGAATTGTCTGAGGAAACACATCTGCTGACAAAGTAAGAGACTTTATTGGGAAGGGCACCCAGGTGGAGAGCAGAAGGGTAAGAGAACCAAGGAGAACAGTTGTGTCACATGGCTTGCAGTCTCGGGTTTTATGACAATGGGATTAGTTTCCAGGTTGTCTTGAGCCAATCATTCTGACTCAGAGTACTTCCTGGTGGTGTAAACCTTGTTCAGCCAAGATAGATGCCAGAAAGAAGGATTCTGGGAGGTGGTCAGACATGTGGTGTCTCCTTTTGACCTTTCCCAAACTCTTCCGGTTGGTGGAGCCTTATTAGTTCCGTGTTCCTTACCAGGACCTTCTGTCATAAAACAATTCATGCAAATGGTTACTATCGTGCCTAGCCAGGGTGGGTGGTTTTAATCAGTGTGCTTCCCCTAACAATCCTATGAATTCTTAAGAAACATATTTCCTGGAAATAACTGTTCATTGAAGAATATTTACTCTTTCTTCAGACCCAATTAGACTAAATGAAATTATTAGATTTTAAATGACTTGGAAGGAACCCTATTTAATTACTAAGGACTTTTTATGTTAATCATAACTATTAGAATGTAGAAAGGAAGACTCACTTGTCTATAATGTATTTGAATTTAAAAGAAAACAATGTTTGTAAAGATTTTCTAAAATAAAATTGCTTGACGAAGACTCCCACTATCAACCAAGATAGAAAAACGGGGACTAGATTTACCCTACCAAATGAAATAACTTTAAAATTGGAAACAAATATGAAAAGACAGTTTTCAATATATTGGACATAAAGAACACCAAGGATAGTTATCTCTGAGAGTTAGGAAAACAAAGAAGTAAACCCTATGATTACAACAACTTACTTCCTGGAGAGAAGTCACATGTAACAGCACAGGGAGGGGAAAACTAAGAAGATTCCAGTAAGCTCTCTAAACTGAAAAGACAGAGCTGGGACAGAGGAGAAACAAGGAGGCTAGACTTCACAAAACGTAATATTGATGAGAAGAGAGCTGCACAGAGAGAGAACTCCAGAGATCTATAGAGATCTTCCTTGAATCTCCAGCTAAGTACTTATCAGCACATGTGCAAAAAGACTATCCAAGACTTGAGAACAAAAGACTCAAAATGATTTATTATAGAAATTGGCTTACACAATTAGAAAGTCTGAGAAGACCTAAGATCTACCACTGCAAGCTGGAGAATCAAGAAAGTCAGTGTGTAATTCAGTCCAAGTCGAAAGGCTAGAGAATTGGAGAGCCAGTACTTTAAGTGATGGTCCAAGTCTGAAGGCCCAAGGACCAGCAGCACTGATACACCAACATGGGAGAAGATGGATGTCCCAACTAAAGCAAAAAGAGCAAATTTGTCTTTCTTCTACCTTTTTGTTTTATTCATGCCCTCTGTGGAATAGATGATGCCCACCCACATCAGTGATCTTCTTCATTCAGTCTACTAACTCAAATGTTAATTTTCAGTAACATCTTCACAGACAAACCCAAAAATAAAGTTTTAGCTCTTTGGACATCCCTAATCAAGTTGACACGTATAATTAACCATCACACATAGAGCAAACAAAAAAGATTTTGTATCAGTAGGAGAGGAAAATTAACCCTAGATTAAATGAGCTCTGTTACACCTAACAAAGTTTAAAATCATTACCAGAAAGGATTGAAATATTTCAAAGAAAATTAACTGCATCATGAAACTACAATAAGAACATTTACAAAAACAAAGAGTATTTCAATGTCTACAATTTGTAATGTCTAGAATCAAATAAAAAAAAAAAACCTAGCCATGAAAAGAAGTAGAAAAATTTAACTCAAAATGAGAAGAAGTATCAGTAAATTGGTACCAACCAGAAATGACAAAGATGACATAATTAGCATTCAAGGACATTCAGTTCAGTTCAGTTCAGTCGTGTCCAACTCTTTGCGACCCCATGAATCACAGCACGTCAGGCCTCCCTGTCCATCACCAACTCCCGGAGTTCACTCAAACTCACATCCATTGAGTCGGTGATGCCATTCAGTCATCTCATGCTCTGTCACCCCTTCTCCTCTTGCCCCCAATCCCTCCCAGCATCAGAGTCTTTTCCAGTGAGTCAACTCATCTCATGAGGTGGCCAAAGTATTGGAGTTTCAGCTTTAGTATCAGTCCTTCCAGTGAACACCCAGGATTGATCTCCTTTAGAATGGACTGGTTGGATCTCCTTGCAGTCCAAGGGACTCTCAAGAGTCTTCTCCAGCACCACAGTTCAAAAGCATCGATTCTTCGGCGATCAGCTTTCTTCACAGTCCAACTCTCACATCCATACATGACCACTGGAAAAACCATAGCCTTGACTAGATGGACCTTTGTTGGCAAAGTAATGTCTCTGCTTTTTAATATACTAACACACTTATTAAGACTGTACTACATATGTTCAATAAGTTGGATGAAAGATGGAGGATATTAGCTTGAGATACCAAAAACATAAAAAACTACCCTCATTGAACTCCTAGAATTCAAAACTCTCTAATGTCTGGATTGAAAAAAATATGCTAAGGTAAATTAACACTGGATTTTGCCCTACAGAGGAAAAGACTGGGATATTTAAAGACAAAGCAATGCAGACTACACAAATTGAAACAGACAGGAAAGACACTAAAAAAGAAAACAGTGAATGCTCAGTGAGCTGTTAGACAACTGTGGGTACCCTAATAAAGTGCAACTGTAATCTCCAAAGGAGGAAAAGGAGAGCAGTGTGTGAAGTGAAAATATCTCCTGCTATATTAATAAACAAAAAATGTCACAGCCATAGTGATTTCTGGCCTCCAAATGTTAATGAGGGCTCCCAAAACTGTAATCCAGTGGATGCTGCCAACCCCCATGGTGATTGCTGAGAAGCTGGAGGAATGCAAGAAGCAACGAAATAGGACTGGCCTCATAATTGATGTGCATATGGGAGAAATTAATTCAGTGAGCCCAGAAGCTTACATCTTCCCATACACAGAATGCTAAATTCCTTAACCTGATACCTGATATTTGATTTTCAGACTGCCTGCTCCCTTTGTTGCAAACAGGTATATAGCCTATTTTCCCCTCCTGCCTCCTTGGAGCAGTTTTCCCAGAGCTACTGAGAAAATGTTTACTCCTTGGAGGAAAGCTATGACCAACCTAAGGTGCATATTAAAAAGCAGAGACATTACTTTGCCAACAAAGGTCCATCTAGTCAAGGTTATGGTTTTTCCAGTAGTCATCTATGGATGTGAGAATTGGACTATAAAGAAAGCTGAGCACCAAAGAAATAATGCTTTAGAACTGTGGTGTTGGAGAAGACTCTTGAGAGTCCCTTGGAGACTCTCAAGGAGATCCAACGAGTCCATCCTAAAGGAAATCAGTCCTGAATATTCATTGGAAGGACTGATGCTGAAGCTGAAACTCCAATACTTTGACCACCTAATGGGAAGACCTGACTCATTGGAAAAGACCCTGATGCTGGGAAAGATTGAAGGTGAGAGAAAGGAGAAGGGGACGACAGAGGATGAGACAGTTGGATGGCATCACCAACTCAATGGACATGAGCTTGGGTAAACTCCGGAAGTTGGTGATGGATAGGGAGGCCTGGCATGCTGCGGGGTCTCAAAGAGTCAAACTCGACTAAGCGACTGAACAGACTGAGAAAACTTTGAATCTCCTGGGATCGAAGTCCTGAACATTCCCACCAAATAAAATAACTAACTCTCTACTTTCAGGTTGTGACCATATTTTTTAGTCAACAGAAGAAATAAATATTTGAGGAAATAATGGCTAAATAAACCTCAATTTTATAAAAATCATAAATCAGTTCAGTTCAGTCTCAGTAGTGTCCGACGCTTTGCAACCCCATGAATCTCAGCACGCCAGGCCTCCCTGTCCATCACCAACTCCCGGAGTTCACTCAAACTCATGTCCATCGAGTCGGTGATGCCATCCAGCCATCCCATCCTCTCTCCTCCCCTTCTCCTCCTGCCCCCAATCCCTCCCAGCATCAGAGTCTTTTCCAATGAGTCAACTCTTCACATGAGGTAGCCAAAGTATTGGAGTTTCAGCTTCAGCATCAGTCCTTCCAATGAACACCCAGGATTGATCTCCTTTAGGATGGACTGACTGGATCTCCTTGCAGTCCAAGGGACTCTCAAGAGTCTTCTCCAACACCCCAGTTCAAAAGCATCAATTCTTCTGCACTCACCTTTCTTTATAGTCCAACTCTCACATCCATACATGACCACTGGAAAAACCAGAGCCTTGACTAGATGGACCTTTGTTGGCAAAGTAATATCTCTGCTTTTAATATGCTATCTAGGTTGGTCATAACTTTCCTTCCAAGGAGTAAGCGTCTTTTAATTTCATGGCTACAATCACCATCTGCAGTGATTTTGGAGCCCAAAAAAGTAAAGTCTGACACTGTTTCCCCATTTATTTCCCATGAAGTGATGGGATGGGACCAGATGCCATGATCTTAGTTTTCTGAATGTTGAGCTTCAAGCCAACTTGTTCCTCTCCTCTTTCACTTTCATCAAGAGGCTTTTGAGTTCCTCTTCACTTTCTGCCATAACGGTGGTGTCATCTGCATATCTGAGATTATTGATATTTCTCCCGGCAATCTTGATTCCAGCTTGTGCTTCTTCTAGCCCAGCGTTCCTCATGATGTACTCTGCATATAAGTTAAATAAGCAGGATGACAATATACAGCTTTGACATACTCCAGTTTTGTCCAATTCTTTGTGGCCCTGTGGACTGTAGCCCGCCAGGCTTCTCTGTCTGTGAGATTCTCCAGGCCAGAATACTAGATTGGCTTGACATGCCTTTCTCCAAGGCATCTTCCCTACTCAGAAATTGAACCTTCATCTGTTACATTTCCTGCATTGATAGGTGGGTTCTTTACCACTAGCACCACTTGGGAAGTTCCGGGATACATAAGTGAATTTAAAGACAGGTCAATCCAAACTAAAGCACAGAGAAGGAAAAGAATGGACATAAAGAGAATAATGTAAGAAACATGTGAGATGACATGGGAAAAAATATCCATCATATAAGCAAAGGAAGTTCCAGAAAGAAAGGAAAGAAAATTGAAAGTTGGTAGGGGAATATTTGCATGGACAATGGTGATTTTTTTCCCCCCAAATTAATGAAAAATGTCAAACCTCAAATTTAAGAATCTCAGGGAATATCAAGCTAAATACAGCAGATCTTAAACAATGAGGGTTTGAACTGCATGGATGATTTATATGCAGATATTTTCAGTAGTAAACACTTCAGTACTACACAATTCACAGATGGTTGAATTTATGGATGTGGAGAAACCTTGGACACAGAAGGCCATCAATAAGTTATGTGCAGATTACCCCTCATGTTTTTCAATGGTCAATCGTAAATGCAAAAAGAACCATACCTAATCATATGGTAGTCATGCTGCTAAATTTAAAGCAAAGAAAAAAAGTTTTGAGAGAAAAAAAGACATTAGTTCTCAAAATAGCAACAAGATTTATTCTGATTGTGAAAATATATTTAAAAATTAAAAAAAGGTAGTTTCAGATGAACAAAAGCTAAAGGAATTCATTGCATATCCACATTGCAAGAAATACTACAGGAAATTCTCCAGATTGAAGAAAAATGAAAAAGATGGAAACTCAGAGATTCAGGAAGGAAATAAAAGCACTAGAAGGGGTAATATGTGGTAATTATAAAGTAATATTGTTTACAAAAAAATATCATAACACAGTAATATTTTAAAAAAGGGCAAATGGAGGTAAATTGTTATAAGATTACTGAATTGCTCAGGAAATAATTAAAGTATTAACATAAGTAAAGTCGCTCAGTCATGTCCAACTCTTTGCGACCCCCTGGACCACCAGGCTCCTCTGTCCATGGGATTTTCCAGGCAAGAATACTGGAGTGGGTTACCATTGCCTTCTCCAAAAGTATTAACTTAAGGAGGACACAAAAAAATAAAACAGGAGGACTATTAAAAGTTGTTACTAAGAAATTCATAAAAGAAAAGTATGCAACAATACAAATATTTGATTATCCCGTAACATGCAAAGAAGAAAGAATTATAAAAAGAAGATAAATGAGGCAAGCAAAAGCAAATAGCAAGGTGGTAAACTTAAACCCAATTATACAAGAAATTCTATTAAGTCTAGACAACTACACACTCTAATTAAATGACAATTGTTTGGCATAAAAAAAAAATACAACCCTATGCTATTTATAGGATATACCGCATAAACATAAGGACACAAAAAATTGAAAATAAAAGTAAAAAGATGTACCACTCAAACACTTATCAAAGAAAGGCTGAAGTAGGTATACTAATATAAAAATATAGACTCTAAGTAAGAAGTACTTTGAAAAATAAAGCAGTATATTTCATAATGATTAACAGATCCGTTCATTAGCAATAGATATCACTAGTAAATTTGTAATTTTCTGACGACATGGTTTCAAAATCTAGAAAGGAAATTTGACAGCAAAATAAGAAATAGAAAAATGAACAATCATCTTTGTAGGTTTTACCATATATCTTTCAGTTATTGATTAAAAAAACAGACAAAAAATCAATAAAGATATAAAAAATCTGAGTAAAATAACAGTCCTCTCAAGTGATTATGAAATATTTATCAAAATAGTGTATATGTTAAGTCATGAAACAAGTATTGACTGATTGACTGTAGTCATAAAACTATAAACTATAATTTTTTTAGGAAAAAATCATAGAAAAATCTTCAAGATACAGAACTTGGTTAAGAGTTCTTAGATTTGACATCAAATACACAGTTCATTAAAGGAAAAACATCAACAAATTGTACCTCACCAAAATAAAATTTTTTTACTCTGCAAAATGGCCAATTATGAGAAAAAATGAGGTAGAGATTGGAAACTATATTTAAGAATCATATGTCTGACAAAGCTTGTGTCTAGAATATATCAAGAACTGTTAAAACTTAACGTTAAAAAAAATGGAAAATGAACAAATGCAGGAACAGTCATCTAATTGAGGAGAATATGCCAATGGCAAATAATCGCACTAAGATATTCAACATTATTAGCCATTAAGAAATGCAAATTAAAACCACAGGATA
The DNA here is from genome assembly GCF_049115385.1 of Moschus berezovskii. NCBI lineage: Eukaryota > Metazoa > Chordata > Mammalia > Artiodactyla > Moschidae > Moschus > Moschus berezovskii. Next base: position 23,659,131 of record NC_142473.1, read on the forward strand.
CCACTACAAAAGTATCATAATGGATAAAATTAAAATAGTTATAACATCAAAATCTGGCAAACATGTACAAAAACTGGATCACTCAGACATTGCTGATGGGAGTACAAAGCAGCACAGCCCCTCTGGAAAATAGTTTGGGAAGAATGGCCTCTTGCTACTGCTGCTGCTAAGTCACTTCAGTCGTGTCCGACTCTGTGTGACCCCATAGACAGAAGCCCACCAGGCTCCCCCGTCCCTGGGATTCCCCAGGCAAGAACCCCGGAGTGGGTCACCATTTCCTTCTCCAATGTGTGAAAGTGAAAGTGAAGTCGCTCAGTTGTGACTGACCCTTAGCGACCCTATGGACTGCAGCCTACCAGGCTCCTCCATCCATGGGATTTTCTAGGCAAGAGTACTGGAGTGGCTTGCCATTGCCTTCTCCGAATGGCCTCTTAGGCACTTACAAAATCACTGCAGATGATGACTGCAGTCATGAAATTAAGACGCTTACTCCTTGGAAGGAAAGTTATGACCAACCTAGACAGCAATTAAAAAGCAGAGACATTACTTTCCCGAAAAAGGTCCATCTAGTCAAGGCTATGGTTTTTCCAGTAGTCATCTATGGATGTGATAGTTGGACTATAAAGAAAGCTGAGTGTCAAAGAATTGATGCTTTTGAACTGTGGTGTTGGAGAAGACTCTTGAGATGCCCTTGGACTGCAAGGAGATCCAACCAGTCCATCCTAAAGGAAATCAGTCTTGAATATTCATTGGAAGGACTGATGCTGAAACTGAAACTCCAATACTTTGGCCACCTCATGCGAAGAACTGACTCATTTGAAAAGACCCTGATGCTGGGAAAGATTGAAGGCAGGAGGAGAAGGGCATGACAGAGGATGAGATGGTTGGATGACATCAGTGACTCAACGGACATGGATTTGAGCAAGCTCTGGGAGTTGGTGATGGACAGGGAAGCCTGGTGTGCTGCAGCCCATGGGGTCGCAAAGAGTCGGACACTACTGAGCGACTGAACTGAACTGAGGCATTTATCCCAGTGAAATGAAAATTTATATTCAAAATGAATGAAAACTTGAAATATAAATGAAAACTTCATACAAAAACCTGTAAATGAATATTTTTAACAGTTGTATCCCCAATAACCAAAATTTGGAAACAACCCAAATAGTCAATGGATAAGTGGTTAAACTAATTGTGGCTCATGCATGTCTTGGAATATCATTCAGCAACAAAAAGAATGAACTATTGATATGTGTAGCTTAGATGGACTTCTAGGAAATAATGCTAAATGAAAAGAGCAGTACTCAAAAGATTAAATACTATATGACTCTGTTTATTTAATATATTTGAAATAAGATAATTATAGAGGTGAAAGAGAGATTAGTGGTTGCCAGGGATCAAGGATTAGGAGGGAGAGGGTAATGTGACTATAAAATGCCAGAAAGCCTATCACAAAGGTAGTTACACAAATACCACATTAGACAATTGATAACATTACATAGAATTTACAAAGAAGGCAAGAACAAGGTCTCATTCTAAATAAGCAGTGACAGGAGATGTGAAGTGTTTAAAACATGTCTAAAATTATTTGATACCCCGCCCATCCAAAAGATGTAACCTGATTTTCTTCCCCTTGAATTACAGGCCAAGATAGTGATTCACTTTTAACAAACAGAATACAGTGGAAGTGGTGCTGATTAATTACAGCCATGTGTAATGTGTGTGTGTACAACTTATGAAAGTGAAAGTGTTAGTCGCTTTGTCATGTCCAACTCTTTGTGACCTCGGGCTCTTCTGTAAATGGGATTTCCCAGGCAAGCATATTGAAGTAGGCTGTCACGCCCTCCTCCAGGGGACCTTCCCAACCCAGGGATCGAACCCACATCTCTTATGTCTCTTGCATTGGCAAGCAGGTTTTTTTACCACCAGCACCACCTGGGAAGCCCTCCACATACCCCACAATGTGGCCAGAAAGAAAAAAGGTCACTGTCAGGTCCTAGCCACATTGCCCCTGTGAAAGAACTTTGCAGTACACTGTTTGCATTCTTCCTTAAGGCTAGCAGGACATTGACACTTTCTTTTATTTTAAAAGTTTCACCTGTTCAAGTCAGGCCCACCCAGGTTAATTCAGTAAAAGTGAACTGATTACAAACCTGATCATGAGAGTGAAACCCCAGTATTTTCACACATTCCGTTTATTCAAGGAGAGGAAATAATACAGAGTAAGTACATCTATGGGCTGGCAGGGATTTTAGGAACCATCTTAGAATTCTCCCTACCAAAGTTTGCTGCTGCTGCTGCTGCTAAATAGCTTCAGTCATGTCCGACTCTGTGCAACCCCAGAGACGGCAGCCCACCAGGCTCCCCCGTCCCTGGGATTCTCCAGGCAAGAACACTGGAGTGGGGTGTCATTTCCTTCTCCAACACATGAAAGTGAAAAGTGAAAGTGAAGTCGCTCAGTCGTGTCCGACTCAGCGACCCCACGGACTGCAGCCTACCAGGCTCCTCCGTACATGGGGTTCTCCAGGCAAGAGTACTGGAGTGGGGTGCCATTGCTGTCTGTAAATATAGGGTCCATCATTGCTAATGTAAATGTTAATGTGTGACTAAGACTGATAAAATGTTTTTTTTATGCCTAATACATTCATTTATTTGTATATTTAGAAATTGATTCTGTAGAACTTCAAAAACTTTTTAAGACCGAGTATAATTAGATTAATATCATTAAAAATGAAAAGATAAAAGGCAAATAGCAGAAGTAAGAAAGATGATAGAAAGTTCTGTCTGAACATAAAACCCATCTCTATATTTTTTAACTTCTAAAGAAGAGATGGAAATAAGGTGAGCTCTGTTCAAGTACATCTTACTTGCTAGAAGGAAACATGCGTGTCATAAGAAAGACAACTCTTGTCTTGAGATCTGAAGCATTTTTCCCTACCATTCTTCACAAAAGGAAATTTGAATAACAGTGGTCTCAATGGCAGTTTCCATTTTACAAAATTCAGATCTTTTTCAAATACTGCTTTCAATTCTTTATGAAAGCCTAGAGCAAGGAGAAGAGCAGTCCCACAAATGCAAATATATTCCAGGTATTGCAAGCATTTATGTGAGTTAACCCATTGAACCTCCACAATAACCATATAAGGTAAGTATTATTATGATCCTCCTTGTTAATAGAAGAACTTGAGAGGTTAGGTCATTTCCCCTTGTTTGATTGGATAAAGAGACACATTTTGGAAAATAATGAGGAGTTAATATTTCATCAGGGTCTTGTGAGTGTGTGCTAAGTCACTTCAGTTGTGTCTGACTCTTTGTGACCCTATAGACTATAGCATGCCAGGCTCCTCTGTCTATGGAATTTTCCAGGTAAGAATATTGGAGTGGGTTGCCATACCCTCCTCCGGGGGATCTTCCTGACCCAGGGATTGAACCTGCGTCTCATGTCTCTTGCATTGGCAGGAGGGTTCTTTATCACTAATGCCACCTGGGAAGCCCTCATCAAGTCTCTTAGAGATTGCCAAATATTGGCTGCTTCTATCCAGCTTTCAACAGAGATGAATGTTGATTCTTGATCTAGACCAATATTACTTCTTAAGGTGGCACAGTGGTAAAGAATCCACCTGCCAATGCAGGAGACATAAGTTCAATCCTGGATTGGAAAGATTCCCTGGAGTAGGAAATAGCAACCTACTCCAGTATTCTTGCCTGGAAAGTTCTATGGACAGAGGAGCCTGATGGGCTACAGTTAATAGGGTTGCAAAGAGTCGAACACAACTGCACAAATAAGCACAGCACTTCTTGAAGAGCTGCTGATTGAATAGAAGAAATCCATGTGCTCTATCATCTAAAAGTAGGATGTAGGGTACTTAAATGAGCAAAGATCATATTTCATTGGAAAAATTGAAAAGCTAGACTTATATTATTATCTTATTGGGAAGGAACCCCTTTTCCGGATGGAGATGAGGAGACAGGCAAACTGTCAAATTAGAGTATAGGAAAACATAAATGTATGCATGTTTGTGTGCACTGAGATGCAAAAGAGGCATAAAAGTAACCCTAGGCCTTTTCAGAAAGTAATGAAAGAAAAGGACCACTGAAGAGAAATTAAGCAAAGGTATTAAAAAGCAACAAAACCCATAAAAGTTATGGTACTGCTTTGTCTCCTACTGGACTAGGAGACAAATATTCAAGTCCTAATTTTGTCACTTTGTCCTTGAGCAGACCCATCCAACCTGCTCAAGCTTCACAGTCCTCTTCACAGAAATGACGCTTTTGCTAATCCCAGCTATTACTTCATAGAGTTTCATTGATATCATTCATTCATTCATAAATCTTTACCTGACACATTTTATGTATCAGGAGCGGTTCTAAGTAATGGAAATAAAAAATAAAAGACTCAATATTTACCCCAATAGCTTTAAATCCTTTCAGAAGAAGGCCTAGATGGATAGAGAGAAGATTTAAAAAATGATATATTTGGACAGTCTCTAATTTCATGGTATTCACAGGGTAACAGAGAATGGAATCACAGTCTAAAAGAGGCATGTAAAATAGATTGTGACAAGTTGATGTGTAATGAAAAGTGGTGGCTCGTGGAGGCTAACTACCAACTTCAATACTGAAAGTGTGAAGGAACTGATGACGCACAAGCAGAGAAACAGGAAGCAGAGTGAATGGGTGAGGGGTGGAGAAAATGCTGGAAGAGAACAGTGAAAAGAGCAAAGCTTTAGAATTACCAATCCCTGAGTGCAAATGTAAGATGTGTTGCTTACTGCCTCAGTAATCACAGGTACTTTGCAGGATTATTACGAGGATTGAAGACAATGTATGGGAATTAGCAAAAACTCAATAAAAGGTAGTTAGTAAAATAATGCTTATTGCAGTTAGTGAGAGCCTGTGTAAAGCATGAGATCATTAGAAAATATTATCATGGAGTTGGAGATATGGAACAAGAGGTGAGATTACCAGGATTCCAGGTAAGAAATGGGGAGGACTCACTTTAAGTGGTGGCAATATGATCGGTGGCATGGGGGAGAACAGGAAAGGGTGACATCCCTAGGACATGGGAAGAGTGACATTTGCTTAGTGTAGCCTCCTGGTTATATGCTGGTGCTCCTCATAGAGGTGGAAGATAAGGCAGAAGAAGCAGGTTTGGTTGGAAGGTATGGAGTAAAAGGCAGGAGTAAAGGAGGGAAATAGAGTTTGCGTTTGTACCTGTCAGATTTGAGATGCTCTGGGACATCCAGGAGGAGTTGTTCAGGAATGAACATCTGAACTGAAGACTGAGATTTAAGAGTCCTCAACACACAAGTAATAATAGAAGTCACGGATATAGATGAGATCATTGGGAAAGCATCTAGAGGAGATGAGAACAGGACAAAGACAGAGCACTAAGAACAGCCAGTGATGCATTGAGAAAGAGACACTTCCCTAAGGATAAAAGATAGTCCCTACGTGAGGAGGATTGGTATTGGTGTTGGTATTGGTATTGGTATACTCCCAGGGGCTGATGGTTAGCATCTTTCTCTTCCCTTTCTGAATCACTATCTCTTGTCTTAGACTCAGTCTTCTTGCATTGTTCTCTCATGCCTCTTCCAAGGGCAATATCTCATTTACTAACCATCCCTTCTTACTTCCTTCTCTCACTTGACACTCCCATTTCTTCCACATGCAGGTTTTGGGTAATGTGATAAGTCACAATCAAACCCTGAAAGAATATGAACTAATGGTATAATATGGGCCCCCATGATAAACAAGCTGATAATAATCTGTGCTTGGCAGACTATCCTTCCCAGGACACCTAAAATTGCATCATATAGTTCTCCTGTGTGCCTCCCCAGTCTTTGAGAAAAGTGTAAGGAGAAGCAGAGATGACAAGAGCAGAAAGCAGCAAATGGACCATAAAATACTGCTACAACCCTCACTCCGCCTCCTCTTCCAGCAGGAAGAAAGAACTTGAGGGTAAACTGAGGAGGTGGGAAGACACTTTTAGGCAAAGGATGATTCTTCATACATACAGAGTGTGATATTCCATTGTTCCCACCTGGTACAGATTGCCACGCTGTTTTTCATCCAAAAGTAAGATTTTTTAATGTTATCACCAGAAGGACCTAGCAAACCATCTGGACGTGTGGGGCATTCAAGATTCTCAGGTAGAACCACACTGATGTGAACAAAGTCTAAATATTCATAAGCACCAGCATTTGAAAAATAGACTGCAAATTACACCAGGTGTTCTGACTATTGAATCAGAAAATTTTTTAGTATCTTATTCTGAAAATATGGAAACAGAATCTCACTGTTAGAAGTCTCAGAGGATGGCTTACTCTCCCACTCAAATGAGGGTCTAGGTTTCTTGCAGTTTTCTTCAAGACCATCCAAATGAGAGAGAGGACCATATTTACAAATTGCACTGTACACATGTGACCTTTTGAATATTTCATTTGGGGCCTCTATTTTCTGTAGCAGCTGTTGGTTTTCCTTTATATCCACTGCCTGGGTGAAATAAGAACCATACGGGCTCTTCTTTCTCCAAGTCCTTTCCCATTTCTGTAAGCCTCAGAGTGTATGCTAGGAAGCTGGCTCAGAGCTAGCACATAGTAGGCACTTGGTAGATGGTAACTGTCATCATGTATTCATGCAGCATACATTTCATACACAGATTGTTTTTTCATTTTTAGAAACCTTGTATACAGGACATACAGAGTCTCAATAACTGACATGGGTTATTGAAATGTTTCAGTACTACCAGTTCTGATGTTTGAATTTAACGAAAATTTGCTGATGGTTATTGCTTCTCTGAATGACCACAGAGATTCTGGCTTCCACTCATGACAGCTTCTGCTGGAAATGTCACTAAAAGAGTTACGTATCAGCTCTAAAAGAGGAGCAACTAAGACTACAGAGATATTGGCATCCAGATTCCACTGGTTTCCAGTTCTGGGGAGGAGCAAGGTTAACTGCACCTGCAGATAGACGATAAATTTGGAAAACGGGGGCTAGGAAGAGATTATCAACTACTTGTTACCTTCCTATACATTCTCCTTCCTTGTGTCTTTTATTTCTGTCTCCCTTCCTTCCAACAACAATTAACGTGTGCCTAATAAGTATTGGAGAAGACTCTTGAGAGTCCCTTGTACTACAAGGAGATCCAACCAGTCCATTCTGAGGGAGATCGATCCTGGGTGTTCATTGGAAGGACTGATGCTAAAGCTGAAACTGCAATACTTTGGCCACCTCATGCGACGAGTTGACTCACTGGAAAAGACTCATGCTGGGAAAGGTTGGGGGTGGGAGGAGAAGGGGACGACCGAGAATGAGATGGCTGGATGGCATCACCAACTCTGTGTACATGAGTTTGAGTGAACTCCGGGAGTTGGTGATGGACAGGGAGGCCTGGCGTGCTGTGATTCATGGGGTCGCGGAGAGTCGGACACGACTGAGCGACTGAACTGAACTGAACTGAACTGAATAGTTACCAACTACTCTCTATTCTAGGCCCTGGGGATTTGAGATTGAACAACACAAACCAGACCCCACTCTCAAGGAGATTACATTCTGGTGTTTGGAGAGATAGACAACAGATTTACCAATTAACTAGTGAATTTCAGACAGCTGCTGCTGCTAAGTTGCTTCAGTTGTGACTGACTCTGTGCAACCCCATAGATGGAAGCCCACCAGGCTCCCCTGTCCCTGGGATTCTCCAGGCAAGAACACTGGAGTGGGTTGTCATTTCCTTCTCCAATGCATGAAAGAGAAAAGTGAAAGGGAAGTCGCTCAGTCGTGTCCGACTCTTAGCAACCCCATGGACTGCCTCCTCCGTCCATGGGATTTTCCAGGCAAGAATACTGGAGTGGGGTGCCATTGCCTTCTCCATCAGACAGCAGTGGGTACTATAAAAACAACAAAGCCGATCGCGTGGGTGACTAGATAGTGAGGATAGTGGAGGGTTACGAGAACAGATAGGGTGGAAGGAAGAGAGTCTCTGAAGGCTCGAGTCCTACACTGGGACCTGAGTAACAGGAAGGAACTCGCTTGGAGGTCTGAGGAAATGAACCTTCCACATAAATGGAACAGCAAGTTCAAAGCCCTGCTGCTACTGCTACTGCTAAGTCACTTCAGTCGTGACCGACTCTGTGTGACCCCATAGACAGAGGCCCACCAGGCTCCCCCATCCCTGGGATTCTCCAGGCAAGAACACTGGAGTGGGTTGCCATTTCCTTCTCCAATGTGTGAAAGTGAAAAGTGAAAGTGAAGTCACTCAGTCGTGCCCGACCCCTAGCGACCCCACGGACTGCAGCCCACCAGGGTCCTCCATCCATGGGATTTTCTAGGCAATAGTACTGGAGTGGCTTGCCATTGCCTTCTCCATCAAAGCCCTGAGGTGGGAATATATTTGGTGAGTTCAAGGAGTTCAAGGGAATGTATTTGGCTGATGTGTTGGAGGGGAGCAGGGCTTTAGGAGACAAAGTTGGGGTGGCAGGAAGGAGCCCCATTGCTGTGAAAGCATTGATGAAAACTTTGGATTTCATTCTGATGGAAAGCCACTGAAGGGTCCTAGGGAAAGGAATTAATGTAATCAGATTCATGTACTTTTAAGATAATTATAGCAGATGGAGAATCAGTTCAGTTCAGTCACTCGGTCGTGTTTGACTCTTTGCAACTCCATGAATAACAGCACACCAGGCCTCCCTGTCTATGACCAACTCCCGGAGTTCACCCAAACTCATGTCCATCGAGTTGGTGATTCCATCCAGCCATCTCATCCTGTGTTGTCCCCTTCTCCTCCTTCCCTCAATCCCTCCCAGCATAAGGGTCTTTTCCAATGAGTCAATTCTTCTCATGAGGTGGCCAAAATATTGGAGTTTCAGCTTTACCATCAGTTGAAACAAACCAATCTCACCACATCAGAATCATTCCTCTCATTGGAATCAAAAATAATTCAGTGGCACCTCTCCGTCCAGTCATGTGGTTGTTGCCAAGGCTCATCCCCAACCTCAAAGTTCAAGATTTGGTCCCCACAGCCAAGGTTTAAGAGAATATACAGTAGGCCCTACAGACAATTCCAAGAGAGAAATGCTGATATGAATGTGCACATTCCGTCACATGATTTATTTTTAAGTTTTATTTTAGCCTTACTTAGATTTTAATTCCCACCAGACAGTCTCATGCCTACACCTCCCACGCTCAACCTTGGCTGTATGTTAGAATTACCTAGGGAAATTTTAAAGGTAGATGCCCAGGCCACAATGTACTGTGACCCATTAAATCAGAATCTCTGGAGTAGATCCCAGGCCTTGGTGTTTTATAAAGCTTCTCCAGGTAACTCCCCTGGGCAGCAAAGGCAGCCACTGCCACACAAGAGCAGACATTTCAGAGTATCTGGTGTGATGGCAAGTGGCGTGAGACCACAAGAAATGTGCTCTCCTGCAGCTGTGTCCCTGGAGGGCCCAAGGAAAGGCAATGACAAGCTTGCATCTGCCCGGTGGCACATTACAAAGCTGGCACAAACACACACAAGCTCACACGGGAGGCCTGGCCGCAGTTAGCAGCACGCGGTTCTGCAGTGGAGTGCCAGATTTACACATGAAACTAGTGGACACATGACCTCTTTAGAAGGGCTGCTGCGGACCTTGACAAATTCTGCTTTAAAATAATAAATGAAAAAAAAAAAAAGGATGATTTCATCCGAATAGGATGTCTGAGCAAGTAGCACAATAAAGATAGATGCCACCTCTGCTCTACAGTGCCTGACATCCTACAGAGCTCAAAATGTAACAGCTAACACATCTTGTCAAGTTCTAAAATAGGGAGGCGGCTTTCCCACTTTCATACTTAGATTTTTTTTTAACATTTGTTATGCATAGATGCTAGGTTAAAACAAAAAAAGAAAAAGAAGAGATAAGATAGTTTGAAAAAAAAAAATAAAGTTATAGGAAGGTAAGACGTGTGGCATAATCCAGTTGAGCCTTTCATTGTTTTCCTGGTTGTACTTGTATGGGGAGATGCACAGAAGGAAGAGCTGTGGAATCCTGAAACACGTTAGTATAGTCTTTTCCACATGCTTGAGCACTTAATTATATTCTACCTTCTATGATCTGATATTATTTCAGATGTCCTAGTCTTGCCAAATCTGGTAAATTTCTTGAGAGCACATTTCTTCTATGATTTAAACAGCACCTGTTCACAGATACACGTTGCCTAGTGATCACAGATTCCATATTGAACAGACCAGGTAACACTTGTACTTATTTTTATATTACTTATTTCCTCCCAGCACCCAGTCCCCAGTCCTTCACCTTTTTTCTCTGTGTTTTTGTGTGTGTGCACATGTGTGCCTGTGATTCTCTAAAGGGAACACAAGGCTCTATACAAGCACCCTTGTAACTGTGGAACTTCAGTGTAGGGGTCTTAGTAAGTAAGGACATTTTTCTTGTGTTTACAAGGGACACTTTTCTTGTGTTTACAAGCTAGCTTAGAGCTAGATTCTTGTGTTAAAGGGGAATGGATCCTACATTGAAGGAATCTTAGTGAGTCAACATCCTATAAAGTTTCTGGGAAAAGAACTTGTAGAAGTCAAGGATAAATTCACCCATACAGATCACTACTTTGAGTAGTATCTAGACCCCTCAACAGGAATCTAGACGCTACTCATATTATAGCTACTGTTATATTATATGTTATATCATAACCTGAAAAAGAGCAAGGCAACCTTCAGAAGTCAAAGTCTACTATAATTCTTAGCAGTCTAGGGGTGGGGAGTGGGAACAGCTAAACATTGTTAGCTAAAATGAAGAGAAGAATTTTTAAAATGCTCAAAAGACAACACATTTAGTAACATATAAGTAGTGCCTCTGGAACTGTCCAACGTGGAAGCCCTCCCCAGGACCTATTAAGAAGGGATGGGATCTTGAAATTGCCTCCTTTCTGCTTATACACATGTGTACGGAAGACAACGTCAAAATCTATCACTAACTGTAGAACTCTCAGACCCAAGAACCTGGAATCTTGCTGAGTTCTGGAGCTTGGGGGGCTATAAACCTCAGCTTTCCACTATCACTGCAGTCCAAGAAAACAAGAATCATAGTCATTGTCTTGATTGTGAGAGAAAGAAATAATTTATAGAGTATGAAGAGTAAATGTCTCAATAATTGCATTATCCTCCAAAACTTTAGTGATTCCCCTTATCAGGATGATTATCAAAATCAACTGAGGACTTAGAACAATGATACAGAGTTTCTGGATCCATTGCACTCATCAGAATCTCCAAAGGAGAGGTCTTCAAGTCTTGTTTATATAAAGAACCCCAGTTAATCCCGATGGTATGTGGAGGTTTGGAAAGCGACCATTTTATATGTACCAAAATACCCTGCCAATTGGCAAACACTTGCCCTTAACTATTTAATAATTCAGCATTTTCCTCAGTCATTAATCAGGAAGTCTTGGTATAATTGTCAGGAAAAACAGAGCCTAATAATTAATTAGGTTCACTTGGAGAGCTCGCTAGGAGCTCCTTGGAGAGGAAGGAGTAGAGACCAAGCATTGCTGTGTTCTCCATTGAATTTGTTGGTACTGATCCCACACTGATGGCATGTCTGAGATGAACACACTAAAAATAATCCACTCTTGTCTCAGATAATAGGCTCTTCAGTTCAGTTCAGTTCAGTCGCTTAGTCATGTCCGACTCTTTGCGACCCCATGAACCACAGCACACCAGGCCTCCCTGTCCATCACCTACTCCCGGAGTTCACTCAAACTCATGTCCATCAAGTCGGTGATGCCATCCAGCCATCTCATTCTCTGTCATCCCTGTCTCCTCCTACCCCCAATCCCTCCTAGCATCAGACTCTTTTCCAGTGAGTCAACTCGTCGCATGAGGTGGCCAAAGTATTGGAGTTTCATATCAATAGGTTCTTCAGCTACTTCTAAATTATTTTCTCTTTTAGTCACCTCTGTATAGGACAAAACTCGAGTGCAGTCTTCCAAACATTCTGTAAACTTTAGTTAAACCTATTGGAAAGAAGAGTTAGGTTTGGGGTCAAAGGTAAGGAAAGGTACCTGATAGGGATTTTTCTACCAAGGCCACAGAAGATAGAAATAACTTATTTAAAAGGAAGTGGGATATGAGGGAGTGGGAACATGAGGATAAGATTATATGGCTTGGGAGAGAGCGATCAAGAGTGAAGACACCAATAAGGTATTGAAATGTGGTGTGCTCTGGTCCAGTGTGAGCAGGACACAGGGTTGAGGCTTGGCTGTACCTCCTTAGACAGTGCCTTCTCTTCTGTCCTGTTGTGGCACTTCTGAAACTAAATTGTATTTCACATCTGTCTTCCTTTCTTGGGCTGTGAACTTGTAGAAATCAGGGAATATGTATAGTCATCTTTAGATCCTTAGTCTTTAACAGGGTTCCTGGCACATACTCTGCTCTCAGTAAGTGTTGAATGTACAAAGAAGCTGCAGGTTTGAGGGTGTTATCCATGGAATGGTCTTGCAAAGTTTCTATGAATGGATAAAATGACGAAAACACCAAAAAGGTGCTCTAAAATAAAAAGCAGAATCTTGAGCAGTCTCTAGAATAAAATGCTTTAATTTACCCATAAGAATTATTAAGCTATGTGTATTAATATTTATTTTTATTTTGTCTTTTAGTAAAGTTATATTTTTATGCATTTAAGACACTGAGCTATAGACTGCCCATTGCAGTCATACTTCTTGGGTTTAGGCTTTGTTGATCATCTCACTATACTACATTTATAAAATTTAGGGTAAAATGATGTACCTTCTGGGTGTCTTTGACCAGATCTGTTAATAATTCTTTTCCTTTTCTCACTATAGTTTGATTTTAGAAGCCAAACACTGTTGCACAGAGCCTCTTGTACTGGACTGTCACTAAGGTTTAAAACAAACTGTAAAAATGAAAAAACCTATAAAAATAAAATGACACAACTAGAATGATAACTTTAGCTCATTCACCTGCTGACACCTGAAAATTAAGGGATGTTCGCTTACCCAGAGAGAGAGAAAGAATGGGGCAAAGAGCTAGGGATAAGCAGGCCTTCCCCAGATAACAGTGTGTTCCACAAAGGGTAGATTTTCCTTTGTCTTGAGTATTGTAAATTTTCATCACTGTATCAATCAGCTTCTGCTGCATAATAAACACCACTAAATTTCACTGGCATACAACATTAGGGTGACTGAAACATTACATGTTTCAATCACATGTAGATTATTTAGTCTGGGCGTGGCTAGGTATCTCTGAGTCACCCACTGGGCCTTCGTCTGCCTACATGTCTTACATTTCTTGCACTAAAGCCTACCCGGGAGAAGCTATATTGTGGCCAAGCAGAGGAACAAGAGGGCCCACATAATCCGACAAGAACATTTCAGGCTCCTTTCAGGAAATTGACTGACATTTCGTGGCCAAAGCGATCACATGGCCAAACTGAAACTCAAAGAGTGAAGTGTATTATTTCCATGGAATAAACAGAGGAGTAAGTAGATTTTTTTTAATGACAATTAAATATATACAAGCAGAGCTGCAAACTAATGCATTTCAAGAGTAATGGAGATAATTATTTTCAAGAGTCATGCATCGAACCTGGACTGGTGATCCATTTCACATATGATAATATACTTGTTTCAATGCCATTCTCCCAAATCATCCCACTCTCGCCCTCTCCCACAGAGTCCCAAAGGCTGTTCTATACACCTGTGTCTCTTTTGCTGTCTCTTATACAGTTAAGAATTGTCCTGAGATATATAGAAAGATTTTTACATAATGGATGGATTTTTACATCCATCTTCCTCTTATGCTAATGAAATACTAGAAACAATGACAAGGGGTTGGATGATAAAATCTGGCACATCCTGATGATGGAATATCTGTTCCTTATTACAGTAATACTATGGCAGAATATTTAACAGCATAATTGTCAGCAGGAGGCATGTGTTCAATCACTGCATCAGGAAGAGTCCCTAGAGGAGAAAATAGCAACTCACTCCAGTATACTTATTTAGAAAATCCCATGAACTGAGGAGCCTAGTGGGCTATAGTTCATAGGGTAGCAAGAGTTGGACAGAACTGAGCAAGCAAGTCAATATTCTTAATTTAATGAAAAGTAGGCTAGAAGAAGAAGGAAATGGCAACCCACTCCAGTGTTCTTGCCTGGAGAATCCCAGGGACGGGGGACCCTGGTGGGCTGCCATCTATGGGGTCGCACAGAGTCGGACACGACTGAAGTGATTTAGCTTAGCAGGCTAGAAAACAGTAGTTATAACACAATCCTAATTTTGTTTTGAAACTGTGTTGATATAGAGATTAAGATTCTGTACAGATATAAAATAAATTATAATAATAGAGATTTTGGATGGAGACAGTTTTCACCTGAAATCCATTCTACTCTGTCTCCTGAAAAATACCTAGGAGGGACAATGTGACTTAGTTCTTAAAAACAGGATGTGAATAGTAGTTTGTCCATAAATTCTTGTACAAGAGTTCTTTCCTGTCTTCTTAATGTCTAGAATAGGCTTGGAAGCCACATTGTAGATTTACAGAATTAGTACTATATTTGAAATGTTCCTCTCAGAATTCTTATATGAGAAAGGAATTAATTTTTATAATTTATTCAGTTTAAAATGACTTTTATTATATCAAGTAACATAAACTCTTAATACAGTGGGGTTCAATTCAGTTCAGTTCAGTTCACTTGCTCCGTTGCGTCCAACTCTTTGCAGCCCAATGGACTGCAGCATGCCAGGCCTCCCTGTCCATCACCAAATCCCAGAGTTTACTCAATCTCATGTCCAGCATGTTGGCAATTCCATCTAACCATCTCATCCTCTGTCATCCCCTTTTCCTCCCACCTTCAATCTTTCCCAGCATCAGGGTCTTTTCAAAAGAGTCAGCTCTTCACATCAGGGGGATTTGCTAGTGATTTTTATTCTCTTCTATATGGTTTTCTACATTTTCCAAATTTCTATTTTGGAAAAAGAGCAATACACAATTAATGCAAGATATAACAAATATTATTTTTCAAACCTAGACACCTTACTCCAATAAGTCTTCAAAATAATGAATTACAAGTTTTGAGCAGGTACTATTTTTCTCTTTTTCATTAGGGCTATATTGATGGGGCAGGAAAGCAGCAGAAACTTCTAGACCCTGTCACTTCTGATGTCTTCATATTTTAGAGATTCTTTTCTAACTAAGAAAGTTTGGATGTAGACTGTAGTTTGGGGCTTAAGCCAAACTGGGTTTGAAATTACTTCTGAGACTTAATTAACTTACCTAACCTCTCTGAGTCTCAATTTAGTGTGAGTGAATAAAAATCACCCTGTGGTGTAGCACACCATTATGAATGCTTTTATGAGATGTAAGTCTCTTTTATTTTATTTCCTTCATTTAGAAAAATTTGACCACTTAGACAAACACTTGATATTGAGAATTGTGTAACATACAATTTTGTCTTCTTAAGCTTGCACTTTGACCAAAATTTCACACTTTTCTGGAAAGGAGAATTATAGCATTACATGACTAACTATGTCACTGAATTCCTCTTCCCTGTTCATTTTCCCATTAGGCATCTGGCCAGTCAATTTAGGGAAGGAACGTGCTGACAGGCTTTCAAGGTTAGCACAATATCCCTCCACCCCTGTTCTAGCCTATATTTTGCAAAATATAGCTGAAGCAGAGAATTGTGTTGCTCTCTCAGTAGAAATTAGAGCCCACTTTGTGTAAACACAATTAAAAACTAAGGTGGAGGGTGGGATGAAAACAGAAAAAGCCACAGTCTGCAAAAAGCACTGTATGGGAATTTCATTGCATATGTTTTCTGAAAAGACTAGAAATAACAACATGAATAATCATGAAGCTCGAATTAAACTCACTAACTCCTACAGCCACCCATAACCTTTCCTTTATGTTCTACCTCTCCTCTCATTAAATTAGAATATTAAATCTACTTTAAATCTTGTATTCGATGTACATGGTAAAAACTATACATACAAAAACTAATTAAATATTTAAAGATTTCAGCTCCTTTCCCTGTTTTTCTCCTTTCCTTTCAATAGAATATATGGTCTTTCTTCCCAACCCTCTGTCTCTCTTCCTCTGTCCCCAAATCTAGCCCTTTTATTACCTCTCTTGACCTCATGCCTTCCCAACTACTAAGATTCTTCTATCTTCTCTTCTCCTTAATATTTCCCGGTCTTATATAGCCTACATTTTTTTTCATCACCCACATTCCTGACTGTATCAGGTGAACATGATGAGGTTGTCAGAACAGATGTATTCACTTACTGTTCTCTTAAACTGCCACATTGCATTTTCAGTTACTTGTATGAATGTAAGCCTTAAGTAAACTCTTCAAGAATAGATCTTGCTGAAGAAACAAAATAAGGATCTAAAAAGTAGACAGTCTGCGTGTGTATATACTTACTGAGACCTGCCTTCTGACAATAATTATAATTTTGTTTAAGATGTTTTACTCTCTGGGAACATTTGAATTCTTAGGACAGCTAGAAGACACTGAAACCAGTATAAAGAGTGTCTGAAACCATACTCTCTCCATGATCATAACTTTGGACTTGATTTGATTCACTCACTGCAGTATTTACAAAAGTTACAATTCCTTGGAGAAAATGGAGGAGCTGGAGATGAAATATGGGAGCCAGGTGCCAGGTCAATATCTCACCAGTATTCAAGTTAAGGAAATGCAAAGGTCATCACGCAAAGTCATCAAATTGTTACTCTGAGGAGGAACAGCTACAGGAAATGGAACACTGGTCAGTTATGAGAGAGAAGCAGGTGGGGAGACAGGCAACTCACATAAACGTTGAAGACTTTGCACCTCAATAGGTGCCTGGGGTTCTGAGCAGTGTGCATGAAGCTGTGAATAGCTTCAAAATCTGTCACTTGCAGAGATGTGGTCAGGAAGAATCAGGTAAACAAGGCTTCTCCAAAGGGAAGCAAAGTCCTGCAAAATGGATGGTGATGATAATTAATGACATCTCTACCAATATGGGGAGCATATCTCACTCTATGTATTATCCTAAATGCATCTCATACATTATCTCATTTAAATAAAAGAAAGATGGCCTGTCCATCCAAGGAAAGCAGTGAAGTTTAAAAATTAGAATTCTAGAAAATCCTGAGAGAAACAAGATCAAAGAGTCTCAGCCGTGAATTACTGAAAAGCACTTTTAGCAGCTAAAAGTAAGCCATTAGCTAAGTAGATATTTTTCTTTGAGTCAATTCTTTTTTGAATAAATGCATACGCAAGTTGCAAATTATAGCACACTTCTATTGTGTCAGCATTGGACTCAGCAGTATACACGCATTATCTCTTTTAGTCATCACAGGAAGTCTGCAATGTAGATATCTTACAAAGAAGCTGGAGTTTTGAGAATTTTAAGAACTTCCCAAGATTACATAGCTAGGAAACGTCCAAGCCAGAATTTGAATCCAAAATGACTTTTCCCCCAGACTCTTACCTTTATTCGCTGCAGTACCTGGTCTCTGGTCTTGTCTTTTCTAGTCCTAGCTGGAGCTTCACTGTTGGAGATAATTCTCCTCCACCCTCGTCCACAAATCTGACCTTGTTTTCAAATATTACTGTAATAGAAACCATGAAATAAGTATGAGGTTGTTTTCATCAGGGCAGATCTATCTCACTTTCCCCTTCTTAAGGCCCAATTTGACCCCACTTTAACCTCAGAAAAAGCATGTAATGCTGCTCTGCAAAACTGATCCACACTTCAGATAAGATCAAACTTTTGATGCCAAATGCTTAATGCTAATTCATATAGTTGAGCTTTGTGTCATATCAGTTTGCAATTTTTAGCACCTGTCACCCCACGGAGACAACCACAAACCAATATGCAGCTATATACAGGTGTCTCTTCACCTCTAGGGACAGTTTTCTCAGAATCTTGAAAAATTGGCAGTTCTAAAGAAAAACGAAGGAAACAGAATATAGCCATTTAAGTCAGACTATCTGTTATACTGTACATTCATTTAAAAACAGAATAAATTTAAATAGGAAATATTATGACTTTATATAAATGCTTTAATATGGTTTAATGCTATGGGGGTTCAATGTATAATTTACCATTACATTCTTGAGTGTGAAAAAAATTGTCCTTGAAAAATAGCACCATGCTAAAACTATTTTATTTTCTGTATTAAAAATTAAAACATTCATTTGCTTAATGAGAGTCGTGCCTCTCTACTGTCCTGGATGAAACATGTTCCTTTTGAATAATGACAATGGTCTTCAACACAGACTCAAAGTCTTTCCAACCATGACACACAATTTTTAAATTACAAGTAGTTAAGCATACATTGAGCACCAACTAATTTAAACACTCTTCCAGGTAATAGAAGGTAAGGAGCAGGGGTAAGAGTGTAAAAGATAGATAAACCATAACACTTGCTATCAAGGATCTCATAATAGAGAGCAGCAAAACAGAAAATATATACCTCTTTTACACATATTACACATGACATATTTACAACAGACACAAAGTTTTGTGGGTCACAGAGGAAACAATGAATTATCCCTGCAGGAAGAAGGAATATCAAACAGATGAAATGGCACAATATTTTCTGACAGTACTAACTGGAGAAAGGTCCCCTCCCCCCCAAAGCTGTCTCTCATATTTCCACATATTTTGTGAATTAGGAGCTGTCCTTTTGTTCCAGATTATTTTTTCAAGGATGTTTATATAGCCAGTACCCTTGGAAGATAGAACTAGTCTATCTGTCCTGAGCAGATTTTCTTACTTTTCAGTATAATAAAGTTAACATTTCCATTGGAAGCAAAAAGCAGGTATTCTTTTTTTTTCCTGTGTCCCAGTGCTTTCTTTTTTTTAATATAAATTTATTTATTTTAATTGAAGGCTAATTACAATTATCATATGTGAAAAAGCAGGTATTCTAACAGCTTACTAGAAAGAGTCATAGTCCCTAAGCTTGGGGTTCTTCTGTTGTGATGGAACAACTAAATAACATCCACCTGGGCCACTCCGCATCAGCCCCACAGACCTTGGAGAAGAAGTGATACAAATAGAACACACATGGTCTTCATTCTACCATGTGTATTATAGCTCTTTGTCTCTCACCCAGGGGTCTTGTGTCTCTGACATCATAGATGTAGTAGCAACAGACTAACTTGTTATCTGGTCAGGTCAGTCTCAGACCCTTTGCAGTTCCTTACAAACAGCTTTTCTACAGACTGGTTACTTGTCTAAGCACTTTATACTTATTAACTCACCCTTACACCAGTGCTATGATGTAGGTCCCGTTATTATCATCATCCTCATACTAGAAGTGAATAAATTGATCCTGGGAGAGTACATAAGCAGCAGTGATGTGACATAAATCTGAGCAATCTGGACCAAGAGCCCGCAAACCTCACTACCCCACTGCACTACCTCCATAGTTGAGAGCTCAATGCACTCCATCCATTATCGATGACCAGAAATTGTGTCATGACTTGCAGTATGGCTCCTTCAGGGAAAGATTCTGTCCAACTGCAAGGAACTTTGAAAGAGTCTCTTGGGAGAGTAGGAACAAGTGCTCAGAGTGTTCACAAGGCTATGGAAATGGGATGAGATGATCAAAGGAAATTTCAGGAAGAGGGGAGGAGGAGAGGAACCAATAAAGGAAACTGACAAGTCATAGCCTTTGGGTAGCAGGAAACCAGAAAAGCATGATATTAGAATGGCAAGATGGGAAAATGTTTTAAGGTGTACTGGTCTATGATTCTAGAAAATCATCTTTTGCATTTGAAAATATAAAGACTTCCATAATGTTTATTGAATCAGTTTGGGTGGAACAATAAGGAAAATAAGTTGTATAGACAATTTTCTGGACGTTAGAGTTGAAGGGATTTTAACTAGAGGAATATGAAGACATAGGATGGTTTCATTTTAATTTTTTAAACTAGATGGGAGAAAACAGAATAGATGGGCATGAGCCCATGGGGATAGAAAGATTTATTATGTTTTAGAGAAAAGATAACCAAAGTAGGAAAATTCTTGGGAAAAACTTAATCTTGAGGACATGATTTTTAAAAAATGGGCTAGAGATAAGAAACACACCCAAAAATTCCATCTAGTTAATGACAGTAAATGGATTAGAACTCAGACTTTTACTTTTTTCCCCTCAACCATAACTTTTTTCAGATACCATTTGATATTACTTTTTCATCTCAATGTTCACCAAAGAGGGAGAGAAAGAAGCAGTAATGGTTCTATAATAATTCAATTGCTCAAATGTGATTTCAGTAGTAAAACACACACAGTTTTTCAGAGAACATTTTTTGAAAATATAAATTTAATTAAAGGAAGAGATTCAATGCATCTCAGAGATCACTATAGTTTAATATTGGTATTTTCATTCCTGTATTCGTGTGTTTTAATGATTGAGGTGAGCTGAACTGAGTAACTTCACAATGATATTCAGGCCTCTTTTGCCTGACACAATTTCCCATAATATCAACCCCCCAGGAAGCTAGAAACCTCAGTTATTTTGCATTATTTTCTCTAGTCATCCCTTCCCATTTATAGGACTTTTATTAGCTTGGTGTCTACTTCCTCCAGCTTCTGCCTCCAACTTAAAATTAAGAGACCACTACTGATGCTAAAACTGAAACTCCAATACTTTGGCCACCTCATGCGACGAGTTGACTCACTGGAAAAGACTCTGATGCTGGGAGGGATTGGGGCTGGGAGGAGACGGGGACGACAGAGATTGAGATGGCTGGATGGCATCACCAGCTCGATGGACATGAGTTTGAGTGAACTCCGGGAGTTGGTGATGGACAGGGAGGCCTGGTTTACTGTGATTTATGGGGTCACAAAGAGTCGGACACGACTGAGCAACTGAACTGAAATGAACTGAACTGAACCAGGAAATAGAGAATGTGGAACATAGTACCCATCTCATCCATCAATAAACCATCAAGCATATTCGATTTTGTTTTATTTTGTCTATTAAGTATATTTTCATCCAACAAACATTTATTGACTGTGAATTCTGGTTCACAAACTAAGCTGGGTCACTTTCACTCTAGGTTGTGAAGTTATGTTTTAATGATAGTATAAAAAATATATACAAAGTTAAAAACAAAAGATCTTACATGAGGGAGAATGAGCTCAGTTTATTTATTCTGAAAAGTCTGATGGAGTTTTAATTGCAAAAATACTTAACTGTGCAGATAAACTTACTATTGTACATCATATAAAATTAATGAAATAATTACAGTGAAAGCTCTCAGTGAGACAGCTGGCAGCTTAATTCTTGTAATTTTTGTACAAAGAGAGACACCATAAGGTAGGAGTGTGTGTGTGTGTGTGTGTGTGTGTGTGTAATACCACAAAATTTTACTCTGTCATCTACAAATGTATATTTCTCTTCATCTTCATATTTAAATGAGTATATATACTCACTTAAGTTTTTAATTTTTAATATATACACATATATATGTGATTTTGCAGGTAGTAAGGTGGTAAGCATATTTTGTTACTACCTTAAAAAGGTAGTAATTGCTTGATGGCAGGAAACCTGGCCTTATTCTTGATGAATTACTCCTCTCATTGCTACTTGATCTGGTATTGGAGTAGGGGTAGAGACAGAGGAGGGAGCCAGTGTTGACATGAAGATAAGTCAGTGGGCAGAGCATGGACTCATGGACTAATGGGGAAGGACTAGTGCATTTATATTTGAGGGTGTAAGAAGGATTAAGACTTTTGGGGTTAGTGTTTAGAGGTTGTCCAAAAAGAAAAATTAAACATCGATTCTTGGGATTTTTATCCCTATAGGCTACAGAAAGTTTTTTAGAAGGTAATATAAATGCTGAAATATATTTTTAGATGAGTTATTGAATAATGGTGCTTTGGCATTACCTTAGTGTGACTTCTTCCAGAGACATAAGAAATTACAATGATTAATCCACAAGAACAGACACAACCCTGGAAAGTTAAAACTCTACTAAAAACGAGTGGAAATTACATGTTGCCTCATACAAACACAAAGTTTTGTCCAGGGTAAAATAAACATTCAATAAGATTGCAGTTATCGCAGAATCTGGGTCTAGATCTAAATTATATTATAAACACTGACTGCATTAATTTCTGATACTCAGAGGTTAGTGGTTTTGATTCTCTACTATTTATATTTCTAGAGAAGCATCTATTCAGCCACTGGAACCAAAATAATCGCATTTAGATACTCATCACTCAGAACAAAACCTTACATTTTTAAATTAGCAAATATTGAAAGTGAGGGAAAAATTGAACATGATCAGCACCTTATCTTGCCATTTAATAGAATCAGCTCCAGTTAAGGCATTTAGCAATATCACATCCATTTCATGGATGATGACTATGCCTGCTCTCCATTACTGATTCTTGCAAGTTATGTTTCTAGTGAAGATTTTATTAATTCACTTATTCCAACAAGGAATAATAAACAGACACAAGTTGCCTGGATTTAAAGAGAACTTCACCACATTACCCCAGAGGCAATTTATCTAGTCTAGAAACTGAGCAGGAATTAAACCTCAGGTTCTACCTAGGTTTGTTAACCTAAGCCAGTAGTTTTCCAAATATTTCAAAGTGTGTAAGGAAAACAAAGTTGATATAATTACATACGTATTCCTGGCCCCGTGTTATTTTTTAGAAGGCCTCTGGGACAATTCTCCAAAACTCCAGACCTCTTGAAGTTTATTTCTGATGCAATACTCAGATTTTCTCCACTCAAAGAGAAAATAATTAAGGTATTTGTGTTCTAGTGACTTCACTATTAAAGACAATTTTTCTAAAGTCACTAAATACCAACAAATTAGTGTCTATTCTCAAATCTTTTAACTTGTTCTAATTGTTCTGACATTCCATAACACATGCTATACTGGCATTCTGCATGGAGGTTATTCATAAAATTGAAAAATGGAAACTGTCTAGGCACTGATCATAATATATCCCATGAGAAGCGATTTGCAAGCAAGATATTACTTCCTCTCTCACAGAATAAGTGCATAACTTGTAGGCTGCCATCTGTTCACAATTATATCATAAATAATTAAACATTAAAGGAATATTTATTAAAATAAAAATACAAGAATATTTTGTGTTTGCCAGAGAGTGCAAATAAGTTTCATCTCATATACAAATGTCAATCTGAGGTCATGTCTAGGTTCAGTAGGAAAGAATGTTTTGATGGAGTAGTAATATCTGCAATGAATACAGACAGGTCAAGTGTCAGAAATTTACTATCCCTGGCATAGACCCTTGAGGGAGATTACGATGGTTTGTGTTAAGTAATAATGGGCAGTTTTCTTGCTAGCATAGCAAAACCAAAAGAGGTACTATTGGCAATTTTCTAAATAAGCAATCAAGTGAAGGTCAATGATCAATATCAGTACTGTTAGACTAGATTTAAATTTCCTGGGAATTTACAATCTTCCAATATCCTGCTTGAAAAAGTAATAAATCACCACGTTTGTAATTGCTTGTCCTTGGGGTTTACATGACATGTGCTTAGTCCATCAGTTGTGTTTGATCTAAAAGTTAAATAAATATTTTCTTCAAAAATTTGCTGTAAGATCTATAAGGCATGCTTCTGTGTTCCATGAATATATATTAATGGAAGAGAGAATAAATAGATAAGCTCCAAATGGGGAAAACACTAAAAGTTTATGAGTGGGTATATGTCCCAAGCAGAATATAGAAGAAACCATTCTGAAATTTATGAAATTCATAGTGTTTCTTAAGTTTTTTATTTCTTGAGGAAAAGCCAGAGCATGCCATATCTTAGTGGACAGATTTAAACTTAGGAATACTGTTTTTAATGTTTAAATATATTAATATGTCTTTTATAAAATGTTGGAATACCTGGGAATTATCTGGTGACCCAGTGGTTAGGATGCCTCACTTGCACTACAAGGGGCATGGGTTCGATCCCTGGTCAGGAGGCTATGATCCCACATGCCACATGGTATAGCCAAAAAAGTAAAAGTGTGAAATACAGGTTTCCATTGATGTATAAGAGTTGTTTCTCATGAAAAGACAATTTATCTGAATCTTTCAGTTTTTACCATTATTCCAGAAAGTATTACATTTTCAACAACAACAAAAAAAAACCTTCCCCTATACAGACTGTATGTTTTATCATCTCAAATCTACTTCTAATAAGTTGAAAACAGTCAACACATGAAGATTTTCTTTCAGGCAGACAAACAGACTCCCAGTGTGCTGTCCTTGCAGAAACTTTAACCTTGAATTGACTGTTCTCCAGCTCCTGAGAAAAAGCCTGACTGATAGACACAGTCTCCCACAAGTAAGTAGACCATGTGTTTCGTTGCACTAAGCAGAGCATTCTTACCCTCTAGGCAACATTACATTGGTTATAACTGGGAACTCAAGGCCCATGGGGTCAGCAGTGAAATTAAGTTGAAGTAAAGATGACACACGTTATCCTCCTAGGATTCTGACACCAAAGCTTAAGGGGAAATGCATAGATGAGGAGAAATTTGAGCCCACCTCTAATCCACATAATCTTTTTCATCTCTGGGGCCATGTTAACTTCAGAAATTGTAGATGAAATCACAAAAATACATGCCCCAGCTCTCTGCTTTCAATAACCACAAGCCAAAGAGGCTGTGATTTTCCCACTGTAAACTGGCAAAGAGATGGAAGAGGAAGGGCTAGAATTAGATGATCAGAATCCTAGTCCATGCATTGAGTGTCCCTCAAGAGCATGGCAGGTAAGCCAGAGGCCCTAAGATACGTCAATAATTACTCAACAGAGTACTTACCAGGAATTTGTTCAGAGCCTAGTTCAGTGTGAGGGATCCTAGGGATCAGATGGTGTATAAGACCTTGTCAGTTTCTCCGTGGCACTCGTTGAGTAAATAGCAATAGATTGATGCATGAGACAATCAGAAAACAAAACCTGTATCTTGTTATAATGTTCTCTATTCATCCCACCCATCTCCCTTGGGTTCCCTGAGGTTACATGGAGGTATGGCAGGGAAACACTGATGTCTTAAACACACCTTCTTCCTCCTTCTCCAGAATGTCTTCCAAATACTGTTTCATTTGTGGTCTTCTGAGAATTGAATGCCAAATAGGTATTTTATTTTCATTTCATTAGGTTCTCACAAGAAACCTGTGAAATACTGTATTATCCCTATTTGTAAATGCAAATAATCTTTGGCTGAGAAATATTGATTACTGTATCATGTACCTAGTAAATAGCAAGGCAAGCTCACATCTTTTTGACCATTTTTCCAAACTATGATCTCATTTGATCCTCACAATCACGCTGTGACACATCTGCCATCTCCACTCTGCCGTGAGGAAGTACACATACTTCATTCTTGGTTCGGGTTCAACCAAATCTGATTTTCTTTCTATATCCTATATTCCACTTACACGCTAAGACTATCTGTGCTCTCTGACCTTATACAACAAGTTTTTGTGCAATTAGCTTGTTCAGGTACAGCACCAAAGTCGAAATGTTTGTCATTTCTGCCAACACCCAAAGAGCCATCTGCTATTTTCTTCTCACATTGTGTGAAAGTATATGGCTAGAGCTGTGCTTCCCTAGATAATTTCTGAGAATTAATTAGGATTTGACACTCTTTGTGCAGTTAAAAACAAAGATCCCCATGAGATAGGTAATAGCCACATGCCTGCTTGTAAATATGGCATTGTGTATGTGTGTACATGCTATCCAAGAGCTACTTTGGCCCCAGGCTGTGGTCTAATGAAAAATTAACACTTAATATTTTTGTGATCTGGGACAATGTCACTTAACTTTTCTTTGCCTCAGCTAATCCACAATAAATTCAAAGTTTAAAATAAATCATGGAATTATCATGACAATTAAGTGAATTTACACAGAAAAATCTCTAAAGGTGTCTTGCAAATAATAGGAACTCATTAAACATTGGTTCATTTGCTCTACAAATATTGAGCATACCTAAGTGTACTTTGCACCAGACTCAGGGATATAAAGACGAATAAGACACACAAACTAGTTGGATGAAGAACCAACGATTTAACACTGGAACTTCATTACCAGGGATTCCACATTGGAGGATGTCTTGTTTAAGACTCATACCCACAGGTGGTTTTCAACTATAATTTTACTCCTTACTGTGGGGAATATACCATGGAACATTTACATTGTTTTAAAAACTGTATTTCTAATTTATTCTGATTTAATTCCCTTTGCAGTTTTTACCTTTCAATTTTATCTAATTTTTATTTAATGACATAGTTTTATTTTTTATTTTTAGCTGATTTTAACCTTTTTATTCCAGAGTTTTAAATCCGATTAAAGGTATTTCTCAGATATTTTATTTATTTTGATGATATTGGCTATTTTAAATTTTACTTATTTTATTCAGCTTTTTTACTTCATGATTTATTTTTCTAGGAACAATGAAGAATGATGGCATTAGGAGAAGAAGGCCATGATGCAAGTAAGCATAGTTGAACTTCATGATCTTATTTAAATATATACAATCAAACTTTTGGCTTCCCTGTAGCTCAGCGGTTAAAAAAAAAAAAATCTGCCTGTCAATGGAAGAGACATGGGTTCGAACCCCAGGCCAGGGAAGATCCCCTGGAGAAGGAAATGGCAACCCACTCAAGTATTCTTGCCTGAGAAATGCCATGGACAGAAGAACTTGGTAGGATACAGTCCATAGGTTTGCAAAAGAGTTGTACACAACTGAGCAACTCAACAAAAACAATGAAACTTTTAGCAAAAGCCTACTTTTGAGAAAAGCTATTCACAGACAATTATCTGAAATGTGAGCAGACTATTTACTTCTGTAAATCAGGTTAAAATTATGGATGCTTGAACCTCACTTCAAATTTATGATTTCATACCTCTGGAGAGTAAACTCAGGAACCTGCATTTTAGAACAGATGTTTGTGTTTTCACACAATTTGATATTAGAAAAATATATCTGCTTAATAATTTTTGTTTTCAGCAAAAAAAATAACCCTCAGAATTATTTTCTTTCTTCCAATTTTTTTCCTTGAAGATGTCTTATAAAATCAAATCAAACTTGAAAAAACCTGTGCAACTGATACTTAACAAACCTGCTTTAGAAACAAGGCTCTCCTACATACTCTGGGTAAGTAACAATTTATGCCCAGTTTGTAGTTTAAAAAAAGAGAGAGAGAGAATTTCATTTATTTTATTGCCTTCCTTTTTCTCAGAGGAGGGCAGGGGTACCTAGTTTTTAAAACATAGTACATTTTATTTTAGTACTTACTTGTGAAACTGAACTATAGCAATGCGGAGTTTTTCTAAGTCTATCATGGCTGTAGCAAGAAATCAAAAATATATGGCCTGTCTTCAAAGATCTGTTGTTTCTTCTTTATTGGTATATTTCTAACACAGGCATAGGGACCTCAAGAGATACAGATCCCTACTCATCACCAGGGAGAAGGCAATGGCAATCCACTCCAGTACTCTTGCCTGGAAAATCACGAAGTTTTCTGCCCCCACCCCCACCAAATCTATACTCCACACAGCATTAACAGGGATCCTCTTAAAACCAAGACAGAGCATGTCATTCTCCCTCATAAGACTCACCATCAACACATTTTTAAATCACATTCAAATTATATTTTATACCCTAGCAAGGCCAGGCCCCCTTCCAACCTTCTGATCCTACCTTCTACTTTTTCTCATTCTTCTGTCCTCTTTTCTATTTCTCAAACATTTCAACAGACTTTTGCTTCAGGACATTTGCACCTGCCCTTTCCTCTATCTGAAACACATCCCTTTCATATTCTCATGACTTTCTTCCTCACTTCACTCAGGTCTATGCTAGAATGATGTCTCACCAAAGGGTCCTTCTACATTTAAAACAAAACACACACCTTACCCAAAGCTATGATTATTTTTTTCTTCAGTCTTAGTACCCCAGTGTGTCCCATGTCGAATGTGTCTTGTGTGCTAATTTGCTTCAGTCATGTCCGACTCTTTGAGACCCCATGAACTGTAGTCTGCCAGACTCCTCTCCATGGGATTCTCCAAGCAAGAATACTGGAATGGGATGCCATGCCCTCCTCCAGGGGATCTTCCCAAACCAGAGAATGAACCCACATCTCTTATGTCTCCTGCATTGGAAGGTGGGTTCTTTACCACAAGTGCCACCTGGGAAGCCCCTGTCCCATATGGAAGGAGGGACTTACCAAATATTTCTCAAATGAATGAATAAAGGTGTGGATCAATGAATTAATGACCAGTTTGCTCTGTTCAGGAGAAGTCAGAACTCTACCATTTCCTAAAGTAACTAGTGTGTCCTCTGAAAGGGGAAACAGCCTCCTGCAATAGCAGAGGTTGAGGGCCAAAGAACTGATGTTTTTGAACTGTGATGTTGGAAAAGACTCTTGAGAGTCCCTTGGACTGAAAAGAGATCCAACCAGTCCATCCTAAAGGAAATCAGTCCTGAATATTCATTGGAAGGATTGATGCTGAAGCTCAAATTCCAATACTTTGGCCACATGATGAGAAGAACTGACTCATTGGAAAAGACCCTGATGCTGGGAAAGATTGAAGGGAGGAGAAGGGGGCGACAGAGGATGAGATGGTTGGATAGCATCACCGACTCAATGGACATGAGTTTGAGTAAACCCCGGGAGTTGGTGATGAATAGGGAGGCCTGGTGTGCTGCAGTTTGTGGGGTCGCAAAGAGTTGGACATGACTGAGCAACTGAACTGAATTGATGTTATCAAGTTAAGATCCCAAATGTTCTAAAAATGTGTAATTGATGGAGTATGTGAAATTTTATACTATTTCTACAAATCAGAATTTTTAGACCAGCTTTCACTAATGAAGTGTGGAACACTTCCTCAAGGAAGGCTTGGGCTTAAATTGTTGGAATTATTTCATGTCTCTGACAGACTATGTGGCAAGGACATTGACTTCCAAAGCTGTAAGATAAAGGTGAATTGTTAGTGTATAGGAATGCAAGGGATTTCTGTGTATTGATTTTATATCCTGAAACTTTACTATATTCATTGATTAGCTCTAGTAATTCTCTGGTGGAGTCTTTAGGATTTTCTATGTATAAGATCATGTCATCTGCAAACAGTGAGAGTTTTACTTCTTCTTTTCCAATCTGGAAAAGCACTGTTTCCTTTTACTTCTTTTTCTGCTCTGATTGCTCTGGCCAAAACTTCCAGAACTATGTTGAAGAGTAGTGGTGAGAGTGGGCACCGTTGTCTTGTTCCTGACTTAGGGGAAATGCTTTCAATTTTTCACCATTGAGGATAATGTTTACTGTGGGTTTGTTATATATAGCTTTTATTGTGTTGAGGTATGTTCCTTCTATTCCTACTTTCTGGAGGGTTTTTATCATAAATGGATGTTGAATTTTGTCAAAGGCTTTCTCTGCATCTATTGAGATAATCCTATACACTAACAATGAGAAAACAGGAAGAGAAATTAAGGAAACAATTCCATTCACTGCTGCAAAAAAAAAAACTAAATACTTAAGAATATATCTAGCTAAAGAAACAAAAGACCTATATATAGAAAACTATAAAACACTGGTGAAAGAAATCAAAGAGGACACAAATAGATGGAGAAATATACCGTGGTCATGGATCAGAAGAATCAAATAGTGAAAATGAGTATACTACACAAAGCAATTGATAGATTCAATGCAATCCCTATCAAGCTACCAACGGTATTTTTCACAGAACTAGAACAAATAATTTCACAGTTTGTACGGAAATACAAAAAACCTCGAATAGCCAAAGCAATCTTGAGAAAGAAGAATGGAACTGGAGGAATCAACCTGCCGGACTTCAGGCTCTACTACAAAGCCACAGTCATCAGGACAGTATGGTACTGGCACAGACAGAAATATAGATCAATGGAACAAAATAGAAAGCCCAGAGATAAATCCATGCACCTATGGACAGTTTATCTTCAACAAAGGAGGCAAGAATATACAATGGAGAAAAGATAATCTCTTTAACAAGTGGTGCTAGGAAAACTGGAAAACCACATGTAAAAGAATGAAACTAGAACAATCCTTGATAGCATACACAAAAGTAAACTCAAAATGGATTAAAGATCTAAATGTAAGACCAGAAACTATAAAACTCCTAGAGGAGAACATAGGCAAAACACTCTCCGACATAAATCACAGCAGGATCCCCCATGACCCACCTCCCAGAATATTGGAAATAAAAGCAAAAATAAACAAATGGGACCTCAGTTCAGTTCAGTTTAGTTCAGTAGTTCAGTCATGTCCGACTCTTTGTGACCCCATAAATCACAGTAAACCAGGCCTCCCTGTCCATCACCAACTCCCGGAGTTCACTCAAACTCATTTCCATCGAGTCGGTAATGCCATCCAGCCATCTCATTCTCTGTCGTCCCCTTTTCCCCCACCCCCAATCCCTCCCAGCATCAGAGTCTTTTCCAGTGATTCAACTAGTTGCATGAGGTGGCCAAAGTATTAGAGTTTCAGCCTCAGCATCAGTCCTTCCAATGAACACCCAGGATTGATCTCCTTTAGAATGGACTGGTTGGATCTCCTTGTGGTACAAGGGACTCTCAAGAGTCTTCTCCAACACCACAGTTCAAAAGCATCAATTCTTCGGCAATCAGCTTTCTTTACAGTCCAACTCTCACATCCATACATGATCACAGGAAAAACCATAGCCTTGACTAGACGGACCTTGGTTGGCAAAGTAATGTCTCTGATTTTTAATATACTATCTAGGTTGATCATAACTTTCCTTCTAAGGAGTAAGCGTCTTTTTAATTTCATGGCTGCAATCACCATCTGCAATGATTTTGGAGCCCAAAGAAATAAGTCTGACACTGTTTCTACTGTTTCCCCATCTATTTCCCATGAAGTGATGGGACCAGATGCCATGATCTTTGTTTTCTGAATGTTGAGCTTCAAGTCAACCTTTTCACTCTCCTCTTTCACTTTGATCAAGAGGCTCATTAGTTCCTCTTCACTTTCTGCCATAAGGGTGGTGTCATCTGCATATCTGAGGTGATTGATATTTCTCCCAGTAATGTTGATTCCAGCCTGTGCTTCTTCCAGCCCAGCGTTCCTCATGATGTACTCTGCATATAAGTTAAATAAGCAGGGTGACAATATACAACCTTGACGTACTCCTTTTCCTATTTGGAACCAGTCCGTTGTTCCATGTCCAGTTCTAACTGTTGCTTCCTGACCTGCATCCAGGTTTCTCAAGAGGCAGGTCAGGTGGTCTGGTAGTCCCATCTCTTTCAGAATGTTCCACAGTTTATTGTGATCCACACAGTCAAAGGCTTTGGCATAGTCAATGAAGCAGAAATAGATGGTTTTCTGGAACTCTCTTGCTTTCTCCTTGATCCAGTAGATGTTGGCAATTTGATCTCTGGTGCCTCTGCCTTTTCTAAAACCTGCTTGAACATCTGGAAGTTCACGGTTCACATATTGCTGAAGCCTGGCTTGGAGAATTTTGAGCATGACTTTACTAGCGTGTGAGATGAGTGCAATTGTTCGGTAGTTTGAGCATTCTTTGGCATTGCCTTTCTTTGGGATTGGAATGAATACTGACCTTTTCCAGTCCTGTGGCCACTGCTGAGTTTTCCCAATTTGCTGGCATATTGAGTGCAGCACTTTCACAGCATCATATTTCAGGATTTTAAATAGCTCAATTGGAATTCCATCACCTCCACTAGCTTTGTTCATAGTGATGCTCTCTAAGGCCCACTTGACTTCACATTCCAGGATGTCTGGCTCGAGGTGAGTAATCACACCATCGTGATTATCTTGGTCCTGAAGATCTTTTTTGTACAGTTCTTCTGTGTATTCTTGCCACCTCTTCTTAATATCTTCTGCTTCTGTTAGGTCCATACCATTTCTGTCCTTTATCGAGCCCATCTTTGCATGAAATGTTCTCTTGATATCTCTAATTTTCTTGAAGAGATCTCTTGTTTTTCCTATTCTTTTGTTTTACTCTATTTCTTTGCATTGATCACTGAGGAAGGCTTTCTTATCTCTCCTTGCTATTCTTTGGAACTCTGCATTCAGATGCTTACATCTTTCCTTTTCTCCTTTGCTTTTTGCTTCTCTTCTTTTCACAGCTATTTGTAAGGCCTCCTCAGACAGCCATTTTGTTTTTTTGCATTTCTTTTCCATGGGGATGGTCTTGATCCTTGTCTCCTGTACAATGTCACGAACCTCCGCTCAGAGTTCATCAGGCACTCTATCTATCAGATCTAGTCCCTTAAATCTATTTCTCACTTCCACTGTATAATCATAAGGGATTTGATTTAGGTCATACCTGAATGGTCTAGTGGTTTTCCCTACTTTCTTCAATTTAAGTCTGAATTTGGCAATAAGAATTTCATGATCTGAGCCACAGTCAGCTCCTGGTCTTGTTTT
Source organism: Moschus berezovskii (assembly GCF_049115385.1). NCBI lineage: Eukaryota > Metazoa > Chordata > Mammalia > Artiodactyla > Moschidae > Moschus > Moschus berezovskii. The sequence goes on from NC_142473.1 coordinate 23,691,564, forward strand.
TGCTAACTGTATAGAGCTTCTCCATCTTTGGCTGCAAAGAATATAATTAATCTAATTTTGGTGTTGACCATCTGGTGATGTCCATGTGTAGAGTCTTTTCTTGTGTTGTTGGAAGAGGGTGTTTGCTATGACCAGTGCATTTTCTTGGCAAAACTGTATTAGCCTTTGCCCTGCTTCATTCCATGCTCCAAGGCCAAATTTGCCTATTACTCCAGATGTTTCTTGACTTCCTACTTTTGCATTCCAGTCCCCTATAATGAAAAAGACATCTTTTTTGGGTGTTAGTTCTAAATGGGACCTAATTAAAGTTAAAAGCTTCTGCACAGCAAAGGAAACTATAAGCGAGGTGAAAAGACAGTTTTCAGAATGGGAGAAAATAATAGCAAATGAAGCAATGGACGAAGAATTAATCTCAAAAGTATACAAGCAACACCTGCAGGTCAATTCCAGAAAAATAAATGACCCATTCAAAAGATGGGCCAAAGATCTAAACAGACATTTCTCCAAAGAAGATGGAGAAACAAACACATGAAAAGATGCTCAGCATCACTCATAATCAGAGAAATGCAAGTCAAAACCACAATGAGGTACCATTTCACGCCAGCCAGAATGGCTGCTATCCAAAAGTCTACAAGCAATAAATGCTGGAGAGGGTGTAGAGAAAAGGGAACCCTCTTACACTGTTGGTGGGAATGTAAACTAGTACAACCACTATGGAGAACAGTGTGGAGATTTCTTAAAAAACTGGAAATAGAACTGCCATACGACCCAGCAGTCCCACTCCTGGGCATACACACCGAGGAAACCAGAATTGAAAGAGACACATGTACTCCAATGTTCATCGCAGTACTGTTTATAATAGACAGGACATGGAAGCAAGCTAGATGTCCATCTGCAGATGAATGGATAAGAAAGCTGTGGTACATATACACAATGGAATATTATTCAGTCATTAAAAAGAATACATTGGAATCAGATCTAATGAGGTGGATGACACTGGAGCCTATTATGCAGAGTGAAGTAAGCCAGAAAGAAAAACACCAATACAGTATACTGATGCATATATATGGAATTTAAAAAGATGGTAATGATAATCCAGTATGCTAGACAGCAAAAGAGACACAGATGTATAGAACAGTCTTTTGGACTCTGTGGGAGAGAGTAAGGGTGGGATGATTTGAGAGAATGGCATTGAAACATGTATATTATCATATGTGAAATGGATCACCAGTCCAGGTTCGATGTATGAGACAGGGTGCTCGGGGCTGGTGCACTGGATGAACCAGAGGGATGGGATGGGGAGGAATTGGGAGGGGGTTCAGGATGGGGAACATATGTACACCCATGGCAGATTCATGTCAATGTATGGCAAAACCAGTACAATATTGTAAAGTAATAATCCTCCAATTAAAATAAAATAAAATTTAAAAATAATAATAAATTCCTAAAATGAAAAAAAAAAGGTGAATTATGCAGCTCAGCTACATAAGTAAGAGACTGTGTCACTTACTTAGTGGAGTCTGCCTGGCCATTAAGCCAAACTTTAGTCTTCAAAAGTTCCCAAAATGTGCATATGTTTTGTTAATAATGCATCTGGCATCAGCACTTGTGATGATTATCGGGAAAGGCTGCACATCTTCCAGGAAGGATCTGTAGTTTATGTCTCAAGAGGACATTTCTAACTTAATATTTACTGCTTAAAATCAGTTCCTAGATTTTCAAGGGCAGAGAGTTAATCGTTTCTTCTACTCTGGTTCCCAATAGATGGCTAAGCAGGGTGAAGCCTTGCAGTTTGCACACTTTGAACATTCCCTGATAAAGTAGAAATCTAATTAGGCTATAGAAGCCAATGGGGAGACAGGTGATGCTAACAACTTGCACAACTCACTGTGTTCAAGGCTACTTCTAATGAAAATCAAAAATTTTGCAAACTAGTATCACTAAAGTATAGGTACACATAAGCAATTGACTCAGTCCCATGTAACTGACTTCTCAAAAGGTACTATTAACTCTTATTTCAGATCAGTGAACCCAACAATATGCATATCATGCCTGAGGTCTGCAAGTTCAGATCCAGTTACAATCCAGTCATTGTTAGCAAGGTTCAGTCAGGCCAGTGGCTTGGTGCTGGTTGAGATGAGATCAAGGGAGATTATGACTGATGTATAGTGTCAGATGGAAATCCAGGACAGCACTACTTCAGTTCGATCTGACAGTTCAATCATTTTTACGATGAAGATGTTTTCATAGTTACAACTACACACTTCTTAAACAAGATGAGCTTGAAGGCAATTATTCCCAAACTGCAGATGACTAGCTGAGTCAGAATGGCCCACTGGATGTTTTAAAAATATATTCTCTAAGGTTCCAGCCTAGATATTCAAATGCAGCAGATCCCAGCTAGAGCCCAAAGTATATATTTCTATAAAACTTTCTAGGTGACTTGATGCCCAGGCAGGTTTGATTTCAAACTCCAATAAAAAGGAATATTATATTAAAAGAAAATTTTAATTTTGTTACACTCTGTGGCTTAACTGTAAACAGTATTTATGGGGCTGTATTAACAGAAAACATTTTATATTTAACCAAAAATTATGACGTAACTAAGTTAAAAGGTGGGGAGGAAGGAGAAAGCATGTGGGTGTGGGAATGTCATTGGCAGAATGGAGAATATGAAGCTAAAGCCTAAAACTGAAAAATCAAAAAAGCAATATAAGCATCCATGTAGAAATATGGAGTTAATTTCCAGAAGAAACAGATCAAAACATTCAGAATGATTGATTCTAGGGGACAAATATTGGGGATGTGGAGGCAGCAATTATTATTTTTTAATTGTAAACATTGTAGCACTATCTAACAAAGAAGATCAAGTAGAATCTACAGAGAAGCTCCTAGAACTTAAGATAAAAGGTCAATTACAAAAATCAACTATGTTTATATAGTAACAACAAATGATTAGAAATTGGTATTTTTAAATATACTATTTATAAATATATAATATAAATAAATATGTAAAATATTAAATTCTTAGTGATAAAGCTAATGAAAATGTGATATAGCTATACACTGAAAAAATACAAGACACTGCTGAGAAAAATTAAAGAAATCATAAATACATTAGGTTAATGAAAAAATACATTAGGTTCATGGGTCAGAAGACACAATTGTCAAATGCAAGTTCCCCCCAAATTGATCTGTAATTCAATGTAATACCGACCAAAATTCCAGAAGGCTTTTTTGTGGAAATAATAAACTTATTAAAAAATCAGCATTGAAATAGAAAGGACCTAGATTAGCCAAAAGACTTTGAAAAGGAAAAACAAAGATTCAGAACTAAACTAGCACTCAGTTCAGTCGCTCAGTCATGTCCGACTCTCCGCGACCCCATGAATCACAGCACGCCAGGCCTCCCTGTCCATCACCAACTCCCGGAGTACACTCAAACCCATGTCCACAGAGTTGGTGATGCCATCCAGCCATCTCATTCTCCGTCGTCCCCTTCTCCTCCCGCCCCCAACCTTTCCTAGCATCAGAGTCTTCTCCAGTGAGTCAACCCGTCGCATGAGTTGGCCAAAGTATTGCAGTTTCAGCTTTAGCATCAGTCCCTCCAATGAACATCCAGGATTGACCTCCTTTAGAATGGACTGGTTGGATCTCCTTGCAGTATAAGGGACTCTCAAGAGTCTTCTCCAACATCACAGTTCAAAAGCATCGGTTCTACGGCGATCAGCCTTCTTCACAGTCCAACTCTGACATCCATACATGACCACGGGAAAAACCATTGCCTTCACTAGAAGGACCTTTGTTGGCAAAGTAATGTCTATGCTTTTTAATATACTATCAAGGTTGGTCATAACTTTTTTTCCAAGGAGCAAGCGTCTTTTAATTTAATCAGCATTAAATTAATTAATTAATCAGCATCTGCAGTGATTTTGGAGCCCAAAAAAATAAAGTCTGACTGTTTCCACTGTTTTTCCATCTATTTCCCATGAAGTGATGGGACCAGATGCCATGATCTTAGTTTTCTGAATGTTGAGCTTCAAGCCAACCTTTTCACTCTCCTCTTTCACTTTCATCAAGAGGCTTTTGAGTTCCTCTTGACTTTCTGCCATAAGGGTAGTGTCATCTGCATATCTGAGGTGATTGATATTTCTCCTGGCAATCTTGATTCCAGCTTGTGCTTCTTCCAGCCCAGCGTTCCTCATGATGTACTCTGCATATACGTTAAATAAGCAAGGTGACAATATACAACCTTGACGTACACCTTTTCCTATTTGGAACCAGTCTGTTGTTCCATGTCCAGTTCTAACTGTTGCTTCCTGACCTGCATCCAGGTTTCTCAAGAGGCAGGTCAGGTGGTCTGGGATTCCCATCTCTTTCAGAATGTTCCACAGTTTATTGTGATCCACACAGTCAAAGGCTTTGGCATAGTCAATGAAACAGAAATAGATGTTTTTCTGGAACTCTCTTGCTTTCTCCATGATCCAGCGGATGTTGGCAATTTGATCTCTGGTGCCTCTGCCTTTTCTAAAACCTGCTTGAACATCTGGGAGTTCACGGTTTACATACTGCTGAAGCCTGGCTTGGAGAATTTTGAGCACGACTTTACTCGCGTGTGAGATGAGTGCAATTGTGCGGTAGTTTGAGCATTCTTTGGCATTGCCTTTCTTTGGGATTGGAATGAAGACTGACCTTTTCCAGTCCTGTGGCCACTGCTGAGTTTTCCAAATCTGCTGGCATATTGAGTGTAGCACTTTCACAGCATCATATTTCAAGATTTGAAATAGCTCAACTGGAATTCCATCACCTCCACTAGCTTTGTTCGTAGTGATGCTTTCTAAGGCCCACTTGACTTCACATTCCAAGATGTCTGGCTCTAGGTCAGTGATCACGTTATCGTGACTATCTTGGTCGTGAAGATCTTTTTTGTACAGTTCTTCTGTGTATTCCTGCCACCTCTTCTTAATATCTTCTGCTTCTGTTAGGTCCATACCATTTCTGTCCTTTATCGAGCCCATCTTTGCATGAAATGTTCCCTTGGAATCTCTAATTTTCTTGAAGATGTCTCTTGTTTTTCCTATTCTGTTGTTTTCCTCTATTTCTTTGCATTGATCACTAAGGAAGTCTTTCTTATCTCTCCTTGCTATTCTTTGGAACTCTGTATTCAGATGCTTATATTTTTCCTTTTCTCCTTTGCTTTTCGCTTCTCTTCTTTTCACAGCTATTTGTAAGGCCTCCTCAGACAGCCATTTCGCTCTTTTGCATTTCTTTTCCATGGGGATGGTCTTGGTTCCTGTCTCCTGTACAATGTCACGAACCTCCGTCCAGAGTTCATCATGCACTCTATCAATCAGATCTAGTCCCTTAAATCTATTTCTCACTTCCACTGTATAATCATAAGGGATTTGATTGAGGTCATATCTGAATGGTCTAGTGGTTTTCCCTACTTTCTTCAATTTAAGTCTGAATTTCGCAATAAGGAGTTCATGATCTGAGCCACAGTCAGCTCCTGGTCTTGTTTTCACTAACTGTATACAGCTTCTCCATCTTTGGTTGCAAAGAATATAATCAATCTGATTTCGGTGTTGACCATCTGGTGATGTCCATGTGTAGAGTCTTCTCTTGTGTTGTTGGAAGAGGGTGTTTGCTATGACCAGTGCATTCTCTTGACAAAACTCTATTAGCCTTTGCCCTGCTTCATTCCGTGCTCCAAGGCCAAATTTGCCAGTTACTCCAGGTGTTTCTTGACTTCCTACTTTTGCATTCCAGTCCCCTAGAATGAAAAGGACATCTTTTTTGGGTGTTAGTCCTAAAAGGTCTTGTAGGTCTTCATAGAACCGATTAACTTCGGCTTCTTCAGCATTACTGTTTGGGGAATAGGCCTGGATTATTGTAATATTGAATGGTTTGCCTTGGAAACGAACAGAAATCATTCTGTCATTTTTAAGATTGCATCCAAGTACTGCATTTCGGACTCTTTTGTTGACCATGATGGCTACTCCATTTCTTCTAAGGGATTCATGCCCACAGTAGTAGATATAATGGTCATCCGAGTTAAATTCACCCATTCCAGTCCATTTTAATTCACTGATTCCTAGAATGTCGACGTTCACTCTTGCCATCTCCTGTTTGACCACTTCCAATTTGCCTTGATTCATGGACCTAACATTCCAGGTTCCTATGCAATATTGCTCTTTACAGCACTGGACCTTGCTTCTATCACTGGTCACATCCACAACTGGGTATTGGTTTTGCTGTTGCTCCATCCCTTTATTCCTTCTATAGTTATTTCTCCACTGAGCTCCAGTAGCATACTGGGCACCTACCGACCTGGGGAATTCCTCATTCAGTATCCTATCATTTTGCCCTTTGTTACTGTTCATGGGGTTCTCAAGGCAAGTATACTGAAGTGGTTTGCCATTCCCATCTCCAGTGAACCACATTCGGCTGTGGTCCATGTGATCAGATCAGCTAGTTTCCTGTGATTATGATTTCAGTTTGTCTGCCCTCTGATGCCCCCTAGCAATACCTATCATCTTATTTGGGTTTCTCTTACCTTGGTCGTGGAAAATCTCTTCACAGCCGCTCCAGCAAAGTGCAGCAGCTGTACCTTACCTTGGACGAGGGGTATCTCCTCAAGGCCGCCCCTCCTGACCTTGAACGCGGAGTAGCTCCTCTCGGCCCTCCTGCACCCGCGCAGCCACCGCCTGTTGGACGTAGGGTAGCTCCTCTCGGCCGCCGGCCCTGGCCTCAGGCGTCGGGTAGCTCCTCACAGCCGCACCTCTTTGCGTGGTTCGTTGCGCCGCCGGGGCCGGCGCCTCTCGCGTCACGTCTGCGCCGCCGGGGCCGGCGTCTCTCGCGGAATAAAGCAAGAGTAATCAAATCAGCGTGATATTGTCCATGCAGATAGAAAAACAGACCAATGTAACAGAATCAAGAATTCAGACATAAGCCCACACACGATGATAACTGATTTTCAACAAAGATACAAAGGCAATTCAATGGAGAAAGGATAGTCTTTTCAACATATGTTACAGAAACCATGATTTTTTCTTATGCAAAATAATAAAATAAAAAAAATTTGATCACATCTTTAACTATGAACAAATATTAACTTGAAATGGTTCACAGAAACTAAAACCACAAATTTTACAAAAGAAACAATTTGCAATTTTGGCTTAAGCAAATATTTCTTTGAATAACAGCAAAGTCACAATCCATAAAACCACAAACTGATAAATTGGACTTTATCAAATTGAAAAGTCTCTTGAAGAGACAACAAAATGAATGAATTGAAAAACTACAGATGTGAGAAAATATTTGCAAGTGATATATCTGATAAAATACTTGTATCAGAACATGTAAAGAACTCTCAAAAAATAACAAAATAAACAGTCCAATAAAAATGACCAAAATATTTGAATAATCTTTCACCAAAAAAGATATACGGTTGAAAAGCACATGAAAAGATGCTTGATATTATTAGTCATTAAGAAAACGCAAAGTAAAACTAGATAACATATCACTTAACCCTATTAGAAAGGATAAAATTAAAGACAAGCATATTAAGTGTTTGCAAGGTTCTGGAAGAATGAGAATCTCGTCTACTGCTGGTAAGAATATAAAATAACACTCACTTTGGTAAAGAATTTGAGTTTTTAAGTTCAGCATACACCTACTATCAGTTCAGTTCAGTCACTCAGTGTCCAACTCTTTGCGACCCCATGAATCACAGCACACCAGGCCTCCCTGTCCATCACCAACTCCCGGAGTTCACTCAAACTCATGTCCATCGAGTCGGTGATGCCATCCAGCCATCTCATTCTCTGTCGTCCCCTTCTCCTCCTGCCCCCAATCCCTCCCAGCAGCAGAGTCTTCTTGCATGAGGTGGTCAAAGTATTGAAGTTTCAGCTTTAGCATCAGTCCTTCCAATGAACACCCAGGATTGATCTCCTCTAGAATGGACTAGTTGGATCTCCTTGCAGTCCAAGGGACTCTCAAGAGTCTTCTCCAGCACCACAGTTCAAAAGCATCAATTCTTCAGCGATCAGCTTTCTTCACAGTCCAACTCTCACATCCATACATGACCACTGGAAAAACCATTGCCTTGACTAGACGGACCTTGGTTGGCAAAGTAATGTTTCTGCTTTTTAATATGCTGTCTAGTTTGGTCATAATTTTCCTTCTAAGGAGTAAGCGTCTTTTAATTTCATGGCTGCAATCACCATCTGCAGTGATTTTGGAGCCCAAAAAAGTAAAGTCTGACACTGTTTCCACTATTTCCCCATCTATTTCCCACGAAATGATGGGACCAGATGCCATGATCTTAGTTTTCTGAATGTTGAGCTTCAAGCCAATTTTTTCACTCTCCTCTTTCACTTTCATCAAGAGGCTTTTTAGTTCCTGTTCACTTTCTGTCATTAGGGTGGTGTCATCTGCATATCTGAGGTTATTGATATTTCTCCTGGCAATCTTGATTCCAGCTTGTGCTTCTTCCAGCCCAACATTCCTCATGATATACTCTGCATAGAGTGACAATATACAGCCTTGACATACTCCTTTTCCTGTTTGGAACCAGTCTGTGGTTCCATGTCCAGTTCTAACTGTTGCTTCCTGACCCGCATACAAGTTTCTCAAGAGGCAGGTCAGGTGGTCTGGTATTCCCATCTCTTTCAGAATTTTCCACAGTTTATTACACCAATCCCGCTTCTAAGTATTTACCCAAGAGAAGTAAAAGTATGTACCTGCACAAAGGCTTGTACTTAAACACTCATAGCAGCTTTATTTGTAATAGATAAAAACTGTAGACAGCCAATAAGTCCATCAACAGACAAATAGGTAAATAAACTGTGATAGATCTACAAAATAAAAAACTATTCATCAATAAAAATGAATTAACTGTTTATACATGCAACAGCATAGGTGAAATGATTATGTTTAGAGAAAAAGTCAGACAAGAAAGAGTATAGTACATACACTTTTGTTTTATTTATATAAAAGTCCAAGAAATGGGTGACAGAAAAAGATCAGTAGTTGCTTGGAAATAGGGACAAGGGAAAGAGGTGTAATGGTCAATTTTATCTGCCAACTTGACTGGGCTACAAAATGCCTTAACATTTGGTTGAGGTTTATTCTGGGTGTGTCTGTAAGAGTGTTTCTGGACAGGAGTGACATTTGAATTGGTAGCCTGCATAGAGAAGATTGTCCTCCCTAATGTGGATGGGTCTCATCAATCAACCGAAAATCTGAATAGAACAAAAAGGGTGAACAAGAGAAAACTCCTCCTGCCTAACTGTGTGAGCCGGGACATTAGTCTGACTGGCTTTGAACTCAAACAGAAATGTCAGCTCCCCTTGGGCTATAGCCTCCAGCCTTCAGACTAGAGATTAACCATTAGCTCTCCTGGTTCTCAATCCTTTGGACTCAGACTGGAACCACATCATTGAATCTCCTGGGTCTCCAGCTTGCCAACCTGAGACCTTGGACGTTCTCAGTCTCCATAACTGCACAGGCCAATTCCTTATAATGTATACCCTATTGGTTCTGTTTCTCTGGAAAATCCTGACTTATACAAGAAATAAAAGGAGGTCTTAAATGGGGCCAACCAACCTGTGGATGTGATGGATATGTTCACTGACATTTGTGATGATGCTTTCATGGGTATATATATATTAGTCAAACATCAAATTGTACATTTTAAATATGTGGAGTTTATCATATGTCAATAAAGTTGTTAAGAATTAATTTATGTCAGTATATAGAAAAGAACAAATCAGACTATGAAAATATTATAACAGAGTTACATGTAAAGTACCATGGGATCCCAGAGGAGAAAAGTTTGAACACCTACTTATTGACTGTAGGTATTGAGGACACCTCACAGCAAAGATGAGGCTGTAGTGTATGTATCTTTGATCCCAACATCCCCAAGATGTTTATCTATTTTGCCTTTTCTTCCTTCCTGTCTATATCTTAAGTCTTCTCACTAGAATGCCATGGTTTCAAGCTTAGGCTCTAAAGTCACATGGCCTCTAACCAGTTAGATAGCCATTACCCAACAGACTAAACAAACTTTCACTCTTTAGCTCTGGAAAATAGGCACATTATGTGACATTTCTCAACAACAATATCCTTATTTATACAATCAGGAACATAGTGGTACCTGGTTCCTAGGTCTTCTCTAGTGGTTCATTTAGATAAGAATGTAAAGGTCTTAGCACAGTCCCAGAACACTGAACAGTGTTAGTTGCTTGCATCCACCCCAGTCTTCTTCCAACCATTTACCCAGATGAACTTCTTCAAATTTTTCTAATTCACCATTTGCTCTCTTTCTAACTTGCAGTGGTAAATTCACGTCTTGCTCTTTTTTCTGCTGGGCTCTATTCTGCTTTTCCTTCTAAGTCCTACTCCCCACCCTGTCTTTGCAGTGAAAACTAATTAAAAGCCCTCTGAATTATTCAATATTTGACAAATACATACAGTATGGAATCCTAATCACGCTTTAAAATAAAAAGTGCCTGTAAGTAATTTATTGCTAAACTCAAAATTGGCCAGAGCTTGAATAGATAAATGCAAAATTACCCTTGGTGATTCTTATGAAGACATATGTAAATACGGAAATGAGCATAGCACAATTATTGAATATTTAAAATCATTTTGCCCGTTACTAATAAATGACTGGCCACAATCAATTGCATACTCAAAATCAATAAACTGAGGATATTTCACTCTGAATCACAAAATAGATGGGGGATTTATTTCCCCACATTTCATGGTGTGCCTTCAGGAAGCTGTTAAAGGATTTTGCAATATTGAATTTGAAAACTGACTGTGGAGGATGAGGACAGAAAAGCACATTCTCCCAGGTTTGGCCTCAGGTCCTTGCCTTGATCACTCCTGCAGAACTACAGAATGGACAAAGTCTAAGTTAGGGGTTTCCAGCATCTCTTCTGTTGTATCCTCATCTCTGTAATTCTTTCTTATTGCTTACCTTCTCCCTCCAGAGCTCAGGAGTAAAAACTTTTAACTTGTCTTCAGGAAAAGAAGAAAAAAATCTGATATTATTATCCCCTTAAATTTCAGTGTGAACAAGGCTTAATGTCTGATCCCTCTAAGATAGTTTTCATATTTTAAAGATTATTTTTAAATGTGGACCATTTTAAAAGTCTTTATTGAATTTGTTATGATATAGTTTCTGTTTCCCGTTTTGATTTTCTGGCCTTGAGGCATGTCAGACCTTAGCTCCAAAACCAGGGATTGGACCCACACCCTCTGCATTGGAAGTAACCACTGGAACACGAGGGAAATCCCAAAAACTTTCATTTTAACAAGAAAAAAAGCTTTAATTTGAAATTTCAGAAAAAGACTCATGGGCTAGAAGAGAATTTAGGGAGAGGCATGGGAGGTGCCCTTCTTTACCCAAAATCATATTGCTTATCACTTTTACCTGTATCCAAGTTATAAGCCAGGATTAAAATTGCTTGTCTTCTGGAAAAGCATTTCTTTTTATGTCAAAGGAGAACGGTTGAAAAACTCTCAAGAGGTTTCTTGAACAAATGCACAAAAATGAGAGGAAAAAACATTAAATCCTTTGGCTATCTGAAGTGAAAAATCAAATATTTATTGCCATATATTTAAAACTGAACAAAATATAGACCAGAGGTAAATTAGGGATATATTGATCTTGTGCCACAAAAACCCCACTCAACTTTATATTGTCCAGTAGGATTGCTTGCCCAAAGTCATTTTAAGTACAGTGGAATTAAATTTAAATTGCAAAATGTACCATACTTCTGACAAAATGAAAATATAGCCACATGAAATTCTAGCTGAAGGTGGGGTCTGACTGATCACCATTCAAAAGCCATTAAAGATGCAAGGTTAGTGGAAATAAAAGTTTGCTTTATTTTGGATGTTAGTGACTGGTGGATGGATGTGGGTGGGTGGTGTTGGGGTGCGATCAGGATGGCGGACTTCTGTCCAAAGGCTGACTCCTCTCCACTGACAATCAGCAGGAATTATCTTTTATAGACTGAGGAAGGGGGCTAAATGCAGAAACAGCACAGTCAGCTCTGACAGTCACTTTGAACTTGGTCATGAGATGGTCTGATTAGCTATATATTGATTAAGTACAGTTAATCTTCAATTCTAGGGCTGGTTTGTTCCCATTCTTCAGGCCAGTTCTCCAAAGTGTCAGCTTATAGGTCATGGCTTCAGTCTGGTCATCATGTAGTTAACTTCTTCCGTCTGGTGAGAGTTTCAGTAATTATAAGACAGTTCACATTACCTACAGCCCTTGAGGAGGAACTTAAAGTCCTTGACTTTGCTTAATGACTAAACTATTTTTATTTAGTTTTGTTGGACTACTTTTCTTTGCTTCTACATTTTCTCGTTCCTCTGATTAAACTTACTCTCTGGCTAAAGTTTTTCTATAGACAAAAGGCCAGCTGAGGATATTGGGGGCATAGACCATAGGGTCCCACTCCATTTTTCAAAATGATTCTTAATAGTCAAAGTCATCAGGGAAAAATTACGGTAAAAATACATGGCAGTGTGACTCGGCCAAATAAGGCAAAGTGAAAAATCTGAATCTAAAACCACTTAATAACTCCTTATTCACTCACCCCAAGTGTCTAAGGACTTTGCATGTGTCAAGTGTTGTGCTAGATACCTGTGCTAGATGGCATCAATTGAAAACTTAGCACCTGCATGCTCACTATCTGGTGGGAACGATGACCATATAAACGATAAAAACAAAGCATGACAAGTTATGTGAGGAAGGAGAGCACAAGGCACTGTGGGGAAACAGGGTAAAACCTCCTGGGTGCTGATCAGAGGGTCAAGCCAGGGTGGTGCTTCTGAAGCACTTGGAGGTTCAAGTCTAAAGGAGACCTGAAGTGGGAATTCAATCTACAAGGCCTGAGTTAGAGAGATTTACAAATATCCAAATCAACTGCAAATCTAAGGTGTCCATTGAAAGTAAGGTAGGGCAGACACCTGGCTGAGATCCCCGTGGGTGAGGAGAACTTGAGGGGATGGAGCCATAGGAGCCAAGGACTAAGTTTCAGGGAGATTTGGAGAGGAGACCATGAAACTTCTGATTCCCTCTGCCAGGAGCATTCTTTCCTCAAAATTTGACAATATTGGCTTCTTCTCAGTGGTCAAGTATGAGGAGCATACCCCACTATCATTCACTACTTACCATGCTTTATTTTCTTTGCAGCATTTGTTAATAACTACAATTTTCTCATTTATTTCCCTGTGTACTTCTTTATTTTCTGGTTCTTCCCCATAGAATGTTAGTTTTATAAAGGCCTGTTTCAAAAAAATCGTCTAATAAACATGTGTTGAATGGTTGTTAAGTGAAGAATGCTCGGGCTCAGAGGCAACGTAGGGAGATGCCGGTGAATTAGAAACACAGCAGTTTGGTAGGACTTGTGGTCCAAATAATTTCAAATTCCAAGGTAGTTTAAAATTGAATTATGCTAGCATGGGCTCAAATGGTCAGGTACTGGTCAGTTTTAAAAAAGGAAATTTTATTCAGATCTTCCTTGCACAAAGCTGAATCCTTTTTTCTTTTTCTTTTTTTTTAAGTGTTCATCTAAATTTGCTGTAGGTCTCAAGCTTGGCTTGTTTAACCAATGATGGATCAATATTAAAACACCAGCAGACTAATAAAAAATCAGTCAGAAGTCAGGTTTTCTTCTGGAACATTGGTCTGAAATGTTGCTATGTGCATATATATGATGAGTTTCTATTATCTTCCTCCAAGTTACACATTTCAGATCATATTTGCTCTTTGTTTTAATGAACTCCTCAGGAGAAATAAAAATCTTGTGGTGTTGGCTGTCTATTCTTATAATTTCCAACGAAAGCTTATGTCCTGGGATCATTCCTTGGTCTGGAGAGTGATAGACCAGACTGAATTAGCTTTAGTTCTTTCATCACTAATTAGGTGGCAAAGCAGACCTGCCTCGGGCCACACAAACATGGACTCTGTTCAGGTAATTAGCCTTATAAAGGGGAGGAAGTCCTGGCAAGAGTTGTCCTCGCATGATCTCCAAACACAAATTCTTATTAGATGGCACACTTCTCAAGGAAAGGAAGGTGTCTCATTGCTTGTATATTGCAGGTGAAACTCAGGGTCGTTTCCAACACATGACAGGTTTCCAGCACACATCTGTAGAACTTAATGTTGTATATATAAAGGGAGTTTCCAGAAGTATATTACCACATTCTGCCCTTAGCCTTGTTTTATTCACTACTTTTATCGGTGTCTTAAGTGAAGAGAGATATGCTCATCTATTTTTCAACAGATACATACTGGGAGAGAGAAATCACATGATGGTTGATGAAGCAAACCTTAAAAATTATCCCAGCAAAGTAGAAAGATTCGTTCCAACTAATAGGATGAAATTGAATAATGATGTGTATATTTCCATAGATAGGTGTAAAATATCAATTATACCATTGGAGAAGAAGCAAACCTGATAAACAATAGTTTATGTGGAAAAAAACCTAGGTCTTATCCTTGGTCATCTGAGTTTGCTGATATTTCTCCCAGCAATATTGATTTCAGCTTGTGCTTCATCCAGCCCAGTGTTTCTTATGATGTACTCCACATATAAGTTAAATAAGCATGGTGACAACATACAGCCTTGATGTACTGCTTTCCCGATTTGGAACCAATCTGTTTTTCCATGTCCAGTTCTAAATGTTTCTTCTGGACATGGATACAGATTTCTCAAGAGTCAGGTCAAGTGGTCTGGTATTCCCATCTCTTTAAGAATTTTTCACAGATATGTAGATGACACCACCCTTATGGCAGAAAGGGAAGAAGAACTAAAGAGCCTCTTGATGAAAGTAAAAGAGGAGAGTGAAAAAAATAGACTTAAAACTCAATATTCAGAAAACTAAGATCATGGCATCTGGTCCCATCATTTCATGGCAAATGGATGGGGAAACAATGGAAATGTGAGAGACTTTATTTTCGGGGGCTTTATTTTCCAAAATCACTGCAGATGGTGACCGCAGCTATGGAATCAAAAGACGTTTGCTCCTTGGAAGAAAAGTTATGACCAATCTAGACAGCATATTGAAAAGCAGAAACATTACTTTGCCAACAAAGGTCCATCTAGTCAGAGCTATGGTTTTTCCAGTAGTCATGTATGGATGTGAGAGTTGGACAGTAAAGAAAGTTGAGCACCAAAGAAATGATGCTTTTGAACTGTGGTGTTGTAGAAGACTCTTGAGAGTACCTTGGACTGCAAGGAGATCGAGCCAGTCCATCCTAAAGGAAATCAGTCCTGAATATTTCAAACACAAAGAATAAATATTAAAAGCAGCAAGGGAAAAGCAGCAAATAACACACAAGGGGATTCCCATAAGGATAACAGCTGATCTTTTAACAGAACTTCTTCAGGCCAGGAGAGAATGGCAAGACATACTTTAAGTGATGAAAGAAAATAACCTACAGCCCACACTACTGGACCCAGCAAGGATCTCATTCAAATATGAAGGAGAAATCAAAAGCTTTACAGACAAGCAAAAGCTGAGAGAATTCAGCATCACCAAACCAGCTCTCCAACAAATGCTAAAGGATCTTCTCTAGACAGGAAACACAGAAAGGGTGTATAAACTCGAACCCAAAGCAATAAAGAAAATGGCAACAGGATCATACTTATCAATAATTACCTTAAACGTAAACGGGTTGAATGCCCCAACCAAAAGACAAAGGCTGGCTGAATGGATACAAAAACAAGAACCCCATATATGTTGTCTGCAGACACTCACCTCAAAACGAGGGACACATACAGACTGAAAGTGAAGGGCTGGAAAAAGATATTCCATGCAAATAGAGACCAAAAGAAAGCAGGAGTAGCAATACTCATATCAGATAAAATAGACTTTAAAACAAAGGCTGTGAAAAGAGACAAAGAAGTAAACTACATAATGATCAAAGGATCAATCCAAGATGAAGATATAAAAATTATAAATATTTATGTACCCAACATAGGAGCACCGCAATATGTAAGACAATTACTAACAAGTATGAAAGGGGAAATTAACAACAATGCAATAATAGTGGGAGATTTTAATACCCCGCTCACACCTATGGATAGATCAACTAAATAGAAAATTAACAAGGAAACACAAACTTTAAATGATACAATAGACCAGTTTGACCTAATAGATATCTATAGGACATTTCACCCCAAAACAATGAATTTCACCTTTTTCTCAAGCGCACACGGGACCTTTACCAGGATAGATCACATCCTGGGCCATAAATCTAGCCTTGTAAATTCAAAAAAATTGAAATCATTCCAAGTATCTTTGCTGACCACAATGCAGTAAGATTAGATCTCAATTACGGGAGAAAAACTATTAAAAATGCCAACATATGGAGACGGAACAACACGCTGCTGAATAATGAACAAATCATCGAAGAAATCAAAAGAGAAATCAAAATATGCATAGAAATGAATGAAAATGAAAACACAACAACCAAAAACCTCTGGGACACTGTAAAAGCAGTGCTAAGGGGGAAGTTCATAGCAATACAGGCACACCTCAAGAAACAAGAAAAAAGTCAACTAAATAACCTAACTCTACTTCTAAAAAGCAGAGACATTACTTTGCCAACCAAGGTCTGTCTAGTCAAGGCTATGGTTTTTCCCGTGGTCATGTATGGATGTGAGAGTTGGACTGTGAAGAAGGCTGATCGCCGAAAAATTGATGCTTTTGAACTGTAGTGTTGGAGAAGACTCTTGAGAGTCCCTTGTACCGCAAGGAGATCCAACCAGTCCATTCTAAGGGAGATCGATCCTGGGTGTTCATTGGAGGGACTGATGCTGAAGCTGAAACTGCAATACTTTGGCCATCTCATGCAACGAGTTGACTCACTGGAAAAGACTCTGATGCTGGGAAAGGTTGGGGGCGGGAGAAGAAGGGGATGACAGAGAATGAGATGGCTGGATGGCATCACCAACTCTGTGGACATGGGTTTGAGTGAGCTCCGGGAGTTGGTGATGGACAGGGAGGCCTGGCGCGCTGTGATTCATGGGGTCACAGAGAGTCGGACACGACTGAGCGACTGAACTGAACTGAACTGAACATCTAAAGAAACTAGAAAAGGAAGAAATGAAGAACCCCAGGGTCAATAGAAGGAAAGAAATCATAAAAATTAGGGCAGAGATAAATGCAAAAGAAACAAAAGAGACCATAGCAAAAATCAACAAAGCCAAAAGCTGGTTCTTTGAGAAGGTAAATAAAATTGACAAACCACTAGCCAGACTCATCAAGAAACAAAGGCAGAAGAACCAAATCAATCAAATTAGAAATGAAAATGGAGAGATCACAACTGACAACACAGAAATACAAAGGATTATTAAAGAATACTATCAGCAATTATATGGCAATAAAATGAATTACCTGGAAGAAATGGACAAATTCCTAGAAAAGTACAACTTTCCAAAACTGAACCAGGAAGAAAGAGAAAATCTGAACAGACCCATCACAAGCACGGAACTAGAGGCTGTAATCAGGAATCTTCCAGCAAACAAAAGCCCAGGTCCAGACGGCTTCACAGCCGAATTCTACCAAAAATTTAGAGAAGAGCTAACACCTATTCTACTCAAACTCTTCCAGAAAATTGCTGAGGAAGGGAAACTTCCAAACTCATTCTATGAGGCCACCATCACCCTAATCCCAAAACCTGGTAAAGACCCCACAAAAAAAGAAAACTACAGGCCAATATCACTGATGAACATAGATGCAAAAATCCTGAACAAAATTCTAGCAATCAGAATCCAACAACACATTAAGAAGATCATACATCATGACCAAGTGGGCTTTATCCCAGGAATGCAAGGATTCTTCAATATCCGCAAATCAATCAACGTAATACACCACATTAACAAACTGAAAAATAAAAATCATATGATTATCTCAATAGATGCAGAGAAAGCCTTCGACAAAATTCAACATCCATTTATGATAAAAACCCTCCAGAAAGTGGGAATAGAAGGGACATACCTCAACATAATAAAAGCTATATATGACAAACCCACAGCAAACATTATCCTCAATGATGAAAAACTGAAAGCATTTCCCCTAAAGTCATGAACAAGACAAGGGTGCCCACTCTCACCACTACTATTCAACATAGTTCTGGAAGTTTTGGCCACAGCAATCAGAGCAGAAAAAGACATAAAAGGAATCCAAATTGGAAAAGAAGAAGGAAAGCTTTCACTGTTCGCTGATGACATGATCCTCTACACAGAAAACCCTAAAGACTCTACCAGAAAACTACTAGAGCTAATCAATGAATACAGTAAAGTTGCAGGATATAAAATCAACACACAGAAATCCCTTGCATTCCTATACACTAATAATGAGAAAATAGAAAGAGAAATTAAGGAAACTATTCCATTCACTGTTGCAATGAAAAGAATTAAATACTTAGGAATATATCTACCTAAGGAAACAAAAGACTTGTACATAGAAAACTATAAAACACTACTGAAAGTAATCAAAGAGGACACTAATAGATGGGAAAATACACCATGTTCATGGATTGGAGAATAAATATTGTAAAAATGAGTATACTACCCAAAGTAATTTATATATTCAATGCAATCCCTATCAAGCAACCAACAATATTTTTCACAGAACTAGAACAAATTATCTCACAATTTGTATGGAAATACAAAAAACCTCGAATAGCCAAAGCAATCTTGAGGAAGAAAAATGGAACTGGGGGAATTAACCTGCCGGACTTCAGGCTCTGCTACAAAGCCACAGTCCTCAAGACAGTATGGTACTGGCATAAAGACAGAAATATAGATCAATGGAACAAAATAGAAAGCCCAGAGATAAATCCACGCACCTATGGACACCTTATCTTTGACAAAGGAGGCAAGAATATAAAATGGAGAAAAGACAGTCTCTTTAACAAGTGGTGCTGGGAAAACTGGTCAGCCACTTGTAAAAGAATGAAACTAGAACACTTCCTAACACCATACACCAAAATAAACTCAAAATGGATTAAAGAGCTAAATGTAAGACCAGAAACTATAAAACTCCTAGAGGAGAACGTAGGCAAAACACTCTCTGACAAATCACAGCAGGATCCTCCATGACCCACCTCCCAGAATATTGGAAATAAAAGCAAAAATAAACAAATGGGACCTAATTAAAATCAAAAGCTTCTGCACAGCAAAGGAAACTATAAGTAAGGTGAAAAGACAGCCTTCAGAATGGGAGAAAATAATAGCAAATGAAGCAACTGATAAAGGATTAATCTCCAAAATATACAAGCAGCTCCTGCAGCTCAATTCCAGAAAAATAAATGACCCAATCAAAAAATGGGCCAAAGAACTAAACAGACATTTCTCCAAAGAAGACATAAACATGGCTAACAAACACATGAAAAAATGCTCAACAACCCTCATAATCAGAGAGATGCAAATCAAAACCACAATGAGATACCATTTCACACCAGTCAGAATGGCTGCTATCCAAAAGTCCACATGCAATAAATGCTGGAGAGGATGTGGAGAGAAAGGCACCCTCTTACACTGTTGGTGGGAATGCAAACTAGTACAGCCACAATGGAGAACAGTGTGGAGATTCCTTAAAAAACTGGAAATAGAACTGCCATATGATCCAGCAATCACACTCCTGGGCATACACACCGAGGAAACCAGAATTGAAAGAGACACATGTACTCCAATGTTCATCGCAGCACTGTTTATAATAGCCAGGACATGGAAGCAACCTAGATGTCCATCTGCAGACGAATGGATAAGAAAGCTTTGGTGCATATACACAATGGAGTATTATTCAGCCATTAAAAAGAATACATTTGAATCAGTTCTAATGAGGTGGATGAAACTGGAGCCTAGTATACAGAGTGAAGTAAGCCAGAAAGAAAAACACCAATGCAGTTTACTAACGTATATATATGGAATTTAGAAAGATGCAAATGATAACCCTGTATACGAGACAGCAAAAGAGACACAGATGTATAGAACAGTCTTTGGGACTCTGTGGGAGAGGGTGAGGGTGGGATGATTGGGGAGAATGGCATTGAAACACGTATGTTGTCATATGTGAAACGAATCACTAGTTCAGGGTTGATGCGTATTATAGGATGCTCGGGGCTGGCATGCGGGGATGACCCAGAGGGAAGATAAAGGGAGGAGGGAGGTGGGAGGGGGGTTCAGGAGGGGGAACTTATGTAAACTCGGGGCGAATTCATGTCAATGTATGGCAAAACCACCCAATATAATATTGTAAAATAATTTGCCTCCAATAAAAAATAAATTAATTACTTAAAAAAAAAAAAGAAAAGCAGAAACATTACTTTGCCAACAAAGGTCCATCTAATCAGAGCTATGGTTTTTCCAGTAGTCATGTATGAATGTGAGAGTTGGACAGTAAAGAAAGTTGAGCACCAAAGAACTGATGCTTTTGAACTGTGGTGTTGTAGAAGACTCTTGAGAGTTACTTGGACTGCAAGGAGATCCAGCCAGTCCATCCTAAAGGAAATCAGTCCTGAATATTCATTGGAGGGACAGATGCTGAAGCTGAAACTCCAATACTTTGGCCACCAGATGAGAAGAACTGACTCATTTGAAAAGACCCTGATGCTGGGAAAGATTGAGGGCAGGAGGAGAAGGGGATGACAGAGGGTGAGATGGTTGGATGGCATCACTGACTCAATGAATTTGAGTAAGCTCTGGGAGTTGGTGATGGACAGGGAGGCCTGGCGTGCTGCAGTCCAAGGGGTCTCAAAGAGTCAGACATGACTGAGTGACTGAACTGAACTGATCCTTGGTCATAAGCTTAGCACGTAGTAATTGTGTAAGGTATTTGCTAAAAAAATAAAACAATATTACAATTAAAATAATGCAATAATAGAAGATTTAATTCAAATATCATGCATAGAGCCAGGTAAATAGTCACAGAATATTTTGTGGTCTTCAAACTATTCTTGAAGGATTTATGTAATTTGAGTTGCTATGTATTAGGAGACAGTCAACAAAGCTTCTCAAACTTTCACGCTCATATAAATCAACTTGCTAGTAAGTCTGGCTTGAGGTCTAAGAGTCTGCATTTATGACCAGTTGCCAGGTGATGCTGAAGTTGCTGAGATACAGAACACTTTCTAAATAGCAAGGAACTGGTGTCTTTTCAGAGAAGAGTCCACATCTGGAGGATTTAAGAAATCAAACCACGGTAGTTGTTGACAGAAATGGACTATTTAGCATGGAGAAGATTTGCATAGTGGGGACATATTTTTAGTACTTAAGTGTTGAATAATGCTGCTATGAATAAAGAACAGACTTGTGTTTTCTTGTGACCGAAAGCAAATGTAGAAGTGGAAGGAGTTACAGGAGGCAGAATTTGGCTAAATATAATGAAGTAATTCTAGCAGATGGAACCATTCAATGATGGACAGCTCTGCCTCAGAACCCAGACGCCTCCCTGCATTAGGAATGTTAAGCAGAAGCTGTTCGATTACCAGTTTGGCATGCGAAGAGGATGCCTGTGTGAATGAGAGGACAGGCTTGATAAAATTTATGATTCCTTTCAAGGTTAAGATGCTGTGAATCTGCACCTTCTCTCTCTATTTTCTCCTCCTTAATGGCTTCCCCTCAGCCCATTGTTCCAGCCCGTAGACTCTGCTGCAGATTCTAAGAAACTAGATGTGAAAATGCTCTGCAAAATATATAGCGCTATATAAATTATGAGTTTATACTGAGAATTTTATATTATCCTATTAAATTTCTTTCATTTCTGTGTATTTTATTTTCAACTTAACATGGAAGTTTCTTGGCTCAATATAATATTCGGCAAGTGGGTGATATTCAATTATGAATAAGAGTCATATTTCATACTAATGAGGATAGTAAAGCTTGCTGGATAGTTGGATATGTTACAAAGCAGTTGTGGCACTTCCAGCATTTACAAATGTAGGAAAGATTGGTGTTGTCATAATCCAATGTGGAATCTAAGGGATAAACCAGTTGCTATCTCAAGGTCATTTCCAAATCTAGTGTTGGAGAAAATGTAAGCATATCCACTAACAAAATATCTGTGTAACTTTTTCTTGTTTTCTGTGTGTCTGTAAATTGACTGGGTGTGCCAATATACATTTCAGGGCAACTTTTAGAGAACTGGCACCCTGAACCACGGTGAAGGTACTTCATTAGGCTTATTACAGGAACTGAATCAATGCTTTTGTGCCCTGAAGCAGGCCTGCTGCGCCGTCTAATTAGTGATGAAAGAACCAAAGCTAATTCAATCTCTACTGTCGTTCCTGGGAGGAAAGATTGCCCTGGGCATCCTGGAACACAGTCTCTCTCTGAGGATTTCAGCATCAGCACCAGCCCAAGAGGGGTTCTGATGTCAAGCTATCAAGGCCCTTCCAGTTCCCCTGCAAAAGCCCCTTTCAGTCAGCATATTTGATGGGAACCCTTCCAAAGAAAAATACAATGGAAGCAGCATATTCAAAATAAAGAATTTCTTGACATAAAGTGTTTACCAGAGTCATTGTTCTCTTGAATTTGAAGCTCAAAAATTGGCAAAGGAGATTCCATCTCCTCACATGGGAACCCAGGAAACAATGCTATAAATGGATAGATCTCTACAGTACAGGAAAAGAAATACCTTTCACATTCAGAGATCAATTTGTTTTCATAACAACATAGAAAGGAAGTAGTGAGGGTAGATAACCTCATTTCATTGATGAGGACACTGAATTTCAAAACATCTGAGTGGCTTCTTCCATGAGATGGAGATGATAAATAATAGAGCTCAGACTAACTCTAACTTAATTTAACTCCTAACTTAATTTTTTTTCCATTATGGAAGGAAAAATTAAATGTCCTATTTTCTTTGAGAACTAAAATATTCCACTGAGTTATTGCATTCTATTGCATTGGCTGCAATAGTGTTTAAATGGTGTTTAAATATCTCTGCCATGAATGTTTTCAGTGGAGTTTCTTTTTAATTTTCCCCTTTAAAATACAATTCTTTCAGTCAGCTTAGAAAATATGTTTTATAAATATCCATGGTAATTGAGTTCCTACTATGTACAATGTACTTCATAGAGTCATTTGCATGTGCTATTATTTAATCTTTACTAAAGTACCTTAAAATAGCCATTACTGGGTCCATTTAAAAAATGAGAAAAAAATTATTTTAAATCTTCTTTTTTGATGGCTGTCATCAGAGATCACTTTCAACAACTAGAGATTTCTCTCGGATTTCCCTGACAACCCAGTGATTGGTTGTGCCTCCATTGCAGGGTGTATGGGTTCCATCCTTGGTTTGGGAACTAAGATCCCATAGGCCATGTGGTGCGGCCAAAAAAGATAAAATTTCTTAGGAAAGATTGGCCTGCAGAGGATCTCATAGCTGGCAAGTGATATATTTGATTTCCCCATTATGTCTTGCCCCTTCATTTAGTATTGTGGGGTCAGTAACAAATTAACTTGACCAGCATTTGTTAAATAAATATATCTTATAGTAGACTGAGAGCTCAGAAATGTAATTGATGATCACTTGAATCAATTCATCCCAGTTTGAAATTAGTGTCTTCATACTTAGTTTGGAATTTGTATCTTGTTGAATGTCCTTCTGCTGCTGCTGCTGCTGCTGCTAAGTCGCTTCAGTTGTGTCCGACTCTGTGTGACCCCATAGATGGCAGCCACTTGTTTGTTCAAAGTACAGCAAGTATTGAGTTAACACATAGTGTCTTTCTGTATTAAACTTTGGAGGGTCTAGACCTGAGGATGAGAAAGATGCTGAGGGTAAAATTCACTGTGGCTCCATTTGCTTTGCCATCCTGCTTTGTACCTGGCACTGAAAGCCCATGATGAGATCTAAAGGATGGGAACTGGAGAGGAAAGTGGTGTGACAACCACCTTTTTCTTTGGGGTATAAAGAATTCACATATCAAAAGGAGCTAAGCAGTCTTGGAGGGGGAGAAATAATCTCTCCAAGCCTCAGTCTTCTGACCTGTAAAAAGATAAAATTACTATTACCTCTGTATTCCTCTTGAATTGCTATGAGGAGCAAAGGGAATAATGTCTATAAAAGCATTTGTAGACTGATGGGAATGACAAAGAGAAAACATTACACACTGGTGTAAGATGTTCACATATTTTCATTTATATTAAGCATCTTCATGGACTTGACTTTGAATCACCTTCTTAACTGGCCTTGCCATTTCTAAGTGCTGGTATCAGGCCAGAATATACAGGCCTTTGTCACTAAAATAAAAAATGTAGCTATAAATGAAACAGTGAGAAAGATAAGATTTTGAGGCCAATCCAACCTGTCCACATTTTAATAGCTGTGTGACTCTAGGCCTGTTACTTAAGTACATTTTTTTTTTTACTTTCTGTAAACTGGGAAAATGACACTTCCTTTTTCGAAAGCAGGTTGTGTTTTTAAAGCTCCTAACATTGGAAGGACTGATGCTAAAGCTGAAGCTCCAATACTTTGGCCACCTCATGCAGCGAGTTGACTCACTGGAAAAGAGTCTGATGCTGGGAAGGATTGGGGGCGGGAGGAGACGGGGACGACAGAGAATGAGATGGCTGGATGGCATCACCGACTCGATGGACATGAATTTGAGTGAACTCCGGGAGTTGGTGATGGACAGGGAGGCCTGGCGTGCTGTGATTCATGGAGTCGCAAAGAGTCGGACACAACTGAGCGACTGAACTGAACTGAACTGAACTGAACCTAGTTTAGGACTCTTAGGACATTTCCCAATTATCAGTTCCTTTCCCACGGCTATCCAATAAATCAGTCAATCTTTTGAATCTGTGGTGACTTCTTAGGTCTCCCTTCCTACATACAGGATCGTTGTTCACTCAAACTTGCCTGTTAATTCCGGCTATCTCTTGTTGTTTTTCAATCACTCAGTGGTGTCCGATTCTTTGCAACCCCATAGACTGCAGCAAGCCAGGCTTCCCTGTTCTTCACCATGTCCTGGGGCTTGCTCAAACTCATGTCCTATGAATTGGTGATGCCATCCAATCATCTCATCCTCTGTTTCCCCCTTCTCCTTTTGCCTTCAATCTTTCCCAGCATCACTGTCTTTTCTAATGAATCAGCTCTTTCCATCAGGTGGCCAAAGTATTGGAGCTTCAGCTTCAGCATCAGTTCTTCCAATGAATATTCAGGGTTAATTCCCTTTAGGATTGACTGGTTTGATCTCCTTGCTGTCCAAGGGACTCTCAAGAGTCTTCTCTAACACCACAGTTTGAAGGTATCAATTCTAAAAAAAAAAAAAAGCACTCAGCCGTTCTCATTGTCCAGCTCTCACATCTGTACATGGCTACAGGAAAAACCATAGCTTTGACTATATGGACAATTGTAGGCAAAGTAATGTCTCTTCTTCTGAATACACTGTCTAGGTTTGTCATTGCTTTTCTTCCAAGGAGCAAACATTTTTTAATTTCATGGCTGTAGTCACCGTCCACAGTGATTTTGGAGCCCAAGAAAATAATGTCCATCACTGTTTCCATTGTTCCCCCATCTATTTGCCTTGTAGTGATGGAACTGGATGCCATGATCTTTGTTTTTTGAATGTTGAGTTTTACGCCAGCTTTTTCATTCTCCTCTTTCACTTTCATCAAGAGGCTCTTTAATTCCTCTTCACTTTCTGCTTTAACGGTGATGTCATCTGCATATCTGAAGTTATTGATATTTCTCCTAGCAATCTTGATTCCAGCTTGTGCTTCACCAAGCCTGGCATTTCACATGATGTACTATTCATATAAGATAAATAAGCAGAGTGACAATATACAGCCTTGATGTACTCCTTTCCCAATTTGGAACCAGTCTGTTTTTCCATGTCCAGTTCTAAATGTTGCTTCTTGACCCTCATACAGATTTCTCTGAAGGCAGGTAAGGTGGTCTGGTATTCCCATCTCTTTAAGATTTTCTACAGTCTGTTTTGATCCATACAGTCAAAGGCTTTAGTGTAGTCAATGAAGCAGAAGTAGATGTTTATTTCTGGAATTCTTTAGCTTTTTCTATGATCCAATGGATGCTGGCAATTTAATCTCTGGTTCCTCTGCCTTTTCTAAATCCAGCTTGTACATTGGAAGTTCTCAGTTCACATACTGTTCAAGGCTAGCTTGAAGGATTTTGAATATTACTTTGCTAGCATGTGAAATGAGTACAATTGTGCAATAGTTTGAACATTCTTTGCCATTGCCCTTTTCTGGGATTGCAATGAAAACTGACCTTTTCCAGTCCTGTGGTCACTGAGTTTTCCAAATTTGCTGGTATACTGAATACAGTACTTTAACAGTATCATATTTTAGGATTTGAAATAGCTCAGCTGGAATTCCATCACCTCCACTAGCTTTGTTCATAGATTTGTTCATGTCTCTTGACTTCCTACTTTTGTATTCCAATCACCTAAAATGAAAAAGACATCATTTTTTGGTGTTAGTTCTAGAAGCCTTGTAGGAGTTCATAGAATCATTCAACTTCATCTTCTTTGGCATTAGTAGTTAGAGCATAGACTTGCATTACTGTTTGCATTGCATTTCATTGAACAGTTTAACTTGGAAACAAACCAAGAGCATTCTGTCATTTAGGAGACTGCACCCAAGTACTGCACTTCGAACTCTTTTGTTGATTATGAGGGCTACTCCATTTCTTCTAAGGGATTCTTGCCCACAATAGTATATATAATGGTCATAGGAATTAAATTCACCCATTTGCATCCATTTTAGTTCACTGATTCCTCAGATGTTTATGTTGAACTTTGTCATCTCTTGCTTGACCACATCCAATTTACCTTGATTCATGGACCTAACATTCCAGGTTCCTATGTAATATTCTTCTTTACAGCACCAGACTTTACTTTCCCCACCAGACACATCCACAGTTGGGCATTGTTTCCACTTTGGCCCATCCTCTTCATTTTTTCTGAAGCTATTTCTCTGCTCTTCTCCAGTATCATATTGAACACCTACCAACCTAGGGGACTCATCTTCTGGTGTCATATTTTTTTGTCTTTTTATACTGTTCATGGGGTTCTTGAGGCAAAAATACTGGAGTGGTTTGCCATTCCTTTCTCTAGTAGACCACATTTTGTCAGAATTCTCCAACATGACCCATCCATCTTGGGTGGCCCTGCATGGCATGTCTCATAGCTTCATTGAGTTACACAAGACTGTGGTCCATATGATCATTTTGGTTAGCTTTCTGTGACTGTGGCTTTCATTCTGGAGGCTGGGGGATTGTAGTTCTTACTGCTTCTGTCTTCCCTCTGATAGATGAGGATAAGAGGCTTGTGAAAGCTTCCTGTTGGGAGGGACTCCTGTGGGAAAAACTGGGTGTTGTTCTGGTGGACAGGGCCATGCTCTGATTAAAGTAAACTTACAAGATTAAAGTAAATCTTTAAACCAATTGCCTGCTGATGGGTGGGGCCGTGTTACCTCAGTTAACTATCTGGCCTGAGGTGACCCAGTCCCTGCGTCTACAGGTCCTGTTGTAGGGCTAACGGTGAGCAGCAAGAGGACTTATCCCAGTCTGCACCTCCCAGGATTGTTGCTGCCAGTGCCCCGTCCCCACAGCAGGCTACTGCCTACCCACACCTCCATAGGGAACCCTGGAATACTCACAGGCAGTCTGGCTCATCCTTTTGTAGGGTCACTGATTCTTTCCCCTGGGTCCTGGTGCACACAATAAAAATTCTTACAACGTGGCTCTCTTTACTCTTTGTACTTTCTTTTTATGAGCACTGAATGGCAAGCAATGCTCAGAATGTTCCGTTGCAGATAGATATGCCTTGGAGCATCTTTCACAGAGTCTGGAAATGTAGAGAAAGCGTGTCTCCTAATGGTAATTTTGCTTTCCCCTTTCAAAAGCATCCTTTACCTGCTGCAGCTGCCTCCCCAAGGCAGGGCACATAGAGAGTATGGCTCCCTCTTAAAACAGATCTAAGTTTGTTTTCATGGTTAATATGCATAACTAATATGACAAAAATATTGCATACTATTTCAAAGTCCATTTTTTTATATGAAAAGAGGTCATGCATGAGTGATTCTAAGACAGACAAATCCTCATCTCTATTTCTCTAAACCAAGAGGTGGATAATATGATAAACTATGCTTTTACTGTTGTTGCTTAGTCACTAAGTCATGTCCAACTCTTTGTGACCCTATGGACTATACCCAGAGAGGCTCCTCTGTCCATGGGATTATCCTGATAAGAATACTGGAGTGGGCTGCCATTTCCTTCTCCAGGGGATCTTCCCAACCCAGGGATCAAACCCAAGTCTCCTGCATTGGCAAGCAGATTCTTTACCACTGAGCCACCAGATTTTACTAGGGATTAAAAGGAAATGATCCATACAAGCTACAAAGACCAGGATGTACTAATTGCAACCAAAATTAATTAAACTGTAATCAACATGTTATAGTGTTCAATTACATTAATCATACATGTGAATGATTTAAATTGATGGAAAGGTTTTGAAATTTATTTCTGATATATTCTATCCACCACAATCCCCTTCCCTTAAATTGATGTTAATAACATTGAAGTTTAGTCTTTCAATAAAAAACAAAGCAAAAAAATTTTTTTAATGTAACAGCCCTTTAACGGAATAGTACTGATGCTTTCCAATCAGTGTTCCTAATAGTGCATGCAGGAGAAAAAAATCAATATGTCCTAAGTAATTCACTGCAATAATGAAAGATAACTTCATGAAATTGCATATTTCATTGCTTTTGTTGAGTTTGTTTGTCGATCGGTTTCCTATAAATAGTTGAATGTTTTTATAGTTGAATGTAATAGTTCTACCCAAGTGACCATTGTGAATTTACTGTAATTCCACTAGAACCCACCAGGCGGAGACACAGCTCTAGAAATGAGAAAGATGGCTCATTTGAGATGGCTCATTTTCTCAATGAAAAAGAAGCCATCCTAACTTTTTTTTTTAAGTGTCTTCCTATACACTTTTATTCAGTAACGGATATTTAAGTCTCCTCAGGTAGAGCACTGAAAACATGCATCCTTTGAAAGACAAACACTGGCAAGAGAGGTGTCAAAAGAGGCTGAGACCGTGCGGTGCCTCAATGCAAGACCTAACTTAGCTGAAGCTCAGTATTCATTGTTATCATCCTTGTCTGCCAAGGTTCAAAATGTCACTTCTCATAGACCGGTTGGGTCTCCTTAGAGGAAATACAGTATGTAAGTATACTCTTGCCATTTATACTTCTTTCCATCTATCTAAATCCTACCCTTTAATTAGTTCAAATCAGTTCAGTTCAGTCATTCAGTCATGTCCAACTGTTTGTGACCCCATGGACTGCAGCACGCCAGGTTTCCCTGTCCATCACCAACTCCCAGAGTTTACACAAACTCATGTCCATCAAGTCAGTGATGCCATACAGCCATCTCATCCTCTGTCGTCCCCTTCTCCTCCTGCCTTCAATCTTTCCCTGCGTCAGGGTCTTTTCCAATGAATCTGGTCTTCGCATCAGGTGGCCAAAGTATTAGAGTTTCAGTTTCAGCATCAGTCCTTCCAAGGAATATTCAGGGTTGATTTCCTTTAGGATTGACTGGCTTGATCTCCTTGCTGGGATTCTCAAGAGTCTTCTCCAACCACAGTTCAAATGCATCAATTCTTCGGCACTCAGCTTTCTTTATAGTACAACTCTCACATCCATACATGACTACTGGAAAAACCATAGCTTTGACCAGATGGACTTTTGTTGGCAAAGTAATGGCTCTGCTTTTTAATAAGCTATCTAGGTTGTTTGTAGCTTTTCTTCCAAGGAGCAAGTGTCTTTTAGTTTCATGGCTGCAGTCACCATCTACAGTGATTTTGACGCCCAAGAAAATAAAGTCTGTCACTCTTTACATTGTTTCCCTATTTATTTGCCATGAAGTGATGGGGCCAGAGCCATGATTTTTGTTTTTCTGAATGTTGAGTTTTAAGTCAACTTTTTCACTATTCTTCTTCACTTTCATCAAGAGGCTCTTTAGGTCCTCTTCTCTTTCTGCCATAAGGGTGGTGTCATCTGTGAATCTGAAGTTGTTGATGTTTCTCCTGGAAGTCTTGATTCCAGCTTGTGCTTAATCTAGCCTGGCATTTTGCATGATGTACTCTGCATATAAGTTAAATAAGCAGGGTGACAATATAAAGCCTTGATGTACACCTTTCCCGATTTGGAACCAGTCCTTTTTTTCATATCCAGTTCCAACTCTTGCTTCTTGAACTGAATACAAAGTTCTCAAAAGGCAGGTCAGGTGGTCTGGTATTCCCATCTCTTGAGGACTTTTCTACAGTTTGTGGTGATCCACACAAAGGTTTTGGCATAGTCAATAAAGCAGAAATAGATGTTTTTTTTAGAATTCTCTTGCTTTTTCGATGATCCAGTAGATGTTGGCAATTTGATCTCTGGTTCCTCAACCTTTTCTAAATCCAGCTTGAACATCTGGAAGTTCTCTGTTCGCATATTATTAAAGTTTAGCTTGGAGAATTTTTAGCATTATTTTGCTAGTATGTGAGATGAGTGCAATTATGCAGTAGTTTGAATATTCTTTGGCATTACCTTTTTTTGGAATTTGAATGAAAACTGACCTTTGCCCATCTTGTGGCTACTACTGAGTTTTCCAAATCTGCTGGCATATTGAGTGCAGCACTTTAACCGCACCTAACCCTTTAGTTAGGGTCATAATAAATCTTACTTCCAGTAAAATCTTCCCTGATTACATTCACCACATTTGCTCTCTCCCAATTTTGGTATTTTATAAAAGATTTTGCCTATGTAGGTGATGACACAGAGTGATTTAAAAATTCATCTTTGAAGTAAGACATACATACATTAGAACCTCAACTCTGACGGTTACTCGTCATGTAACTTTGACAAATAATTTAGCTTTGGTAAACCTAAATTTCCTCATCTTTAAAAGGAAGATAATGATATCTACTTAATGAGATTGTTGTGAAAATTTTAAAATGAAATGCAGGTGAAGCATTTAGCAGAGTGCTTTAAAAATATATAAATAATAAGTATATAAAAATTAACATTATATAATACAAATTTGCTTACATGACAGAGTGTTTTTTGCCTCTGTATATAATATCTCTGCTCCAGAGAAAGGAGGAATTCTTATTGAATGCATGACTGCTACAAAGCTATGTGGTATGTTAGATGAGACCTTGAAAGAGCCTCTTTTTGGATGGGCCTGCACTAATTTGATATAACGTCCTGTGATTAGGTTTTTAAAAGCAATTGAATGATTATAGAATGGGAGGAAATCTAATGTGGCATTTCTTTTGAAAATAACTGAAGACATTTAATTGACTATCAATCACTTCAATGAGTTAACAGTATGGCAAAGCACCCCAAAATATTGAGATGCTACTAACATTTCCTTCCAGTCTATACTTGTCTTTTAATTTTGTTTAAGGTGTCTTCTGTCATCCAGACAGTTTTAAATCCTTCTGACCTCATTGACAGGTGGTGTTTGTGATGTCAGAAGAAATAGTCAAGACACATTATACACTCTAGCAGGACAGACTGGTTAGCTGTCCCCTAAATCCAATTTCTTTCATTCTTGGGTACACTTCTTTGCAGTAACTGTGTGGTTTTATGAACTGCACTACTTCAAGCTAAGCCCAGGAAAATGTCCATATGCTCTCTTTTTAACTTTATGCAGATGAACCCAATGACCCTGGTGGTTGTGTTTTAAAAATAGCAGAACTGTAGGAGGCAAAAAGTCTGGCTCCCTGTATCAATGCTTGGAAGAGAGCCACACACCAATCAGGAAAGTCCACTTTAAACTCACAGAAGCAAGAAATTAACTTCCACTGTATTTGAACCATCACCATCTCTCGATTTACTTGTTATAATAGTTAGCAAACCCTAATTCAAGTCCATGTATATCTTCCATATTCATTTGGATTAGTGAGTCATTTCAAGAAAGACATGAACAAGTTTAAAAAGTTTTAGAGATGATTAAGATATTAAAATACTTCAGAATTTTAAAATCAACTGGAGAGATTTGTCAAAATGCACACATTTTTTAAACTCCTAGGTGATTCTGATGCATACCCTATCTTAAAAGTTACTTGTTTAGAACCCTAGTGTGGGGGAAAGTATTGAATGAATTGGGGATGGTTTTCTTGGAAAATAGAAGCATGATAATAGATATCGAGAAGACTCTTGAGAGTCCCTTGGACTGCAAGGAGATCCAACCAGTCCATTCTAAAGGAGATCAATCCTGGTTGTTCATTGGAAGGACTAATGCTAAAGCTGAAACTGCAATACTTTGGCCACCTCATGCGACGAGTTGACTCACTGGAAAAGACTCTGATGCTAGGAAAGGTTGGGGGTGGGAGGAGAAGGGGACGACGGAGAATGAGATGGCTGGATGGCATCACCAACTCTGTGGACATGAGTTTGAGTGAACTCCAGGAGTTGGTGATGGACAGGGAGGCCTGGCATGCTGTGATTCATGGGGTCGCGGAGAGTCGGACACGACTGAGCGACTGAACTGAACTGAACTGAACTGAACATGAGAAAGAAAGATCTACAATTCTACTGTGAAGGAATAAAGACGTACACTCATACTGCAAGATGCTGAGCAGAATCAACGGATGAAATTACAAGAGTTTCCTGATTTGGGTTCATTCAAAGGAAAATGTTATAATAATTACAATTTTTCAAAAACTGAATCACTCAATTTTCAAGTGATGAGTTCTCCCTGTCCTATAATATCCAAGCAAGGATGACACAGTAGTCATCAATAGGGATGACTATAATGCTCTTCCCAAGTACTGTTTCATCTCAACCTCATAACCACCCTGTGAGACAGGCCCACTTCCTTGTAGAGGAGGAAACCAAGACCCAGTCACAAAACTGCCTGCGCATTGTCAGGGAGCCAGAAAACAAGGCAAGGCAAAACTTCATCCCCGTCTTCAGACTTAGAGACTAGTTCTTTCTTCCACTGACCATATATGTGAGTAATTCCTCTCAGACATAAGATTCCTTAAAAAAGATTGGGAGCTCCTCTGTGGCATTGCTAAGCACATGTGTGTGTTTTCAGTCACTCAGTTGTGTCTGACTCTTTGCAAACCCCTGGACTGTGGCCTACCAGACTCCCCTGTCCATGGGATTTTCCAGGCAAGAATACTGGAGTGGGTTGCCATTTCCTCCTCGAGGGAAACTTCCCAACCAAGGGATCAAACCCATGTCTCCTGTGTCTCCTGCACTGCAGGTGAATTTTTTATCACTGAGCCACTGGGGAAGCCCACGAAGCCCACAGTTGTGCTTATTAAATACATATTTAACTGCACTGAATTGACACCATCCTTCTGAAATAAAAACACCATGAAAAGTAGGCCTTTCCACTCTACACTGTCTTCACACAGAACCACTGTGCTCACATGTAATGCTGTGCACTAGAGAAGCAGTACCAGGCACATGGCCCATGCCCTCCAGAGGACACCCAGAAGCAAGAGTCAGGCACGTGAGCCTCCAGAATGTAAAAATATCTGAATTACACTAAGAAATGACCATTTAGTTTTCACTGCCAGTCTGAAGTATAAAGTGTCTTGGAAAGGACTTTGTGAGACCCGGGCTCTGCCTGGAGCACTTTGCCAAATCACTTAACCTCTGTCTGTTTTAAGACCATTATCCAGGAGCCAGGCAATATTTTTAGTGACTGCTGACCCCACAGAAGGAGCAGCCTTCTGAGTCTGATCCAACCTCTACCCTGGACCAGAAATGTGCAAGAAATGTTAGAGAGAGCCCATATCTAAAGAAACATTAAGGGATGCAACTGGCAAAATCAGACTGCAGGAAGCTCTATGGGGTTAACATTTCAGTATCTTCTTTAAGAAAATTCAAAGAAAAATAAAAGAGATGGATGTGTATATAAAAGGATATATATAAAAGACATAAAAAAACATAATAACTGATTGCAAACTTATTTGGACTCCAATTTCAAGTAGTAGGAAAAAAATATTTTAAGCAAAGGAGTATAAGTGGTATGATCACCATTTATATAATGTTCCAAATTAGATAAAACTAAATTATGCTCCAAGAAGTCACTAAGTATTTTGTTTCTTCATCTCTGCTCTGGCTCTGTGGGTGTGTGCAGATAAGAAGATCTAGTGAGCTGTAAGAGTACGGTACGTGCATTTTTCCATACACTATCAGCCAATCAAAAAAGTATTTTAAATGACAGAATTCTTGGCACTAAGTCCATAAATATAAATCATAAAAGAGTTAAAAGGAAAAACATCAATTTCTTTTACATTTGTCAAGGAAGCCTTTAGGGAATGGTAGAATTGTTTAAAAACATGCTGAAAGGCAAAAGAATCTTGCTCAGTGAAACTAGATACAAAAGGCATAAGATTGATATAATGTGAGAGCAAACATAAATTTCAGAAAGCTGGGAAATGAAGAAAAAGTGAATTTTGAGGGACAGATGTTTTGAGGAGTAAAAAATTACGGTCTGTAGCAACCTGGAAACTGAAGGCAAAAGCTAAAATTATCTATAATCATATCTGTATCCATACAGACATTATGCAAAATAGGCTTATTTTACAAGGGCACCTTTGCTGCTGTGGACACCAGCTCTATTTTAAAGATATAGTGACTTTAAGTGGCTATCACAAGGACATCTCTACTATTTCTGAGCTATGAAGGATGCTGAAATTTTCTGCCTGGAATGCAGAGATTCTCCCTCCCCCAGAACATCAGCATGCAGTTTACAGCAGATAATAATTACGCAGTTTCCTTTTCTCACTGCAACTTTCTCTGACGCACATAGAGCTGGTGACTCAGGATTGTGGGCCCACATCATGGGGATGTAGCAGCAATAAGAGAAAAATGAACATGCCCTAAAGACGTGTAAATCTGCAAAAGGGCTCATTCAGATGGGAGACGCTATTGGCCACCAAAGGCCTTCTGACTCTGGGCCTGTTGGTTTCAGATAGAAAGTGAGAAGGTCACAAGGCCCCAAGGCCAAGCTGAGGAAGACCATCAGGCGGGTGCAGAATTTGCAAAGGCCCGTATAATAGCAGTCCTCAAGAATTGACATGGTCAAATATTAATATGCACCTTAGAAGAAATCATACTTACAGGCCAGGAAAGAGGAGGGGGGAGGGAGTTATTGTTAAAAGGGGACAGAGTTTCAGTTTGTGCCAATGGAAAAAAGTTCTGAGGTGGATAGTGAAGATCCACTGAATAGTTACTGAGCTATACACTAAGAAATGGTTAAATGGTAAATGTTATGTCTTGTATATTTTGCCACTACATATATATATATAGAGAGAGAGAGATTTATATATATTTTATATTAAATAAATAAAAATATATATATATGCATGCTTGTGCATGCTAAGTCACTTCAGTCATGTCCGACTCTTTGCGACCCCATGGACTGTAGCCTCTCAGGCTCCTCTGTCCATGGGATTCTCCAGGCAAGAATACTGGAGTGGGTTGCCATGCTCTCCTCCCAACCCAGAGATAGAACCAGTGGCTCTTACGTTTCCTGCATTGGCAGGCGGGTTCTTTAGTACTAGTGCCTCCTGGGAAACCATATATATATACAAAACTGTTTGGTAGCAAACAGTTGTAAAACTAGAAGTTAAAAGATAGTCAAGCAATCTAGTGCCATTTTTTTTTTTTTTTTTAAGAAATCAAGAGCTCAGGCTCAAGAGAGACAACTGACTCCAAACCAGGGCTTCTAAATACCACCTCTTTTTAGCTCCATGACATGAGACAGGTTATAGAATTGCTCCAAGGCTCAGTTTCCTCATCTCTAGAATGGGTGACAGGGTACTACAGTATGTAACTTGCAGAATTTTTAAGAAGAGCAAATGAGATAATCCATAGTAACTGTTCAGTAAAAAGTCCTCAGAAACTCAACCATTATGTCATCACTGTTCTGTCATTCTTGTTGACAGCCAAATCCAGACACCTTAGTGCCTGGCACTAGCATGAAAGGCTTCAAGAAAGCCATTGGGAGCAGAGAAGATTAAATCTGAGAGTACAGATTTAGTCAACAAGATATTTATTAAATGCCTCTTATGATGCAACACTCTCCTAGGTACTGGGGAACAGGAAACAGACATACCAGATGCTCTGAAGAAGTTTGCTGCTGCTAAGTCACTTCAGTCGTGTGCAACCCCATAGACAGCAACCCACCAGGCTCCCCTGTCCCTGGGATTCTCCAGGCAAGAACACTGGAGTGGGTTGCCATTTCCTTCTCCAATGTGTGAAAGTGAAAAGTGAAAGTGAAGTCGCTCAGTCATGTCTGACTCGTAGCGACCCCATGGACTGCAGCCCACCAGGCTCCTCCATCCATGGGATTTTCCAGGCAAAAGTACTGGAGTGGCTTGCCATTGCCTTCTTCGCCAAAGAAGTTTAGAGCCATTAAAGAGACAAGGTGCATGCCAGAAGAAGTTCAGAGTGCTGAGTGTGTGATGATGTCTGGGCTTTTCCCTGTGTTACACTGGAGAGGACAGAGAGCCAAGCTGTGAGTCACCAGGGGTGGTGGTCATGGTGCTTTGGTACCTACCACATATAGGTTCAAACACCCCCACTCCTGCAGGGGCCTGAACCTCACTGAGCCTCTGTTTCCTCATCAACACAACAGGGATAATAGCAGTAACTGTATCACAGGGCTGTTTTGAGTTTTACATGAGATTATCGCATGTGAAGAATTTAGGACAGGACCTAGGACAGATTAAGCCTTCAATGAAAATTACCTTGTTTAATAAACAATCCAGTAAGTTAGACACTTCAATATTCCGTGTCTTGTTTAACAAATTAGGGCTCAAAAAGTTTAAATGACCCACTCAAAGTCTAGCAGGGACAAGGCAAACCAGGGAAGCATCCTCAATCTTGGGACCCTAATCTTTGCCCTTTCCACTGTGTCTTAGAGACTTGTTTGGGGTTAATGTCAAATGAGGCTGAGAGTAATTCCTGAAGCAGTAGAGAAGATGGTTAAAGAATAGCAGTGGAATAGCACAAAAAATGTGAATGAACTGAAACATCAGGAGGGAAAGCTCAGGTTATTATTCATGAGGTTTTTTGAACCTGCCACTCTACCTTAAACACATACTTCATCACATGTCATCTTTACAACAGCTCTTTTGAGATGTGTTATTAACCCTGTTTTACAGATGGGAAAATTGAATCTCAGATAAGTTAAAAAAACTTATAGAAAAGGTCAGTAAGAGATGAAGCTGGGATTTGAGCCAGTTCTTTCTGATTTTAAAATCATTGCTTTTAACCAAAAAGAGGAGCTCTCTAGATGATGGGGAAAACTTGAGCTCCTTACAGATTTATTGGATGAATAGCAAAGATTGGGCCTGAAAAAAGCAGAGCAAATTCAGGAGTATGGGTGGAGTACAGATGGGGAAGCCAGGTAAACAGGAGAGAAACAGAGAGTGGAACTGCAGGCAGATGGAGACAGCAGGTGGGATGGCCTAGAGATGAAAGGCTTGCTTTATTTGGTTTAAAGGAGACTCACTATCCCAGACCCTTTGCCCCACGAGTCGGGCTGTTCCTCTCTTTAGACCCTATTTTTTTCTTAAGAATTTGATATTAACTTCCCTGACAAATTCCTACCAGATAATTCATATCTGGGGGATCCAAGAAGAGTTCATTCACCTCATCATAGAGATGGCTTAATCCTAGATCAAAACTGAAACTGACCTAGTACAGAATCAATAACAGTGATGGCCAGATTATAACAGTGTCCTTGAAGGCCAGAATCCCTGATACAGCCCATTAACAAGACACCAGGGTAAAAGTTCAGGGATGTTACTAAGAGCCACTCTGAGAATATATTCAAATAAAAGATTCTATGGGTGATGAGCTCATCTTTATAGGCATAAGGCCTTTGAGAGAGAGGAATGGCCTTTGAATATCTTGAATTCCATTAAATTAATTAAATTACCTAAATACAATTTATTGTAGAGCACAGAAGATGTATTTATTTAAATGGAATTATTTATAGATTTCTATTTTATGCAGGGGCAAGTTCCTAGCCATTTATCTGTGAGTCCTTCAAAGAACAATCTTACTTTCTATTTCAAACTAAAATAAGCTGTTTTAAAGAACAGTTTCTTAACACAGTTGGAGAAGGAAATGGCAACTCACTCCAGTATTCTTGCCTAGAGAATTCCATGGACAGAGGAGCCTGGCAGGCTACAGTCCATGGGGATACAAAGAGTCAGACAAGATTGAGTGACCAGGCACACAGCATACACCGTGAACACACCAGAGAAGAAAGCCACCTCTGGGTTCCTCATCCATGGCCTTGAGAAATAAGGCCAGCTCCCTCCAGGAGCTGTTGGGCAAACATCTCAGAAGTAGCCTAAGAAGAGGTGGCAGGAATACACAGAAGAACTGTACAAAAAAGATCTTCACGACCAAGATAGTCACGATAACGTGATCACTGACCTAGAGCCAGACATCTTGGAATGTGAAGTCAAGTGGGCCTTAGAAAGCATCACTACGAACAAAGCTAGTGGAGGTGAT
This sequence comes from Moschus berezovskii, assembly GCF_049115385.1. Lineage (NCBI taxonomy): Eukaryota > Metazoa > Chordata > Mammalia > Artiodactyla > Moschidae > Moschus > Moschus berezovskii. The sequence continues at coordinate 23,730,122 of NC_142473.1, forward strand.
GGAATTCCAGTTGAGCTATTTCAAATCTTGAAATATGATGCTGTGAAAGTGCTACACTCAATATGCCAGCAGATTTGGAAAACTCAGCAGTGGCCACAGGACTGGAAGAGGTCAGTCTTCATTCCAATCCCAAAGAAAGGCAATGCCAAAGAATGCTCAAACTACCGCACAATTGCACTCATCTCACACGCGAGTAAAGTCGTGCTCAAAATTCTCCAAGCCAGGCTTCAGCAGTATGTAAACCATGAACTTCCAGATGTTCAAGCAGGTTTTAGAAAAGGCAGAGGCACCAGAGATCAAATTGCCAACATCCGCTGGATCATGGAGAAAGCAAGAGAGTTCCAGAAAAACATCTATTTCTGCTTCATTGACTATGCCAAAGCCTTTGACTGTGTGGATCACAATAAACTGTGGAACATTCTGAAAGAGATGGGAATCCCAGACCACCTGACCTGCCTCTTGAGAAACCTGTATGCAGGTCAGGAAGCAACAGTTAGAACTGGACATGGAACAACAGACTGGTTCCAAATAGGAAAAGGTGTACGTCAAGGTTGTATATTGTCACCTTGCTTATTTAACTTATATGCAGAGTACATCATGAGGAAAGCTGGGCTGGAAGAAGCACAAGCTGGAATCAAGATTGCCGGGAGAAATATCAATAACCTCAGATATGCAGATGACACTACCCTTATGGCAGAAAGTGAAGAGGAACTCAAAAGCCTCTTGATGAAAGTGAAAGAGGAGAGTGAAAAGGTTGGCTTGAAGCTCAACATTCAGAAAACAAAGATCATGGCATCTGGTCCCATCACTTCATGGGAAATAGATGGAAAAACAGTGGAAACAGTGTCAGACTTTGTTTTTTTGGGCTCCAAAATCACTGCAGATGCTGATTGCAGCCATGAAATTAAAAGACGCTTGCTCCTTGGAAGGAAAGTTATGACCAACCTTGATAGTATATTAAAAAGCAGAGACATTACTTTGCCAACCAAGGTCCGTCTAGTCAAGGCAATGGTTTTTCCCGTGGTCATGTATGGATGTGAGAGTTGGACTGTGAAGAAGGCTGACCGCCGAAGAATCGATGCTTTTGAACTGTGGTGTTGGAGAAGACTCTTGAGAGTCCCTTATACTGCAAGGAGATCCAACCAGTCCATTCTAGAGGAGATCAATCCTGGATGTTCATTGGAGGGACTGATGCTAAAGCTGAAACTGCAATACTTTGGCCACCTCATGCGACGAGTTGACTCACTGGAAAAGACTCTGATGCTGGGAAAGGTTGGGGGCGGGAGGAGAAGGGGACGATGGAGAATGAGATGGCTGGATGGCATCACCGACTCTGTGGACATGAGTTTGAGTGAACTCCGGGAGTTGGTGATGGACAGGGAGGCCTGGCGTGCTGTGATTCATGGGGTCGCGGAGAGTCGGACACGACTGAGCGACTGAACTGAACTGAACTGAACTGAGCCCACATTCTTCATGAGAATTCAAAAGGGAGTGGTGAGCACCAGACTGCTTTTACTTTTTCCAGCATTGGTCTCATTCCTTGCAATGACAACACCAGACAAATTCCCCAGTCTCCAGAAGATATCTACCTACCTCTTGAAAATGTCTGATCCACAGGTGGCAAAAGCTGCCTGGGCACACTCCTCCACTCTTGTTGAGAAATGATCAGGATATAAGTGAGCTGGAGTTAATTTCTGAGGATATACAAGTTGACAGATAACTTCTCAGCAACCACAGTGGTTAAGTATCATCAGAAAGCCAGCCCTTTATGTTCTGGCACACAGGAGGCTGCCTCTTACATAATAGTAAATGATCAAGATATGTTGACTAAAGTCAAGGTTTCCTTTTCCCACTCAGATGGTCGGTTCAAAATGATAAACAATATTTCCACCTGTTTCTCAATTATCTCTTCCGATCAGTAAATTGGAATCTGATAAAGACAAGACTGATGTGTTAACCACATGCCTTCAGGTCAGTAAAACCAGGTATTATCAATTCACAACTTTAGGTTCTGAATCTAGAATTTGTTGGAAAAAATCTAATTTGTTACACACTATGATAACAAAGCAAGCCATTGTAAGTTAAATGAAACTTTTTCTTAACACTGTGAAACTATATAAATTGAGGTCCCACTCTTGGAATCCTGAATATGCTTCTTTCTTTTCAACCTTTTTGAGACATAATTGACAACTTGAGTTTTAAGATGTTTAAAATGTACAATGTGAAGACGTGATATACATATACATTGTGAAAAGATTACTCCCATTGAGTTGATTAACATATCCATCATCTCACGTATTTTTCTTTATTGCAGGGGCATGGGGTGGTAAGAATATTTAGGTTCTAGTCTCTTATCAGGAGAAGGCAATGGCAAGCCACTCCAGTACTCTTGCCTGGAAAATCCCATATACGGAGGAGCCTGGTAGGCTTCAGTCCATGGGTTCGCTAAGAGTCGGACACGAATGAGCGACTTCACTTTCACTTTTCACTTTCACACATTGGAGAAGGAAATGGCAACCCACTCCAATGTTCTTGCCTGGAGAATCCCAGGGACAGGGGAGCCTGGTGGGCTGCCGTCTATGGGGTCGGACAGAGTCAGACACGACTGAAGCGACTTGGCAGCAGCAGCAGCAGTCTCATCAAATTTCACGGGGCTGGTGTACTGGGATGAACCAGAGGGATGGTATGCAGTGGGAGGGGGGTCCAAGATGGGGCAGATTCAAGATGGGGTACACCCGGGGAATATTCATGTCAATGTATGGCAAAACCAATACAATAATGTAATTAGCCTCCAATTAAAATAAATAATTTTTTTTGGAACAACAGACTGGTTCCAAATAGGAAAAGGTGTACGTCAAGGTTGTATATTGTCACCTTGCTTATTTAACTTATATGCAGAGTACATCATGAGGAACGCTGGGCTGGAAGAAGCACAAGCTGGAATCAAGATTGCTGGGAGAAATATCAATAACCTTAGATATGCAGATGACACTACCCTTATGGCAGAAAGTGAAGAGGAACTCAAAAGCCTCTTGATGAAAGTGAAAGAGGAGAGTGAAAAGGTTGGCTTGAAGCTCAACATTCAGAAAACAAAGATCATGGCATCTGGTCCCATCACTTCATGGGAAATAGATGGAAAAACAATGGAAACAGTGTCAGACTTTGTTTTTTGGGGCTCCAAAATCACTGCAGATGCTGATTGCAGCCATGAAATTAAAAGACGCTTGCTCCTTGGCAGGAAAGTTATGACCAACCTTGATAGTATATTAAAAAGCAGAGACATTACTTTGCCGACCAAGGTCCGTCTAGTCAAGGCAATGGTTTTTCCCGTGGTCATGTATGGATGTGAGAGTTGGACTGTGAAGAAAGCTGATCGCCGAAGAATCGATGCTTTTGAACTGTGGTGTTGGAGAAGACTCTTGAGAGTCCCTTATACTGCAAGGAGATCCAACCAGTCCATTCTAAAGGAGATCAATCCTGGATGTTCATTGGAGGGACTGATGCTAAAGCTGAAACTCCAATACTTTGGCCACCTCATGAGACGAGTTGACTCACTGGAAAAGACTCTGATGCTGGGAAAGGTTGGGGGCGGGAGGAGAAGGGGACGACGGAGAATGAGATGGCTGGATGGCATCACCGACTCTGTGGACATGAGTTTGAGTGTACTCCGGGAGTTGGTGATGGACAGGGAGGCCTGGCGTGCTGTGATTCATGGGGTCGCGGAGAGTCGGACACGACTGAGCGACTGAACTGAACTGAACTGAACTGAAAAAAAAAAAAAAAGAACAGACTTATGGACATGGGGAGAAGGGAAGGGAAGAGGGAGAGGGTGGGATGTATTGAGAGAGTAACATGGACACTTACATCACTGTATGTAAAATAGATAGCCAATGGGAATTTGCTCTATGGCTCAGGGAACTCAAAAAGGGGCTCTGTGTCAACCTAGAGGGGTGGGGTGGGGAGGGAGATGGGAGGGAGGTACAAGAGGGAAAGGACATAAAAAAAAAAAAATCAATTATACAAAATAGAGTTATCAGCTTAATCAGAAGGCAAGGCAACCCACTCCAGTATTCTTGCCTGGAGAATCCCATGGACAGAGGAACTTGGCAGACTACAGTCCAAAGGGTCACAAAGAATCGGACAGGACCTAAGCAACTTATCATGCAATATATTAGATCCTCAGACCTTATTCATCTTGTAACTTAAACTTTGTATCCTTTTATCAACTTTCTACCAACCTCCTGCCCCAGTGAGTTTTCTACTATTTTTTTAATTTTTATGTACATAAGTTTCTGTTGAACAGCATGATAATTGGACATCTGTATATACTACAGGTAAACTCCAGGAGTTGGTGATGGACAGGGAGCCCTGGCATGCTGTAGGCCGTGGGGTCACAAAGAGTCAGACATGACCGAGTGACTGAACTGAACTGAACTGACACACTACAGCATGATCACCACCACATGTCCAGTTGCCATCCATCCCCATACAGTTCAAGCCTTTCTCCCCTTTGGCCCACCCCACAAAGTCCCCTTCTCCTCTGATAACCACTCATCTGATTTCTGTATCTATGACTTTGTTTTTGTTTTGTTTTAGATTCCCCATACAGTGAAATTCTATAGTAGTTGTCTTTCTCTGACATTTCACTTAGAAAAACACCCTCAAATTCCATCCTTGTTGTTGCTAATGGCTAGATCTCATCTTTTTATGGCTAAGTAACATTTAATTGTGTATATATACTGCATTTTCTTTATCTGCTCATGGGTTTAATGGGCACATGGGTTGCCTCTGTATCATGGCCATTGTAAAGAAAGCTGCAGTGAACATAGCAGTGCATGTGTCTTTTCAAATTAGTGTTTTAATGTTCTTCAGATAAATACTCAGAAGTGGAAATGCTGGATCATATTCTGTTCTTATTTTTTTATGAATCTGTACATCACTTTACATAGAGGCTACACCAATTTACATTCCACCAACAGTGTATGAGGGTCACCTTTTCTTCACATACTCTCTAATATTTGTTATTTTTTGTTTTTATGATAATAGCCATACTAACAGGTGTGAGGTTATATCTCACTGTGGTTTTTATTTACATTTCTCTAATAGTGATGTTAATTAGTGAAAAAATTTTCCATGTGCCTATTGGCCATGTCTATGTTTTGGTTTATGTTTTGTTTCATTTTGTCTTTTTGGGAAAAAGTCTATTCAGACCCTCTGCTCGTTTCTAATCAGTTTACTTATTTTCCTGTTGTTGTGTTTTATGAGTTATTTTATACATTTTGGAGTTTTTTTTATATTAAACCATTATCAGATATATCAAACACAAATACATTCTCCCATTCAGTAGGTTGACTTTTTGTTTTAATGATGGCTTCCTTCACTGTGCAGAAGCTTTTTAGTTGAATGTAATCCCATTTATTAGTTTTTGCTTTTGTTCTTTTGCCTTTGGAGTCAGATCCACAAAAAATGTCACTAAGAGTCATGTCAGTGAAGTTACTGCCTATATTTTCCTCTAGGAATTTTATAGTTCCAAGTCTTACATTCAGATCTTTAATCTATTTTGAGTTAATTTTTTATATGGTATAAGATAGTAGTATAGTTTCATTCTTTTTCATGTGGATGTTCAGTTTTCCGAACATCATTTATTAAATAGACTATTATTTCTCCATTGTATAGTTTGATTCCTTTGTTGTAAGTTAATTGTCTGTTTATGTGTGGTTTTATTTCCTGGACATTCAGTTTTGTTCCACTGATTTTTGTGCCAGTACCTTACTGTTTTGATGAATATAACTTTGTAGTGTAGTTTGAAATCAGGGCATGTGATACCTCCAGCTTTATTCTTCTTTCTTAAAATTGATTTGGCTATTCAGAGTCTTTTGTACGTCCATATAATTTTTGAACTATTTGTTCTGGTTCTATGAAACATACTAGGGGAATTTTGATAGTGATTGCATTGAATCTGTAAATTGTTTTAGGCAGTAGGGAAATGTTAACAATATTGACTCTTCTAATACATGAAATATGAAATATCTTTCCATTTACTGTGTCTTTTTCAATTTTTTCATCAGTGTGTTATAGTTTTCAGTGTACAGGTCTTTCACTTTCTTGTTAAAATTTATTCCAAGGTGTTTTATTCTGTCTGATGCTATTATAAATGGGATTGTTTTCTTAATTTATCTTTCTTATAGTTTATTTTTGTGTATAGAAATGTCACAGATTTTTATATGTTGATTTTGTATCCTGCAACTTTAATGAATTCATTCATTATAATAATTCTAACAGTTTTTGGTGGAATATTTAGGGTTTTCTATATGTAGTATCATATCATCTGCAAATAAAGACAGTGTGACAGTTTAACTTCTTCCTTTCCAATCTGAATGTCTCTGGTCTGTTTTTATTTTATTTTTTTTTTCTTTTCTTGCTGTGGCTAGGACTTCCAATACTGTGTTCAATAAAAGTGGTGAGAGTAGGCATTCCTACTTTGTTCCTGATCTTAGTGGAAAAACTTTAAGTTTTCCACTGTTGAGTATAATATTCGATGTGGGTTTGTCAAATATTACCTTTATTATGTTGAGGTAAACTCTTTCTATACCCACTTTGTTGAGAGGCTTTTTAAAATCATAAATGGATGTTAAATTATGTCAAAATTTTCTGTGTCTATTGAGAGAGTAGTGTGATTTTTATCCTGCATTTTGTTAATGTGATTTATCACATTGATTGATTTAGATGCTGAAGCAAACTTGCACCCCTGAAATAAATCCCACTTTATCATGACTTATGGCCCTTTTAATGTATTCTCAAATTCAGGCTACATTTTATTTTGCAACATCTTTCATCTATGTTCATCAGTAGTATTTACCTGTGATTTTCCTTTTTTTGTAGTGTTCTTTTTCTGCTTTGGTATCAGGGTAATGAGGATTTCATAAAATGCATTTGGAAGGTTTCCCTCCTCTTCATTTTTTTTTTTATTTTTGAGGAGTTTCAGAATGATTCAATTTAGGTATTAAGTCTTTTAAAGTTTTGTAGAAATCACCGGTGACACCCATTTGGTCCTGGGCTTTGTTTGCTGGGAGATTTTCAATTACTGTTTCAATCCCTTTATAAGTCCATTCAGTCTTATAGTCTACTCAGATTTTCTATTTGTTCATGATTCAGTTTTGCAATACTGTATACATCTAAGAATTTATCCATTTTTTCTAGGTTGTCCAGTTTCTTAGTATATAATTGTTTATAGTAATCTTTTATGATTTTTATTTCTGTGGTATCAGTTTTAACGTCTCCTCTTTCATTTCTAATTTTATTTGAGTTCTTTCTCTTTGTTTCTTGATCAGTCTAGCTAAAAGTTTTTCATATTTTCTTTATTTTCAAAAAGAACAGTTCTAAGTTTATTTTTTTTCCTTTTGGTCTCTATTTTATGTATTTCCACTCTATATTCAATCACTTCACAGCAAATAGATGGAAACAGTGGAAACAGTGGCTGACTTTATTTTTTTGGATTCCAAAATCACTGCAGATGGTGACTGCAGCCATGAAATTAAAAGACGCTTACTTCTTGGAAGGAAAGTTATGACCAACCTAGACAGCATGTTAAAAAGCAGAGACATTACTTTGTCAACAAAGGTCCATCTAGTCAAGGCTATGGTTTTTCCAGTGGTCACATATGGATGTGAGAGTTGGACTATAAAGAAGGCTGAGCAAAGAAGTGTTGATGCTTTTGAACTGTGGTGTTGGAGAAGACTCTTGAGATGCCCTTGGACTGAAAGGAGATCCAACCAGTCCATCCTGGGGGCGATCAGTCCTGGGTGTTCATGGGAAGGACTGATGTTGAAGCTGAAACTCACATACTTTGGCCACCTCATTCGAAGAGCTGACTCATTTGAAGACTCTGATGCTGGGAAAGATTGAGGGCGGGAGGAGAAGGGGACGACAGAGGATAAGATGGTTGGACGGCATCACCGACTCAATGGACATGAGTTTGGGTAAACTCTGGGAGTTGTTGATAGACAGTGAGGTCTGGCGTGCTACGGTTCATGGGGTCACAAAGGGTTGGACATGACTGAGTGACTGAACTGAACTGAACTCTTTATTACTTCCTTCTACTAATTTGGGGCTTTGTTTGTGCTACTTTTTTTCTAATTACTTTAGGTGTAAAGTTGCTGCTGCTGCTAGGTCACTTCAGTCGTGTCCAACTCTCCATGACCCCGTGGACTGAAGCCCACCAGGCTCCTCTGTCCATGGGATTTTCCAGGCAAGAGTACTGGAGTGGGTTGCCATTGCCTTCTCCAGGTGTAGAGTTAGATTATTTATTTGGAATGTTCTTGTTTTGTGAAGAAGGCTTAAATTGTAGGTAGGCTCTAAACTTCCCTCTTAGAATGAGTTTTTCTATACCCTATAGCTTTTGGTATGTGGTATTTCTATTTTCACTTGACTCTAGGTTTTAAATTTTTTTATTTTAAAATTTCATCTTAGATTTCTTTGATGCTCTATTGGTTGTTCAGTAGTATATTGCTTAATCTCCATATTTTTGTGGGTTTGTTTGTCTCTTGTGATTGATTTCTAGTGGTTGTGGTTGGAGAAGGTGCTTGATCTGATTTTAATCTTATCGAATTTATTGAGACATGTTTTGTGACTCAACATGTGATCTATCCTGGAGATTGTTGCACACAGAACAAGGGGGAAAAAAATGGGTTCCCTGATGCTTTATTTGGACCAAATGTTCTGTTTGTATCTACTAAGTCTGTCTGACCTGTGTCATTTAAGAAAACTGTTTCTTTTCATGCTTTCTATCTGGATGATCTATCTGTTGATATAAGTGTAAAGTCCCCTGCTATCATTACATTGCTTTCAGTTTTTCCCTTTAGGTCCATTAATATTCACTTTATATATCTTCAAGCTCCCTTATTGGGTGCATATACATTTTAAATGTTTTCTCTTCTTCTTAGATTAATCCTTTTATCATTATGTAACTTCCTACTTTGTCTTTTACTACAGTCTTTCTTTTAAAGTCTATTTTTCCTGACATCAGTAAAACTATTCCAGCTTTCTTTTTATTTCCATCTACATAAATATCTCTTCTCACACTTCACTTTCATTTTGTGTATGTCCTTTCTTCTGAAATGAGTCTTTTATAGGCAGTATATATTAATGAATGTCTTGACTTCTTTTATTCAATCAGCCACATGTCTTTTAATTGGCAAATTTTGTCCATTTATTTTTCATCTTTAATTGAAGGGTAATTGCTTTGCTACATTCTGTTGGTTTCTGCAATCAACCATGTGAATCAACCATAAATATACATACATTCCCCCCCTCTTGAGCCTCCTTTTAACCCCTCTTGGTCATCACAGTGTCCCTGGCTGAGCTCCCCATGTTATACAGCAGCTTCCCACTAGCTATCTATTTTACACATGGAAGTATATATGTGTCAATGCTACTCTATCAATTTGTCCCACCCTCTCTGTCCCCCATTGTGTCCACAAGTGTGTTCTCTACATCAGCATCCCCACTTCTACTCTGCGAATATGTTCATCATACCATTATTCTAGATTCCATATTTCTGCATTAATATATGCTGGTTGCAGCCATGAAATTAAAAGACGCTTACTCCTTGGAAGGAAAGTTATGACCAACCTTGATATTATATTAAAAAGCAGAGACATCACTTTGCCAACAAAGGTCCGTCTAGTCAAGGCTATGGTTTTTCCCGTGGTCATGTATGGATGTGAGAGTTGGACCGTGAAGAAAGCCGATCGCCAAAGAATTGATGCTTTTGAACTGTGGTGTTGGAAAAGACTCTTGAGAGTCCCTTGTACTGCAAGGAGATCCAACCAGCCCATTCTAAAGGAGATCAATCCTGGGTGTTCATTGGAAGGACTGATGCTAAAGCTGAAACTGCAATACTTTGGCCACCTCATGCGACGAGTTGACTCACTGGAAAAGACTCTGGTGCTGGGAAAGGTGTGGGGCTGGAGGAGAAGGGGACGACAGAGAATGAGACGGTTGGATGGCATCACCGACTCGATGGACATGAGTTTGAGTGAACTCTGGGAGTTGGTGATGGACAGGGAGGCCTGGCGTGCTGTGATTCATGGGGTCGTGGAGAGTCGGACACGACTGAGTGACTGAACTGAACTGAACTGATACGATATTTGTGTTTCTCTTTCTGACTTACTTCACTCTGTATAACAGGCTGTAGATTCATCCACCTGATTTCAACTGACTCAAATTCATTTCATTTTATGGCTGAGTAATATTCCATTGTACATATGTACCACAATTTCATTATCCATTCACCTGTTGATGGACATCTAGGTTGCTTCCATGTCCTGGCCATTGTACATACAGCTGCAATGAATATCAGGGTTCATGAATTATGATTTTCTCAGGGTATATGCCCAGTAGTGAGATTTCTGGGTCATATGGTAGTTTTATTCCTAGTTTTTTGAGGAATCTTCATACTGTTTTCCATAGTGGTTGTATCAATTTACATTTCTACCAGCTTATATTTATTTTTTGTGTGTGTGCTTCACAACAATTTTATTTTTTTTTAGGTAATTAATTTATTTTTTATTGGAGGCAAATTATTTTACAATATTATATTGGTTGGTTTTGCCATACATTGACACATGAAAATAAATACGTACCTATCAATAATTACTTTAAATATAAGCTGGTGGTGGTTTCTACCAGCTTATATTTAAAGTAATTATTGATAGGTACGTATTTATTTTCATGTTGTTTTTATCCAGCTGTTTTGTAGTTCTTCAGTTTATTTCTTCTCTTTCTCTTCCTTTGTAGTTTAGATTGTTTATATTCCTTACTTTCTCATTTTCTTTTGTGTATTTACTATAAACATTTTCTTTGTCGTTACTCTGAGGTCCACATACAATATCTTATGTAAATAGCAACTTGTTTTAGGTTGGTAGCAACTTAAATTTGAGCACATTCCATAGCTTTATTTTTTTACTCCCATTACTCACATTTTATACTTTTGTTGAGGCATTTCACACCTTTTTATTTTATGAATCCCTTAACTGTTATTTTAATTTTAGTTAATTTTAATCCTTTGTCTTTTAACTTCCATGCTTGTTTTGTAAGTGACTCATACCTTTATGGTATGTTTACCTATTCCTGTGAGATTTTTATTTTCATGTGTTTTATTTTTAATTACTATCATTTATTTTCAGCTTCCCTGGAGAAGGAAATGGCAACCCACTCCAGTATTCTTGCCTGGAGAATCCCATGGACAGAGAAGCCTGGTAGGCTACAGTCCATGGGGTCGCAAAGAGTCGGACAAGACTGAGCGACTTCACTTTCACTTTCACTTATTTTCAGCTTATAGAAGTTCCTTTTGTATTTCTTGCCTGGCTGAGTGGTTGTGAATTCCTTTAGTTTGTGCTTATCTGGGAAATTCTTGAACTCTCTTTTAATTCTGAAAAATAACCTTGCTGAGTAGAGAAGTCTTGGCTGTAAATTTTTTTTCCTTTTAACTCGTTCAATATGTTATGCACTCCCTTCTGGCCTGTTAAATCTCTGCTGAAAAATCTGCTCATAGCCTTATGAGGTTTTCCTTGTACGTAGAAAGTCTTTATCTCTTGCTGCTTTTATGATTCTCTGTTTATCCTTAACTTTTGCAATTTTAATAATATGCTTGAGTGTACTTCTCTTTGCATTCATCTTATCTGGATATCTCTGGGTTTCCTGGACCTGGATATCTGTTTCCTTCCTCAGATTAGGAAAGTTTTCAACCGTATTTCTTCAAATAATTTTTCTCATTATTTCTCTTCTTCTTCTTCTTCTAGGACTCCTATAATGCAAATATTATTCCATTTGCCATTATCCCATAGGTCCCTTATTAAAATATATTTATTTTTTAAATTCTTTTTTCATTTTGCTGCTGTCTGGATAAGTTTCATTGTCTTATTTTCTAGCTGCCTGATTCATTCTTCTTTCCTATCACATCTACTGTTGAATGCTTCTATTGCATTTTTCAGTTCCCTCATAACTTGTTGGCTTTCTATTATCTATTTCTTTGTCAAATTTCTCACTGTGTTGATCCATTCTTCTTCTGAGTTCAGTGAGCATACACATAAAAAAATATATTTCAAATATGTTTTTGATGTTACTGACATTGATTAGGACAGTACTGAAGCCCAAATTCATAATCCTAAACTAACAGATCAGTCCTTGTGTTTGCGTCCTAGGAACAAATTGTACATCCCAATCAACATTCTTATATACACTACCAGTTCAGTATGACTTCCTGTTTGAGAACAATTCTGTAAGTACAGAATAGATTAAGGTTATGATAGATAATGGCTATTTTTAACAAAATTTAAGATGATCCAATTATGAGCACAGTTAGGAGGTTCTTAAACATATGAAGAATGCTCATGTTTGCCTCAAGGATATTAACTAAGAAAAGAAAAGCATCTTTAGTTCAAATGTCATTCAAAGTGCATTTAAAGATGCCTCAGCCAATTCATCACATGCAGAAAAATCTCTTAAAAGCACATTTGTGTTGCAAGTTTTATTTTATTTAGCTTTATGTGCTTAATAAATACATAAAAAGAAACATATTGGAAGAGGGTTGAAGATGGCAGAATCAGTTCAGTTCAGGTCAGTTCAGTCGCTCAGTCATGTCTGACTCTTTGCAACCCCATGAATCACAGCACACCAGGCCTCCCTGTCCATCACCAACTCCTGGAGTTCACTCAAACTCATGTCCATCGAGTCAGTGATGCTTCAGCATCAGTCCTTCCAATGAATAAATCATGACTGATTTCCTTTAGGATGGACTGGTTGGATCTCGCTAGATTCCAAGGGACTCTCAAGAGTCTTCTCCAGCACCACAGTTCAAAAGCACCAATTCTTCGGCGATCAGCTTTTTTCACAGTCCAACTCTCACATCCATACATGACCACTGGAAAAAACATAGCCTTGACTAGACAGACCTTTGTTGGCAAAGTAATGTCTCTGCTTTTTAATATGCTATCTAGGTTGGTCAAAACTTTCCTTCCAAGGAGTAAGCGTCTTTTAATTTCCTGGCTGCAATCAGCATCCGCAGTGATTTTGGAGCCCAAAAAAATAAAGTCTGACACTGTTTCCACTGTTTATCCATCTATTTCCCATGAAGTGATGGGACCAGATGCCATGATCTTAGTTTTCTGAGTGTTGAGCTTTAAGCCAGCTTTTTCATAGGAAGATCCTAAGTTCACCTAATCCTATAGACACACCAAGTCTACAACTACATATGAACTAATTCTCTTGAAAGGAGACCTGAAAACAAGAAGAACAGAGCTTCCAAAATGGGACAAATGAATATGAAGGCCTGGTGGCATTCAAAAGCATTGCCCCTGGACTTTATCAAGAGAGGATCTCAGACCTGATTGGAATCAGGAAGATTGGCTCTGAGGTCCCACTCTGCCACATGCTCTCCTCTAAACCTCCATGAAGATGAGTTCCCCAGCCTCTGAATGTCAATCTGGTCATCTTTTAAATGAGAGTAACAGTGCCACTGTGTCAGGGGAAGATTCAACTGTTAATCCCTAAGACCTGAAAAACACACCGACTGGTACATATACTGAGGATTCATTTTTAGATCATTACAAATTTCCCTTTTCTCTAGTATTGTAAAGATCCCCCCTCAACCCCCACAGCCTGTTTCAAATAAAATTTTTAACAGAATTGTCAAATTTTCTGTTAAAAAAAAATCATCAAGATGTATAGAAAAGGCAGATATATGGTCTGGAAAAACCACATCCCAGCTACAGAAATCCAGAAGGGATCAAATAGGTATAGATTTTCTCCCTGAGGAGTGAGAAAGTTGAGCTCCAATCAGGGTCCTGAACTGCTAGGTCCCACACAGAAGATATAAGCCTACGAAAACACTTGGTTTGAAGACCAGAAGAGAATAATTCCAGGAGAACCAAATAACTACAGAGAACAAAAAAAAAATCCCACTTTTTTTTTTCTGCCATACATTGCCATGAATCCGCCCCAGGTGTACATGTGTTCCCCATCTTGAACCCCCCTCCCACCTCCCTCCCCATATCATCCCTCTGGGTCATCCCAGTGCACCAGTCCCGATCATCCTGTATCATGCAGTGAACCTGGACTGGCGATTCATTTCACTTATGATAATATACATGTTTCAATACCATTCTCCCAAATCACCCCACCTTCGCTGTCTACCACAGAGTCCAAAAGACTGTTCTATACATCTGAGTCTCTTTGGCTATCTCGTATACAGGGTTATCGTCACCTTCTTTCTTTTTTTTTTTTTTTTAAGTTTCAAATCTCTTTTATTCATTTGCAGAATGAAATTCCACATTTTCACTTGGATTGCAGCCTTTTTTTTTTTTAATTTTTATTGGAGGCTAATTATTTTACAATATTATATTGCTTGGTTTTGCCATACATTGACATGAATCCGCCCCGGGTGTACATCAGTTTCCCCTCCTGAATCCCCCTGCCATCTCCCTCCTCCCCTTATCTTCCCTCAGGATCACCCACACACACCAGCCCCGAGCATCCTGTAACAAGCATCGACCCATGAACTGGGGATTCATTTCACATATGTTAATATACATGTTTCGATGCCATTCTCCCAAACCATCCCACACTCACCCTCTCCCACAGAGTCCCAAAGACTGTCCTATACATCTGTGTCTCTTTTGCTGTCTCATATACAGGGTTATCATTTGCATCTTTCTAAATTCCATATATATGCATTAGTATACTATATTGGTGTTTTCCTTTCTGGCTTACTTCACTCTGTATAATAGGCTCTAGTTTCATCCACCTCATTAGAACTGATTCAAATGCATTCTTTTTAATGGCTGAGTAATACTCCATTGTGTACATGTACCAAAGATTTCTTATACATTCGTCTGCAGATGGACATCTAGGTTGCTTCCATGTCCTGGCTATTATAAATAGTGCTTCAATGAACATTGGAATACATGTGTCTCTTTCAATTCATGTTTCCTTGGTGTGTATGCCCAGGAGTGCGATTGCTGAATCATATGGCAGTTCTATTTCCAGTTTTTGAGGAATCTCCACGCTGTTCTCCATAGTGGCTATACTAGTTTGCATTCCCACCAACAGTGTAAGAGGGTTCCTTTCTCTCCACACCTTCTCCAGCATTTATTGCGTGTAGACTTTTGGATAGTAGCCATTCTGACTGGTGTGAAATGGTATCTCATTGTGGTTTTGATTTGCATTTCTCTGATTGTGAGGGATGTTGAGCATTTTTTCATGTGTTTGTTAGCCATCTGTATGTCTTTGGAGAAATGTCAGTTTAGTTATTTGGCCCATTTTTTGATTGGGTTATTTATTTTTCTGGAATTGAGCTACAAGAGCTGCTTGAATATTTCGGAGATTAATCCTTTATCAGTTGCTTCATTTGCTATTATTTTCTCCCATTCTGAAGGCTGTCTTTTCATCTTGCTTGCTTATAGTTTCCTTTGCTGTGCAGAAGCTTTTGATTTTAATTAGGTCCCATTTGTTTATTTTTGCTTTAATTTCTAATATTCTGGGAGGTGGGTCTTGGAGGATCCTGCTGTGATTTATGTCAGAGAGTGTTTTGCCTACACTCTCCTCTAGGAGTTTTATAGAATCTGGTCTTGCATTTATCTCTAATCCATTTTGAGTTTATTTTGGTGTATGGTGTTAGGAAGTGTTCTAGTTTCATTCTTTTACAAGTGGCTGACCAGTTTTCCCAGCACCACTTGTTAAAGAGACTGTCTTTTCTCCATTTTATATTCTTGCCTCCTTTGTCAAAGATAAGGTGTCCATAGGTGCATGGATTTATCTCTGGGCTTTCTATTTTGTTCCATTGATCTGTATTTCTGTCTTTATGCCAGCACCATACTTTCTTGATGACTGTGGCTTTGTAGTAGAGCCTGAAGTCCGGCAGGTTAATTCCCCCAGTTCCATTTTTCTTCCTCAAGATTGCTTTGGCTATTCGCGGTTTTTTGTATTTCCATACAAATTGTGAGATTATTTGTTCTAGTTCTGTGAAAAATATCGTTGGTAGCTTGATAGGGATTGTATTGAATGTATAAATTACTTTGGGTAGTGTACTCATTTTTACAATATTTATTCTTCCAATCCACGAACACGGTATATTTCTCCATCTATTAGTGTCCTCTTTGATTACTTTCACTAGTGTTTTATAGTTTTCTATGTACAAGTCTTTTGTTTCCTTAGGTAAACATATTCCTAAGTATTTAATTCTTTTCGTTGCAACAGTGAATGGAATAGTTTCCTTAATTTCTCTTTCTATTTTCTCATTATTAGTGTATAGGAATGCAAGGGATCTCTGTGTGTTGGTTTTATATCCTGCAACTTTACTGTATTCATTGATTAGCTCTAGTAGTTTTCTGGTAGAGTCTTTAGGGTTTTCTGTGTAGAGGATCATGTCATCAGCGAACAGTGAAAGTTTTACTTATTCTTTTCCAATTTGGATTCCTTTTATGTCTTTTTCTGCTCTGATTGCTGTGGCCAAAACTTCCAGAACTATGTTGAATAGTAGGGGTGAGAGTGGGCACCCTTGTCTTGTTCCTGACTTTAGGGGAAATGCTTTCACTTTTTCACCATTGAGGATAATGTTTGCTGTGGGTTTGTCATATATAGCTTTTATTATGTTGAGAGATGTCCCTTCTATTCCCACTTTCTGGAGGGTTTTTATCATAAATGGATGTTGAATTTTGTCGAAGGCTTTCTCTGCATCTATTGAGATAATCATATGATTTTTGTTTTTCAGTTTGTTAATGTGGTGTATTACGTTGATTGATTTGCGGATATTGAAGAATCCTTGCTTTCCTGGGATAACCCCACTTGGTCATGATGTACGATCTTCTTAATGTGTTGTTGGATTCTGATTGCTAGAATTTTGTTCAGGATTTTTGCATCTATGTTCATCAGTGATATTGGCCTGTAGTTTTCTTTTTTTGTGGGGTCTTTACCAGGTTTTGGGATTAGGGTGATGGTGGCCTCATAGAATGAGTTTGGAAGTTTCCCTTCCTCAGCAATTTTCTGGAAGAGTTTGAGTAGAATAGGTGTTAGCTCTTCTCTAAATTTTTGGTAGAATTCAGCTGTGAAGCCGTGTGGACCTGGGCTTTTGTTTGCTGGAAGATTTCTGATTACAGCCTCTAGTTCCGTGCTTGTGATGGGTCTGTTCAGATTTTCTCTTTCTTCCTGGTTCAGTTTTGGAAAGTTGTACTTTTCTAGGAATTTGTCCATTTCTTCCAGGTTATTCATTTTATTGCCATATAATTGCTGATAGTATTCTCTAATAATCCTTTGTATTTCTGTTGTCGGTTGTGATCTCTCCATTTTCCTTTCTAATTTTATTGATTTGGTTCTTCTCCCTTTGTTTCTTGATAAATCTGGCTAGTGGTTTGTCAATTTTATTTACCTTCTCAAAGAACCAGCTTTTGGCTTTGTTGAGTTTTGCTATGGTCTCTTTTGTTTCTTTTGCATTTATCTCTGCCCTAATTTTTACGGTTTCTTTCCTTCTACTAACCCTGGGGTTCTTCATTTCTTCCTTTTCTAGTTTCTTTAGATGTAGAGTTAGATTATTTAGTTGACTTTTTTCTTGTTTCTTTAGGTGTGCCTGTATTGCTATGAACTTCCCCCTTAGCACTGCTTTTACAGTGTCCCAGAGGTTTGGGGTTGCTGTGTTTTCATTTTCATTCATTTCTATGCATATTTTGATTTCTCTTTTGGTTTCTTCTATGATTTGTTCATTATTGAGCAGTGTGTTTTTCAGCCTCCATATGTTGGCATTTTTAATAGTTTTTCTCCCATAATTCAGATCTAATCTTACTGCATTGTGGTCAGCAAAGATGCTTGGAATGATTTCAATTTTTTTGAATTTACCAAGGCTAGATTTATGGCCCAGGATGTGATCTATCCTGGAAAAGGTTCTGTGTGCGCTTGAGAAAAATGTGAAATTCATTGTTTTGGGGTGAAATGTCCTATAGATATCTATTAGGTCTAACTGGTCTATTGTATCATTTAAAGTTTGTGTTTCCTTGTTAATTTTCTGTTTGGTTGATCTATGCATAGATGTAAGTGGGGTATTAAAATCTCCCACTATTATTGCATTGTTGTTAATTTCCCCTTTCATACTTGTTAGTAATTGTCTTACATATTGCGGTGCTCCTATGTTGGGTGCATAAATATTTATAATTGTTATATCTTCTTCTTGGATTGATCCTTTGATCATTATGTAGTTTCCTTCTTTGTCTCTTTTCACAGCCTTTGTTTTAAAGTATTTTATCTGATATGAGTATTGCTACTCCTGCTTTCTTTTGGTCTCTATTTGCATGGAATATCTTTTTCCAGCCCTTCACTTTCAGTCTGTGTGTGTCCCTCGTTTTGAGGTGGGTCTCTTGTAGACAACATATATATGGGGGTCTTGTTTTTGTATCCATTCAGCCAGCCTTTGTCTTTTGGTTGGGGCATTCAACCCGTTTACGTTTAAGGTAATTATTGATAAGTATGATCCTGTTGCCATTTTCTTTATTGCTTTGGGTTCGAGTTTATACACCCTTTCTGTGTTTCCTGTCTAGAGAAGATCCTTTAGCATTTGTTGGAGAGCTGGTTTGGTGATGCTGAATTCTCTCAGCTTTTGCTTGTCTGTAAAGCTTTTGATTTCTCCTTCATATTTGAATGAGATCCTTGCTGAGTCCAGTAATGTGGGCTGTAGGTTATTTTCTTTCATCACTTTAAGTATGTCTTGCCATTCCCTCCTGGCCTGAAGAGTTTCTGTTGAAAGATCAGCTGTTATCCTTATGGGAATCCCCTTGTGTGTTATTTGCTGCTTTTCCCTTGCTGCTTTTAATATTTGTTCTTCGTGTTTGATCTTTGTTAATTTGATTAATATGTGTCTTGGAGTATTTCGCCTTGGGTTTATCCTGTTGGGGACTCTCTGGGTTTCTTGGACTTGGGTGATTATTTCTTTCCCCATTTTAGGGAAGTTTTCAACTATTATCTCCTCAAGTATTCTCTCATGGTCTTTCTTTTTGTCTTCTTCTTCTGGGACTCCTATGATTCGAATGTTGGAGCATTTAACATTGTCCCAGAGGTCTCTAATATTGTCCTCATTTCTTTTAATTCGTTTTTCTTTTTTCCTCTCTGTTTCATTTATTTCTACAATTCTATCTTCTAGCTTGCTTTATTGTTTGTTCCCTCCAGAGTGTTTCTGATCTCATCTATTGCATTATTCATTGTATATTGACTCTTTTTTATTTCCTCTAATTCCTTATTAAACCTTTCTTCCATCTTCTCAATCCTTTTCTCCAGGTTATTTATCTGAAACTCCATTTTGCTTTCAAGATTTTGAATCATTTTCACCATCAAAATTTGAAATTCTTTATCCGGTAGATTCCCTATATCTTCCTCTTTTGTTTGTGTTGGTGGGCATTTATCTTGTTCCTTTACTTGCTGGGTATTTCTCTGCCTCTTCATCTTGCTTATTTTGTGGCGTTCTCTTTATTATGTAGTTTCCTCGCTGTGTGTGGGGTTGGACGGGTGACTTGTCAAGGTTCCCTGGTTAGGGAAGCTTGTGTCGGTGTTCTGGTGGGTGGAGCTTGATTTCTTCTCTCTGGAGTGCAATGAAGTGTCCAGTAATGAATTATGAAATGTCAGTGGGTTTGGAGTGACTTTGGGAAGCCTGTATATTGAAGCTCAGGGCTATTTTCGTGTGTTGTTGGAGAATTTGCGTGGTATGTCTTGCTCTGGAACTTGTTGACCCTTGGGTGGTGCTTGGCTTTAGTGTAGGTATGGAGGCGTTTGATGAGCTCCTATCGATTAATGTTCCCTGGGGTCAGGAGTTCTCTGGTGTTCTCAGGATTCGGGCTTAAGCCTCTTGCCTCTGGTTTTTGGTCTTATTCTTGGAGTCTCTAGACTTCTCTATCTGTCATTTCCAAGGTGGTTCCCTCTGTTTTAGCTTCTGTTTGCTGGTCTCTTCAGTGTCTAATTTCCGACCTGACACTATGGGGCGGGTGGATACTTTTTAAGGCTCAGTTGTTCAGTCCTGTTCTGGGAA
This sequence comes from Moschus berezovskii, assembly GCF_049115385.1. Classification (NCBI taxonomy): domain Eukaryota; kingdom Metazoa; phylum Chordata; class Mammalia; order Artiodactyla; family Moschidae; genus Moschus; species Moschus berezovskii. Next base: position 23,750,181 of record NC_142473.1, read on the forward strand.
GGGAGGAACACTGCAGACAAATATCTCTGGCGTCTGTGGGGAGTGCTCGCAGCGTCTCGGCCACACTGGGTTTGCCCCCGCTCACAGCGCGTGTGTTGTCCCAGTCTACACTGCACAGGCTCTAGGTTGCTCTGCCGGGAACTGTCTGAGGCTGGTGCTGGGTTGTATGCACTTCCCAGGTCTGAGCGGCTCAAGTTCAGTTTCTCGGGTACTCCACAAATGCGCAGACTTGGTGGGGCCTGCGTTTTGTGCCTTCCCCGGTCCGAGTAGCTCAGGTAACCAGGTGTTTGGCGAGTGCAGTCGCTGTGACCTATCGCCTCCCCAGTCTCTGCCACTCGGTTTTCTGGGTGTACAACCGGCGCATCTTCTCAGGAGGATATCGATCGGCCTGAGCCCAAGAAGTCTTGATTAGCAATAAGCCTGTCTGCAGTTTGTATCGGATGCCTTTCTGGGGCCGTGATTGCCCCTTCCTGCTCTGGCTGCCCTCCCTTGCCTGTCTCAGCACGGGGATGGGAGATGGGCCGACGACAACCTGCTCGCTCTGCTCAGCCCTTTGTTCTGTGAGCGGGGCTGGCAGAGTCTTAGGTTAGAGCTTTCCGCCTTTTCATGGGAAAGCTATCCCAGTCTGTTTTGCTATCCCCAGTTGGTTCTCTCAGATTGTTCTCGCGGCATTCAAGCCCAGTTCTCTCTCTAAGCAGTTCAGCCGGCTCCTCCCTGCCCAGTTCCCACTTGCTAATGGCGGATGCAGGCGTCTGCGCTGCTTCTTTGCTGGGAGTTACCATTTGGCGGGTAATCTGTGGGTTTTAATTCTTTCTTTCTTTTCCCTCCCGGTTATGTGGCCCTCTGAGGATCCAAGGCTTGCCACAGACTCGTCAGTGAGAGTGTTTCCTGGTGTTTGGAAACTTATCTCTTTTTAAAAGCTTCCCTTCCCGGGACGGAGCTCCGTCCTTACCTCTTTTGTCTCTCTTTTTATCTTTTATGTTTTTTCCTGCCTCCTTTCAAAGACAATGGGCTGTTTTTCTGGGTACCTGATGTCCTCTGCCAGCATCCAGAAGTTGTTTTGTGGACTTTACTCCATGTTCAAATGTTCTTTTGATGAATTTGTGGGGGAGAGAGTGGTCTCGCCATCCTATTCCTCCACCATCTTTTCCTTCCCCCTCGTCACCTTCTTTCTAAATTCCATATCCATGTGTTAGTATACTGTATTGGAATTTTTCTTTCTGGCTTACTTCACTCTGTATAATAGACTCCAGTTTCATCCACCTCATTAGAACTGATTCAAATGTATTCTTTTTAACTGCTGAGTATTACTCCATTGTGTATATGTATCACAGCTTTCTTATCCATACGTCTGTAGATGGACATCTAGGTTGCTTCCATGTCCTAGCTATTATAAACAGTGCTGCAATGAACATTGGAGTACATATGTCTCTTTCAATTTTGGTTTCCTTGGTGTGTATGCCCAGCAATGGGACTGCTGGGTCGTACAGCAGTTCTATTTCCAGTTTTTTAAGGAATCTCCACACTGTTCTCCATAGTGGCTGTACTAGTTTGCATTCCCACCAACAGTGTAAGAGGGTTCCCTTTTTTCCACAACCTCTCCACCATTTATTGCTTGTAGATGTTTGGATAGCAGCCATTCTGACTGGCGTGAAATTGTACCTCATGGTGGTTTTGATTTGCATTTCTCTGATTATGAGTGATGTTGAGCATCTTTTCATGTGTTTGTTAGCCATCTGTATGTCTTCTTTGGAGAAATGTCTGTTTAGTTCTTTGGCCAATTTTTTGATTGGGTCGTTTATTTTTCTGGGATTGAGCTGCAGAAGTTGCTTGTATATTTTTGAGATTAATTCTTTGTCAGTTGCTTCATTTGCTATTATTTTCTCCCATTCTGAAGGCTGTCTTTTCACCTTGCTTGCTTATAGTTTCCTTTGTTATGCAGAAGCTTTTAATTTTAATTAGGTCCCATTTGTTTATTTTTGCTTTTATTTCCAATATTCTGGGAGGTGGGTCATGGAGGATCCTGCTGTGATTTATATCGGCGAGTTTTTTGCCTATGTTCTCCTCTAGGAGTGTTATAGTTTCTGGTCTTACGTTTAGATCTTTCATCCATTTTGAGTTTATTTTTGTGTATGGTGTTAGGGAGTGTTCTAGTTTCATTTACAAGTGGTTGACCGCTTTCCCCAGTACCACTTGTTAAAGAGATTGTCTTTTCTCCATTGAATATTCTTGCCTCCTTTGTCAAAGATAAGGTGTCCACAGTTGTGTGGATTTATCTCTGGGCTTTCTATTTTGTTCCATTGATCTATAGTTCTGTCTTTATGCCAGTACCATACTGTCTTGAGGACTATGGCTTTGTAGTAGAGCCTGAAGTCGGGCAGGTTGATTCCTCCAGTTCCATTCTTCTTTCTCAAGATTACTTTGGCTATTCGAGATTTTTTAAATTTCCATACAAATTGTGAAATTATTTGGTCTAGCACTCAAAAAATACATTGAATTTTTAGTGTTGGGATAGCATTGAATCTATAGAGTAATTTGGGTAGTATACTCATTTTAAAATAACAACAACAACAAAAAATCCCACTCTTAAAGGGCTCACTTAAAGACTCATTTAGACTTCCCTGGTGGCTCAGATGGTAAAGAGTCTGCCTACAGTGTGGGAGACCCAGGTTCAATCCCTGGGTCAGGAAGATCTCCTGGACAAGGAAATGGCAATCCACTCCAGTATTCTTGCCTGGAAAATGCCATGGATTGAGGCACCTGTTAGGCTGCAGTCCATGGGGTTGCAAAGAGTCAGACACGACTGAGAGACTTCACTTTCTTTCTTTCTTCTGACTTGAAAATCAGCACAAACACAGACATCTCAGATTTTCTAGAGTTACCAAAGTATAGAATTGAAGGAATTATATCTTAATCAAAGGGTAAGCCTGAAAACCAGAGAATGTAGTGCACTGGCCAGAAATGTGGATGGGTTCTGGGAAATGTTTAAGACCAATATTCCCATGTCAGTGCTCAGGCATAAAGAGGTTAACGGATTCATTCAGAGTTACATGGATTAGAAATTTGGAACATGTAGATAAGGTTCTTAGAGAAATGTAAGAAAATGAAAGAGAGAGGGATAAATTGGGAGGTTGAGATCAATATATATACACACTACTATATATAAAGTAGAATACTATTAATAATGATGACATACTGTATACCACAGGGAGTGCTATTTAATACTCTGAAATGATTTTTGTGGGAAAAGAATCTAAAAAAAGAGTGAATTTATGTATAACTGATTCACTTTGCTGTACACTAGAAACTAATACTCCTTGGAAGAAAAGCTATGACCAACTTAGACAGCATATTAAAAAGCAGAGACATTACTTTGCCAACAAAGGTCCATCTAGTCAAAGGTATGATTTTTACAGTAGTCATGTACGGATGTGAGAGTTGGACCATAAAGAAAGATGAGCACCGAAGAATTGATGTGATTTTTTTGAACTCTGATGTTGGAGAAGACTTGAGAGTCCCTTGGACTGCAAGGAGATCCAACCAGTCCACCCTAAAGGAAATCAGTCCTGAATTGGAAAGACTGGTGCTAAAGCTGAAACTCCAATACTTTGGCCACCTGATATGAAGAACTGACTCACTTTAAAAGACCCTGACGTGGGGAAAGATTGAAGGTGGGAGGAGAAGGGGACGACAGAGGATGAGATGATTGGATGGCATCACCGAATCTATGGACATGAGTTTGAGTAAACACTGGGAGTTGGTGATGGACAGGGAAGCCTGGCGTGTTGTAGTCCAAGGGATCACAAAGAGTCAGACATAACTGAGGGAATGAACTGAACTGACTGAACTGAGAAACTAATACAACATCGTAAATCAATTATACTCCAACAGAAATATTTTAAAAAGAAGTACAAGAAAATTCATTTTTTTTTTTTTTTCGGAAAAAACTTTGTATTTTATATATATTATAAAATATAAATTTTTATATTTATATTTTATACCAAAATCAAGGGCTACGGTTTGGCTCTGTGTCATGACCTATGTCTGTGATAAGTTCAGGATGTCTATTGACCTCATGGAGAAAACTAAATTAAGTTGTTAAATTAATAACAGTGTACATTTAGCCAAGAAAGTGCATGCAGATCATTAGATTTTGTCCCAAATTATCTAATCCTTAAAACTCAGCAGTGGGCACAGGATTAGAAAAGTTTCTTTCACATGCTAGCAAGGTTATGGTCAAAATTCTTCAAGTGAGACTTCAGCAGTGTGTGAATCTAGAACTTCCAGCTGTACAAGCTAGGTTTAGAAAAGGCAGAGGACCAGAGATCAAATTGCCAATATTTGCTGGATCATGGGGAAAGCAAGGGCATTCCAAAAGAATGTCTACTTCTCCTTCATTGACTACACTAAAGCCTTTGACTGTGTGGATCACAACAAGCTGGAAAATTCTTCAACAGATGGGAGTACCAGACCACATTACCTGTCTCCTAAGAAAACTGTATATGGTCCAGAAGCAACAGTTAGAACCAGAAGTGGAACAGCTGACTGATTCAAAATTGGGAAAGGAATATGACGTGGCTGTACTCTGCTTATTTAACTTAAACGCAGAGTGAATCATATGAAATGCCAAGTTGGATGAAGCACAAGCTGGAATCAAGATTGCTGGGAGAAATATCAACAACCTCAGATATGCAGATGATACCCCTCTAATGGCAGAAAGTGAAGAAGAACTAAAAAGCCTCTTGATGATGGTGAAGAGGCAAGTGAAAAAAGCTGATTGAAACTCAGCGTTCAAAAAACTAAGATCTTGGCATCCAGTCTCATCACTTCATGGCAAATAGAAGAGGTGAAAGTGGAAGCAGTGACAGATTTTGTTTTCTTGGGCACCAAAATCACCACAGACAGTGACTGCAGCCATGAAATTAAAAGATGCTGGCTCCATGGAAGGAAAGCTATGACATACCTAAAGTCTGTCTAGGCAAAGCTATGGTTTTTCCAGTATTTATGTATGGATGTGAGAGTTGGCCCATAAAGTAGGCTGAGTGCTGAAAAACTGATGTTTCCAAATTGTGCTGAAGAAGACTCTTGAGAGTCCTTTGTACTGCAAGATCAAATCAGTCAATCCTAAAGGAAGTCAACCCTGAATATTCATTGCAAGGACTGATGCTGAGGCTGAAGCTCCAATACTTTGACCACCTGATGGGGAGAGTCAACTCATTGGGAGAAAAAAAAAACCCTGATGCTGGGAAAGATTGAGAGAAAATGGAGAAGGGGGGTGGCAGAGGATGAGATGGTTAGATAGTATCACCAACTCAATGGACATGAATTCAACTAAACTCTGGAAGATAGTGGAAGACAAACTATCTGACTTGCTATAGTCCATGGGGTTGCAAGAGTCTAACACAACTTAGCGACTGAACAAAAACATATTAATCAAAATTGGCAATGAAGTTGGTGGCCTACACGTCTGACCAGGCACACTCCTCTGTGGAAAAAGCCAGCTTAATTGGTGGAGTAAGATTAAACGCCATTCCTTCCGATGCCAAGTTTGCCATGCGAGCTTCTGCCCTGCAGGAGGCCCTGGATAGAGACAAGGCAGCCGGCCTGATTCCTTTCTTCAAACACAGAGTACCCAGCCCGGGGGATACTGCTAAACCAAAAAGTCTTGCTTCTGCTTCCTGTTAAAAATGACAGCATGGAGTGCACCCTTGACATGGTGATGCGTGACAGACATCGGAGTTAGCGGAATTAAAAAGTACACTTTCCACCTAGAGGGGTGTCCTGAATAGATACTAAGATGCGTTGCTTGTGAGAGATGTGTTGCAAGCCAGCAGTGATTAATTTAAAATGCAATGAAACAGGATATAATTAAAACATCTAACTAACCGAACATCAGCTAGTTTTGCTGTTCATGGCTGGGCGTTTTCCAGTGGGAAAGGAACAGTTGCTGTTACAACCGGAGCCTGGGAGCTGTCCTGCCTGGTGTGCCATGGCGTCATCTCACGTCTGCACCGGGATGTCAGGTGTGACTGTGCCACTGGCCCCGTGGGGTCATCTGGCTGCACTCTGGAGTCACCTGGGGAGCTAAGAAGAATGCCGATGCCCAGGCCCTGCTCCAGCCTCTCTGGGGACAATGCCAGATATTGGAGTCGCTTCCCGGCAGCTTCCAGATTCTACTGTGCACCCAGGGTTCCATGCTCCTAGGTACCCATCCATATCTGGGTACTTCTGAGTTGTAGAGAAAGCTAGGTTCAACAGACTCTAGGTGCCACATGTTTATAACTTCCATTACTTTTTAAAAGTTACTCTTTGAGATGAGCCTTTTTATCCAAAAATTGTTTTGATCAATTCAAATTTACCACCTTTTGTTGAATAACTAACATGTAGTCTGGGGGATGGAGAAGGCAATGGCAAGCCACTCCAGTACTCTTGCCTAGAAAATCGCATGGACAGAGGATCCTGGTGGGCTGCAGTCCATGGGGTCGCTACTGGTCGGAGACGACTGAGCGACTTCACTTTCACTTTTCACTTTCACACAGTGGAGAAGGAAATGGCAACCCACTCCAGTGTTCTTGCCTGGAGAATCCCAGGGACAGTTCTTGCCTGGAGAATCCCTGGTCGGCTACCGTCTATGGGGTCACACAGAGTCGGACACGACTGAAGCGACTTAGCAGTAGCAGCAGTAGCAGCAGCAGCAGTAGCAGCAGTAGCATAAAATAGCTTTTTAAAAAATATTAGTTATATAATTGTGTTCATTCATCACTGGGTTAGATTGTTTTTAGGAGAGTTTATCTTGTTTAAAAAGAACATGTAATCAATTAAACAATGTGTTATTCTCTCTCTGTCAACTACCCTTAGGGAATATTTGAATTATCGACTCCTGTAGCCAAATTTCCAACACAATTTTTCTCTGGATGATAACTGTTTGAGATGCAGAGTTAACATCTAAGGTGAAATAACACAGCTTGTCAAAGTGCAGGTCAAAGGCACAGGAACTTCCTCATGCAAATCCAGAATTGTGGCTTCTCTTGAAGACATGAAAGCTCTGATAAGGCCACATCCACATTTCCAAATGATAACAACTGGCAAAAGCTGAGGACCAGGTGTACCTTCTAGATAACATGAGCACTCAGCAGTTCACTTCAGTTCTCAAAAGCCAGAATTAATATTACTGACCTGACCTTGTAGACATGTAAGCTTATGATCCCTAGTATAGTCTTGTAGACTGAAATCCAGAGTTCCAGAAAGCCTCACAGATACCTAGTGTTCTTATTCTTTACAGAAGGATTTTTTTTTATTACTTTAAAGTAAAGTGATTGCCTTTTTAAAATATTTCAGCTCTTTGAATTTTTGCCCTGACATTGGAATGCTGACAGTCCTCATTAGCAAGTTAACTTGTTCCATCAGTTTTACTTTGAGTGTATTTTAAAAAGTAAAATAAAGAATATGTAGACTCTAAAGTCTAATTACTAGTTACTAATAACGTATTCTTTTCATACTGTTCATGGGGTTCTCAATATAAGAATACAGAAGTGGTTTGCCATTCCCTTCTCCAGTGGATTACATTTTGTCCAAAATCTCCACCATGAACCATCTGTCTTGGGTGGCCCTACATGGCATGGCTCATAGTTTCATTGAGTTAGACAAGACTGTGATCCATGTGATCAGTTTGGTTAGATTCCTGTGATTGTGGTTTTCATTCTGTCTGCCCTCTGATGGATGAGGATAAGAGGCTTGTGGAAGCTTCCTGATGGGAGGGACTGGTTTTGGGGAAAATTGGGTCTTGTTCTGCTGGGCAACAACATCCTCTGTAAATCTTTAATCCAATTTTCTGCTGTTGGGTGGGGATGTGTTCTCTCCCTGTAGTTTGGCCTCAGGCCAAATATGGTAGGGGTAATGGCTATAATGGCAATCTCCTTTAAAGGGACTTATGACAGCATGCTGCAGCTCCAAGGATTGTTGTAGTCAGTGCTCTTGACCCTGCAGCAGGCTTCTGTTACCCACACTCTGCCAGAGACTCTCGGACACACAGGCAAGCCTAGCTCAATTTCTTGTAGGGTCACTGCTCCTTCTCCTGGGTCCTGGTGCACACAAGGTTTTGTTTGTGCCCTCCAAGAGTCTCTTTCCCCAGTCCTGTGGAAGTTCTGTAATCAAACCCCACTGGACTCAAAGTCAAAATCCCTGGGGATTCTCAGTCTCTTTGCCAGATCCCCAGATTTAGAAATCTGTTGTGGGCCCTAGAACCTCTGCAATAGTTGCAAGAACTTCTTTGGTATAACTGCTTTCCAGTTTGTAGGCCATCTGCTCAGCAACTCCACAGTGGAGCTAATGGCGACCTCCTCCAAGAGAACTTATGCCACAGGCCTTTCCTCCCATGTCTGCTGCAGCCAGAGCCCTTTTCCCCGCAGTGGTCACTGCTCACAATGCCTCCACCCTCAAATACTCAAAGGCAGTTCTAGCTCAGTCTCTTGTGGAGGTTACTGCTCCATTCCCTGGGTCCTGTTGTGCAGGACTAAGTAAAGTCAGATGCTGTAAAGAAAAACATTGCATAGGAACATGGAATGCTAGGTCCATGAATCAAGGTAAATTGGAAGTAGTCAAAAGGAGATGGCAAGAGTGAACATTGACATTTTAGGAATCAGTGAACTATAATGGACCAGAATGGGTGAATTTAATTCTTATGACCATTATATCTAATACAGTGGGCAGGAATCCCTTAGAAGAATTGGAGTAGCCCTCATAGTCGACAAAAGAGTCTGAAATACAGCACATGGGTGCAATCTCAAAAACAACAGAATCATCCCTGTTCATTTCCAAGACAAGCCATTCAATATCACAGTAATCCAACTCTATGCCCCAACCACTAATGCTGAAGAAGCTGAAATTTAGCAATTCTATGAAGACCTACAAGAACTTCTAGAATTAACACACAAAAAAGATGTCCTTTTCATCATAGGGGACTGGAATGCAAAAATAAGGAGTAATAGACAAGTTTGGCCTTGGAATAAAAAATGAAGCAGGGGAAAACCTAACACAGATTTGCCAAGAGAATGCACTGGTCATAGCAAACATCCTCTTCCAAAGCACAGTAGACGATTTGACACATGGACATCACCAGATAGTCAATACCTAAATCAGATGGATTATATTCTTTGCATCCAAAGATGAAGAAGCTCTATACAGACAAAACAAGACCAGGAGTTAACTGTATCTTAGAAAACAAACTCCTTATTGCCAAATTCAGACTTGAAGAAGGTAGGGAAAACTACTAGATGATTCAGGTATGACTAAATCAAATCCTTCACAATTATACGGTGGGAGTGATAAATAGATTCAAGGGATTAGATCTGAAAGACAGAGTACCTAAAGAACTGTGGATGGAAGTTTACAACATTATACAGGAGGTGATAATCAAAACCATTCCCAAGGAGGGGGAGATCCCAAGATGGTGAAGGAATAGGATGGGGAGACCACTCTGTCCCCCACAAATTAATCAAAAGATCGTTTGAATACTAAGAAACTTCCCCAAAACTACTTCTGAACGCTGGCAGAGGTCATGAGGCACCCAGAAAGTCAGCCCAATCTCTTTCTAAGGCGTCTTGAGGCTACTGTAAGAGAAGGACTGAAAGCCAGAGGCAGAAGGTTTAACTCCAAAACTTTAGAACATCAGAGAACTCCTGACTCCTGGGAACATTAATAGACAAGAGCTCACCCCAAAGTCTCCACACCTACCCTGAAGCCATGCTTCACCCAAGAGCCAACAAGATCCAGTCCAAGACATACCACGCTAATTATCTGGTAAAAGGGGAACACAACCCTGAATATTAAAGACAGGCTGCCCAAAGCCATGCCAAACCCATAGACACCCCCAGATTCACTACTGGACATTTCACTGTACTACAGAGAGAAGAAATCCAGCTCCACCCACCAGAACAAAGACACAAGCTCCCCAACCAGGAAACCTTGATAAGCCATTAGTCCAACCCCATCTATAGGGAGAAGACCCCACAATTAAGTGGAACCACGAACTTCTAGCCTGCATAAACAGTTCCCCAAATACAGCAATCTAAACAAATTGAAAAGTCAGAGAAATATTCAGCAGGTGAAGGAATGTGATAAAAAAAAAAAAACCCAAACCAAAAAAAATAAGATAAAATAAAGAGGAGGAGATAGGGAGTCTACCTGAAAAAGAATTCAGAATAATGATAGTAAAGATGACGCAAAATCTTGAAAACAAAATGAAGCTACAGATAAATAGACTAGAGACAAGGATTGAGGTGTAATGAAGGTGTAATCAAAAATATTCCAACAAACAAAAGCCCAGGACCAGATGGCTTCACAGGTAAATTCTAACAAAAATTTAGAGAAGAGCTAAAACCTATCCTTCTCAAACTCTTTCAGAAAATTGTAGAGTAAGGTAAACTCCCAAACTCAATTATGAGGCAGCCATAACTGTAATACCAAAACCAGATAAAGATGCCACAAAAAATCAAGCAAACAGAATCCAACAGCATATTAAAAACCTCATACATCATGACCAATGGGCTTATCCAAGAGATGCAAGGATTCTTCAATATTCACAAATCAATCAATATGATATACCATATTAACAAATTGAAAGATAAAGACCACAGGATTATCTCAATAGATGCAGAGAAAGCCTTTGGCAATTTCAACACCCATTTATGATAAAAGAAAAAAAAAAACTCTCCAGAAAGTATGCATAGAAGTAACATACCTCAACAAAATAAAAGCCACATATGACAAACCCACAGCAAACAGTATCCTCAATGGCAAAAAAACGGAAAGCATTTTCTCTAAAATCAGGAACAAGACAAGGGTGCCCACTCTGACCACTGTTATTCAACATAGTTTTGGAATTCTTAGCCACAGCAATCAGAGAAGAAAAAAAAATAAAATAAAAGGAATCCAGATTGGAAAAGAAGTAAAACTCTCACTGTTTGCAGATGACATTTTCCTCAAAATAGAAAAACCTAACGATGCCACCAGAAAATTAATAGAGCTAATCAATAAATATAGTAAAGTTGCAGGACATAAAAATAATACACAAAAATCCCTTGCATTCCTATAAACTAACAATGAGAAAAAAGAAAGAGAAATTATGGAAACAATCCCATTTAACACTTCAAGGAAAATAATAAGATACTTAGGAATAAATCTATCTAAAGACTTTATTTTGGGGGGCTCCAAAATCACTGCAGATGCTGATTGCAGCCATGAAATTAAAAGACGCTTACTCTTTGGAAGGAAAGTTATGACCAACATAGACAGCATATTAAAAAGCAGAGACATTACTTTACCAACCAAGGTCTGTCTAGTCAAGGCTATGGTTTTTCCCATGGTCATGTATGGATGTGAGAGTTGGACTGTGAAGAAAGCTGAGCACCAAAGAATTGATGCTTTTGAACTGTGGTGTTGGAGAAGACTCTTGAGAGTCCCTTGGACTGCAAGGAGATCCAACCAGTCCATCCTAAAGGAAACCAGTCCTGGGTGTTCATTGGAAGGACTGATGCTAAAGCTGAATCTCCAATACTTTGGGCACCTCATGCGAAGAGTTGACTCACTGGAAAAGACGCTGATGCTGGGAGGGATTGGGGGCAGGAGGAGAAGGGGACGACAGAGAATGAGCTGTTTGGATGGCATCACTGACTCGATGGAGGTGGATGTGAGTGAACTCCGGGAGTTGGTGATGGACAGGGAGGTCTGGCGTGCTGTGATTCATGGGGTCACAAAGAGTCAGATATGACTGAACGACTGAACTGAACTGAAACAAACAAAAGACCTATATATAGAAAACTATAAAACACTCATGAAAATCAAGGATGCCACATGTTCGTGTATTGGAAGAATCAATATAGTGAAAATGAGTATATTACCAAAAGGAATATATAGATTCAGTGCAGTCTCTATCAAGCTACCAATTGTATTTATCACAGAACTAGAACAAATAATTTCACAATTTGTATGGAAAAACACAAAACCCTCGAATAGCTAAAGTAATCTTGAGAAAGAATAATGGAACTGGAGAAATCAACATGTCTGACTTTAAACTATATTACTAAGCTACAGTCATCAAGACAGTATGGTACTGGCACAAAGACAGAAATATAGGTCAATGGAACAATATAGAAAGCACAGAGATAAATCCATGACCTATGGACACCTAATCTTTGACGAAGGAGGCAAAAATATACAGTGGAGAATAGATAGTCTCTTTAACAAGTGGTGCTGGTAAAACTGGTCAACCACCTGCAAAAGAATGAAACTAGATCACTTTATAACACCATACACTAAAATAAACTCAAAGTGTATTAAAGATCTAAATGTAAGACCAGAAACTATAAAACTCTTAGAGGAAAGCATAGGCAGAACACTCTCTGAGATAAATCACAGCAAGATACTCTATGATCCACCTCCCAGAGTAATGGAAATAAAAACAAAAATAAACAAATGGGACCTAATTAAACTTAAAAGCTTTTGCACAACAAAGGAAACGATAAGCAAGGTGAAAAGGTACCCTTCAGAATGAGAGAAAATAATAGCAAGCAATCAACTGACAAAGAATTAATTTCCAAAATACACAAGCAGCTCATGCAGCTCAATACCAGAAAAATAAAGGACCCAATCAAAAAACGGGCCAAAGAACTAAATAGACATTTCTTAAAGAAGCCATACAGATGGCTAACAGACACATGAAAAGATGCTCAACATCAGTCATTATCAAATCAAAACTACAATGAGGGACCATCTCATGCCAAAATTGAAAAAGACACATATACTCCAATGTTAATTACTGCACTATTTACAAGAGCTAAGACATGGAAGCAACCTAGATGTCCATCAGCAGACAAATGGATAAGGAACTTGCGGTATATATACACAACAGAATATTATTCAGTTATAAAAAAAAAAGCATATTTGAGTCAGTTCTAATGAGATGGATGAAACTGGAGTCTATTATACAGAGTAAACTAAGTCAGAAAGGGAAATACCAATATAGTATATTAACGCATATATATGGAATTTGGAAAAATTGTAACAATGACCCTATATGCAAGACAGTAAAAGAGACACAGATGTAAAAACAGATTTTGGACTATGTGGGAGAAGGTGAGGGTGGGATGATATGAGAGAATAACACCGAAACATGTATATTAGCACATGTAAGACAAACGACCAGTGCAAGTTTGATGCATAAAGCAGGGCACTCGAAACTTGTCCTCTGGGACAAACCAGAGGGATTGGGTGGGGACAGAGGTGGAAGGGGGGTTCAAGATAGGGGAACACCTGGACACCTGTGGCAGATTCATGTCGATGTATGGCAAAACCACCACAGTATTGTAAAATAATTTTAGCCTCCAACTAAATAAAAATCTCCAAGGAAAAGAAATGCAGAAGAGAAGGAACAAGATGGCAGAGGAATAGGACGGCAAGACCACTCTCTCCCCCACAAATTCATCAAAAGAACATTTGAACATGGAGTAAAGTCCACAAAACAACTTCTGGATGCTGGCAGAGGACATCAGGTACCCAGAAAAACAGCCCATTGTCTTTGAAAGGAGGCAGGAAAAAACATAAAAGATAAAAAGAGAGACAAAAGAGGTAAGGACGGAGCTCCGTCCCGGGAAGGGAAGCTTTTAAAAAGAGATAAGTTTCCAAACACCAGGAAACACTCTCACTGACGAGTCTGTGGCAAGCCTTGGATCCTCAGAGGGCCACATAACCGGGAGGGAAAAGAAAGAAAGAATTAAAACCCACAGATTACCCGCCAAATGGTAACTCCCAGCAAAGAAGCAGCGCAGACGCCTGCATCCGCCATTAGCAAGTGGGAACTGGGCAGGGAGGAGCCGGCTGAACTGCTTAGAGAGAGAACTGGGCTTGAATGCCGCGAGAACAATCTGAGAGAACCAACTGGGGATAGCAAAACAGACTGGGATAGCTTTCCCATGAAAAGGCGGAAAGCTCTAACCTAAGACTCTGCCAGCCCCGCTCACAGAACAAAGGGCTGAGCAGAGCGAGCAGGTTGTCGTCGGCCCATCTCCCATCCCCGTGCTGAGACAGGCAAGGGAGGGCAGCCAGAGCAGGAAGGGGCAATCACGGCCCCAGAAAGGCATCCGATACAAACTGCAGACAGGCTTATTGCTAATCAAGACTTCTTGGGCTCAGGCCGATCGATATCCTCCTGAGAAGATGCGCCGGTTGTACACCCAGAAAACCGAGTGGCAGAGACTGGGGAGGCGATAGGTCACAGCGACTGCACTCGCCAAACACCTGGTTACCTGAGCTACTCGGACCGGGGAAGGCACAAAACGCAGGCCCCACCAAGTCTGCGCATTTGTGGAGTACCCGAGAAACTGAACTTGAGCCGCTCAGACCTGGGAAGTGCATACAACCCAGCACCAGCCTCAGACAGTTCCCGGCAGAGCAACCTAGAGCCTGTGCAGTGTAGACTGGGACAACACACGCGCTGTGAGCGGGGGCAAACCCAGTGTGGCCGAGACGCTGCGAGCACTCCCCACAGACGCCAGAGATATTTGTCTGCAGTGTTCCTCCCTTCCCAGAACAGGACTGAACAACTGAGCCTTAAAAAGTATCCACCCGCCCCATAGTGTCAGGTCGGAAATTAGACACTGAAGAGACCAGCAAACAGAAGCTAAAACAGAGGGAACCACCTTGGAAATGACAGATAGAGAAGTCTAGAGACTCCAAGAATAAGACCAAAAACCAGAGGCAAGAGGCTTAAGCCCGAATCCTGAGAACACCAGAGAACTCCTGACCCCAGGGAACATTAATCGATAGGAGCTCATCAAACGCCTCCATACCTACACTAAAGCCAAGCACCACCCAAGGGTCAACAAGTTCCAGAGCAAGACATACCACGCAAATTCTCCAACAACACACGAAAATAGCCCTGAGCTTCAATATACAGGCTTCCCAAAGTCACTCCAAACCCACTGACATTTCATAATTCATTACTGGACACTTCATTGCACTCCAGAGAGAAGAAATCAAGCTCCACCCACCAGAACACCGACACAAGCTTCCCTAACCAGGGAACCTTGACAAGTCACCCGTCCAACCCCACACACAGCGAGGAAACTACATAATAAAGAGAACGCCACAAAATAAGCAAGATGAAGAGGCAGAGAAATACCCAGCAAGTAAAGGAACAAGATAAATGCCCACCAACACAAACAAAAGAGGAAGATATAGGGAATCTACCGGATAAAGAATTTCAAATTTTGATGGTGAAAATGATTCAAAATCTTGAAAGCAAAATGGAGTTTCAGATAAATAACCTGGAGAAAAGGATTGAGAAGATGGAAGAAAGGTTTAATAAGGAATTAGAGGAAATAAAAAAGAGTCAATATACAATGAATAATGCAATAGATGAGATCAGAAACACTCTGGAGGGAACAAACAATAAAGCAAGCTAGAAGATAGAATTGTAGAAATAAATGAAACAGAGAGGAAAAAAGAAAAACGAATTAAAAGAAATGAGGACAATATTAGAGACCTCTGGGACAATGTTAAATGCTCCAACATTCGAATCATAGGAGTCCCAGAAGAAGAAGACAAAAAGAAAGACCATGAGAGAATACTTGAGGAGATAATAGTTGAAAACTTCCCTAAAATGGGGAAAGAAATAATCACCCAAGTCCAAGAAACCCAGAGAGTCCCCAACAGGATAAACCCAAGGCGAAATACTCCAAGACACATATTAATCAAATTAACAAAGATCAAACACGAAGAACAAATATTAAAAGCAGCAAGGGAAAAGCAGCAAATAACACACAAGGGGATTCCCATAAGGATAACAGCTGATCTTTCAACAGAAACTCTTCAGGCCAGGAGGGAATGGCAAGACATACTTAAAGTGATGAAAGAAAATAACCTACAGCCCACATTACTGGACTCAGCAAGGATCTCATTCAAATATGAAGGAGAAATCAAAAGCTTTACAGACAAGCAAAAGCTGAGAGAATTCAGCATCACCAAACCAGCTCTCCAACAAATGCTAAAGGATCTTCTCTAGACAGGAAACACAGAAAGGGTGTATAAACTCGAACCCAAAGCAATAAAGAAAATGGCAACAGGATCATACTTATCAATAATTACCTTAAACGTAAACGGGTTGAATGCCCCAACCAAAAGACAAAGGCTGGCTGAATGGATACAAAAACAAGACCCCCATATATATGTTGTCTACAAGAGACCCACCTCAAAACGAGGGACACACACAGACTGAAAGTGAAGGGCTGGAAAAAGATATTCCATGCAAATAGAGACCAAAAGAAAGCAGGAGTAGCAATACTCATATCAGATAAAATACTTTAAAACAAAGGCTGTGAAAAGAGACAAAGAAGGAAACTACATAATGATCAAAGGATCAATCCAAGAAGAAGATATAACAATTATAAATATTTATGCACCCAACATAGGAGCACCGCAATATGTAAGACAATTACTAACAAGTATGAAAGGGGAAATTAACAACAATGCAATAATAGTGGGAGATTTTAATACCCCACTTACATCTATGCATAGATCAACCAAACAGAAAATTAACAAGGAAACACAAACTTTAAATGATACAATAGACCAGTTAGACCTAATAGATATCTATAGGACATTTCACCCCAAAACAATGAATTTCACATTTTTCTCAAGCGCACACAGAACCTTTTCCAGGATAGATCACATCCTGGGCCATAAATCTAGCCTTGGTAAATTCAAAAAAATTGAAATCATTCCAAGCATCTTTGCTGACCACAATGCAGTAAGATTAGATCTGAATTATGGGAGAAAAACTATTAAAAATGCCAACATATGGAGGCTGAAAAACACACTGCTCAATAATGAACAAATCATAGAAGAAACCAAAAGAGAAATCAAAATATGCATAGAAATGAATGAAAATGAAAACACAGCAACCCCAAACCTCTGGGACACTGTAAAAGCAGTGCTAAGGGGGAAGTTCATAGCAATACAGGCACACCTAAAGAAACAAGAAAAAAGTCAACTAAATAATCTAACTCTACATCTAAAGAAACTAGAAAAGGAAGAAATGAAGAACCCCAGGGTTAGTAGAAGGAAAGAAACCGTAAAAATTAGGGCAGAGATAAATGCAAAAGAAACAAAAGAGACCATAGCAAAACTCAACAAAGCCAAAAGCTGGTTCTTTGAGAAGGTAAATAAAATTGACAAACCACTAGCCAGACTTATCAAGAAACAAAGGGAGAAGAACCAAATCAATAAAATTAGAAAGGAAAATGGAGAGATCACAACCGACAACAGAAATACAAAGGATTATTAGAGAATACTATCAGCAATTATATGGCAATAAAATGAATAACCTGGAAGAAATGGACAAATTCCTAGAAAAGTACAACTTTCCAAAACTGAACCAGGAAGAAAGAGAAAATCTGAACAGACCCATCACAAGCACGGAACTAGAGGCTGTAATCAGAAATCTTCCAGCAAACAAAAGCCCAGGTCCACACGGCTTCACAGCTGAATTCTACCAAAAATTTAGAGAAGAGCTAACACCTATTCTACTCAAACTCTTCCAGAAAATTGCTGAGGAAGGGAAACTTCCAAACTCATTCTATGAGGCCACCATCACCCTAATCCCAAAACCTGGTAAAGACCCCACAAAAAAAGAAAACTACAGGCCAATATCACTGATGAACATAGATGCAAAAATCCTGAACAAAATTCTAGCAATCAGAATCCAACAACACATTAAGAAGATCGTACATCATGACCAAGTGGGGTTATCCCAGGAAAGCAAGGATTCTTCAATATCCGCAAATCAATCAACGTAATACACCACATTAACAAACTGAAAAACAAAAATCATATGATTATCTCAATAGATGCAGAGAAAGCCTTCGACAAAATTCAACATCCATTTATGATAAAAACCCTCCAGAAAGTGGGAATAGAAGGGACATCTCTCAACATAATAAAAGCTATATATGACAAACCCACAGCAAACATTATCCTCAATGGTGAAAAAGTGAAAGCATTTCCCCTAAAGTCAGGAACAAGACAAGGGTGCCCACTCTCACCCCTACTATTCAACATAGTTCTGGAAGTTTTGGCCACAGCAATCAGAGCAGAAAAAGACATAAAAGGAATCCAAATTGGAAAAGAATAAGTAAAACTTTCACTGTTCGCTGATGACATGATCCTCTACACAGAAAACCCTAAAGACTCTACCAGAAAACTACTAGAGCTAATCAATGAATACAGTAAAGTTGCAGGATATAAAACCAACACACAGAGATCCCTTGCATTCCTATACACTAATAATGAGAAAATAGAAAGAGAAATTAAGGAAACTATTCCATTCACTGTTGCAACGAAAAGAATTAAATACTTAGGAATATGTTTACCTAAGGAAACAAAAGACTTGTACATAGAAAACTATAAAACACTAGTGAAAGTAATCAAAGAGGACACTAATAGATGGAGAAATATACCGTGTTCGTGGATTGGAAGAATAAATATTGTAAAAATGAGTACACTACCCAAAGTAATTTATACATTCAATACAATCCCTATCAAGCTACCAACGATATTTTTCACAGAACTAGAACAAATAATCTCACAATTTGTATGGAAATACAAAAAACCGCGAATAGCCAAAGCAATCTTGAGGAAGAAAAATGGAACTGGGGGAATTAACCTGCCGGACTTCAGGCTCTACTACAAAGCCACAGTCATCAAGAAAGTATGGTGCTGGCATAAAGACAGAAATACAGATCAATGGAACAAAATAGAAAGCCCAGAGATAAATCCATGCACCTATGGACACCTTATCTTTGACAAAGGAGGCAAGAATATAAAATGGAGAAAAGACAGTCTCTTTAACAAGTGGTGCTGGGAAAACTGGTCAGCCACTTGTAAAAGAATGAAACTAGAACACTTCCTAACACCATACACCAAAATAAACTCAAAATGGATTAGAGATAAATGCAAGACCAGATTCTATAAAACTCCTAGAGGAGAGTGTAGGCAAAACACTCTCTGACATAAATCACAGCAGGATCCTCCAAGACCCACCTCCCAGAATATTAGAAATTAAAGCAAAAATAAACAAATGGGACCTAATTAAAATCAAAAGCTTCTGCACAGCAAAGGAAACTATAAGCAAGCAAGATGAAAAGACAGCCTTCAGAATGGGAGAAAATAATAGCAAATGAAGCAACTGATAAAGGATTAATCTCCGAAATATTCAAGCAGCTCTTGTAGCTCAATTCCAGAAAAATAAATAACCCAATCAAAAAATGGGCCAAATAACTAAACTGACATTTCTCCAAAGACATACAGATGGCTAACAAACACATGAAAAAATGCTCAACATCCCTCACAATCAGAGAAATGCAAATCAAAACCACAATGAGATACCATTTCACACCAGTCAGAATGGCTGCTATCCAAAAGTCTACACGCAATTAATGCTGGAGAGGGTGTGGAGAGAAAGGAACCCTCTTACACTGTTGGTGGGAATGCAAACTAGTATAGCCACTATGGAGAACAGTGTGGAGATTCCTCATAAAACTGGAAATAGAACTGCCATATGATCCAGAAATCTCACTCCTGGGCATACACACCGAGGAAACCTGAATTGAAAGAGACACATGTACTCCAATATTCATTGCAGCACTGTTTATAATAGCCAGGACATGGAGGCAACCTAGATGTCCATCTGCAGATGAATGGATAAGAAAGCTTTGGTACATATACACAATGGAGTATTACTCAGCCATTAAAAAGAATGCGTTTGATCAGTTCTAATGAGGTGTATGAAACTAGAGCCTATTATACCGAGTGAAGTAAGCCAGAAAGAAAAACACCAATACAGTATACTAACGCATATATATGGAATTTAGAAAGATGGAAATGATAACCCTGTATACGAGACAGCAAAAGAGACACAGATGTATAAAACAGTCTTTGGGACTCTGTGGGAGAGGGTGAGGGTTTGATGGTTTGGGAGAATGGCATTGAAACATGTATATTATCATATGTGAAACGAATCGCCAGTTCAGGGTCGATGCATGTTACAGGATGCTAGGGGCTGTTATGCGGGGATGACCCAGTGGGAGGATAAGGGAAGGAGGGAGGTTGGAGGGGGGTTCGGGAGTGGGAATTCATGTACATCCGGGGCGGATTCATGTCAATGTATGGCAAAACCAACCAATATAATATTGTAAAATAATAAGCCTCCAATAAAAATTAAAAAATAAAATAAAAAGTGAAAACAAATGCCAAAAGGCAAAATGGTTATCTAAAGAGACCTTACAAATAGCTGAGAAAAGAAGAGAAGTCAAAGGCAAAGGAGAAAAGTAAATATATACCCATCTGAATGCAGAGTTCCAAAGAACAGCAAAGAAAGATAAGAATGCTTTCTTTGGTGAACAATGAAAAGAAATAGAGGGAAACAATAGAATTGGAAAGACTGGAGACATCTTCAAGATAATTAGAAGTAACAAAGGAAAATCTCATGCAAAGATGGCACAATAAAGGACATAAATGGCATGGACCTAAAAGAAACAGAAGATACTAAGAAGAGGTGGCAAGAATATACAGAAGAACTGTACAAGAAAGATCTTAAGGACCCAGATAACCATGAGGCTGTGATCACTCACCTCAAGTCAGACATCTTGGAATGCAAAGTCAAGTGGGCCTTATGAAGTATCACTATGAACAAAGCTAGTGGAAGGGATGGAATTCCATTTGAGCTATTTCAAATCCTAAAAGATGATGCTGTGTTAAGTGATGCATTCAATATGCCAGCAAATCTGGAAAACTCAGCAGTGGCCACAGGATTAGAAAAGGTCAATTTTCATTCCAATTCCAAAGAAGGGCAATGCCAAAGAATGTTCAAACTACTGCACAATTGCACTCATTTCTCATGCTAGCAAAGTAATGCTCAAAATTCTCCAAGCTAGGCTTCAACAGTGTGTGAACCAGGACTTCCAGATGTTCAAGCTGGATTTAGAAAAGGCAGAGGAACCAAAGATCAAACTGCCAATACCCACTGAATCATAGAAAAAGCAAGAAAATACCAGAAAATCATCTACTTCTGCTTCATTGACTACACAAAAACCTTCGACTGTGTGGATCACAACAAACTGTGGGAAGTTCTTCAAAAGATGGAAATATCAGACCACCTTACCTGCCTCTGAGAAACCTATATGGAGGTTAAGAAGCAACAGTTAGAATCAGACATGGAACAATGGACTGGTTCCAAATTGGGAAAGTAGTACGTCAAGGCTGTAAATTGTCACTCTGCTTATTTAACTTACATGTAGAGTACATCATGAGAAATGCTGGGCTGGATGAAACACAAGCTAAAATCAGCATTGCTGGGAGAAATATCAATAACCTCAGATATGCAGATGACACCACCTATATGGTAGAAAGCAAAGAGGAACTAAAGAGTCTCTTGATGAAGGTGAAAAACGAGAATGAAAAAGCTGGCTTAGAACTCAACATTCAGAATCAAAGATCATGGCATCAGGTCCCATAACCTCAATGCAAATAGATGGGGAAACAAAGGAAATAGTGACAGACTTTACTTTCTTGGGCTCCAAAATCACTGCGGATGGTGACTGAAGCTATGAAATTAAAAGACGCTTGCTCCTTGGAAGAAAAACTATGACAAACCTAAACAACATATTAAAAAGCAGAGACATTGCTGACAAAGATCCTTATAGTCAAAGCTATGGTTTTTCCAATAGTCATGTATGGATTGGAGAGTTGGACCATAAAGGAGGCTGAGCACTGAAGAATAGATACTTTTGAACTGTGGTGTTGGAGAAGACTCTTGAGAGTCCCTTGGACAGCAAGGAGATCAAACCAGTCCATCCTAAAGGAAATTAGTCCTGAATATTCATTGGAAGGACTGATACCAAAATTGAAGCTCCAAAACTTTGGCCACCTGATGCAAACAGCTGACTCATTAGAAAAGACCCTAATGCTGGGAAAGATAGAAGGCAGGAGGAGAAGGGGAAAGGATGACAGAGGACAAGATCGTTGGATGGCATCACACTCAATGGACATGTGTTTGAGCAAGCTCCAGGAGATGGTGAAGGACAGGGAAGCCTGGCATGCTGCAATACATGGGTTTGCAAAGGGTTGGACACAGATGCATGACTGAACAACAAAAATACAATATCCACAAATTTCTGCTCTATCTCTCATCATAATCAAGAGGGAAAATTCACTGTGGTTTAATTGAAGAGATTAAAGAGTAATTTCTTAAAAGTTAACAGTAAACACCTGATGCGCCTGCTTTCTCATCAAAGCAAGTCATGTCATGACATTCTGTAATTAATGGTATGACCTATACATTATTGGGGAAATTAATGGAGTACATATTTCAAATAAAACCTATTTAGTCAAAGAAAAATGCTTTAGTTCTACACCATTATCCTCAAATAGAGATAAACCAAGATATATGAATTTGTACAGTCAGGAAAAGGAATAAGAATGGCATAACTAAGTTTAGAGGCTCTCAGAGTCACTACCAAAACATTAGTGACCTCATGTCAACTGAAGCTCTTAATGCCCTTCAGTTCAGTTCAGTTCAGTTCACTTCAGTTCAGTCGCTCAGTCATGTCCGACTCTTTGCGACCCCATGAATCACAGCACGCCAGGCCTCCCTGTCCATCACCAACTCCCGGAGTTCACTCAAACTCATGTCCATCGAGTCGGTGATGCCATCCAGCCATCTCGTTCTCTGTCGTCCCCGTCTCCTCCCACCCCCAATCCCTCCTAGCATCAGAGTCTTTTCCAGTGAGTCAACTCGTTGCATGAGGTGGCCGAAGTATTGCAGTTTCAACTTTAGCATCAGTCCTTCCAATGAACACCCAGGATTGATCTCCTTTAGAATAGTCTGGTTGGATCTCCTTGCAGTCCAAGGGACTCTCAAGAGTCTTCTCCAACACCACAGTTCAAAAGCATCAATTCTTTGGCGATCAGCTCTCTTCACAGTCCAACTCTCACATCCAGACATGACCACGGGAAAAGCCATAGCCTTGACTAGACGGACCTAGGTTGGCAAAGTAATGTCTCTGCTTTTTAATATGCTATCTAGGTTGGTCATAACTTTCCTTCCAAGGAGTAAGCGTCTTTTAATTTCATGGCTGCAATCAGCATCTGCAGTGATTTTGGAGCCCAAAAAAATAAAGTCTGACACTGTTTCCACTGTTTCCCCATCTATTTCCCATGAATTGATGGGACCAGATGCCATGATCTTCGTTTTCTGAATGTTGAGCTTCAAGCCAAACTTTCCACTCTCCTCTTTCACTTTCATCAAGAGGCTTGTGAGTTCCTCTTCACTTTCTGCCATAAGGGTGGTGTCATCTGCATATCTGAGGGTTCCATAAAATTGAGATAATTGGACAAAAGAAATCCTAGAGTAGGCAAAAGATTTCAGAATTAAGAATTTCAGATTTGCTATTATTTCTTTTCGTACTTCCAATTCAGAAAATAAAAGAAAATAAAGATCTTTGCATAGTAAGTATTCTAGATTAAAGGTTAAGAAATTTTGTTAGTTTTCCTCATTTGGAGATGTGCCTACCTCTCTGGAGTATGCTGTGAGACATCAAATCACAAATGTATGATCAAGTTATTCCTGTTTAGAAAGCTTTTCAGCAAATCAATAGAAACATGCCAAAATACATGAGGATTTAGAATCCTTAAATATGCTCATATGAAGGCATTGCAGAATGGCAAAGTTCCTCTTTTGAGATAATTCCTATAGCATTTTTATATCTGGTCTAGACACACCTCCTACATAAATTTCTCTTAAACCAAGAGGAACTTGGAAGTTTACTCAAGCATTGTAATGACCTCAAGCTAGGTAGCAAAAGTCTGGGTGCTTTTCCTGAGTCACAAGAAAACTGCTGTCAGGTACAGCCAAAACCCTACAGAATAATAAAGTCTGAGATGTAAGCAACACCAAATGAAAGAAACTCTCACTGTTTTCCAAATAGTGGTCTTTTATCTCCTCAACTTCAGAAGTTTGCTTTGTGACTACCATGCCTATCAGTTACAGGAGTCATTTAAGCTCTGAAAAGAAATAAAGAATTACACCTTGCTAAGAAATCCCTAGACCCAAAGCTGTGATCACACTTCAAAAGAGAACATTTTTCACTAAGTACATCCTCATATTTATTGGAAGCACCAGAGTGATCTTCCAGCGAGTACAAGTGCATGCTCCAAGGCATCTCCGAGGTTTCTCCAGCTCCATCAGTCCAGGTGACTCGTTTATCCCTCCTTTCCTTCATCTGGGATGTTATGGAACAGATCAGAAAAAATTATCATTTCATTGTAAAAGAGCGAGTTGAAATAAGAATGCCCTAAAAAGTAAAAAAGACACTAACTTAAACACATCCCCCAGAACCAAAAGGATGGGCTGAATTTTTTGTTGTTGTTGTTTTTGTTTGGTTTGGTTTGGCTTGGTTTTTGGGGTGGTGTTTTTTTTTGTTGTTGTTGTTTTTTTTTTTTTTTTGGTCAGGTTAATGGTACGGGAGAAGGAAATGGCAACCCACTCCAGTACTCTTGCCTGGAAAATTCCATGGACAAAGGAGCCTGGTAGGCTACAGTCCATGGGATCACGAAGAGTTGGACACAACTGGGAGACTTCACTTTCACTTTTCCCTTTCATGTATTGGAGAAGGAAATGCCAGCCCACTCCAGTGTTCTTGCCTGGAGAATCCCAGGGTTGGAGAAGCCTCGTGGGCTGCCATCTATGGGATCACAGAGTCAGACATGACTGAACGATGCAGCAGCAGCAACAGTCAGTCTAGGACTAGCCCATAATGCATTCATCTCTTAGTAGTCATGGACCCAAAACATTCCATAAGTATTCACTTACTAAAGAGTAAGTGTAGTCATTGGAAAGATTCCAAGCTTTAGAGTATGAAAGACATAAGTTTAAACACTGACTTTGCTGCATAAGGCTTTATGCTTTGAATTATTTTACTTCTCTACCTCTTGGATTTCTCATCTTTGCATTTCTGTTAATATTTGCCTGTCAGGAGTCTTGTAAGGATTGAGTGAAATAATATACCTAAAAGTCAGCACATATTAGTTGCCTAACAGATGATAAATATGACTAT
This sequence comes from Moschus berezovskii, assembly GCF_049115385.1. Classification (NCBI taxonomy): domain Eukaryota; kingdom Metazoa; phylum Chordata; class Mammalia; order Artiodactyla; family Moschidae; genus Moschus; species Moschus berezovskii. The sequence continues at coordinate 23,775,344 of NC_142473.1, forward strand.
TTCTATTGTTAGTAGATGAGTGATCTCTTCAGGGTTTCCTTGCTCTTTTTCTTTTTTTTTTGGTCCCAATAACTTTGTCATGATAGTTAAAGAACTCTGTTTGGGTTTTCTTTTCCATCAAAGTCAAGCTCTGTCAAATCCTATGACATGGTCAGCAACCACGAGGAAGTATTAGGCAATCTAAAAAGTATACATAGCCAGTTGGGCGAGGCAAGTACTTGATATAGTAAGACAGGGATTTTCTCTAAAAAATTATTTTTTCTGTGATATAAAATGAGATGGCTTTGAGTCAAGGAAAGTGAAGAGTTTCTTGCACTCTCAGAATCAAAACGTGGGGTTAGGAGAAAGCCTGATCCTAGATAATGAATGGCTGCTGAAAACCTCTTAAGACTTCACCCGTTTGACATGCCTTGGGAGAAGTGTGCATGATGTTTATGTGTGTTTGTGCAAGAACCAATGAGCCAGTTACCCCAGAGGCAGTAACACTAGGATCCCACGCCCACCCTGGCATGGAATGTCAGCAGTTCAGGGTAACCCCTGGAGAGCAGGACTTACTCCTTCAGGACTTCATCCAGAGCTGGCAGCCACAGGCCTCCATCACCGAAGCATCATTGTCCAGTGGACAACAAGACCAGCCCAGGCCCCTGAATTTCCCTACGTCAGTGATAGCATGCCACCTGCTCAACACCTGTAAAGCTGCCAAGAGATTAGGGCAATACCAGCATTCAGGCTGTCACCAGGTGGAAGCAACAACCCTGCACTTCCCAAATAGACCAAGTAGATTTCTGGTTGTCTTCTTTAATATGAATCTTTGGATTGTTAAGGCCCTGAGAATCTTGTTATCGTGGGATGGGGTAGTCCAGAGGTGAAAGAAACACCTTTTCGTCATAAGGAGGATGGGGACTCAATCACTTAATTCGAACATGACGAGAAAACATGACCATATATTTATTGACTTCAACCCGGAGGTGTTGGCTAAGTAGTGATGGTGAAATCTCAGGGTTGGAGGGCGGTATCTGGGCAGCAGGGTGACAGAAAACAGGCATCAGTGAAGTCTGGTGAACAGTAACAGTAAGTGAAGACAGGAAGAACCAGAGGAACAGACCATATAAATGACTTTGGCAGGCAGATCAGCAGGCAGCCCCAGGGAGCACTAGTAGGTGGTGATAGCCCCCGCTTCACAAGGCTGAGTCTCAAGAACAGACAGCAGTGTTGGAGGAAGTAGAAGGACAATAATGGCATGAGGGAAACAAGCCCAACTCATCAAGGGCCAGGCAGGGTAAGCTATTACAACAAAGACCTCAGACAAGTCTGAATCAGGAAAAGACCAGGTCCTGGTCTTAGTAATAGGATATAAGAGAATTTCATTCATTTATTCACCCAGAAAACACACACTGAGTCCTACAATATGCCAGGTACTATTCTAGGGAATAGGGATATCAATCAGGCAGTTCAGGCACTCAGTCATGTCCAACTCTTTGCAGCTCCATAGACTGAAGCATGACAGGCTTCTCTGTGCATCATCAACTCCCGGAGCTTGCTCAAACATATGTCCATCAAGTAGGTGACACCATCCAACTATCTCATCCTCTGATCACCCGTTCTCCTCCTGCCTTCAATCTTTCCCAGCATCAGGGTCTTTTCCAATGAGTCAGTTCTTCAAATCAGGTGGCCAGAGTATTGGAGTATCAGCTTCAGCATCAGTCCTTCCTATGAATATTCAGGGTTGATTTCCTTTAGGATTGACTGGTTTGATCTCTTTGCAATCAAGGGGATTCTAAAGAGTCTTCTCCAAAACCACGGTTCAAAAGCATCAATTCTTTGGTGCTCAGCTTTCTTTATAGCTCAACTCTCACATCCATACATGACTACTGGAAAAACCATAGCTCTGACTAGATGGACCTTTGTTGGCAAAGTAATGTCTCTGCTTTTTAATATGCTGTGTAGGCTGGTCATAGTTTTTCTTCCAAGGAGGAACTGTCTTTTAATTTCAAGGCTGCAGTTACCATCTGCAATGATTTTGGAGCCAAACAAATAGCTGAGAAAAGAAGAGAAGCTAAAGGCAATGGAGAAAAGGAAAGATATACCCATTTGAATGCAGATTTCCAAAGAAGAGCAAGGAGAGATAAGAAAGCCTTCCCCAGTGATCAATGCAAAGAAAGAGAGGAAAACAATAGAATGGGAAAGACTAGAGACTTCATCAAGAAAATTAGAGATACCAATGGAACATTTCACGCAAAGATGGGCACAATAAAGGACAGAAATTGTATAGCCCAACAGAAGCAAAATATGTTAAGAAGAGGTGGTGAGAATACACAGAAGAACTGTACAATAAAGATCTTCTAGATCTTTAGAGTCTTTAGAATATGACCCATATAACCACAATGGTATGATCACTGGACTAGAGCCAGACATTCTGGAGTGTGAAGTCAAGTGGGTCTTAGGAAACATCACTATGAACAAAGCTAGTAGAGGTGATGGAATTTCAGTTGAACTATTTCAAATCCTAAAAGATGATGCTGTGAAAGTGCTGCACTCAATATGCCAGCAAATTTGGAAAACTCAGCAGTGGCCGCAGGACTGGAAACAGTCCTTTTTCATTCCAATCCCTTTGGAAGTGCCAAAGAATGTTCAAACTACCACACAGTTGCACTCATCTCACCCACTAAGTAATGCTCAAAATTCTCCAAGCCAGGCTACAACAGTACATGGACAATGAACTTCCAGTTGTTCAAGCTGGATTTAGAAAAAGCAGAGGAAACAGAGATCAAATTGCCCACATCTATTGGATCATCAAAAAAGCAAGAGGGATATAGCAGCATATAAAATTCCCTCATCCCAGTGAGTTTATATTTTATCAAATGAGACACATTATAGGTAAAAATAAATAGGAAAATATATAGCAGGTGGCAATTAATGCAATGGAGAATAATAAGCAGCGAAGAGGAACAGGGCATGATGGGGGTAGGAGCAGCTTTTAAATGGGATGGGCCTCTCTAGGAAGGGGGCATGTGAGTCAAGACCCAAAGAGATGGGGAAGTGAGCCATACATGTATTGGGGTAGAGAGGGTTCCAGACAAAGGGATTAGAGGCAGCAAGGGCATAGAGACAAAGCAAAGTAAACACATCTGAGTAACCGCAAAAAGGCCAGGGGCTGGGGATACAGATTAGGACACAGGCCTGAGAGTTGAAGGGGCAAACTCTGTGGGCCCTTGTGAGCCAGGGTAAGGACTTGGGCTTTCACACTGAGTGTGGAGGGGGGTGCTGGAGGGTTTGGGGTGGAAGGGTTGAGACTGTTGGGCACATGGGGAGTGGACAGAGACGGGTTAGAAGTGGCTGAGATCGGTGTGTTTGCCAGGAAAGTGGTAAGAAGTAGCCGGATTGTGGATGTATTTCAAAAACCAAGCTGGCACAGTTTCCTGCCAAATTGGCTATAGGGTGAGAGAGAGAGGAAAATACAAGCTTGACCCCCAGGACTCTGCCCTGAGACACTAACCAGGTCTTGAAAAGGTCAGGCTACCCCAGGCAGCAGTATCACAAGGTTCGATTCCCTGAGTCCCTCACATGCTTCCCAAACCACCAAGACGACAGGCACCTCAAATGGGTGGTTGACTCTGATCACAAGGGTTGAAGGTAGAAGACAGAAAAAAAGACAAATCATGGCAAAACTTCTCTTTCAGATCCCATAAGGTCAATGGAGCCCTGTCCCTGGGGTCACACCTCCCACTTGGGTTGACACCAACGTCCTCTGAAGCCAGCAGCACACAAGGAGTCAAATGGTATGTTCTGCTTCTTCTTACTTTTCACCAGAGGAGTAAATGCATTCTAAACACACAGTGTGAAAGCAAGCTTTGTGAGGGGTGTGAGGACATGACAAGATGCCCAACCCTTTCTTATCTACCTCCTCCGATTAACTATAAATCAGCAATCTTGAGCTGTCAGCAAGCCAATCCCTTCCACAATCCTTCAGACACATTTATATAACTGATGAATTCTACTTAATGCAGCCATTCCTATGGAGCCCACTCAGAATCTTTGTCCTACATCCTATACGTCAATCAAGCCATTTTTAGTGTTTCATCCTACAGAAATTTCCCTCTCCCCACCTCCATCCCCACTCCCACCATCTCAACTTTCCCTTGAGTGAACAGACTAGTACAACCCAGATGCCTGGAATCTCTTTTTCAAGACCCTAGTGCTTGCTTCTCATTTCATACTTTTTAAGGCCTATTACTCTCTTCATCCCTATCTTTCCACTGGTGTTCCCATTAATGGATGTGCTCTTCAAAATAGCCCAACAGCATAACTCTTTAGGTGATATCATCATAGGTGACATTCCACCAGTTTTCAGAATAATGCAGCCTCTTAAAAGCTGGAAGGAGTTCCATTACCCTAACAAACACACCTACACCCCACACCACAACATATATCCTTCATGTCTATTTAGCTTGTGAAATCAGATCTCCCACCCACCAATTCATTTTGACCACTACATTTTAGCTACAAGTCCCTCTCAGGAATGGTCACCTCTGAGAAATGTGGAATTCTCCCTGTTGTGCCTTTGCAGATGCTAAAATAGTGAGCCATCCACAAAGATGCTCTGCTCTTGAACTCTTGGGGACATTCTTGCAAATACATTGATGCTCCCTGTACTTTGGTGCATGGTAAGTAGTCACCCTGTTATCTCCAAGAAGTTTATTTTTAATGAAATGCTGACAGTTTAGCATCTCCTTGCATAACTGCATTCCAGGGTATCTGTCAAGAATGACAGCTATTCAAGAAAGCATTGAAAATAATCCACCAGTTATCAGTCCTTTCTTCAGTTTTCCTACAAATTGCTATGCTTTTGAAACTAATTTTAGTTGGCAATGGAAAATCAATACAAATAACAAGAGGTAGTTTAATCTCTTTGGGTATGCTGTGACTCATATCACTGCACACATATTCATTCCCCTGAAAACACACTGGAGATAGAAATTTCAGAAAGAAATGCAGAGCATGAATAAAACAGTATCAGTGTGCAGATAAAGGGCAGTCATTCCACTGATAGAACCAAGGTGCCCCTCAGGGGCATATATGCAAGTCATATCTCTGTGGTAAAGTAAGACTTGGATGATTCATCTTATTAAATTGTCCAAGTGACAACCATGCCTACTCAGCTGGTGAAAGAAGTAGCAGTGTGAGTCAGACTGAGTTCTGGAGCTCAGTTCTCAGCACTGTTTCAGTATGGGCAGTCAAGCACCAGTGATGTTTGGAGGGTACCAGATTTCATACCACTTTCTTCCCCACTCTAACACTATGTGCTTTTCTGCTGTGATGATTCCAGTAAGAGAACATTGTGGCACAGTCAGCTTTTCATGAATTCTGGAAAATTCAGCATCCATTGTTCCTTTTGAATATAATGCATTTTTTCTGATACCACCAAGATTTTTTATGAAGTAAAATACTTTAAATTCACATTTTTCATGACTTTCAGATCCTGCCAATGGTCTAAGAAGGCTTCAGGAAATTTTGAAAGATAGCTTGAAGAGAAATGAAACAAGTCAGACAAACAAGTCAAACAAAAGGACAAATATTGTATGATTCCACGTATATAAGGTACCCAGAATGGACAAATTCACAGATACAGAAAGTGGAATAAAACCTATGAGGGGCTGAGGGAGAGGGAATTGGCCATTATTGCTTAATGGGTACAGTTTCTGTTCGAGTTGATGCAAAATTTTGGAAATAGAGATGATGATTGCACAAAAAAGTGAATATAATTAATGCCACTGAATTTACACTTCAGTCAGTTCAGTTCAGTCACTCAGTCGTGTCCGACTCTCCGTGACCCCATGAATCACAGCATGCCAGGCCTCCCTGTCCATCACCAATTCCCGGAGTTCACTCAAACTCATGTACACAGAGTCGGTGATGCCATCCAGCCATCTCATTCTCTGTCGTCCCCTTCTCCTCCCGCCCCCAACCTTTCCCAGCAGCAGAGTCTTTTCCAGTAAGTCAACTTGTCGCATGAGGTGGCCAATGTAGTTCAGTTTCAGCTTTAGCATCAGCCCTTCCAATGAACTGGTTTAAATAGAAAATTTTATATTATATATATTTGCAAGAATAAAAAATAGCCTAAAGATAAGAGTCTGAAGAAATTGAGGGGAGCTTATCATCCCCACCTCAGTACCTGAAGGTTTTTTCTTCTGCTTCCCCAAAATTAAAGTAGTGAAGAATTTCGATCAGATCAGATCAGATCAGTCGCTCAGTCGTGTCCGACTCTCTGTGACCCCATGAATCACAGCACGCCAGGCCTCCCTATCCACCACCAACTCCCGGAGTACACTCAAACTCATGTCCACAGAGTCGGTGATGCCATCCAGCCATCTCATTCTCGGTCGTCCCCTTCTCCTCCAGCCCCCAACCTTTCCCAGCACCAGAGTCTTTTCCAGTGAGTCAACTCGTCGCATGAGGTGGCCAAAGTATTGCAGTTTCAGCTTTAGCATCAGTCCCTCCAATGAACATCCAGGATTGATCTCCTTTAGAATGGACTGGTTGGATCTCCTTGCAGTCCAAGGGACTCTCAAGAGTCTTCTCCAGCAACACAGTTCAAAAGCATCAGTTCTTCGGCGATCAGCTTTCTTCACAGTCCAACTCTCACATCCATACATGACCACGGGAAAAACCATTGCCTTGACTAGACGGACCTTGGTTGGCAAAGTAATGTCTCTGCTTTTTAATATACTATCAAGGTTGGTCATAACTTTCCTTCCAAGGAGCAAGCGTCTTTTAATTTCCTGGCTGCAATCAGCATCTGCAGTGATTTTGGAGCCCAAAAAAATAGTCTGACACTGTTTCCACTGTTTTTCCATCTATTTCCCATGAATTTCTATCATTGTACAGAAAAGCTTCCTATACTCATGCCATCAGATGATGGATGCATATGTGGCCCTCCTTAAGGGCTAGAGGAAAAGATGGTTCAGAAATTTCCTCTGGAAACAAATTTTATATACATAAATTATTTAACACCACAGGCTTATAATGGAAAACACCAGTTATTTGGTCCACTCATCCCCATCTCTGACATTTCTCCCTAGAGGGAAACACTTAAATGATTTTTTCTGGTGGTTATCTATAACTCTCTAAACTTAAATCACTATTTCATAGTACTTCATCTCTAATGATTAGCTCTAATTTCCTGTTATAATAGATGAATGTCAGTTCACTTGTACAACCTCCCATTTCCTCTATCCTCTGCCTCCAGGTATAGTTACATCATTGTTCTCAGTTCAAACCTGCAACTTCAGACTAAAACTTCCACCTCTCATTCAGACAGCAAGTTTCTCTCGGCTCCTCATTTTGGAGCTAAGGTTATTGGTGCATTCCTTCCTCTCTTCTCTTTCTAACACCTGTAAGCTCTAACTCTACTTTCATAGTTAAAACTGTTAGCAGTTATAATGGCTAAGTCTTTCATGATTTCTTTACTGCTTGATTACAAAGGTTGAACACCAGTAAATGGTGTTTATGTTATTGTAAATAAATAAATATCATCTGCAGAGACGCTGGGTGTACAATGAGTATTCTTCCTTTGCCAAGATTCTGATGCTATTTGAATTGCTATTAGAAATATCAATCTTCTGATGCCTGAATAATAATTATAACATTAAATTTAAATGGACTCTCCTGCTTTGTACTCACCAATTGGTAAAAGTCATGTCACATTTAGTTTACTGCAGTTTGGGGTCATAACCATTTTCCTGAAGTTTTCACCTATTCTCATTTACCTCTAATATTATTTGTTTCTAATTGTTTTCCTTATTGAGAGGATGGGGAGAGGTCTTTTATTTTATGTATCTATAATTGCCATGAAATTAAAAGACGCTTACTCCTTGGAAGGAAAGTTATGACCAACCTTGATAGTATATTAAAAAGCAGAGACATTACTTTGCCAACCAAGATCCTTCTAGTCAAGGCTACGGTTTTTCCCATGGTAATGTACGGATGTGAGAGTTGGACTGTGAAGAAAGCTGATCGCCGAAGAATTGATGCTTTTGAACTGTGGTGTTGGAGAAGACTCATGAGAGTCCCTTGGACGGCAAGGATATCCAGCCAGTCCATTCTAAAGGAGATCAATCCTGGGTGTTCATTGGAAGGACTGATGCTAAAGCTGAAACTCCAATACTTTGGCCACCTCATGCGACGAGTTGACTCACTGGAAAAGACTCTGATGCTGGTAAAGGTTGGGGACAGGAGGAGAAGGGGACGACCGAGAATGAGATGGCTGGATGGCATCACCAACTCTGTGGACATGAGTTTGAGTGAACTCCGGGAGGTGGTGATGGACAGGGAGGCCTGGCGTGCTGATTCATGGGGTCGCGGAGAGGCGGACACGACTGAGCGACTGAACTGAACTGAATTTCTAATTTAGAAAATGAAGAGGAACCAGAGATCAAATTGCCAACATCAGCTGGATCATAGAAAAAGCAAGGAAATTCCAGAAAAACATCTACTTCAGCATCATTGACCACACTAAAGCCTTTGACTGTGTGGATCACAATAAACTGTGGAAAAATTCTTAGAGATGGGAATAGCAGACCACTTTACCTGTCTCCTGAGAAATCTATATGCAGGACAAGAAGCAACAGTTAGAACCAGAGGTGAAACAACTGACTGGTTCAAAATAAGGAAAGGAGTACGTCAAGGCTGTGTATTGTCACGCTGCTTATTTAACTTCTATGCACAGTACATCATACAAAATGCTGGACTGGATGACTCACAAGCTGAAATCAAGTTTGCCAGGGAGAAACATCAAAAACAATAGATATGCAGATGATACAACCCTAATGCCTGAAAGGGAAGAGGAACTAAAGAGCCTCTTGATGAAAGTAAAAAAGTGGAGTGAAAAAGCTAGCTCAAAACTCAACATTCATGGCATCTGGCCTCATTCAGTTCAGTTCAGTTCAGTCGCTCAGTCGTGTCCGACTCGTTGCGACCCCATGAATCACAGCACGCCAGGCCTCCCCGTCCATCACCAACTCCCGGAGTTCACTCAAACCCACCTCCATCGAGTCGGTGATGCCATCCAGCTATCTCATTCTCTGTCGTCCCCTTCTCCTCCTGCCCCCAATCCCTCCCAGGATCAGAGTCTTTTCCAATGAGTCAACTTTTCGCATGAGGTGGATAAAGTATTGTAGCTTCAGCTTTAGCATCAATCCTTCCAATGAACACCCAGGATTGATCTCCTTTAGAATGGACTGGTTGGATCTCCTTGCAGTCCAAGGGACTCTCAAGAGTCTTCTCCAGCAACACAGCTAAAAAGCATCAATTCTTCGGTGCTCAGGTCTCTTCACAGTCAAACTCTCACATCCATCAGGACCACGGGAAAAGCCATAGCCTTGACTAGATTGACCTTTGTTGGCAAAGTAACGTCTCTGCTTTTTAATATACTATCTACGTTGGTCATAACTTTCCTTCCAAGGAGTAAGCGTCTTTTAATTTCATGGCTGCAATCAGCATCTGCAGTGATTTTGGAGCCCAAAAAAATAAAGTCTGACACTGTTTCCACTGTTTCCCCATCTATTTCCCATGAAGTGATGGGACCAGATGCCATGATCTTTGTTTTCTGAATGTTGAGCTTCAAGCCAACCTTTTCACTCTGCTCTTTCTCTTTCATCAAGAGGTTTTTGAGTTCCTCTTCACTTTCTGCCATAAGGATGGTGTCATCTGCATATCTGAGGTGATTGATATTTCTCCCAGCAATTTTGATTCCAGCTTGTCCTTCTTCCAGCCCAGCGTTCCTCATGATGTACTCTGCATAGAAGTTAAATAAGCAGGGTGACAATATACAACCTTGATGTACTCCTTTTCCTATTTGGAACCAGTCTGTTGTTCCATGTCCAGTTCTAACTGTTGCTTCCTGACCTGCATACAGGTTTCTCAAGAGGCAGGTCAGGTGGTCTGGTATTCCCATCTCTTTCAGAATTTTCCACAGTTTATTGTGATCCACATGGTCAAAGGCTTTGGCATAGTCAATGAAGCAGAAATCAACATTTTTCTGGAATTCTCTTGCTTTTTCCATGATCCAGTGGATGTTGGCAACTTGATCTCTGGTTCCTCAGCCTTTTCTAAAACCTGCTTGAACATCTGCAAGTTCACGGTTCACGTATTGCTGAAGCCTGGCTTGCAGAATTTTGAGCATGACTTTACTAGTGTGTGAGATGAGTGCAATTGTGCGGTAGTTTGAGCATTCTTTGGCATTGCCTTTCTTTGGGATTGGAATGAAGACTGACCTTACTTCATGGCAAATAAATGGAGAAAAAATGGAAACAATGACAGGCTTTATTTTCTTGGGCTCCAAAATCACTGCAGACAGTGGCTGTAGCCTTGAAATTCAAAGACGCTGACTCCTTGGAAGGGAAGCTATGACAAACCTAGACAGCATGTTAAAAAGCAGAGACATCACTTTGCCAACAAAGTTTCATACAGTCAAAGCTATGGTTTCTCCCATAGTTATGTACAGATGTGAGAGCTGGACCATAATGAAGGATGAGCACCAAAGAACTGATGCTTTAAAGTTGTTATATTGGAGAAGACTCTTGAGAGTCCCTTGGACTGCAAGGAGATGAAACCAGTTAATCCTAAAGGAAATCAATCCTGAATATTCATTGGATGGACTGAGGCTGAAGCTGAAGTTCCATTATTTTGGCCACCTGATACAAAGAAGTGACTCATTGGAAAAGACCCCAAGTCTGGGAAAGATTAAAGGCAGGAAGAGAGAAAGACCACAGAGGATAAGATGGTTGGATGGCATCACAGACTCAATAGACACGAGTATGAGCAAACACCAGGAGATAGTGAAGGACCGGGAAGCCTGGTGTGCTGCAGTCCATGAGGTTGCAGAGTCGTACATGATTTAGTGGCTGAACTACAGCAACAAATATTTCCTAAATATGTCTAGACTCTTGATGGTTTATTTATTTATATTTCAAAGTGAAGCAATAGGGCCATGGTGTACATGAGTGGGCTTGTTTCTTGGCAAGATTCATTTTAGGGTAAGTGATCAAGAGAATGCCCAGAAGCCAGAATGAGAAATGAGTGTTATACCCACAGTGGTACCCTATTTCTCTTTAACCATTTCATTCAGTTGTTTAAAGAAATATTATTGTCTAGGGCTACAAAGTCCATTTCTGACTATCCTGTATGAAGTCGTCTCCACATTCAGTGACTCTCTATTACATTAATCTGTTGTGTTTCCTTTATAATTCTTCACTATTCTCAAAGCCATGTAACTTGCTGGTAATTTATTTCTCCCACTGAAGGATAAAGTCCATGAAAGAATAGTTCCCATCTATCTAGTTCACTTTTGTACCTTTAGTGCCTGGAACACTGTCTGACACATAGTAGGTACAAAATAAGTATTGCTTGAATCAATTATCTAATGAATACATATGCTACATCAATCCTAAGAAATTATACATATAAGTTACAAAAATGTGGAGGAGTTGCTTGATATCATAGAAAATTGAACATGCTAACTACTCTGTGATGTTTCCTTTTGAAACCAGAAAAAGACCAATCCTCAAGTCCCAAATGAAAAATGAAAACTCAGTTGGATGCCATCACTGCAGGAGAGCAGGCCATCTCTCTTCAGGGTAAGCAGGGCTCAGAACCAGTGGCCAGATCATTTGGCCTTGAACTATAATAACTTCTCTGTGTCTACCCTACTCAAAGCTCTATTTGAACTTTTGAAACAATTCAAGAAGGAAAATATCACCAGGAGAGGGCTGGAATTTAGGTACAGATACAAGGAGATCCAACCAGTCCATTCTAATGGAGATCGATCCTGGGTGTTCATTGGAAGGACTGATGCTGAAGCTGAAACTGCAATACTTTGGCCACCTCATGTGACGAGTTGACTCACTGGAAAAGACTCTGATGCTGGGAAAGGTTGAGGGTGGGAGGAGAAGGGGACGACCGAGAATGAGATGGCTGGATGGCATCACCGACTCTGTGAACATGAGTTTGAGTGAACTCCGGGATTTGGTGATGGACAGGGAGGCCTGGCGTGCTGTGATTCATGGGGTCACGAGAGTCAGACATGACTGAGCGACTGAACTGAACTGAACATAATATTATTGTTTAGGATACTCTTGAGTATAAAATAAATGTACTTTTGTGGGAAGTTTCTTTTGACCTAAGAGTATCTCTTAAAATCTGAATTTTTCACTCACTACCTTATAAAATAATAATTATTTCACCAAAGACCAAGTATGGGGAAACAACTTTTCTCTGATCACTTGCCAAGTATTCCCCTAAAACATAGACTGGCCAATTTAATAATCTGAGATTGAATCCTGAGAACACTGTCTTCTGATAGATGATATTATAAGTAATTTGGTTAATTGCAGCTCACATCTTTTACTCCCTGCATGCAAATCTTTTTCCAGGAAACAGCCCTCTTTATGTTCAGTTCAACAAACATTTATTGCTTGCCCACTTTGTATTGCAATACAATTATACAATCTCTTTTCCTTCCCATAATTGTCTTAGGTCTTTCATTTCCTGTTTCCACTTTAAATGACTTATTCCATATTTGATTACATACAAACCACCCCCAAAGAGTTGCATTCAAAAACATTCCCCAGTTAAACCACTGTACATCCAGACAATGGAATATTATTCAGTGCTAAGACAAAATCAGCCACGAAAAGAATAAAGGAACATTAAATGCATATTACTAAGTGAAAGAAGCCAATCTGAAAAGGCTACATAATGTGTGATATTCCAAATATATGATGTTCAAGAAAAGGAAAAACTATGCAGTCAAAGGAAAAATGGTGGCCAGGGAATAGGAAGTAGGAAGGGATGAATGGATGAAGCACAGAGCGTTTTAGGACATTGAAAATATGCTCTGTAGGATACCATAATGACATATACACAATATTATACATTTGTCTAACAGATCAGTCCTGGGTGTTCATTGGAAGGACTGATGCTAAAGCTGAAACTCCCATACTTTGGCCACCTCATGCGAAGAGTTGACTCACTGGAAAAGACTCTAATGCTGGAATGGATTGGGGGCAGGAGGAGAAGGGGATGACAAAAGATGAGATGGCTGGAGAGCATCACCGACTCGATGGACATGAGTTTGAGTGAACTCTGGGAGTTGGTGATGGACAGGGAGGCCTGGCATGCTGTGATTCATGGGGTTGCAAAGAGTCGGACACGGCTGAGCAACTGAACTGAACTGAACTGATAGAATGTGCAACACTAAGGGTGAACCCTAATGTAAACCATATACTCTTGGTGATATGAGTTGTCAAAGTAGGTTCGTAAATTGTAACAAATGTCCCACTCTGGAAGAGCTGTTGATAGGAGAGGAAGCTGTGGGGGGTGGGAGGGGGCACGGATATATAAGAAATCTCTAAACCTTCCATTCAATTTTTCTGTGAACCTAAACCTGGGCAAAAATAAAGTTTATCACAAAAAAAATCTCTGAATAAGTAATACCACAGTATGACTATGTGGATATTTAGAACACAGCAGTAAAGAAAAGCCTTTGACTATGTGGATCACAATAAACTGTGGAAAATTCTGAAAGAGATGGGAATACAAGACCACCTGACCTGCCTCTTGAGAAAACTATATGCAGGTCAGGAAGCAACAGTTAGAACTGGACATGGAACAACAGACTGGTTCCAAGTAGGAAAAGGAGTACATCAAGGTTGTATATTGTCACCCTGCTTATTTAACTTATATGTAGAGTACATCATGAGGAACGCTGGGCTGGAAGAAGCACCAGCTGGAATCAAGATTGCTGGGAGAAATATCAATCACCTCAGATATGCAGATGACACCACCCTTATGGCAGAAAGTGAAGAGGAACTCAAAAGCCTCTTGATGAAAGTCAAAGAGGAGAGTGAAAAGATTGGCTTGAAGCTCAACATTCAGAAAACTAAGATCATGGCATCTGGTCCCATCACTTCATGGGAAATAGATGGGGAAACAGTGGAAACAGTGTCAGACTTTATTTTTTTGGGCTCCAAAATCACTGCAGATGCTGATTGCAGCCAGGAAATTAAAAGACGCTTACTCCTTGGAAGGAAAGTTATGACCAACCTAGATAGTATATTAAAAAGCAGAGACATTACTTTGCCAACCAAGGTCCGTCTAGTCAAGGCTATGGTTTTTCCAGTGGTCCTATGGATGTGAGAGTTGGACTGTGAAGAAAACTGATCGCTGAAGAATTGATGCTTTTGAACTGTGGTGTTGGAGAAGACTCTTGAGAGTCCGTTGGACTGCAAGGAGATCCAACCAGTCCATTCTAAAGGAGATCAGTCCTGGGTGTTCATTGGAAGGACTGATGCTGAAGCTGAAACTCCAATATTTTGGCCACCTCATGCGACGAGTTGGCTCACTAGAAAAGACTCTGATCCTGGGAGGGATTGGGGGCAGGAGGAGAAGGGGACGACAGAGAATGAGATGGCTGGATGGCATCACCGACTCTGTGGACATGAGTTTGAGTGAACTCCGGGAGTTGGTGATGGACAGGGAGGCCTGGCGTGCTGTGATTCATGGGGTCGCAAAGAGTCGGACACGACTGAGAGACTGAACTGAACTAAAGTAAAGAAAAATGTAGGCTATAATTCAGTGGGTATTTTTTCTAATTCATCTTCCCCCTATACACACAAATGCATTGCAAATGTGCACCTGTATATGCAAAAACTTGTACTGTCTGTTGTTCTTTGCTAAGAGCCAGAACATAAAATGTATGTTTGTGACTAAATTTGTAATTCTAAACTCTGTGTCAATGAACCTACAAGTACCAAGCCTACTTGTAAACCAATGACCTCCAATTTGTTGCTATGTAGATAAAACCTTTCAATTGTGAAAGGCCCTAAAGCTATTCTACCAACTAGAAAAAAATATTTTTTTTGTTGTTGTTGCTTAAGGCAGTGATTAAGCAATAAACCAACTAACTCAAAAGGGCACTATATTTGTAGGTAAACAAATAAGCACAGAACTTGGAAAATGGTGTAGTTATTTTCACCTTATGAACCTGAAACACAGCCAAGAATCAGTGATTGAAAAGATCACCAAGTGCTCAGCTCAAACACCATTCTTGGCATGCACTAAAAGTAGAAGTCATGTTTATATAGTACCTTACTATCTTTGCTTAACAGAGGAAGAAATTTCCCCAAATTTCGCAGAGCCAGAAGTTGGCATTGCAACTTGGATATTGTTGCATTTCCATAAATAATTCTACATGTTGAAATGCCACATCCATTTCCTCTGTTTTCTCCAACTCACCATCTCATTGCCTACTGAATGTATGGCTTGGAGCATAGAATCAAGTTCTGAGATGCACACCAGGGTTTGCTGGGACAGCAACAAAATAACTGATAGCTTTCAGTGAATGATGTCAGATTCATGATCTCCAAAGAAGAAAATTTAGCTTCAGGATCAGGTAACAGGCTTGATCACTCAAGAGCTTTTGTGTACTAGAGTTTTAATAGAGTATGAAAAGGGACAGAGAAAGCTTTTGACACAGACATCAGAAGGGGGATAAAGAATGCCCCAATCGCTAGTCTTAGCAAGAGAGCCATATACCTTACTACAGTAAAGGGTCTTACCAGACCCATTCCAACAATATAAGATAACAGGGTTAGAACTAACAATAGAAAGATCTTACCAGACCCACTCCCACAACATACATCTTAAGATAACAAGGTTAGTCAGAGGTTCTTGTTAAGAAGAAACACACATGTTTCAATGCCATTCTCCCAAATCATCCCACCCTCACCCTCTCCCACAGAGTCCCAAAGACTGTTGTCATATGTGAAATGAATCACCAGTTCAGGATCGATGCATGTTACAGGATGCTCGGGGCTGGTGTGCAGAGAAGACCCAGAGGAAGGATAAAGGGAGGAGGGAGGTGGGAGGGGGGTTCAGGAAGGGGAACTCATGTACATCCAGGGAGGATTCATGTCAACGTATGGCAAAACCAACCAATATAATATTGTAAAATAATTAGCCTCCAATAAAAAAAAGAGAGAGAGAGAAAAATAAATAAAAGATAGATATGGTCTTTAAAAAAAAAAAAGGAGAAACATGTCCTTGAGCAAGATACATTTTTATATTGACTAAGACAAAGTGAAAGTGAAGTCACTCAGTCATGTCTGACTCCTTGAGACCCCATGGACTGTAGCTTAAGAGGCTCCTCCATTCATGGGATTTTCCAGGCATGAGTACTGGAGTGGGTTGCCATTTCCTTCTCCAGGGGACCTTTCCAACCCAGGGATCAAACCCGGGTCTCCCGCATTGCAAGCAGATGTTTTTACCATCTGAACCACGAGGGAAGCTTTGGGTTTCCCAGGTAGCTCAGCGGTAAAGAGTCTGCCTGCAATGCAGGAGCCTCAGATTCGATCAGTGGGTAGGGAACATCCTCTGGAGTAGGGCATGGTAACCCACTCTAGTATTCTTGCCTGGAGAATCCCATGGACAGAGAAGCCTGGTGGGCTACAGTCCATAGGGTGGCAAACAGTCTGACACAACTGAAACGACTAAGACAAAGCAATGTAGAAAAAAATTGTTTGTCCTTTTCTCCTTCTTGAGAACGTCAGACACCTTTCTCCTTGAGAGCCCTGGATCCCTTCCTCCACAAGGACCCTGGACTTCTTATCAACCTACCTAACGATTCAGTTCAGTTCAGTTCAGTTCATTTCAGTCGCTCAGTTGTGTCCGACTCTTTGTGACCCCATGAATCACAGCATGCCAGGCCTCCCTGTCCATCACCAACTCCCGGAGTTCACTCAAACTCATGTCCACAGAGTCGGTGATGCCACCCAACCATCTCATTCTCTGTCGTCCCTGTCTCCTTCCACCCCCAATCCCTCCCAGCATCAGAGTCTTTTCCAGTGAGTCAACTCGTCGCATGAGGTGGCCAAAGTATTGGAGTTTCAGCTTCAGCATCAGTCCTTCCAATGAACACCCAGGATTGATCTCCTTTAGAATGGAATGGTTGGATCTCCATGCAGTCCAAGGGACTCTCAAGAGTCTTCTCCAGTGCTTTCTTATAATTGGACAATATTCTTGGAGGGCACTGGAAGGTAGACTTGTTTCTTCCAAGTAAATTTGGAAGTCCAGGCCCCAAGATGGTATGGCAGGCTAAGGAAGAACCTTTAGATTTTTTCTTGGCACAGTATCCACATATCAATAGCTGCTTACAACTCAGGATACATTTTTAGGTTCTCTTATCTGTGAAGAAGTAGACTCACTCACTACTTCAGGTAACTGAGAATGGGACAGGGACATTGGTACAGAGCAAAGCGGTTAAAGTTCATAAATTCAGGAAATTATAAAGAGCTAGGCTTCAGAAAGAACAAAATCTGAGCATTTAGAGACTTCTGATGCAAGGATATTTGATTTTCATTATAGAATAGCTAGAAGAAGAAAAACCAAAACCTTTTTGGAGAATTTGTTTTTCAAAACAAATCTCAAAGAATTCCTATAGACAAGATTCCAGGAAATTACTTTGAAATTCTGAAAAATCATAAACATGAAAAATAAAACATCATTAGTGACATTAACAAAACTGTCAAGCAACTGGAAATTTCATACAATGCTAGCTGAAATTTAGCAATGGTACAGTTACTTTGGGAAACTGCTCAGTCCCTTCTTATAAAGTAAAAACTGTTTTAGTGTATAATCAGGAAATTCCACTCTCAGCAATTTATCCATAAAAAAAGAACATGTTTTCATCACAAGAGTTGAACTCAAATGACTGCAGCTTTATTCATAGTAACTCCAAACTGAAAAGAGTTCCAATGTCCACCAAATAGGTGAATGTATAAATAAATTTCAGGATAACCATACAATGGAACACTACTTAAGAATAATTTTTTTAAAAAAAAGAATAAATTACTGATAAATGCAATACCTCCACCATAGTTTGGTCTCAGATCAAACAACAGGGAAGGAACAGAGACCCTGACCATCCATCAACAGAAAATTGGATTAAAGATTTACTGAGCATGGCCCCGCCCATCAGAACAAGACCCAGTTTCCCATAGAGTCAGTCTCTCCCATCAGGAAGCTTCCATAAGCCCCTTATCCTTATCCATCAGAGGGAGAGAATGAAAACCACAATCACAGAAAACTAATTAAACTGATCACATGGACCACAGCCTTGTCTAACTCAATGAAACTATTAGCCATGCCATGTAGGGCCACCCAAGATGGACTGGTCATAGCAGAGAGTTCTGACAAAACGTAGTCCACTGGAGAAGGGAATTTCTAACCACTACAATATTCTTACCTTGAGAACCCCATGAACCATATGAAAAAGCAAAAAGATATGTCACTGAAGGATGAACTTCCCAGGTCAGTAGTTGCCCAACATGCTACTGGAGAAGAGTGGAGAAATAACTCCAGAAAGAATGAAGAGATGGAGCCAAAGCAAAACAATGCCAAGTTGTGGATGGGACTGGTGATGGAAGTAAAGTCCGATGCTGTAAAAAAGAATATTGCATAGGAACTTGGAATGTTAGGTCCATGATTCAGGGTAAATTAGAAATGGTCAAACAGGAGTTTGCAAGAGTGAACATGGACATTTTATGAATCAGTAAACTAAAATGGACTGAAATGGGTGAATTTAACTCAGATGACCATTATATCTACTACTGTGGGCAAGAATCCCTTAGAAGAAATGGAGTAGCCATCATGGCCAACAAAAGAGTCCAGAAGGCAGTACTTGGGTGCAATCTCAAAAATGACAGAATGATCTTTGTTCATTTCTAAGGCAAACTATTCAACATCACAGTAATCCAAGTCGATTCCCCAATCAGTAATGCTGAAGAAGCTGAAATTGAATGGTTCTATGAAAACCCACAAGATCTTCCAGACCTAACACCCAAAAAGATGTCTTTTTCATCACAGCAGACTGGAATGCAAAAGTAGGAAGTCAAGAGATACCTGGCACAACAGGCAAATTTGGCCTCAGTACAAAATGAAGCAGGACAAAGGCTAATAGAGTTTTGCCAAAAAAATGCACTGGTCAAAACATATGCCCTCTTCCAACAACACAAGAGATGACTTTACACATGGACATCACCAGATGGTCAATACTGAAATCAGATTGATTATATTCTTTGCAGCCAAAGATGGAGAAGCTCTATACAGTCAGCAAAAACAAGACTGGGTGCTGACTGTGGCTCAGATCATGAATAACTTATTGCCAAATTCAGATTTAAATTGAAGAAAGTAGGAGAAACCACTAGAAAATTCAGTATGACCTAAATTAAATCCCTTATGATTATACAGTGGAAGTAAGAAATAGAATCAAGGGATTAGATTTGATAGAATGTCTGAGAAACTGTGGACAGAGGTTCCTGACATTGTACAGGAGGCAGTGATCAAGACCATCCCCAAGAAAAAGAAATGCAAAAAGGCTAAGGGTTGTCTCAGGAGGCCTTACAAAGAACTGAGAATAGAAAGGAGGCCAAAAAGGCAAAGGAGAAAAGGAAAGATATACCCATCTGAATGCAGGGTTCCAAAGAATAGCAAGGAGAGACAAGAAAACCTTCCTCAGTGATCAATGCGAAGAAATAAAGGAAAACAATAGAATGGGACAGACTAGAGATTTCTTCAAGAAAATTAGAGATACCAAGGGAACATTTTATGCAAAGATGGGCATAATAAAGGACAGAAATGTCATGGACCTAACAGAAGCAAAAGATATTAAGAAGAGGTGGCAAGAATACACAGATGGACTACACAAAAAAGATCATGACCCAGATAACCATGATGGTGTGATAACTCACCTAGAGCCAGACATCCTGGAGTGCAAAGTCAAGTGGGCCTTAGGAAGCATCTCTACGAACAAAGCTAGTGGAGGTGATGGAATTTCAGTTGAGCTATTTCAAATCCTCAAAGATGATGCTGTTAAAGTGCTTCAGGCAATATGCCAGAAAATCTGGAAAACTTAATGGCCAGACACTCCAGTGCTATTGCCTAGAAAATCCCATGGATGGAGGAGCCTGGTAGGCTGCAGTCCGTGGGGTCGCTAAGGGTTGGACACGACTGAGCGGCTTCACTTTCACATTTCACTTTCACACATTGGAGAAGGAAATGGCAACCCATTCCAGTGTTCTTGCCTGGAGAATCCCAGGGATGGGGGAGGCTGGTGGGCTTCCATCTATGGGGTCACACAGAGTCGGACACGACTGAAGTGACTTAGCAGCAGCAGCAGCTGTGGCCACAGGACTGGAAGAGGTCAGTTTTCATTCCAATTTAAAGAAAGGCAATGCCAACAAATATTCAAACTACCACACAATTGCCCCTCATCTCACACACTAGCAAGGTAATGCCCAAATTTTCCAAGCAAGGCTTCAACAGTACATGAACCATGAACTTCCAGATGTTCAAGCTGGATATAGAAAGGGCAGAGGAACCAGAGATCAAATTGCGAACATCCACTGGATCATCAAAAAAGCAAGAGAGTTCCAGAAAAACATCTGCTTTATTGATTATGGCAAAGTTTTTGACTGTGTAAATCACAATAAACTGTGGAAAATTCTTTAAGAAATAGGAATACCAGACCACTTGACCTGCCTTCTGAGAAATCTGTATGCTGTCAAGAAGCAAGTTAGAACTGCACATGGAACAACAGACTGGTTCCAAATAGAAAAAGGAGTATGTCAAGGCTGTATATTGGCACCCTGCTTATTTAACTTCTATGCAGAGTACATCATGTGAAATGCTGGGCTGGATGAAGAACAAGCGGGCATCAAGATTACCGGGAGAAACCTCAACAACCTCAGCTATGCAGATGATACCACCCTTATGGCAGGAAGTGAAAATGAACTAAAGAGCCTCTTGATGATAGTGAAGGAGGAGAGTGAAAAAGCAGGCTTAAAACTCAACATTCAAAAAACTAAGACCATGGCATCCTGTCCCATCATTCCATGGCAAATAGATGGAGAAACAGTGGAAACAGTGAGAGACTTTATTTTCTTGGGCTCCAAAATCACTGCAAATGGTGACTGCAGCCATGAAATTAAAAGACGCTTGCTCCTTGGAAGGAAAGCTATGACCAACTCAGTTCAGTTCAGTCACTCAACCGTGTCCGACTCGTTGCGACCCCATGAATCACAGCACGCCAGGCCTCCCTGTCCAACACCAACTCCCGGAGTTCACTCAAACTCATGTCCATCGAGTCGGTGATGCCACCCAACCATCTCATTCTCTGTCGTCCCCTTCTCCTCCTGCCCCCAATCCCTCCCAGGATCAGAGTCTTTTCCAGTAAGTCAACTCATCGCATGAGGTGGCCAAAGTATTGGAGCTTCAGCTTCAGCATCAGTCCTTCCAATGAACACCCAGGATTGATCTCCTTTAGAATGGACTGGTTGGATCTCCTTGCAGTCCAAGGGACTCAAGAGTCTTCTCCAGCACCACAGTTCAAAAGCATCAATTCTTTGGCGATCAGCTCTCTTCACAGTCCAACTCTCACATCCATACATGACCACTGGAAAAACCATAGTCTTGACTTGACAGAACTTTGTTGGCAAAGTAATGTCTCTGCTTTTTAATATACTATCAAGGTTGGTCATAACTTTCCTTCCAAGGAGTAAGCGTCTTTTAATTTCATGGCTGCAATCAGCATCTGCAGTGATTTTGGAGCCCAAAAAAATAAAGTCTGACACTGTTTCCACTGTTTCCCCATCTATTTCCCATGAAGTGATGGGACCAGATGCCATGATCTTTGTTTTCTGAATGTTGAGCTTCAAGCCAACCTTTTCATTCTCCTCTTTCACTTTCATCAAGAGGCTTTTGAGTTCCTCTTCACTTTCTGCCATAAGGGTGGTGTCATCTGCATATCTGAGGTTATTGATATTTCTCCCGGCAATCTTGATTCCAGCTTGTGCTTCTTCCAGCCCTGTGTTCCTCATGATGTACTCTGCATAGAAGTTAAATAAGCAGGGTGACAATATACGACCTTGATGTACTCCTTTCCCTATTTGGAAACAGTCTGTTGTTCCATGTCCAGTTCTAACTGTTGCTTCCTGACCTGCACACAGGTTTCTCAAGAGGCAGGTCAGGTGTTCTGGTATTCCCTTCTCTTCAGAATTTTCCACAGTTTATTGTGATCCACACAGTCAAAGACTTTGGCATAGTCAATAAAGCAGAAATAGATGTTTTTCTGGAACTCTCTTGCTTTCTCCATGATCCAGTGGATGTTGGCAATTTGATCTCTGGTGCCTCCACCTTTTCTAAAACCTGCTTGAACATCTGGAAGTTCACAGTTTACATATTCCTGAAGCCTGGCTTGGAGAATTTTGAGCATGACTTTACTAGTGTGTGAGATGAGTGCAATTGTGCGGTAGTTTGAGCATTCCTTGGCATTGCCTTTCTTTGGGATTGGAATGAAGACTGACCCTTTCCAGTCCTGTGGCCACTGCTGAGTTTTCCAAATTTGCTGGTATATTGAGTGTAGCACTTTCACAGCATCATCTTTCAGGATTTGAAATAGCTCAACTGAAATTCCATCACCTCCACTAGCTTTGTTCATATGACCAACCTAGACAGCATACTAAAAAGCAGAAACATTATTTTGCCAACAAAGGTCCATATAGTCAAAGCTATGGTTTTTCCAGTAGTCGTACAGATTTTAGAGTTGGACCATAAAGAAAGCTGAGCACCGAATAATTGATGCTTTTGAACTGTGGTGTTGGAGAAGACTCTTGAGAGTCCCTTGGACTGCAAAGAGATCAAACCAGTTAATCATAAAGGAAATCAGTCCTGAATATTCATTGGAAGGACTGATGCTAAACTGAAGCTCCAATACTTTGGTCAACTGATACAAAGAACTGATTCATTAGAAAATACCCTGATGCTGGGAAAGATTGAAGGCAGGAGGAGAAGGGTACTACAGAGGATGAGATGGTTAGATGGAATCACCGCCTAAACGGACATGAGTTTGAGCAAGCTGTGGGAGTTGGTGATGGATAGGGAAGCCTGGTGTGCTGCAGTCCATTGGATCACAAAGAGTCATACACAACTGAGCCACTGAACTGAACTAAACGCAATCCACTTAGTTAGAGAAGCTAGGGTGAAAAGCATACATCTTATATGATTCCCATCACATGAAATTCTAGAGCAGGCAGAACCAAACTAGACTTTCAGAAAGTGGAACAGAATTGTTTCCTGCAGGGGGTGGGTGGGGAATTAGTTCAAAGAGACAGACATTTTAGAATAATGCAAGTAGTGTTTGTCTAGATTGTGGTGGTACTTGCATGGGTAAATACATTTGTCAAAACTTACCAGGCCATATTTTTTAAAGGTTGCATTTTAAATTTTATTATATATAAATACATCACAAAATGTTAGTCTAAGAAAGAACTTCATAAAAATGAGAAATTCATTATTTTATCCTTTCAGAAATGAGGTATTGATGTACTGTTTGTTCTCTCAGATTTATCACAGGTTACTATCCGTTCCGTTCCGTCGCTCAGTCGTGTCCGACTCTTTGCGACCCCGTGGACTGTAGCCTACCAGGCTTCTCCGTCCATGGGATTCTCCAGGCAAGAATACTAGAGTGGGTTACCGTTTCCTTCTCTGAGGTAAAAAGATTTGCCTTGGTTTTTAACTAACTGCTTTATTTCTTTAATATTTAAGGTTTCAATTATTAGACTTTAGTGTAAATTATTCTCCTTGAAAGAATAAGCCATTCTCTCAATAAACTAAACACTAACCTCTTTGTCCTCAAATTTTTTCTTACTGATTTTTATCTTCGGGGTAGAAAAATAGCTAAACATAGATTATGAGTACAGAGCTTGGAATAAAGAGAAAGCATATATTTCCCAATCAAAACTATGTATGATAGAGTCATACAGACTGCAATGATGATTTGGAAGGAGGTTGCAATCTGTTCCCTCTAATGTCAGGTAACTAATGCTCAAAAGACTCAGCAGGTCTGTTACAGCACTGATCAAAACACACAAAGAATTTTTAATTTCTATGAATTGAAGTTGATTTATTTATACACAAGAAAGTATCCTTGCTGGAGAAGGGCATGGCAACCCACTCCAGCATTCTTGCCTGGAGAATCCGCGTGGACAGGGAAGCCTGGTGGGCTACAGTCTATGGGATCGCCAAGAGTCAGATACGACTGAGCGACTAAGCACAACACAGCACAAGTATATTTATTTAGACTTTCAGCAGCAAAGATTTTATGTTTTAAACAAAGGAACCAATTTTTATAACATGCTATTCTCGGGTATTTTAAGGGATGTCTTATTTAAGGTTAAGCTAATTTGTTTATGGCAGCAGACAAGATGCAAATGTGGTCTGATCTCTAGTTCTTAAACAAAGTATCCAGGAATCCTATCTCCTGAGGTCAGGTTTGCTGTATTATGAAGGCCAGTTTTTACAAGTCTCTCTCAGAACTGCAGGTCTCAACCAGGTCTGTCCTAAACCCAATGCCTATGCTCCTGACCTCTGTGATGCTCCGTCTCCACATGTCTACAGTCAAGCCTGGGACACTGGACCACCTGATGTGAAACAACATAGTGTGGCTTCACATTCTTCCCTATCTGGATTGGACTCAACGGATCTCATTCTGCCTGGCCTTCTGGCAAGCCTCTCATGTTAATCCCTCTGCTTCTGCTCTCACTTCCTGGCTGCTGAGTAGGGCCAGAGGAAATCAAGAAATTAGAGTTGTTGGGGACACCATATTGTCTTAGCTCAGCTCTTCCTCACTTCCACTCAGGAACTATTTTACTCTATTTGCTATGCAATATTTAACTATGGCTATTCTGAGCCTTTCCATTCCTTCAAGTTTCTAATACTAGTCTTACTCTCCTTATGAAAGATTTAATCCGACAAAGGATATAAATATTATTTTATATTATAATATTATTAATACTCATATTTCTAACCTTTATCTCCAGGAATTTCTCTGCACCTTGATTCTTTCAATGCTTTTCCACTCCCTCTACAACTTTATTTCTTCAACTCTCCCCTCTCATCTTTGAATCCCCTTTCTCGTGCTCTTTTCCAGCGTGCTTCCCTTTCACCCTCTCAAGTGAGCTAGCATCACTATGCATCTCCCGTGTGTGGGCAAGACTTCCTTCTCCATATTCTCAGTTGGCTACCTCTTCAGTACCTTTCAATGAGGTATCTATCCCACCATTCTGCTAAAACAGCTTTCTTTGAGGTCTTGAGTAAAGTACTAATCTCAAATCTACCAACCTCTTCTTGAACAACGTACTCTCAGTCTCTCTCAGCATTACACACACTGTTGACCACCAATTCCCTCTGGCGTGGGCTTCCCTTGTGACTCAGGAGGTGAAGAATCAGCCTTCAATGTGGGAGACCTGGTTTTGATCCCTAGGTCAGGAAAATCCCCTAGAGAAGGAAATGGCAAAAAAAGGAATCCAATATTCTTGCCAAAAATCCCATGGACAGAGGAGCCTGGCAGGCTACAGTCCATGGGGTTGCAAAAGAGTCCACCATGACTGAGGGACTAACACTTCTGATTCCCTCTGGTACTTTTCTTTCCATGATGTGACTCTCTCCTGATTCTCCCCTGCTTGATATCTTCTCAGGCACTATCATTACCCCTAATCTTTCTCCCTCCTCTGTAAAGTGCTCATATCACTAAGCACCATCTTCCCCTTCTTTTCCCTCCCTCACACATTCTCCCTCACAAATTGCAGAAGATTCTAATCTAAACTTTTAACTCTGTCTTCTTTAGATGCTATAGACCTGCCTTGGGGCTTTGTTGAACCACCACTGACTTTCAGCACGGATGTCACCTGCAACTCCTCTTCTCCTACTTCACCCATTTTGGTGCCCACTGTGGACTCACCCTGAAAAATAAAGTTTCATGTTTGTCTGGTTTAGTAGTTTCTCAATTCCTATAAGAGAAAATTAAAACCAGTATCTTATTTCTTTCTAAGCAGCAAGAGAATCTCCATTGTACCTATAGTAAAAAGGTTAATTAATACCATTCTTTTGAGGTTATATTATCAAAAACTAAAGAAAGCTGAGTGCCAAAGAACTGATGCTTTTGAACTGTGGTGATGGAGAAGGCTCTTGAGAGTCCCTTGGACTGCAAGGAGATAAAACCAGTTAATCCTAAAGGAAATCAACCCTGAGTATTCACTGAAGGACCATTGTTGAAGCTGAAGCTTCAATAGTTTGGCCACCTGATGCAAAGAGCTGACTCATTGGAAAAGACTCTTGGGAAAGATTGAGGGCAGAAGAAGGGGACAACAGAGAATGAAGTAGTTAGATGGCATCACTGAATCAAACGATATAAGTTTGAGCAAACTCTGGGAGATAGTAAATGACAGGGAAGCCTGACGCCCTGCAGTCCATGGGGTCACAGAGTCAGACATGACTTAGTGAGTGAACAACAAAAACGAAATTATTTTATGTGTATGGGTAATCCTATGGGATCAGATTCATTTCCTCCATAAAACCTGAACTAACAATGCAATATTTTCTACTGTATTTTACACCTATTAAGCCATCACATTTTCCTGGTCTCCTTCCTTGCCTCACAGTTTTCTAACATATTTAATGGTGAAACCTACATATAACATGCATCTTTACTTTGAAATTCTTTCCCAGTTCTTTCCTTTGGACTGTATTTCTATTTGAACTAGACTACTGCTACAGAGCTGTAAATTTACTTCTCTCCCTTTTAAGTGGCATTTTAAGGTATTTTATGACCCAATAATTCACTCTGCTATTTCCCACTGATCCCCAAATCCATGGTACAAGTATGCTTCATGCTTTCTTTCTCCACGTTTATTTAGGCTGCTAGTCCTGTTCAGACTGTTCTTCCTTGAACTGCACTTGGTGAAATCCCATTTATTATTCAAAGCCCGGTTCAAATACTGCTTCTTCTATGAAGTCTTTATCTCTTTGACTGTTTCTTCAAGAATGTCTTTATACTTGCTCTATGGTCTTTTCCCAATCTGCCTTGTTTTGCTGTTGTTTGTATACATTTCTTAATTCTTCTATAAGATTGTATGACCCTGAAATACATAGGGGCCACATGTTGTGCTCATATTTGTAGTCCCCTGGCATGAAACATAGTGCCTTACATATAATAAGAGCATGCTAGAAAGAAAGATAGATATAAAGAATGAACATACAGATACAAGCGGGGGAAGAGGTGGGATGAATTGGGAGACTGGGATTGGCATATATACACTGCTGCTGCTGCTGCTGCTGCTGCTAAGTCACTTCAGTCGTGTCTGACTCTGTGCGACCCCATAGATGGCAGCCGACCAGGCTCACTAGGTACAAAATAAATAACTAATAAGAACCTACTATATAGCACAAGGAACTCTACTCAGTGCTATGTGGTGACTGAAGTGGGAAAGAAATCAAAAAGAAGAGGAGATATATGTGTATGTACAGCTGATTTACTTTGCAGTACAGCAGAAACTAATCCATTATAAAGCAACTATACTAGAATAAAACTAATACCAAAAATAAAGGGAAGTTGGTGTAGAATTAGAAAAAAAAGAACATGCTATAGTTTTTTCTTAATTACTATTAGCAATATAAAACATTGAAGAAAGTCCTATGAGAAAGAAGCACACTCTAATTGTCTGAACTTGCATCTATTTCTGTGACTTTAAACTGTGTTAGGTCACAGATTTTTCTGACAGTCCATTGACAGCTACTGATTCACATGAAGTTTTCAGATCCAATGAAACCATTCGTGAACTCAAACTTAAGAACTACCATTTTTGACACATCATGGTCAATTAATCTTTGACAATGGAGTCAAGAATATAAATACACACACACACACTGGAATGTTACTCAGTCATAGAAAAAAAATGAAACAATGCCATTTGCAGCAACACAGATGGACCTAGAGATTATCATGCTAAGTGAAGTAAGTCAGAAAGAGAAAGATAAATACCATATATCACTTACATGTGGAATCTAAAGTATCATGCAAATGAAATTATTTATGAAACAGAAACAGAGTCACAGACATAGAAAACAAACTTATGGTTATCAAAGTGGAAAGGGACTAGGGGAGGAATAAATTAGAAGTCTCAGATTAGCAATATAAACTACAATATATAAAACAGATAAATAATATGGTTCTACTGTTATAACACAAGGAACTATATTCAACTTTCTGCAATAAACCATAAAAGAAAAGAATACATAAAAGAATATGTGTGTATATATATATATACATATATATATAAAACTGAACCACTTTGCTGTACACCTGAAATTAACACAACATTGGAAATTAACTATATTTTAATTTAAAAATTGCTATTTTTCTTTATTGATTTTATTGTTGTTATTATTTTTACAACATTATTATAAATATGATCAGTTTTCTGCACAGAATGAGAGATCAAGAGTGCCCATGCCTGTGAAGGAATTATTCCCTTGTGTTCCAGTGGTGGAGGAGACCCTTCCTTTGAGAATAATATCTGTCCACTATTACTGTGTTGACTAACAGATATACGAAAGAAGTCAATCTGAGCACAGCTTTGTAAAAGCAGCACCTGTCTTGGGTGATCACCAGTGATAGTTGCTAAGGACACTGTGATGAAACAGTTCTAAAAATAGCTGACCATCCCCAAAAAGTAAAGGTTGAAGTCCTAACCATCTTTAAAATCTATGTTCTTGAATTTGAATTGTTTGATCTTCTGATTAAATTCTAAGTCTTCATGCTGGTACAATTATTTTTTTCTCATTTTACACAGCATTGGTTATATTGTTAGCAACCCAAAATAATAAATAATGATTAGAAAAATTAAAATCACAAAGCTTTTAATTTTTTGATGTTATTCACATAAATCAGGAACTTAATGCAAGTGGAGGTCTGTTTTGGAAGATTTTCAAATGTGTTGACTAAGGTTATTAATGTTATTTAAATGTTATCAGGATAGTTTAATTTGATGTAGAATGCAATTTTAGAAGGAGTTCAGGATGTAATTGTTAGATATCCTAAAACTAATTGCTTAGGTAATGCTTCATTATCTATTAAAATAATTACATATTCATTTATGTAGTCTATTTTAGGACTTTGTTGTCCCAGTTTCCCCAGACTGACAAATATCTGTATACATGTCAGAAGTCAAAAGTATACTACCCTCTCTAATTACTGAATAGTCCTTCAATATTGTTGTTTTCAATAACTAATATCCTCCATTTTTACAGGACTTTACAATGTGCAAAGAATTTTTGTACACATCAACCATCTCATTTAATCTTTCCCCTTTGAGCTATGTACATTGGATATAATTAAGCATACTTAAGTTGAAGACTTAGGTATAAAGTGCTCCAACTGAAAGTGCCCCTCCTCCAACATTCATATGTTGAATCTTTAATCCTCAAATGTGACTGTATTTTGAGATAGGGCTTTTAGGAAGTAATTATAGTTAGATATATAATAAGGGTGAAGTCCTAATTTGATAGGATTTGTGGCCTTCCTTAGTGATAAATACAAAGAAATAGAGGAAAACAATAGTATGGGAAACACTATAGAACTCTTCAAGAAAATTATAAATACCAACAGAACATTTGCAAAGATGGGCACAATAAAGGACAGAAATGGCACGGACCTAACAAAAGCAGAAGAAGAGGTACCCACAAGAATCCACAGAAGAACTATTCAAAAAAGATAGGCAGTGCCAAAGGATGTTCAAACTACTACACAATTGCACTCATCTCACATGCTAGCAAAGTAATGCTCAAAATTCTCCAAGCCAGTCTTCAACAGTATGTGAACCATGAACTCACAGATGTTTAAGCTGGATTTAGGAAAGGCAGAGGAACCAGAGATCAAATTGCCATCATCCACTGGATCATAGAAGAAACAAGAGAGTTCCAGAAAAGTATCTATGTCTGCTTTACTAATTATGCCAAAGCCTTTGACTCTGTAGATCACAATAAACTGTGGAAAATTCTTTAAGAGATGGGAATACCAGACCACCTTACCTGCATCCTGAGAAATCTGTGTGCAGGTCAAGAAGCAACAGCTAGAAACACTCATTGAACAACAGACTGGTTCCAAATTGGAAAAGGAGTACATCAATTCTGTATATTGCTAACCTGCTTAATTAACTTATATCCATCATGTGGAATACTGGGCTGGATGAAGCACAAGCTGGAATCAAGATTGCCAGGAGAAATATCAATAACTTCAGATATGCAGATGACACCACCCTAATGGCAGAAAGTGAAGGGGAGCTGGAGAGCCTCTTGATGAAAATGAAAGAGGAGAGTGAAAAAGTTGGCTTCAAACTCAGCATTCAAAACATGAAGATCATGGCTTCTGGTGTCATGGCAAATAGATGGGGAAACAATGGAAACAGTAAGAGATTTTATTTTCTTGGGCTCCAAAATCATTGAAGATGGTGACTGCAGCCATGAAATTAAAAGACATTTGCTCCTCGGCAGAAAAGCTATGACCAACCTAGACAGTATAATAAAAAGCAGAGACATTACTTTGCCAACAAAGGCTCGTATAGTCAAAGCTATTGTTTTTCCAGTAGTCATATATGGATGTGAGAGTTGGACTATAAAGAAAGCTGAGCACCAAAGAATTGACGCTTTTGAACTGTAGTGTTGGAGAAGACTCTTGAGAATCCCAGAAAGGAGATCAAGCCAGTCAATCCTAAAAAAAATCAACCTTGAATATTCATTGGAAGGACTGATGCTGTAGCTGAAACTCCAATACTTTGGCCACCTGATGGTAAGAACTGACTCATTGGAAAAGACCCTGATACTGGGAAACATTGGAGGCAGAAGGAGAAGGGGACAACAGGGGATTGAGATGAGATGGTTAGACAGCATCACCTACTCAATGGACATGGGTTTCAGCAAGATCTAGGAGTTGGTGATGGACAGGGAAGCCTGGTGTGCTGCAGTCCATGGGGTCACAAAGTTGGACATGACTGAGTGACTGAACTGACTGAACCGATAAGAGGAGAGAAAGATCTCTCTCCATTGTGTGAGCACATAGCAAGAAGACAGCCTCTACAAGACGTGAGATAGGCCTCACCAGAACACAAGCCTACTAGGATTCTGATTGCAAGACTCCAGTCTTCAGAACTGTGAGAAAATTAATTTCTGTCGTTTATGCCACAGAGCCTGTAGTATTTTGTTACGGTAGCCAGAGCAGAATAATGCATAGGGCGTTTTCCCCCTAAAAAAAGTCACCTCTGAAAAGCTGAGAATGATTTTTTGCTCAAACTGTTATGTAAAGGGCAAGAAAAAAAAAAATTGTACTAGTAGGAAAATGAAGAAGTCAATGCACAGGAAAGGAAATAATAAATATTTAACGTGATGAAACCCCATGGCCTTTGAAAGACGTCAATCTTCTATTGCGGTTTTCCTTCATCCTAGCCTGTGGTCAGAGAGGAGGAGATGAACAAGGGAAACATTCTAGTTGCCCAACCATCTCCCATAGGACCTTCTTGTCCTGAGACCGCACATCAGTAGTTTCAGACTAATAATAATAATGAGCTGGGGAGGCATAAAGGAACCTCCATTTCTCCTACCCATCATAGGAAAAGTATTTTGGGGTCAAATCTGAGAAGGCACATTGGATTCAGCAGAGGAATTTCACAGCACACAGACCTATTTTATTTTTTGAGAAAGAATGAACCGCACCATCTGAAATATGCCAGCCAAAACAGAGCTTCTGAAATTGTAAAAACTATTCACTTATTTTTAAAATGGCCATGTTTTCCTTCTGAAAAACCAGAGGCTTAAAACAGAACATACAGGGGAGGAAGGGAAAAGAGGGAAAGAGTTTGAAAAAAGGAAAAGGGGAAAGAAACTCTAGATTCTTCAGAAACAAAGTAGAACAGAACTCAGCATAAATAAAAAGTGGATTTTTGTAGAAATGGATGAATGATTTTAGCCTTATTCATTTAGAGTACTTTTTCTTTTAATTGGTACATTTATTTCAAGTATTTGGATAGATTAAATACAGAATATTTAATTCTATTATAATGTAAAGTCATTTCTTTGCACTAATTCAAACTGGTAATATAATTTGAAATGGATTTAGAAAAATTCGCAATGTCCAGATGATCTGAAAGAAAAAATTGCTTCTTTTATTACTTCTTGTTTAAGTTGTTTTAAATCCCTATTCTCAGGGTGCCATTGAACAGTCTAGGGAAATTGGAATTTGAATATCAGAAAGCAGGCTCTCCATCCCCTCCAACTGTTCCACTCCCACCTGATCCAGCAGGTGTCAGAAGTGTGCAGAAGCTACCAGAATCTCTTTAAAGAAGTAATGGTAGCAATGGGAGCAGAAGTACTGGAAACAGGACTCAGAGAGCTGGGAATGTTTAGACCTGGTAGAGAAGAAAGAGGAGAAATGACTAAATGGAAGCCACCGTGGGTGAATGGAGTCATTCCAGAATAATTCTTTCATATAATCCCCATGTCTACTTTTAGAGCAGCTCCATCTCTGCACACTTCCTCTGCTCACTCTAGACTTTGTTAGAGTCCTTACTTAGTGTTTCTCAGCACTTTGGGCCCACTTCATCTTGGCCTCACATTTAGAACGCAGACTTAAGTTTGAATCCAGGTTCCAACACTTATTAGTTACCCAACCTTGAGCAAACTACGTAATCTCTCTAAAATGTCATTTCTTCATCTGTAGAATGTGAAGGGCATCTATGTCATACGTTGTTTTGAGAATAAAATCATATTATTCATGAGAAATAGTAAAATGTTGAAACATATTCCTTGTAAATTTAAACTGCTATTTTTTTTAACACTTTTTTCATTGTATCTTAGTTGTTGGTTTATGCACATCTCCTTCTCTATTTTGAGATCCTCTAAAGCAGAGATCATGGTTTGTTTGTTGTTTATTTGTTTTTCATTTTTGCCTACCTGTATCTAGCATACATATTTCCTGGCATTTAGCAGTAAATTAATAAATAACCAACAAATATTCATGAAGAGCTATATGAATAAATAAACCAGTTTGTGTAGGTCTGAGCTACATCTAAGGGACTAATACAGATCTCTAATAACTTGATTATTTATTCATTTATTTATTCAACAGACTTCCTTGTTGTACTTACAACTAGGCATTGGGGCAATGATACAGACAGTCAGGCAGGAGTGGTATCTGCCCTGCTCTGGTTATTTGATCCTGTAGACAGCAAAAAGTCACTGAAAAAAACTTAAGGAAAGCAGTGATATAATCAATGAGGAGAAGGAAGGAAGCAGTCCAAAGAATCAAAACCAAGAGTAAGAAACCTAGCTAATGGGCCATTTTTAAAAAGCCTTAGGTTTACACTAACAGTTCACCAGAACAAAAGGGGGAAAGTTTAACCCTAAAAATTCTCAACAGACATAAACAACCAGGCTTGTGTTTGATTGGATGTGGGGGATAAGGAATTTTAAAAATCTAGAGGGCTTCCAGGAGAAGGCAATGGCACCCCACTCCAGTACTCTTGCCTGGAAAATCCCACAGACAGAGGAGCCTGGTAGGCTGCAGTCCGTGGGGTCGCCAAGAGTCGGACACGACTGAGCGACTTCACTTTCACTTTTCACTTTCACGCATTGGAGAAGGAAATGGCAACCCACCCCAGAGTTCTTGCCTGGAGAATCCCAGGGACAGCAGAGCCTGGTGAGCTGCCATCTATGGGGTCGCACAGAGTTGGACATGACTGAAGCGACTTAGCAGCAGCAGCAGAAAGAAGGCTTCCAATGTGTGAATAAAGGAATGGTGGGATATTAATGGAGAATGAGTATTTTTGAAAGTGAAAGTTGCTCAGTCATGTCTGACTCTTTGTGACCCCATGGATTATAGCCCGCCAGGCTCCTCTGTATTTTCCAGGCAAGAATACAGGAGTGGGTAGCCATTACCTTCTCCGGGGAATCTTCCTAACCCAGGATCAAACTGGGTCTCCTACATTGGAGGTGGTTTCTTTACTCTCTGAGCCACCAGGAAAGTGGCCCAAGTGGTAAAGAACCTGCCTGCCAGTGCAGGAAGCAAGAGAGTCATGAGTTCGATCCTGAGTTGGGAAGATGCCCTGGAGAAGGAAATGGCAATCTACTCCAGTATTCCGCCTGGAGAATCCTGTGGACAGAGGAGCCTGGTGGGCTATCGTCCATGGATCACAAAGAGTCAGACACAACTGAAGCGACTTAGCACACAAACACAGGCTATTTTTACTGATGACAGTATACTAAAAAATCAGTGTATAGTGTAGTGTGCATTGAGCTATAAGAGAACCAAGAAACATTATAATAAAACCAGTATGCAGGGGCTGATGTGGTAACCAGTGGACTACTTTTAGCTTGCAGACATGTAAAATTTAATCTGCACAAGGTGTTTTTTTTTATATATTTTTGGGACAGTAGGGACAGGAGCCCTCCAAATTATCTCAGTGCCCACTACCCCTTATTATCTTATATTTACTCCTCTTGATTCATCTTCAGGTACTGAAGAAGAAAAAATTTTTCTAAATGTTTCCTGCACTTTCAAACGTACCTTTTAGGACTTCTAACTCAGCCATTCCTGCTACCTAGACCATATTTAGTTTATGTTGTTGCTGTTTAGTCACTAAGTCCCACTCTTTTGCAACCCCATGGACTGTAGCCTGCTAGGCTCCTCTGTCCACGAGATTTCTCAGGCAAGAATACTGGAATGGGTTGCCAGTTCCTCCTCCAGGAGTTCTTCCTGACCCAGAGATTGAAACCGAGTCTCCTGCATTGGCGGGAGGATTCTTTTTACCATTGAGCCACCAGGAAAGCCCCATTTCACTGTATATTCAGCCCTTATGCATATTCACATATCTATATGTATTTTTTAAACTATATATACTCAGATGTTTAAGGAACATATTCTTTATTTTTTCATAACTAAATGAAGTTTCTGTTTCATGGCCCCATTCCACATGGTGGTAAACTTCCAAGGATTTTCTCCCTTAAACTCTCTTTTTTCTCGAACTTAAACTAAATGCTTGAGGATGATAAAGCATCATGGATGGTTTGTACTGAGTGTTGGGAGAAGGGTGGCTTTGAGGCCCACTCATGGTCACCTGCTTGGGAAGCAGGTGCTGATGAGGGCACATGGACCACTGAGGTACCAGCTCACACCACATCCTCCTCCGAGCTGTGGGACCCATTCAAATCAACCAGATCTCCACACACTAGTATTTGTGCCTTCTTCATTTCACATGGAACTGGGAGAATGGGAGTGCTCCATTGTTTCCATGCTTCGGTTACACAGAACTCAGATCACGTCCCACTTCACAGAGCTCCAGGTATGTTTACAGATCCTGGCACCTACAGTAGGCTCTCATTACCCATCACACTCTCACCTCAGTTCTGGGCACTGCCCTTTGGTGAGAGACACCCATGAGCATCTTGTTATCTTGATTTTTGTTTACTCCTCAGTCCCCCAGGTCAAGGAAACTTTATTAACCCATCTTGACTTATCATCAGTTCTGCAACAGCACTGGATATTTAGGTTACTTAGGCTAATATCCTACTCTTGATGTTTAGAAGACCCAGACACTTGCAATTTGACATTGTCCCACATTTTCTTCAAAGCTGTTATCTCTACCAGGGGCTTCAAGAGTCTAAGCCTGGGTACTGAATCATACCTTCCTTTCTAAATTTTTGTAGTAAAGGGTACATGTGGCTTGCCTATCTAATCACCATGGCAAGGTTAGAAGAAATTGTGACAATGGCAGTGAAGAAAAAACAATTAACATTCAGTAGAGGAAAACAACAGAATAGGAAAGACAAGAGATCTCTTCAAGAAAACTAGAGATACCAAGGGAACATTTCATACAAAGATGGGCTCGATAAAGGACAGAAATCGTATGGACCTAACAGAAGCAGAAGATATTAAGAAGTGGCAAGAATACACAGAAGAACTATACAAAAAAGATCTTCACAACTAAGATGATCACTATGGTGTGATCACTCACCTAGAGCCAGACATCTTGGAATGTGAAGTCAAGTGGGCCTTAGAGAGCATCACTATGAAAAAAACTAGTGGAGGTGATGGAATTCCAGTTGAGCTATTTCAAATCCTGAAAGATGATGCTGTGAAAGTGCTACACTCAATATCCCAGCAAATTTGGAAGACTCAGCAGTGGCCACAGGACTGGAAAAGGTCAGTCTTCATTCCAATCCCAAAGAAAGGCAATGCCAAAGAATGCTCAAACTGCTGCACAATTGCACTCATCTCACACACTAGTAAAGTCAATATCGGGGTCCAGCCCCGATATGACCCAGGGTATCCTCGGGATGAACGGCGTCGGTGTTAGAGAGAGAGAGAGAGAGAGAGACAGGGGCTGATGATTCCTTGGTTTACGCTGGAAACCAATAAACCCCAGCATGGGGTTTGCTCTGTTTACGTAGGCCGCAGGCGCCCTCTCGAATCGCCGGAGGCACCCCACCAGGGCACCCCCTCGAGTGAGTCTTAGAAGCCCAGGCAGATAAGTAAACTCAGAGGGCCCAGCGCTCCAAGGATCTCAACCAGAAAAAGGAGAATAGAGAAAAGGATGGAAAGAGAGAAAGAACGACACGGGGAGACCAAACTTCAGTGAGCAAGGCCCAAAACTTTATTTTCCAGTGCTGCTTTTATACCCTAAGTTATGCGCATAAGAAACAGAGAAAGGGAGGTATAGATTCACACCAAAATCACGTGGGGTCAGCAGTCTTGACCCTTATCAGGATCAGGGCTTATTTTTGTGTGATAAAAGTTTTAGGTGATTTACATCATCTTCTGGCCAGGGGGCCTGCTAACAGTTTTATGGCCCTCTCTCCTGACAATAGGTTAGTTAGCAAGTAAAAGACTTTTCTTTTTAAGGTGACTTTCCTAAAGTTAGGTGGTAGACACATAACAAAGTTACATTCCTATAAGGCACCGGTGTAGTGAGCTGCAAGAAAGGAATTTATTAACTTAAGATCTGATGTGGTTAAATCAAAGGATTAATATATTTCCAAGGATACAATAGAGGAAACTGCAGCAAGCATTGATTCAACAATGAAATCTTTTCTAGTACTATTCTAATGATTTTAACTTCTTCAACAGATTCCTGTATTTTAGGAGCCCGGACAAACTTGTCATGCAAGTTAGAAAGCTATCAGAGGGGCTTGGATTGGAACACTCCTATTAAGCCGAGGAGAACTTTTAAACTACAGCTCTGAATTAATGTTTTCAGAGAAAGGTGGTTGGGGGGAAGCCCCCGTAAGTATTAGAGGGCTTGGTAAGAGGTGTAAGATAGTAAGGCAGTCAGACTCCAGTTTTATTTGGGGTAGATGCTCAGGTAAGTCCAGGGGGCTCCTCGAGTCCTGATTAGCCTTTGCCTGTCAGGCCTCTTCCCCAATCGACCTTTGCCATGGGTAGGATTTCCCTCGCTGGCTCCCGGCAGTCAAGCTCAAAATTCTCCAAGTCAGGCTTCAGCAATATGGGAACCGTGAACTCCCAGATGTTCAAGCAGGTTTCAGAAAAGGCAGAGGCACCAGAGATCAAATTGCCAACATCCGCTGGATCATGGAGAAAGCAAGAGATTTCCAGAAAAACATCTATTTCTGCTTCATTGACTATGCCAAAGCCTTTGACTGTGTGGATCACAATAAACTGTGGAAACTTCTGAAAGAGATGGGAATCCCAGACCACCTGACCTGCCTCTTGAGAAACCTGTATGCAGGTCAGGAAGCAACAGTTAGAACTGGACATGGAACAACAGAATGGTTCCAAATAGGAAAAGGAGTGCGTCAAGGTTGTATATTGTCACCCTGCTTATTTAACTTATATGCAGAGTACGTCATGAGGAACACTGGGCTGGAAGAAGCACAAGCTGGAATCAAGATTGTCGGGAGAAATATCAATAACCTCAGATATGCAGATGACACCACCCTTATGGCAGAAAGTGAAGAGGAACTCAAAAGCCTCTTGATGAAAGTGAAAGAGGAGAGTGAAAAGGTTGGCTTAAAGCTCAACATTCTGAAAACTAAGATCATAGCATCTGGTCCCATCACCTCATGGGAAATAGATGGAGAAACAGTGGAAACAGTGTAAGACTTTATTTTGGGGGGCTCTAAAATCACTGCGGATGCTGATTGCAGCCATGAAATTAATAGACGCTTACTCCTTGGAAGGAAAGTTATGACCAAACTAGATAGCATATTAAAAAGCAGACATTACTTTGCCAACAAAGGTCCATCTAGTCAAGGCTATGGTTTTTCCAGTGGTCATGTATGGATGTGAGAGTTGGACTGTGAAGAAAGCTGAGTGCCAAAGAATCGATGCTCTTGAACTGTGGTGTTGGAGAAGACTCTTGAGAGTCCCAAGGAGATCCAACCAGTCCATTCTAAAAGAGATCAGTCCTGGGTGTTCATTGGAAGGACTGATGCTAAAGCTCAAACTCCAATACTTTGGCCACCTCCTGCGAAGAGTTGACTCACTGGGAAAGACTCTGATGCTGGGAGGGATTGGGGGCAGGAGGAGCAGGGGACGACGGAGGATGAGATGGCTGGATGGCATCACCGACTCTGTGGACATGAGTTTGAGTGAACTCCGAGAGTTGGTGATGGACAGGGAGGCCTGGCGTGCTGTGATTCATGGGGTCGCAAAGAGTCGGTCACGACTGAGTGGCTGAACTGAACTGAATTGAAAATGAAAGACTGGATTGATATTTATTAATGCTACTGGTGGCATTTTAATTTCAGGCTTATAATTGCAGACACTTCCTTTTACTTAAAAGAAATATCTGTCAACAAGGTTGTTACTCTTCTTGGAGAATCTTATGGATTCATTAATCATGTTTAATGATTTATATCCTTCTTAATGGTCCAGGGAAAATAATTTAGAAACCCTATTTCATTATTTGAAATAATTAAAACACTCTCTTGAGTATTCATGCTAAGCAACACTAAAAAATGTCTTCCTATTTTTTAAATCTCTATTATAACTGATGTTCTATTTTCTCTATTGTTTTTATCAATATTATGGAAATCCTAAGTTATAAGCATTTGTTTTGGAAAAGATTTTATGAGCCCAATTCTTGCATTTCCTCATATCTAGAGAAGCACTGAAATCCTTCATAGTAATGTCTACTTCTCATAACTATCAGTAACCTTCACAAGACTAGCAGTAACCTTCATAACACCAGCAGCAACCTGCTGCAAAAATGTGTGCTAGATTGCATGTACTCCCCCTTCACCAAAATCACATATATACTGATCTTCACCCAACCTCTTTGGAAGAGTTTCTCAGAGCTACATGAAATGCTGTCTCCTGAGCTATAGTCCTCATTTTGCCCCCAAATAAAACTTAGCTAACAACTCTCATGTTGTACATTTTTTTAAAGTCAACAGTTTCACTATCATCAAAACTTTCAATATAAGTTGTGACTATGAAATAATGAAACTGACTTTCCATTTTGTCACTTATAGTGACATTTTCTAAGTTATTTTCATCCCCTTTAATTTAATAATGAACATCAAATAACTTGGAACTGAGAAGTAATGAATGCAAAATAAGAAACCTAAATTGCTCAAGCTGTCAGTTTTCAGC
The DNA here is from genome assembly GCF_049115385.1 of Moschus berezovskii. Classification (NCBI taxonomy): domain Eukaryota; kingdom Metazoa; phylum Chordata; class Mammalia; order Artiodactyla; family Moschidae; genus Moschus; species Moschus berezovskii. Next base: position 23,814,891 of record NC_142473.1, read on the forward strand.
CTCATGTGTGAAGCAGACCATAGGTATTTAGAATCAAAAGACCCATGTTTGATTTCTGAATCAGTCCCTTCTTCACAACTGGGTCAAGTTGCTCATTTGGTGGCTTTCTTGATCTGTGAGATGAAAACAATAGCTATTTCACAGAATTCTTGTGGGAAAAAGAATTCATTGATGGTATGTGACAGTGCCTAGCACCTTTCATGGCACTAAAAAGTATGTCATAAATGTTTATTTCCTTCCTTTCTCCTTACATTTCTATCTTTTCTTCCTTCTTTAAGCCATGTGCAGAGTTCAAGGGTTACAGTAATTTTTTTTTTTTTAATTTCAATCTAGAGAAAGAAATACCCTGAACAGAATACATGAATTCCCAGCAAGTAGTCATGTACAGGGATCAGACATCTGGGATGGGTGCCAGTAGGGGAGGGGCAGGAGTAGGGGCAGGACTCCAGCCAGGCAGCAGACGTTTAGAAACGAGTACCAATTCTTAGAAGGTGAGCTTGCAGAAAACAAAACAGAGTCTCTCAGTCTAGAACACTGGGATACTGGATACAAACCACAGTGAGATGGAAAACAATCAAGGCAGAATGCCAGGAACATGTCAGTGCAGTCAAAACAGAGTGAATTTTAAAAGACAAAGAAAAACCCAGTTACTAGGATTCAAGCACATGGAGGAGGCACTGGGCCTTTCAACTGATGGTGGAACCCAACTATGAGGACCTAAATATCCTGTTAGAGTCAGACTGGCAGCCAAGTAACTCCTCACTGAGTCTTACAATTCAAGCACTCTTGAGTGTACCTATGGGAATTCAATGGCCCGCTCTCTAGAGCAGAACTAGAAAATAGGATAGATTTGAAAACTAAAAACAGATTTAAGTGAAGGTATGCAATGCCTTTTAAGACTTGAGTGTGAAAAGGGACTTTTTTTTTTTAATAAAAGGACATTTTAAAGGATGTTGTCTTTTTTAAAGGACAACAATGATAGCAGTACTGCTCTAGAGAAGATTTATTAGTCAGATGCTAAAAAACTAAAGAAAAACTTACTTTTTTCATGGAAGGAGGGGATAAGTTCCCTAGTTAGAGTGGTAGAGAAAGGGACTTCTTGGCAGAAGTCGGGTCTTGGAGCTACTTGGGCAGCATATTTGGAAAACTCAGCAGTGTCCACAGGACTGGAAAGGTCAGTTTTCATTCCAATCCCAAAGAAGGGCAATGCCAAAGAATGTTTAAACTACCAGACAATTGCAGTCATTTCACAGGCCAGCAAAGTAATGCTCAAAATTCTCCAAGCTAGGCTTCAACAGTACATGAACTGAGAACTTTCAGATATTCAGCTGGTTTTAGAAAAGGCAGAGGAACCAGAAATTAAATAGCCAACATCCATTGGATCATAGAAAAAGCAATAAAATCCAGAAAAACATTTGCTTCTGCATCACTGACTATGCTAAAACCTTTGACTGTATGGATCACAACAAACTGTGGAAAATTCTTAAAGAGGTGGGAATACCAGGTCACCTTATCTACCTTCAGAGAAATCTGTATGCAGGTCGAGAAGCAACAGAAACATCTAGCCATGGAACAATGGACTGGTTCCAAATTGGGAAAGAAGTATGTGAAGCCTTAAATTGTTGCCCTGCTTATTTAACTTATATGCAGAGTCACTTCAGTCAGTCAGTTCAGTCGCTCAGTCATGTCCGACTTTCTGCGACCCCATGAATCACAGCACACCAGGCCTCCCTGTCCATCACCAACTCCCGGAGTTCACTCAAACTCATGTCCATCGAGTCGGTGATGCCATCCAGCCATTTCATTCTCTGGCGTCCCCTTCTCCTCCCGCCCCCAACTTTTCCCAGCATCAGAGTCTTCCAGTGAGTCAACTCGTCTCATGAGGTGGCCAAAGTATTGGAGTTTGAGCTTTAGCATCAGTCCTTCCAATGAACACCCAGGATTGATCTCCTTTAGAATGGACTGGTTGGATCTCCTTGCAGTCCAAGGGACTCTCAAGAGTCTTCTCCAGCACCACAGTTCAAAAGCATCAATTCTTTGGTGATCAGCTTTCGTCACAGTCCAACTCTCACATCCATACATGATCACGGGAAAAACCATAGCCTTGACTAGACAGACCTTTGTTGGCAAAGTAATGTCTCTGCTTTTTAATATACTATCAAGGTTGGTCATAACTTTCCTTCCAGGGAGTAAGCGTCTTTTAATTTCAGAGTACATCATGAGAAATGCCAGGCTGGATGAAGCACAAGCTGGAATCAAGATTGCCGGGAGAAATATCAATAATCTCAGATATACAGATGACAGCACCCTTATGGCAGAAAGCGAAGAGGAACTAAAGAGCCTCTTGGTGAAAGTGAAAGAAAATAGTGAAAAAGCTGGCTTAAAACTCAACTTTCCAAAAACTAAGATCATGGCATCCAGTCTGATCATTTCATAGCAAATAATATGGAAAAAATGGAAATAGTGATAGACTTTATTTCCTTGGGCTCCAAAATCACTGCGTATGGTGACTGCAGCCATGAAATTAAAAGACGCTTGCTCCTTGGAAGAAAAGCTATGATGAACCTAGACAGTGTATTAAAAAGGAAGGATAGTACTTTGCCGACAAAGGTTCATACAGTCAAAGATATGATTTTTCCAGTAGTCATGCATATGGATGTGAGAGTTGGACCATGAAGAAGACTGAGCATCCAAGAATTGATGTTTTTGAACTGTGGTGTCGGAGAAGACTCTTGAGAATTCTTTGAACTGCAAGGAGATTCAACCAGTCAATCCTAAAGGAAATCTATCCTGAATATCATTGGAAGGACTGATGCTGAAATTGAAGCTCCAATATTTTGGCCACCTGTCATGAAGAGCCGACTCCTTAGAAAAGACCCTGATGTCGGGAAAGATTGAAGGCAGGAAGAGAAGTGGACCACAGGGGATGAGACTATTGGATGGCATCACCGAATCAATGGACTTGAGTTTGAGCAAGCCCCAGAGATGGTGAAGGACAGTGAAGCCTGGCGTGATGCAGTTCATGGGGTTGCAAAGAGTTGAACATGACTGAGCAACTGAACAACAACCATGGTAACACATCAGAAAGGAATTCAAAGAAAAGGTGTCCATAGGTGCGTGGATTTATCTCTGGGCTTTCTATTTTGTTCTGTTGATCATATTTCTGTCTTTATGCTGATACCATACTGTCTTGAGGACTGTGGCTTTGTAGTAGAGCCTGAAGTCCAGCAGGTTGATTCCCCCAGTTCCATTCTTCTTCCTCAATATTGTTTTGGCTATTCAAGGTTTTTTGTATTTCCATACAAATTGTGAGATTATTTGTTCTAGTTCTGTGAAAAATATCGTTGGTAGCTTGATAGGGATTGCATTGAATGTATAAATTACTTTGGGTAGTATACTCATTTTCACAATATTTATTCTTCCAATCCACGAACACAGTATATTTCTCCATCTATTAGTGTCCTCTTTGATTACTTTCACCAAAGTTTTATAGTTCTCTATATACAGGTCTTTTGTTTCTTTCAGTTCAGTTTCAGTTCAGTTCAGTTCAGCTGCTCAGTCGTGTCCGACTCTGCGCGACCCCATGAATCACAGCACGCAAGGCCTCCCTGTCCATCACCAACTCCTGGAGTACACTCAAACTCATGTCCACAGAGTCGGTGATGCCATCCAGCCATTTCATTCTCTGGCGTCCCCTTCTCCTCCTACCCCTAACCTTTCCCAGTATCAGAGTCTTTTCCAGTGAGTCAACTCATCGCATGAGGTGGCCAAAGTATTGCAGTTTCAGCTTTAGCATCAGTCCTTCCAATGAACACCCAGGATTGATCTCCTTTAGAATGGACTGGTTGGATCTCCTTGCAGTACAAGGGACTCTCAAGAGTCTTTTCCAACACCACAGTTCAAAAGCATCAATTCTTTGGCGATCAGCTTTCGTCACAGTCCAACTCTCACATCCATACATGACCATGGGAAAAACCATTGCCTTGACTAGACGGACCTTTGTTGGCAAAGTAATGTCTCTGCTTTTTAATATACTATCAAGGTTGGTCATAACTTTCCTTCCAAGGAGCAAGCGTCTTTTAATTTCATGGCTGCAATCACCATCTGCAGTGATTTTGGAGCCCAAAAAAATAAAGTCTGACACTGTTTACACTGTTTTTCCATCTATTTCCCATGAAGTGATGGGACCAGATGCCATGATCTTTGTTTTCTGAATGTTGAGCTTCAAGCCAACCTTTTCACTCTCACTTTCATCAAGAGGCTTTTGAGTTCCTCTTCACTTTCTGCCATAAGGGTAGTGTCATCTGCATATCTGAGGTTATTGATATTTCTCCCGGCAATCTTGATTCCAGCTTGTGCTTCTTCCAGCCCAGCGTTCCTCATGATGTACTCTGCATAGAAGTTAAATAAGCAAGGTGACAATATACAACCTAGACGTACACCTTTTCCTATTTGGAACCAGTCTGTTGTTCCATGTCCAGTTCTAACTGTTGCTTCCTGACCTGCATACAGGTTTCTCAAGAGGCAGGTCAGGTGATCTGGGATTCCCATCTTTTTCAGAAGTTTCCACAGTTTATTGTGATCCACACAGTCAAAGGCTTTGGCATAGTCAATGAAGCAGAAATAGATGTTTTTCTGAAACTCTCTTGCTTTCTCCATGATCCAGCGGATGTTGGCAATTTGATCTCTGGTGCCTCTGCCTTTTCTAAAACCTGTTTGAACATCTGGGAGTTCACGGTTTACATACTGCTGAAGCCTGGTTTGGAGAATTTTGAGCATGACTTTACTAGCGTGTGAGATGAGTGCAATTGTGCGGTAGCTTGAGCATTCTTTGGCATTGCTTTTCTTTGGGACTGGAATGAACACTGACCTCTTCCAGTCCTGTGGCCACTGCTGAGTTTTCCAAATCTGCTGGCATATTGAATGTAGTACTTTCACATCATCATCTTTCAAGACTTGAAATAGCTCAACTGGAATTCCATCACCTCCACTAGCTTTGTTAGTAGTGATGCTTTCTAAGGCCCACTTGACTTCACATTCCAAGATGTCTGGCTCTAGATCAGTGATCACGTTATCGTGACTATCTTGGTCGTGGAGATCTTTTTTTTTTAGGTAGATATATTCCTAAGTATTTTATACTTTTTGTTGCAACAGTGAATGGAATAGTTTCCTTAATTTCTCTTTCTATTTTCTCATTATTAGTGTATAGGAATGCAAGGGATTTCTGTGTGCTGATTTTATATCCTGCAACTTTACTGTATTCATTGATTAGCTCTAGTAGTTTTCTGGTAGAGTCTTTAGGGTTTTCTGTGTAGAGGATCATGTCATCAGTGAACAGTGAACGTTTTACTTCTTCTTTTCCAATTTGGATTCTTTTTATGTCTTTTTCTGCTCTGATTGCTGTGGCCAAAACTTCCAGAACTATGTTGAAGAGTAGTAATGAGAGTGGGCACCCTTGTCTTGTTCCTGACTTTAGGGGAAATGCTTTCAGTTTTTCACCATTGAGGATAATGTTTGCTGTGGGTTTGTCATATATAGCTTTTATTATGTTGAGGTATGTTCCTTCTATTCCCATAAAATGGGGAAAAGACAGTCTCTTTAACAAGTGGTGCTGGGAAAACTGGTCAGCCAGTTGTAAAAGAATGAAACTAGGACACTTCCTAACACCATACGCAAAAATAAAATCAAAACGGATTGAAGAACTAAATGTAAGACCAGAAACTAGAAAACTCCTAGAAGAGAACATAGGCAAAATTCTCTCTGACATAAATCACAGCAGGATCCTCCATGACCCACCTCCCAGAATATTGGAAATAAAGCCAAAAATAAACAAATGGGACCTAATTAAAATTAAAAGCTTCTGCACAGCAAAGGAAACTATAAGCAAGGTGAAAAGACAGCCTTCAGAATGGGAGAAAATAATAGCAATTGAAACAACAGACAAAGAATTAATCTCCAAAATATACAAGCAGTTCCTGTGGCTCAATTCCAGAAAAATAAACGACCCAATCAAAAAATGGGCTAAAGAACTGAACAGACATTTCTCCAAAGAAGACATACAGATGGCTAACAAATACATGAAAAAATTCTCAACATCCCTCATAATCAGAGAAATGCAAATCAAAACCACAATGAGATACCATTACACACCAGTCTGAATGGCTGCTATCCAAAAGTCTACATGCAATAAATGCTGGAGAGGGTGTGGAGAGAAAGGAACCCTCTTACACTGTTGGTGTAAATGCAAACTAGTACAGCCACTATGGAGAACAGTGTGCAGATTCCTTAAAAAACTGGAAATAGAACTGCTATATGATCCAGCAATCGCACTCCTGGGCATACACACCGAGGAAACCAGAATTGAAAGAGACACATATACTCCAATGTTCATTGCAGCACTGTTTATAATAGCGAGGACATGGAAGCAACCTAGATGTCCGTCTGGAGATGAATGGATAAGAAAGCTTTGGTACATATACACAATGGAGTATTACTCAGCCATTAAAAATGCATTTGAATCAGTTCTAATGAGGTGGATGAAACTGGAGCCTATTATACAGAGTGAAGTAAGCCAGAAAGAAAAACACCAATACAGTATACTAACGCATACATATGGAATTTAAAAAGATGGAAATGATAACCCTGTATAGGAGACAGCAAAAGAGACACAGATGTATGGAACAGTCTTTGGGACTCTGTGGGAGAGGGTGAGGGTGGGATGGTTTCAGCGAATGGCATTGAAACACGTATATTATCTTATGTGAAACGAACCACCAGTTCAGGGTCATTGCATGATACAAGTTGCTCGGTGCTGGTGTGCGGGGATGACCCAGAGGGAGGATAATGGGAGGAGTGAGGTGGGAGGGGGTTTCAAAAAGGGGAACTCGTATACACCCGGGGAGGGTTCATGTCAATGTATGGCAAAACCAACCAATATAATATTGTAAAATAATTAGCCTGCATAAAATAAATAAAGAAAGAAAAGAATTCAACTTTACATTTTTGTAGGACTGATAGCAACTCTGTGTGTTTATAGTACTTATCATCCTCAGATTTTTTGTAATAACTTTTTATTGACAGAGAGATGAAAATCATAAATAATCTGGGAGTACCTGGCTTCAAGAAAATTAGCTCAAATATATTCCAAGCTAACCTCCTGGAATATACTACGCTTTATTCATTCCTATAAAAATCTATTTAAGAGCACATTATGTACTCACTGAACATATCAGGAGAAAAATGTATTCATGAGAATGGTAATCCATTTTAGAGTATGTCAATTATGGAAAATGACTTTGTTAGAGGTGACTTCAGGTCAATTCAGTTCAGTCACTCAGTCGTGTCCAACTCTTTGAGACCACATGAATCGCAGCACACCAGGCCTCCCTGTCCATCACTAGCTTCCGGAGTTTACTCAAACTCATGTCCATCGAGTCGGTGATGCCATCCAGCCATCTCATCCTCTGTCGTCCCCTTCTCCTCCTGCCCCCAATCCCTCCCAGCATCAGAGTCTTTTCCAATTAGTCAACTCTTTGCATGAGGTGGCCAAAGTATTGGAGTTTCAGCTTTAGCATCATTCCTTCCAATGAACACCCAGCATTGATCTCTTTTAGAATGGACTGGTTGGATCTCCTTGCAGTCCAAGGGACTCTCAAGAATCTTCTCCAACACCACAGTTCAAAAGCATCAATTCTTTGGCGATCAGCTTTCTTCACAGTCCAACTCTCACATCGATACATGACCACGGGAAAAACCATTGCCTTGACCAGACGAACCTTGGTTGGCAAAGTAATGTCTCTGCTTTTTAATATACTATCAAGGTTGGTCATAACTTTCCTTCCAAGGAGCAAGCGTCTTTTAATTTCAAGGCTGCAATCACCATCTGCAGTGATTTTGGAGCCCAAAAAAACAAAGTCTGACACTGTTTCCACTGTTTTTCCATCTATTTCCCATGAAGTGATGGGACCTGATGCCATGATCTTTGTTTTCTGAATGTTGAGCTTCAAGCCAACCTTTTCACTCTCCTCTTTCACTTTCATCAAGAGGCCTTTGAGTTCCTCTTCACTTTCTGCCATAAGGGTGGTGTCATCTGCATATCTGAGGTTATTGATATTTCTCCCAGCAATCTTGTTTCCAGCTTGTGCTTCTTCCAGCCCAGCGTTTCTCACGATGTACTCTCCATAGAAGTTAAATAAGCAGGGTGACAATATACAACCTGACGTACACCTTTTCCTATTTGGGACCAGTCTGTTGTTCCGTGTCCAGTTCTAACTGTTGCTTCCTGACCTGCATACAGGTTTCTCAAGAGGCAGGTCAGGTGGTCTGGTATTCCCATCTCTTTCAGAAGTTTTCACAGTTTATTGTGATCCACACAGTGAAAGGCTTTGGCACAGTCAATAAAGTAGAAATCAATGTTTTTTGGAACCCCCTTGCTTTTTTGATGATCCAGCGGATGTTGGCAATTTGATCTCTGGTTCCTCTGCCTTTTCTAAAACCAGCTTGAATATCTGGAAGTTCATGGTTTACAGAATGAAGCAGGGCAATGGCTAAGTTTTGCCAAGAGAACGCACTGATCATAGCAAACAACCTCTTCGTAATAACACAAGAAAAGAGGTGACTTACTGATGCCAAAACTGAAGCTCAAATGCTTTGGCCATTTCATGTGAAGAACCAACTCATTGGAAAAGATCCTGATACTGGGAAAGATTGAGGGCAGGAAGAGAAGTGGGCAACAGAAGAGAAGATGGTTGGATGGCATCACCAACTCGATGGACATGAGTTTAAGCAAACTCTAGTAGATAGTGAAGGACAGGGAAGCCTGGATTGCTAGAGTACATGGGGTTGCAAAGAGTTGGACATGTTTAGTGACTGAATAACAACATCAATGATAGAAAATTACTTCATTAGAGCTAACTTAGAGTAGCTCTTTAAGAAAGATAAGCAACTCTTAGCTAAAGCAATGGAATTTTTACATTTTAGTCAGGTATGTGAAATAAATTCTTTTCAGTCCTGCTGAGGCCTGCCCACTGGGTCTTATTAAATAAATGTTTAGGAGAATGCTTATCTGGGTCAAGAAGAAAATAACTAGACTAGAAACTTGAAAACAAAAGTTTTAACTCTAAGCCCCCAAACATAGACATATGATCTTTTCATTGTCAGTTAACCTTTCCCTTCTTCTGTTATTGTCATCTGCTAAGTGATATATTGTTCTGACTTTCCACAAGCCCTCTAAGCTATAACGATTAATGTTTTAATCATCTATTTGACTCTGTCATATAACTTCTACCTTCAATCTCTTCTCCTATGTCCTGAGATTATTACAGTTTCCAGAAAATCCATCATACGTTTTATTATTGAAAATATAAATTCCATAAAATAGACAAATTTATCAATTTTCTTACATTCTATGGAAAATAAAACTAATGACTGATTTTTGTTATATTTCAAAATTTTGTAAAGAAATTATGGTTAGAATAAATGTTGTAGTCTAAGATATGCTAAATAAGGATTCTGACTTCAAGCATTAAATTCTATGGAAACACTTATAAAGTACATGAACAGATATTTTGTTTTTTAAGCATGGTTAACCTTCAGCTGACTGCCAGAAAAATGCATTCACTGAAGACACATTTACTTCTGCTCTTTCTGAAAAGGGAAATTTTTTTTGTTTGCACCCTCAAATATACAAAGAAAGAAAGAGGAGATCTCAGACATATTAATGACATTTTGGAAGACTGGCATCACAGAATGAATGGTTCAGTTCAGTACAGTTCAGTTCAGTTAAGTCACTCAGTCCTGTCCCACTCTCTGTGACCCCATGAATCACAGCATGCCAGGCCTCCCTGTCCATCACCAACTCCCAGAGTTCACTCAAACTCATGTCCATCAAGTCGGTGATGCCATCCAGCCATCTCATCCTCCGTCATCCCCTTCTCCTCCTGCCCCCAATCCCTCCCAGCATCAGAGTCTTTTCCAGTGAGTCAACTCGTCGCATGAGGTGGCCAAAGTATTGCAGTTTCAGCTTCAGCATCAGTCCTTCCAATGAACACCCAGGATTGATCTCCTTTAGAATGGATTGGTTGGATCTCCTTGCAGTCCAAGGGACTCTCAAGAGTCTTCTCCAGCACCACAGTTCAAAAGCATTAATTCTTCAGCGATCAGCATGGTAAATGAGAGCAAAACAGAGAGTGTTGAAACATAATGGCCTACAAGGTGTAACGCAAAATGACTTTGAAAATGAAGAAATTGAGACTGGAAATAAAGAAGAATTATAAGCCTGAGGAAGAAGTAGATTCCCAAATCCCTAGGCTCAGTTCTTATAATGAAACCTTTCCCTCCCTGATTCCAGTAGCATGCAGTATAATGACTCTTTGGAGAACTTGAAAGAGGAAGGCTCTGTGCCAGAGAGCCAGATGTGGTGAAGATGGAGGTGAAAACAGATTTGGGTGGAAGTGTTATCCTCTACTCTGCTCGCAGAATGCTGACAGATAGGTTTGTACCCTTCAGAGAAAAGACTGGGAGGTTCTTCTCAGCCAATCAAGAGAAAACTCTACAGATACTGGCAGGTATAGATCCACCACTGAAACAGCTGGGACTCCGCTCCATTGCCCCTAGTGAACTCTACCACTCTGCATATCCTGCCAGTTTGTTTTTTAATGTCTCACTCTCATTACTGACAGGCAAGGATCATCAGGCAATTGAGAAAAGGTTCTCAAAATGATATATTTTTTTAAAAAAAGAGGAACTTAGAGAAAGGTGTAAGGCAAGCAGCAGAAAAAATTTTGTTAAAATATGTAGTTTAAATCTTCAAAGATATTACTCCCAGAAATTAAAGAATACAATAACTAAAATGAAAGCACAGGAGCTGGAACATAATATTGAGGAAATCTCACAGAAAGTAGAACAAAAATGATCCAAGAAGTAGAAAGCCAGGAGTGAAAATGTAGAAAAGAAGATTCAATCATAATACCATGTATCTGAAAGAGAGTTCCAGAAGAAAAACAAAGAAAATGGAAGAGAAGAAATGACCAAATTATAAATGCAAGAAAGTTTCACAGAAAGAAAAGACATGTCTTCAAAGATTCAGAGAAACTGTAAGTGCTCAATACAATGAACTGGAAATGAGAAAATCCTACAAGCTTCAAGCAACAAAACTAAAGTAGATTTTAACAAGCATTGCGCCAGTAACCTGGAGATGAAAGCAAGAGAGAAATGCCTTAATGAAGAAAAGTATTTCCAACTTAGAATTCTAAATACTTAGCTGTTGTTTAGTCACTAAGTGTCCAGCTCTTTACAACCCCATGGACTATAGCTCCTCTGTCCACAGGATTTCTCAGGCATGAATGCTGGAGTGACTTGCCATTTCCTTTTTCAGGGGATCTTCCCAACCCAGGGATAGAACCTGTGTCTTCTGCTTGGCAGGCAGATTCTTTACCACTGAGCCACCTGGGAAGCCCACTTAATCAAGTATGAGGGTAGAAAACAATTTGTTAGATTTGCAAGTTACCAAAAATTTTACTTCCCCTTAAACTAGGAAAGTTACTACAGTTCTCAAAGTGTTATTCATACACCCAGAGATCTCTAAGACTCTATCTGGGGGTCCTCACAGCAAACCACTCTCATTACAATGCTAAGCTGTTACTTGCCTTTTTTGCTCTCACTCAATAGTGTAGAATAGGGTTTCTTTCCTGAGTTTTCATGATGCCCAGTATTACAGCAGACCTTGCATAGAAGCAGATATGAGAATCTAACTGTCTTTTATTCAACCAAACTTTAAAAAGATTTGCCGAAATGTAAAACAATGACACGTTTTTCACCAATTTTTATATTTAAATGAATATGTAATATGTTTGTTATCCCTGTTTAATGAATTAATAAATATTTTTAATTTTTCAGTTTTGATTTCTAATATGTGAAAATTAATAGATGTCAGTCATTTAAATGAAAACTCTTTGGGAGACTCAGTAATTTTTAAGAGTTTAAAAGAGTTCTGAAACCAAATATGTTAAGAACTTCTGTTCTAGATGATGCATTCCACCAAACAAGGAAAGAGAAAGCAGGTCTCAGACCAGGGGCAAACTTTTTTTTTTTTAAATGAGCAAAACTGTCAACAGGACATCCATGCAGCTGGCCTAGAAAGCAACCAGTGCAGAGTGAAGTAGAGAAACCTGAGAGGGAGTGCTGGGGCACGACTAGACAGGATATGACATATATGGGCACTTAATAGATCTGGTAATCCTATAATATAAAAAAATATGAACAGACAGCAGAACCAGCACTTGATGTAAAAATATGAAAACATACCCCCCAAAAAAATTAATTATTGAAGGTGTTTTCCTCTAGGCAGTGAAAATGGGGTAGGATGACAAGGGATTGCTATTTTTACATGAGCTATGTAATATTTTTTAGTTAAATGCATTAAAAGTGATGCTTAGGGAAAAAAAATCTATCTGTATTATAATATAGATCAATTCCTTTGGATTATTTTCAACAATTTTTAACCTCTTTGACAAAGAGTTTTGGGATTTTTTGCTTGTTTTATTGAAACATAGTTGGTTTATAATACTGTGTTAGTTTCAGATGTAAAGCAAAGTGATTCAGTTATACATATATAAATACATACATATGTATATTTTACACACTCTTCCATTAAAGGTTATTGCAAGATACTGAGTATAGTTTCCTGTGCTATGTAGTAGGTCTTTGTTGGTTATCTATTTATGTATAGTAGTGTGTGTATGTTAATCCCAAACTCTTAATTTGTCCCTCCCTTTACCCTTTCCCCTTTGATAACCATAAGTTTGCTTTCTATGTTTGTAAGTCTATCTTATAAATAAGTTCAGACAAATAGCTTTAGTATTTATAATTTGCCATTTTGTCCTTCTTAATAACACTATTCCAACACTTGTTTGATTTTTTTATTTATGTTTTCAACATTCTGAGTATCATCATCAAGTAATGGTAACTGGGTTGCATACTCTCTGAGAAATTGCATACAAGACTGCACACATTTGATTAACAATATTTTTTACTAAGTGCCTGCAGTGTGCCAGGAATTACTTGCTTTTCTGTTCCCTTCACACCTGAAAGCTCATTTTTTCCCCATAGTAAATCTGATTTGTTGTTCCTTTGTAAAGAACCTATTTTGTCTTATTGTTAAGAATTTCATCTCTTTATACTTGGATGCTTCTAACATTTCACTAACCTATGTCTAAGGATTGGTTTCTTTTCTTACATTTTTCTTAGACCTTGATACCACCATATCTTCACAACAAAAAAGTACAGTTAAAAATTACTAAATCCACACAATGGATGCCCCACAATAAATTGTTAAAAGATTATTCTCATGATCCTCCTCTGCTTCTCTTCTCACTCTAGTGGCACAAACAGGGCAAATCCTCAACTCCAAATAAAAATCTCCCAGGTGATATAGATTTCTCACCTACCTTATGTTTGTAACTCAAGCCATTTCTATTTCTGATGGACTTAAAACTTTATCAGACACACTATATTCCATGGACTTCCCTGATAGCTCAGTTAATAAAGAAACAGTCTGCAGTGCAGGAGACCCTGGTTCGATTCCTGGGTTGGGAAGATCTGCTGTAGAAAGGAATGGCTACCCACTCCAGTATTCTGGCCTGGAGAATTCCATGAACTGTATAGTCCATGGGGTCACAAATGGTCAGACTGAGCGACTTCCACTATATTCCATGGTGTACTCCAGAAAATGCTATTATCAGAGACAATGGTCAGATTTGGTTTTGTTTTTGTTTTTTGTTAATCTCTCTCATGGACCATCACCTTGCCCAAAGCTTGCCACAGTATGTTCATAATTTGGGGGAGATTGGAGACTAAACCAACATACATTATTAACTGTTGCTTTTCAATGTAGCCCCTGAGGTTTTACTGTTTAACCGTGTCCATTTCTACTGTCCAGAAGCTCTGCTTCCTGTGAAGAAACAGCAACTAAGATTTTTTCATGGTTCTTTAGGTTAATGGAGAATATATCATATATTAGAACCTAATGTTTATGAATTATTTATTCATTCAAGAAGCCATCAGTATAAATCAAGAAACCAGCAGTACAGCATTGTAGTTAGGAGTTTCAACACTAAGATGAGTACAAATTATATCTCTGCCACTCATTGTATGACATGGGACAAATTATTCAACTAACCTAGCTGGCGGAGCCTGGTGGGCTGCCATCTATGGGGTCACACAGAGTCAGACATGACTGAAGTGACTTAGCAGCAGCAGCAGCAGTCTCAATTTAACCATTTAAAAATGGGGAAAAGGCATTACTTCAAAGAGTTATTGAGAGCAGGGGAGTACTAGGGTGAAGCAAGTGAGTGATCTGGGATGCAAAGCTTAAACAGATTACTGAGGAATTAATTCCAATAGATCATACACCTAAACATAAGAGCTAAGGCTACAAAATTCTTAGAAGAAAACATGAGAGTGAATTCATGACCTTTGGTTAGGCAAAGACTTCTTAGATATGCACCAAAAGCACAAATGACAAAAGAAAACATAGATGAACTGGACTTCATCAAAATTAAAAACTTTTCTGCTTCAAAGGACACTAGAGAAATGAAAAGATACCTACAGAATGGGGAAAAAAATTGCAAATCGTATAGCTCAAAGGAACTTGTTTTCAGAATATATAAAGAACTCTTACAACTCAATTACAAAAAGATAATCCAATTTAAAAATGAGTAGAGATCTAAAAGAACACTTCTCAAAATATATATATATATGTAAATAACAAATATGTGCGTGTGTGCTGTCACTTCAGTAGTGTCTGACTTGTGTACAGTCTTGTGGACTGTAGCCCACAAAGGTCCTCTATCCATGGGATTGTCCAGGCAAGAATAAGGAGTGGGTTGCCATGCCATCCTCTAGGGGATCTTTATAACCCAGGGATAGAACCCACATCTCTTACATCTCCCGCACTGGCAGTCAGGTTCTTTACCACTAGTGCCACATGGGAAGCCCAATCGACCGATAATTGCATTAAAAAATGCTCATCATTATTAACCATTAAGGAACCGCAAGTCAAAACCATGATAAGATAGCATTTCACACCCACTAGGGTGACTATAATCAAAAGGAAGAATGACAAGTATGGTACGAAAGTTGAAATCCTGCTAGTGGGAATGTAAAATGGTATAGCCACTTCAGAAAACAGTCTGACAGCTCCTCAGTACGTCAAACAAAAAGTTACCATTTGAATCACCAATCCCTCTTCTAGGTACATATACAAGAGAAATGAAAAAGCATGTCCACACAGGTGTTCACAATACCATTATTTGTAAGAGTCAAAAAGCGGAAACAACTTGTGTTCATCAACTGATAAATGGATAAAGTGGTATGTCCATGCATCTAGGGAAAGAGCAAGTTTTTTAGAACATTAGAAAAGGCAATGCAGAAATACAGCATGAGTGACTAGGAGGTATGGGGATTTCCACATAAAAGGGGCAGGCCCTACTTTCTAGGGTAAGACTAGCACACACTTAGTGTTGTGACTGGTGTTTGTTAGGTCTCCTTGACAGGTGTTTCCTGAAAGTACAGGCCGACTTAGGCTTAGGTTTGTGATGTGGTCTGGACAACAGAGCTTGCCTCTATTTTGAGGGTCCCAGTATACAAATTAACTTTATCAATAACAAGAGGAAGCATTTACTGTTGCAGAGGAGGAAAAACAATTTATCTCTATGCTTCTGACTTCTTGGCTGAAGTCTGTGTACTAAAACACAGATTATCAAGAGAAAAAACAGGTAGAACTTTATTAACAAGTATACCTCATATACACAGGGGAGATCCTGGGGAAAATGATGACTCCCTGAGGTGCCCTAAGCCACTGGCTTAAATACCGCCTTCAACTAAAGACAAAAGATGATGGAGCTTACCAGGAAGGGCACACTAAGCAAGGTGAGGTTTATTATACAGAATAAAATCAGTGCCTTCTCCACTGATAAGATTCTCTTGTGATTTATTTTTTACTATTTTTTATTGGAGTATAGTTGTTTTACAATGTTGTGTTAGTCAACCTTCCCTTCCTAATCCAGAGAGGGAAACATCCTTACAAATGGATATTTCTCTTATAAGTGTAAATTTCCCTCACAAAAGTGAGCTTTTCTGTTTTCAGAGATTACACTATGTTTCTTGTTTCCCAAAAGAATCCCTATGCCAAAAAGGCATATTTGGAGGTATCATATTCTGCTGTTGTTTATTATTATGATTATTAAATATCAGGAACTTGTCAGATTCTGAGTCTATGTAGACAGCAATAATTGCTAAACTATGTTAGGTATATGAACCAAGTCTCATTTCAAACACTTTCTGTGAAATTTAGATAACTTACCCAAGTCAAGAAGAACAAGGTATGTTTCCTTTAGATAATCCAATATAAGCCATAAAGATGTTCATCAAAACTATAACATGATAAATAGAAAAAAATCCCATTCATGCACAGAGAAAAATAATTCCATCTATGAATGTAGGCAACACCCCAGAAAGGGTTAAATTCCCCACCCCACCACCACCACCACCACCCCCCGCCCCCCCGCCAAGGTTTTCAGAGGAAAATGAACTGGCTGGATGGAGAAGGTGAAAAGGAGACTTTCAGGGAGAATGAAAATGAGCCAAGGAAAAGGGCTGAAACAGCCATTGGCTCTGGGAACTGAGAGCTTTCATGGGGTATGTGGGGTGGGAGGGGGCTTCTTTGATGGTTCAGTGGTAAATAATCTGCCACCAACACAGGAGACAGGAAATGAGAGTTCAGCCCCTCGGTTGGGAAGATCCCTTGGAGAAGGAAATGTCAACCCACTCCAGTATTCTTGCCTGGGAAATCCCATGGAGAGAGGAGCCTGGCGGGTCACAGTCCATGGGGTTGCAAAGAGTTGGACACGACCGAGTGAGTGAGCACGCATTCACATGGAGTGGGAAGGGCTGAGCCTAGCGTCATACAAGGGTGGAGCTGAGTGTGGAGGCTTCCTAAATCACACAGGAGGCTGAAATTTTCTCAAAAGACAAGTGGGAGCCAGTATAGGCCCATAAATGAGACTGCAACAGAAGCAGATAGGAGGTGGGAAGATCTTGCCAAAATTAATTAAAGTTGTTTTGACAACAAATGTAGACAACAGGGAGTTCTTCAAATCAAAGCTTACATTTCTGAAGTTTCTTGTTCAAGTTTGTTCACTGACTCTGAAGTTTCCTCACAGAAGACTGGAAGAAGATCAACTTTTCCCTTTATATACTCATATAAGGTATTTTCATGATTTCTTTTACATAGTGGACATTACATTGTATGTTTTTAAAATTCTTAAATATCATGGAAACTCAAGTGAAAGAAAGTTTATCTTTTCAGGTGTCACTTGGTTAAGTGCTTCATTTCAACTCCTCTCTCTTACCCACATCTTGGTTTCAGATATTTAAATAAAATGAGTTAAGTATCAACAATACTCCAGGATTGTATTAATCTTCAGCCTTGCAGATGAAAGATTGTTGCTGAGTGAACAGGCCTCAGGAGAGTGCCCTGGGGAGGGGGACACCCTTGTTTATCTGTTCAGAATTGCTGACCCATACACTTCTTGGCTGCAAGTCAAGCAGGAAAGAAATGATTACTTCTGCCAAAGCCACTCACAGACAGCAATTCAACCCCCAGGATGTAAAAAATCATCTCCTAACAGCACCTGATCTTCACCCACCAGTCACCTACATGGTCAGCCATGGAGTCTACCAGATCTGACACTGCTCCCTTCCTCTGGGCAGCTAATGCAGAGGTTCAGTACAGAACTGGACGGTTTACATCCAGTGTTGAAAGGAAATTTGAAATTTGAGCCACTTGTTCTCCTGCTGCTGTGGTAGCTGATGTTGCCTAGGCTGATACTTTTTCTTTGGTTTCATTGTTAAGTTCTCAAGCTCTCTACCTGAAACATGTACCATTGTTTCCTCTTACAGTGTATCTGGGGCTATGCAAGACACAGTGATTTCTTTTCAACTTTATTCATAATGGCTCTTTTTTCATCACTGAAAGACAAGATATTCTTTGGAGCATGGAATGAGATGCATTTTATGGATTTGGAGATTATTGGATTTAAAGAATACCTGGTGTTTCCTCTACAGCAGCCCCTCTGTGACAAGTTTGGCTGGAGGCCAATTGTCCAGCCTTTGCTGCACCGGC
This sequence comes from Moschus berezovskii, assembly GCF_049115385.1. Lineage (NCBI taxonomy): Eukaryota > Metazoa > Chordata > Mammalia > Artiodactyla > Moschidae > Moschus > Moschus berezovskii. The sequence goes on from NC_142473.1 coordinate 23,833,072, forward strand.
TCCAATGATGAGTCACTCCCAAGGTGGCCATGCCATTTTAGGATCTAATAATTAAAAACATATTTCTCACTCTATTTCTTGGAATTAAATCTATCTTCTATATACTGCCCTTAAAATTTCAAAAGACTTTACATTATCTCCCTAAGTCTTTCCTTTTTATAGACTTAATTAGGATCTTGGTGGAATCTACGTTCTCTGTGGGATTACTATTTTCTTATCTTTAAAGTACTGACACCACTCTTGGTAAAGTATCAAATTTCTTATCTTAAAAAGAAATGAGATAATAACAATAATATCTTCCATACTGTGTTATAAAGGTCATATAAAATAATAAAAATAAAGTTTTATAAAGAAAATATAATGTTCTACAAGTGTCATACATATGGTATTAGTATTATTAGAAAAACAGATATCTCCGTAGGATCCTAGTGCAGACATCTTATCACTTACAGCAAAATACTAACCAAATAGTTATCCAAAAGAAACTGAGTTTAAGAACTCAGCCTTTAACATTGGAAAAGAAGCCAAATTCTCCATACCCTCAATCACCTCAATTTCTTTTATGCAAGGAATGTTTTGTGAGCCCCAACTCTGTGCTAGGTATTGTCCCAAAAATTAAGGATGTAGAAATAAGCGGAGCAGACAAAGGCATGGCCCTCTCTCAAGGAATTTATATTTTAATGTGGGAAGCCTGGCAATATATAATCTGATGCTGATTAATACTCTGGGGAAAAATGAAGTAGGATTAAATTGCCCATGGATAAGGAGAGGTATATTATTTTCCATAAATTAGAAAGAGAAGGCTTCATTGATAAGATGATATTTGAGGTGAAACAAGAAGCAAATGAGAGAATTAGCCACGTGGGTGCCTGGGGTAAGCACATGCAGGAACAGAAGGAAGCATATGTAAGGGTCCTGACACAGGAGGAAAAGGGCAGCAGCTAACGTGGCTGAAAGCAGCAGGGGATCGAGAGCCATTGTCAGGACTCTGGGTTTTATTCTAAGTGAATCAGAAGTCATTGGAGGGCTGTGAGCTGAGGAGTGATAGGACCTGACTTAGGTTTTCAGAGAATCACCATCCTATTCTATGATATGTAGACAACAGAGATACCAACTGCAAAGTGTTCCAATAAACTGTACAAGAGATCATGATAAGTTGGACAAGGCTGTTATTAAAGTATGATCTACACATGCTTAGATTTTGTATATACTTTGAAGCAAGAGTCATCAGGGTTTGCTGAGGAATTGGGTATGGAATATAAGAAAAATCAAGGAACCAAGGATATGCCATGATTTCAGGACTGAGCAAAAGGTCAACTGGAAATTACGGAACACTTGGAAGTATGGAGAAGAGAGAAGAGAAGATAGGATGGGAGGGGATGGAGGGAGAAGGGATAAACCAGAGGGATGGGATAGGGAGGGAGGTGGGAGGGGAGTTCAGGATGGGGAACACATGTACACCCGGGGCAGATTAATGTCAGTGTATGGCAAAACCAATACAATATTGTAAAGTAATTAGCTTCCAATTAAAATTTTTTTTAAAAATGTTGAAAAGGTAAGCCATTGTTAAATTGTGAAGGACCTTGTCCCTCAGGCTAAAGAACTTGGACTTTAGGCAAAGAAAATTATGTGACAAACTTTGTATTTTATAAAAACAACTGAGGCACATACAGAATGGAATAAAATGGGATGAAACTAGAAGATGAGAGATTATTTAGAACAATATTGTAATAGTCCAAGTGAGACATAATGAAAAAACAGAGGGTAGATGGTGGGCTGAACTTCGTGTCTGCTGGGCTAAAGGTGAGGTTACCATTGACTCACTGTGGAAATGAGATAAATAACCTTAAGAAGTATTTTTCACCAAGTGATGGTGAGTGGACTCCGGTATATTTTAATTTTTCACCTGATCAATTCATTTCTTGCCTAAACAATTCTAGAGAAATACTGATGAATTCTAACTCATCTAGGAAGTACATATTGAGAACCTACCACTATTTAAGTACAAGGCCAATATATTGTCTAGAATTGTGGGTTTTAAAAAAAGGGGGGGGGGAAAGTAGTTGGGACTGGGAATCAAAATACTGAGTCCTAGTCCTTATAGTGTTTCTGGCTAAATCACTTCCCTATTTTTGACCTTGGTGTAGTCATCTCAAGAAGAGGAAATTTGATTACATGACCCCTCCCTACGAAGCACTTGAATTATCTAACACCTAACTGTGCAGAATAAAAAATTTCACTGAAATATTTATTGGTTGGCATTCATACGCATTATGTTCTCACATCCAGGTTTCTATTCAGTGAGCATTTTCAAGCATGTGGTCAATGTCAAGACTGAACACACTTTGATTTGAACTTTATGTTTAAGGATGATGAGGTGGTAAATTGCTTTCATGTTGCAACTCAGTCAGAGATTTTTTTTCTCATCATTTCCTGAACAAGGAAATTATAAACTAATATTACAGCTAACCCTTAACATTTTGTCAGTTGTCTTGTATTAACAAGTAAAGTCAATGAAGAGTATTTTTAATCAACAAGAATTCTTGGTGTGTTTACAGTTTGTGTGTACTGACATTCCTACTTCATATTTCCTGCTAAAGTCTAAGCAAAAAGTTGCTTTAGTTTCTCTTTTAATTGGATGTAAAACTGTTATTTTTTTTTAAATAGAATTTGCTTTTAGAGTAGTTTTGGGGTGGCAGAAAAATTAAGTAGAAGATACAGAGATTCCCCATACCTTTTCTCCACTATCAACACCGCACACCAGATTGTATTGTTAAATTCAATAAACCTACACTGACCCACCATTGTCACCCTAATTCCATAGTTTACACAAAGATCACTCTTGGTGTAATATATTCTGTAGATTTTGACAAATATATATGATATATATTCACTACTATAGTATCATACAGAGTAGTTTCACTGTTAAGAAATTCTCTGTGCTCCACTTATTCATCCCTATTGTTCAGTCTCCCAGTCATGTCTGACTCTTTGAGACCCCATGAACTGCAGCACACCAGGCCACCCTGTCCCTCACCGTCTCCTGAAGTTTTCCCAAGTTTCATATCCACTGTATGTCCATTGTCCATTTATTCCTCTTTCCCCACTAACCGCAGGAAACTACTGATCTTTTGCTGTCTTCATAGTTTTGCATTCTCCAGACTATAATATAGTTGGGATAACACAGTAGTCTTTTGCAGAGCAGAATTTTTTTATTTTAATGAATCAAGCTTATTGGTTATTCCTTTCATGGATGGTGCCTTTGGTGTTGTATCTAGGAATTATCACCATAGCCAAGGTCACCTGGATTTTTTACTTTGTTGTCTTCAAAAATCTTATACCTTTGCATTTTATATTTAGGTCTATAATCCATTTTCAGTTACTTTTTGTGAAGGGTATAAAGTTCGTGTCTGAATTCATTTTTTTGTTTGTTTGTTTTGCATGGGGATGCCAAAATTTTCCAGCACATCTGTTTAAAAAACTATCTTTGCTTCACTGTACTGTCTTTCCTCTTTCGTCAAAGATCAATTAACTATATTCAAGTGGGTCGATTTCTGGATTGTCTACTCTATTTCATTAATCCATTTGTCAATTTTTTTCACCAGTTCTACACGATATTGATTACTGTTGCTTTGCAGTAAATCTTGAAGTGGGCAGTGACTGTATCCTTACTTTGTTCTTCTCCTTCAGTATTGGGATGGCCATTCTGGATCTTTTGCCTCTCAATACAACCTTTAGAATAGTTTACGGATATCCATAAAATAACTTCCCCGAATTTTGATTAGGACTACACTGAATCTGTAGATCAAATTGGGAGAACTGATATTTTACTAATATTAAGTCTTTCTATTCGTAAACATGGTGGATATCTCCATTTACCTCCAGTTTTTTTTTTAATTTCATTAGAGTTTTGTAGTTTTTTTCCTATAGATCCTATACATATTTTGTTAAGTTTATAGCCAAGTGTTTCACTATTTTAGATGCTAATGAAAATGCTGTCATGTTTTTTAATTTCAAATTTCACTTGTTCATTGTTGGTATATAGAAAAGCAATTGACTTTTTATATTAATCTTGTATCCTGCAATGTTGTTTAATGGCTTATTAGTTAGAAGAGTTTTATTATTGGTTTTGATGATGATGAAGGTAATGATAATGATGATTCTTTTGGATTTTCTATGTAGGCAATCATTTCAGTTGTGAACAAAGAGTTTTATATCTTTCTACCCAATCAATATTCCTTTTTAATTTGCTTATTACATTAGTTAGAACTTAAAATACAACGTCAAAAATGAGTGGTGAGGGGGCCATCCTTGCCTTACTCTTGACCTTAGCAAGAAAACTTCTAGTTTCTTGCCACTAAATATTTTCTTAGCTGAAGGTATTTTGTAGATTTTAAAAATCAAGTTAAAGAATTTCCCCTCTATTCTTAGTTTTCTGAGAGCTTTTGTCATAAATCAGTGTTAGATTCTGTCAAATGTTCTTTCTGCACTTATTGATATAATCATGTGATTTTTCTTCTTTAGTCTATTGATATTATGGATTACATTAACTGATTTTTGAATGTTGGTCCAGGCTTGCATACCTGGAATAAATGTCACTTGGTCATGGTGTACAATTTTTTTGTACATTTTTTAATTTGATTTGCTAATATTTCATTGAGGACTTTTGCATCCATATTTATAAAAGTTATTTGTCTGTAGTTTTCTTTAATATCTTTGTATGGTTATCTTCTGGAAGAAAATTTAGAAGTTAGGACAGTTTCTTCCTTAAACATTTTGTAAAACTCACCAGTGAACCCATCTGAGCATGGTACTTTCTCTTTTGGAAGATTATTATTTTTTATTCAATTTCTTTAAAATATATAGCCTATCTTTGTCCGTGCAGGCTGCTATAACAAAAGTACTATAGACTAAGTGGCTAATAAAGAACAGAAATTTATTTCTCACAGTTTAGGAGGCTGAGCTGAGGAGTCCAAGATCAAGGTACCACCAGATTCAGCATTCTGCAAGGACCAGCATCCTGATTCACAGACAGTCATCTTCTCACTGTAACCTCATACGGCAGAAGGGGCAAAGGAGCTCCCTGAGTTTTCTTTTTTTTTTTTTTTTTTGTAGTTAATTTATTTTTTATTGGAGGCAAATTATTTTATAATATTATATTGGTTGGTTTTGCCATACATTGATATGAATTTGCCCCGGGTTTACATAAGTTCCCCCTCCTGAACCCTCCTCCCACCTCCCTCCTCCCTTTAAACTGAGTTTTCTTTATAAGGGCACTGATCCCATTCATGAGGGCTCTGTCCTCAGAACCTAATCTCTTCCCTAGGACCACTTCCTACCATTACATTGGGTGAGAGGTTGTCAGCATATGAATCTAGGGGACAGATATATAAACATTCAGTCTATAGCACAGGTATATAGTCTATCTCTTCTTGTGTGGACTTTGGCAGATTGTGTCTTTTGAGGAATTAGCTTGTTGTATCTCGTGATCAAATTTGTGAGCTAATAATTATTCATAATATTTTATTACCCTTTTAATGTCAATGGCATCTATAGTGCTGTCACTTCTTTAATATCTGGGACTAATAATTTGCTATAATTTACTTCTTTTTTTTCTTAGCCTGGCTAGAGGCTTATCAATTTCACTGATTTTTTTCAAAGAATCACTTTTGTTTAAAATTTTCTATTTTTTCTATTTATTTATTTTCAATTTCATTGATCTATGTTCTGATTTTTTTCTTCTGATTCCTTTGGATGTAATTTGATCTTCTTTTTGTAGTTTCCTAAACAAGCTCTGGGAATTGACTTTAGATCTATCTTCTTTTATATATAATATATGCATTCAGTTAAATTTCCATCTAAGCAATACTTTCAATTCATCCCACAAAATTTAAGAATTTTCATTTTCACTTATTTCAAAATATTTTTAATTTCTCTTGATATATATTTTTTACCTAGGTGCTATTTCAAAATGTGTTGTATAATCTCCAAGTGCTCAGAGATTTTCTGTATATCTTTCCATCATTAATTTAATTTTATTTTGATCTGAGAGTAAACAATGTACAATAAACTTTTGATTTGTTACAGTGTGTTCTATAGCCCAGAATGTGGTCTATTTTGGTAAATGATCCATATAAACTTGAGAAGAATGTATATTCTGCCTCATTGAATGAAATAATTGATTATGTCACTTATATCCAATTGACGGATGGTGCTCTCTCATTCAATTATGTCCTTACTGATTTTCTGCCAGCTGAATCAGTCCATTTCTGACAGATGAGCATTGAAGTCTCTGATTCTAATAGTAAATTCATCTATTCTGCTTGTTGTTTCATCAATTTTTGCTTCCCATCTGTAATACTCTGCTGTTAGGTGCATAAACATTTGAAACTATGATACATTCCTGTAAAATTGACCCCTTTAGCGTTATGTAATGCCCATCTTTACTACTGATAACTTTCCTTACTCAGAAGTCTGCTCTGTGTGAAATTAATAATATCTACCCAAGATTTCTTTTGATTAGTATTATCATGATATATCTTTCTCCATTCATTTACTTAATCTATATGTCTTTAAAGACATAGATTTAAGGTGGATTTCTTTTAGATAACATATAGCTGGGGTTTTTTATCTACTCTAACAATCTATCTTTTAATTGGTGCTTTTAGACTATTGATGTTCAAAATGATTGTTCAAAATATTGTTGGACTAATATTTACCATTATAGTTGTCAGTGTTTTCTCTTCACTGCCTTTGTCTCCTGTTCCTTTTTCCTATTTTTATCTTCCACTCTTTTTCTGCCCTTTGTAGTTTTAATTGAGCATGTCATATGAGTATTTTCTCTGATTTCTTAGTATCTCAGTTATGCTTTTTCTTTTATTTTTTTTAGTGGTTTGCCTTAGAGTTTGCAATATACATTTACAACTATTCCATGTCCACTTTCAAATAACACTGTACTACTTCATGGGCACTGCAAGTATCTTATAAAAATAAATCTAATTTCTCTCTCCTGTCCCTTGTATCATTGCTGACATTCATCATACTTATACACCAAAGTATAATATAAACATGCATGTGTACATACTTACTGAACACATTGTTGCTGTTATTCTTTTAAACAACTATTATCTGTTAGATTAATTAAGAATAAAAAAACTAAAAGTTTTAATTTTACCTTCACTTATTCCTTCTCTAATATCCTTTTTTATGTAGGTCAGAAATTCTGACCTATATTGTTTTGCTACTCTCTAAAGAACTTCTTTTAACATTTCTTACACGTAAATCAATGGAACAGAATAGAGATCCCAGAAATAAACCCATGCACCTATGGTAAATTAATCTGACAAAGGAGGCAAGATTATAATGGGGGAAAGACAGTCTCTTCAACAAGTGGTGTGCAGAAAACTGGATGTGCTCACGTTCAGTCACTCAGTCATGTCTGACTCTTTGCAACCCCATGGGACAGCCACATACAAAACAATGAGATTAGAACATTCCCTCACACCATATACAAAAGTAAACTCAAAATGGCTAAAAGACCTAAATATAAGACCTGAAACCATAAAACTAGAAGCGAAAATAGGCAGAACACTCTTTAACACAAATTATGGCAAGATTTTATTTTATCAGTCATCTCCCAAGGCAAAAGAAATAAAAGCAAAATTAAACCAATTGGACCCAATTAAACTTAAAAGGTTTTGCACCAGCAACAGAAACTATCAATAAAATGAAAAGACAACCTATGGAATGGGAAAAAACATTTGCAAATGTTGCAACTGACAAGGGGTTAATAACAAAAATACATAAACAGCTCATACAACTCAATATCCACAACTAAAACAAACAACCCTTTCAGAACATGAGCAGGAGACTTGAATAGACATTTTTTCAAAGACACATAGTTGGCTCACAAGCACATGAAAAGATGTTCAACCTCACTGAATGCTAATCAAAATGTAAATCAAATTCACAATAAAATACCACCTTACATGTGTCAGAATGGTCATCATTTAAAATCTATAAATAACAAATGTTGGAGAGGATATAGAGAAAAGGGAACCTCTTACTCTACTGGTGGGAATGTAAATTGGTACAGCCACTATGGAAAACTGTGTGGTGTCTCCTTTTAAAAGTAAAAATAGAGTTTACTATATGATCCAGCTTCCCTGGTAGCCCAGAAGGCTTCCTTGGTAGCTCAGAGGGTAAAGAATCTACCTCCAATGCAGGAGACCTGGGTTCGATTCCCAGGTCAGGAAGATTCCCTGAAGAAGGAAATGGCAACCCACTCCAGTATTCTTGCCTGGAGAATTCCACAGACAGAGGAGTCTGGCGTGCTACAGTCCATGGGGTCACAAAGAGTAAGACTCAACTGAGCAACTAACACTTTCACATGATCCAGCAATTTCACTCCCAGGTATATATCTGTGAAAAATGAAAACACTAGTTAGAAAAGATACTTGCACCTCAATATTCATAGCAGTACTATTTATGACAGTCAAAACATGGAAGCAGGGGATATGAGTTTGGCCCTGGTCCAGGAAGATCCCACATGCCATGGACCAACTAAGCCTGTGTGCCACAATTACTGAGCCAGCACTCTAGAGACTGTAAGCTGCAACTACTGAGCCAACACGTGGCAACTACTAAAACCTGTACACCTGGAGCCTGGGTTCCACAACAAGGAAGGCTACCACAATGAGAAGCCTGACAACTAGAGAATATTCCCCAGTCACCACAACTGAAGAAGGCCCATGTGCAGCGACAAAGACCCAGCACAGCCATAAATAAATAAATCTTTAAAAAAAAAAAAAAACTTAGAGCTTAAAAAAATATATTATCATCTCAAGGGATTCTATGGTTGAATGTTTCTAACTTGAGAGGTTTGTGTCAGGAGTTTTATGCAGTTGTAGTCAGGCTACAGCGTACAGCTACAGACTTCTGATGTTCAACTATGCTGGACTCACCCATAAGGCAGGCAGTGATGCTGGCTTTTAGCTGGAAGCTCAACTCTGATTGCCAAGTAAGCAGCTACACTTGTCTTCTTCACGTGGCATGGTTCTCACAGATCAGCACACCAGTTTCTTAGAGAGAGCATCCCAAGGATGAGCGTTCCAAGAGACCCGAGTGGAAACTACAAGGTTGTTTATGATCTAGCCTTCTATTGGTCAACCCAGATCCAAAAGGAGGAGATGCAGACTTTCCCTTAATGATAGCAGAGTCAGAAATTGTGACCATATTAAAGGAAACAATCCATTAGACTGATTTTCAGTTCAGTTCAGTCGCTCAGTCGTGTCTGACTCTCCGCGACCCCATGAATCACAGCACGCCAGGCCTCCCTGTCCATCACCAACTCACGGAGTTCAATCAAACTCATGTCCACAGAGTCGGTGATGCCATCCAGCCATCTCATTCTCGGTCATCCCCTTCTCCTCCCACCCCCAATCCTTCCCAGCATCAGAGTCTTTTCCAGTGAGTTATCTCGTCGCATGAGGTGGCCAAAGTATTGCAGTTTAAGCTTCAGCATCAGTCCTTCCAATGAACACCCAGGATTGATCTCCCTTAGAATGGACTGGTTGGATCTCCTTGCAGTCCAAGGGACTCTCAAGAGTCTTCTCCAGCACCACAGTTCAAAAGCATCAATTCTTCCGCAGTCAGCTTTCTTCACAGTCCAACTCTCACATCCATACATGACAACGGGAAAAACCATAGCCTTGACTAGATGGATCTTTGTTGGCAAAGTAATGTCTCTGCTTTTTAATATACTATCAAGGTTGGTCATAACTTTCCTTCCAAGGAGTAAGCGTCTTTTAATTTCATGGCTGCAATCAGCATCTGCAGTGATTTTGGAGCCCAAAAAAATAAAGTCTGACACTGTTTCCACTGTTTCCCCATCTATTTCTCATGAAGTGATGGGACCAGATGCCATGATCTTTGTTTTCTGAATGTTGAGCTTCAAGTCAACCTTTTCACTCTCCTCTTTCACTTTCATCAAGAGGCTTTTGAGTTCCTCTTCACTTTCTGCCATAAGGGTAGTGTCATCTGCATATCTGAGGTTATTGATATTTCTCCCAACAATCTTGATTCCAGCTTGTGCTTCTTCCAGCCCAGTGTTCCTCATGATGTACTCTGCATATAAGTTAAATAAGCGACTGATTTTACTACTCTATGATGGGCCACATCCTGTAGTTTGAAAAATACTGCTCTAATATCATGGGTTACACTGTTTGATGGCAGAGTAAGACATGCGCTTGTCTTCTCCTGTGAGAACACCAAAATCGCAGCTATCTGTTGAACAACAATCAACAGGAGTATGTTGGATCCCACCATAAAAAGATATTCCACGTCCAAGGGCAAAGGTAAGACCCCAACAAGACAGTAGGAGAAGCAAAATCACATTTAGAATCAAACCTCAGACCCACCAGAGACACTCAGAGCACAAACAAAGCTTATGCACACCAGGACCCAGGGAAAGGAGCAGTGACACACACAAGAGACTGAGCCAGACCTGCCTTTGAGTGTTTGAGTGTCTCCTGCAGGGGCACGGGTCAGCAATGGCCTACTGCGGGGACAGGCACTCTGGCTGCATCAGCCCTGGGAGGCACAGTGTGTGGCATAAATCCTCTTGGAGGAGGTCTCCATTAGCTCCATTATAGAACCGCAGAGCAGATGACCCACAAGCTGGAGAACAATTATACCAAAGAAGTTCTCACAGTGTTGCAAAAGTTCTAGGGCCCACAACAGATTTCCCAACCTGGGGATCTGGCAAAACGACTGAGAACCCCCAGGGAATTTGACTTTGAAGACCACTGGGATTTGATTACAGAACTTCCACAGGACTGGGGAAACAGACTCTTGGTGGGCACAAACAAAACCTTGTGTGCACCAGGACCCAGGAGAAAGGAGCAATGACCCCACAAGAGACTGAGCCGGAATTGCCTGTGAGTGTCCAGGAGTCTCCAGTGGAGGTATGGGTTGACAGTGGCCTGCCCAAGGTCCTGGGAGCCACAGCATGCTGGTATAAGTCCTTTTGAAGGTGGTCATCATTATGTCTCTTCCAGTACTAACATTTTTGAGCCTATGATTTAATTATATCGCATGTCAGGGTATAGAGGCTACTAACTTTCTCCACTATAGGGAAAAACAAGAGTACAAAGCAAGAGGTATGGCAAGGTCTGATGTCAGTGGTCAGGTTCCCATCTAGAAGGACCTCACATTGTTTATTCTCCAACCTCCCATTGCTCCTATTCAGTCCAGGTAAATTAAGGGTAAATAATTTACTAATGGCCACACGTAGTGCGATGGGCCTTCTCTGGTGAAGAATCTGCCCCAATGCAAGGGACGCAAGTTCCACCCCTGGTCAGGGAACTAGGATCCCACATGCCCCAGGGCAACTAAGCCTGCACACCACAACTACTGACTGAGCCCAGGTGCTCAGTTAGGGAGCTTCTGAGCCACAGACTACAGAGCCAACGAACTCTGAAACCCACGTGCCACAACCAGAGAGAAGCCTGTGTGCTGAAACAAAGAGTCCATGTGCCACCAACGAAGGATCCTGCATACTGCAAGTAAGACTCAACGCAACCAAAAACAGAAATAAATAAATACAAATAAATAGATTTACAGAGAGATGACACACTCTTTGATATTGTCCTTGGTCTTAGATGGCTGTAGATATTCTTAGTAAAATGTGCTTACTGAAAAGAAGCATTTCTTATACTCCCTGTGCCATAGTATCAATGTGTATATTATCTTAATTTTCAGAAACATCTTTTTCTATTAAAATCTAAGAGTACTTTCTATGAACAGATGTTTCCTATTCCCTTGGCTTACCAATGCAAGACTAAATATTGAATAGAAGGCAACAGAGTCATTAAGAGAAAATAAGAGGTGGAGCACAAACCCTGTGAATTTATGCACCAACTGTAACTTTGCCAAATTTGGAGGACTGATTTGCAAACTGAGATAAGCTGCTGTAAGAAGGAATCTTAGTCAATATGAACTGTATATACAAGATTATCTATAACAGGAACATTAATCTCTGGGGAAAGAAAGAAGAAAAATGTCCTCTGTCTGTAATTTTATTCTATTGGGTGTTATGAGATATCCCTAAAGGGACAGTCAAACTTCTAAATGACCATGTAATTCCCCATGTCTGCCTGGTGCGAAGAAGAAGAGTATAAATATGGGAAAGCTGTTCTGTTTCATGGTTGCATGGATACCAAGCAGATGGGTGGATGAACATGAAACTGTTCTTTCCAGAGAGAACCTCTGTCGATCCAGGTTTCATCCATCTGCCTATATGGCTACAATCCTGCTTTATCCAAGAGAGACAGAGTGGGAGAGAGAGAGACTGAGAGAATATTATTAAGAGATAAAGCTGTTTGAGCTTTAGAATCTAATTAATATTAAAATAATAAAATAGCTCTCAATTATAGAAATTGTGGGTTATAAACTCTTCCAGGTACACCTTGAAAACTAACTCCTTGGAAGATCTTTGGATAAGGTATTTAAATGGCCTACTTAATAATCCCAACACTACTTACTAGCAAGCTATTTAAGCTCTCAAAGATTACATTTTCTTATCCATAAAATGAGGGATGACATTGATACGACCTCCTAGGGTTTTTGTGAGGGTAAACTGAAACAATGTTTGCAAAGCTTTTTGCACCAAGTCTGGCATGAAATAAATGCTCAATATTTATAAAAATAATATGAATAATTTTATTATGATTTTTGTCTTCATAACTACCAGCTCTTCCTGGGAAAGAATTTCTATCCCTTTTTACTCCTTCTTTTCATCAGGCATAGTGTACTCTTCATTACCCTTTGGTTTTTAGTCATAAAAATATGTGTTTCTTCCATGAATCTCACTGTTGCCTGGCAGACTCAGAGCAAGAAAACTCATATGACAAAGGAGACAGAAGGCTGCTTTCTCACCCTTCTTTCCTTCAGTCTTTAAGAAGCTGTTGTAGTCTCAAGAGTTCTTTGGCCATTTTCCTTTTTTGAATAATTTTATTTCATTTGTTTAAATAAGATGATGTTATCTAATTATGTGGTATTGCATGCATGCATGCTAAGTTGCTTCAGTCATGTCCAACTCTTTGCAACCTCATGGACTGTAGCCCACCAGGCTCGTCTGTCCATAGGATTCTCCAGGCAAGACTACTGGAGTGGGTTGCCATTTCCTTCTTCAAATTATGTGGTATTACATGCTCTCAAAATTTAAGATAACTTAGACTTTAAATTACTTATTCCTCCCCATCTCCTTTTCATCTGCTCCCAGTCCAGACCCCAGCTTCCATGCAGACTTCCCTTCTGTAGACCTTCTAACAGATGGTGTCCAGCTTTTGTCTGAATGTCTCTCTGCCTTATAAGCCAGGCCAGTCTTCTTTAGAGAGTTGTAATAATTGCACACTTCGTTTTTAAACTAACCTTAAATCTGACTCCTACCTAATCATCTTTCTGACACCTGGAGTGACAGAAAATAAATGTAATTACTCTTTCACATGCTAGCTTTTAAAATATTTGAAAACTTTAATTTGTTTTCTGTTAATTCACCTTAAGTAATACTGTGCTCTGATCCTTCCTCTTCTATAGTGAAATAATTCTCAAGCATTTTTCTGTCCTATCCCCTTTCTCTTAAATTCCATTTAACTTTTACTACATGTTATTTAAACATGACTCCTAAGGTTTCTAGAAGCATTCTATTATGGCTCGATCAGAGAAGAGCAGAATGGGGCCACATTTTCCTAAGGAAACACCGTACTTCTCTTCACTCAAACCCAAATGGCTTTCAGTGTTGAGGCAGTTACTTTGTTTGTGGTATACATCAGTATGTATTAGTATACAGGCCTCCAGGGTCCCAAATATGAACTGTTTCAGATCAGGTGAACCTCATTTATCCTATAATTGTACAACTAAATTTAAGTACATCAGTTCACAGAGATGTCCATCTAAGATTTCACAGAACAAACAACAATTTTTGTATAATTCATCAGTTCTTGCTTAGAGGCTTGCAATACTCTCCTAATTATTTTCTCTTCTTTCATTTTGTTGATCCTCTCCCAACACATGTTCCAAATTTCTGTCAAGCTTATCTCTTTAAAGTACAAGTCTCATTATATCATAGTATCAGTTAATTTCTCCTTTTTCTCTCCCTCTCCTGAACCCATGAATGTTAGAAGGATGGACTCCAGGAAAAAACCTGTGAACACCTTGAAGATGTATGTACAGAGTGTTATGTGCAGAATGTCCATTGATTTCGACAGGTTAAGTCTAAGAATTTATAAAATACAGTCCAAATAATTTATGGCCAGAACAATTGAGAAGGAGTTAGAACCCTGGTCTAAAAAAAACTGGGGGAAGATGATCCCAAGAAAAACACTGATTAAAAATCTTTACATTGAATTCTTTCTGACATCAAATACAGCTGAGCCCTAAATCTGCTGAACCTAGTCACTTTTGTTAGTTTCTCCTCTCATCATGGTCCAGAACTTCATTACCTTTCCAGTGTCATATCCTCCTGCTTCTTCACAATGGACTCAATCCGGCCACGTTGATCTTGAAAACTTCTCTTCTTTCAAGATTCTACGAGCTATCATCTCTGTGAGTCAGAGCATGGATTGTAGTTGATGGCATGTGAGTTTGGGACCCAGAAAGACTTTAGTTTCCTGCTCTATCTATCACTTCCTAGCTTTGGAGACTCAGGCATGTTTTTTGTCCTCTTAAATATTTAGTTTCCTCATCTTAAAAATGGAGACTATGTAATACCTCATGAAGCGGTCACAAGAATTAAATGACATGTGTGGAAGATACCTGTCAGGCTTTCTGGTTACCCAGAATATTCTGAATATCCATGCTACATATGGAGAGTGTCCAGTCTTATGAGTTGTGTCTACTCAAGGCAAAAACCCAGAACTCTCCAACTTTATTACAGCCAAGGAGACAGTGTGTGACCTAGAATCCACCAACAACATTTACTCACCCACCCGAGGCCCTAATCCCAAAGATGGAGGCCTTGCAAGGTGATCATTGTGCTGACTGTGCTGGTTGCGGAGACAGAGGTTCAGGACCTGAGGGTAGCAAGACTGAGTCCTGATACAACAGGATCAGCCATGGTGACGCAATCACTGTATTTTTCAGTGGAGCCTGTAGCACATCAAGGTTTCAGATATCATCCCCAGAAACTGTTTTGAGCCTGTTCCTCTAGTTTAACAGCTGTACATCTTTTCAACAAAACTGCTTTTCTGAGTGATCAGTCAGAGTTGGCCTCTGTTGCTTTCAACTGTGATTCCTGACTCATATTCTTGACTCAAAGTAAGCACTTAAAATGGTGCTTACCATAAAGTAAGTGGACATAAAAACTTCCTCTGTGATGTTGCCCCTAGGACAGTCATTCTAAAAGGCTTCTACCACACCTGCAGTGGATGTATGTCACTGTGGAACTGTCGTTATTTGCAGTCATGCTTGTTCTTCCCTGAACTAATTGTCTCTGAAGGCAGAAACCCTGTCTTATTCACTTTACATCCTCAGGGCCCAGCAGAGGCCCTAGAGAGTCGTGAGTACTCAATAAATATTTGTAACTGAGTGAACTGCTCAACCAACTGTGACTCTCCCTAACTGTATTTCACCCAGCTCACAGTCCATTATTTTTGTAATAAAATACCATGAGAAATTTTGTCAACCACTGAGCTTAAATAATATTGGTAGAACCAAAGCATTTCCACTAACCCACCAACACATCAAAAAACAAAATGAAGGTTGTTTGAGCTACTTTCATTTTTTTTTTGAAAACATTTGTAATTCATTTATTATTTCTTTTCTATCTTTTTCCCAGATATATTTCACAAGCTTTTGCTATGAAAAGGCAAAACTCTTTTAATCATTTTAATTAGAATTTATATGATTACTAAACAACTTGAATATTTTTGTAACTTTATTACTCATTAGTATTTCATCTCTGTGAATGCATTTCTTCTTCATTATCTTTTGCGATTCATCTATTGAGTCTTCAAGTTTTTCTTGTTCATTTGGCTCAGCAGGTAAAGAATCCACCTGCAATTCAGGAGACACAGGAGATGTGGGTTGGATCTCTTGGTTGGGAAGATCCCCTAGAGAAGGAAATAGCAACCCACTCCAGCATTCTTGCCTACGAAATCCCATGGGCAGAGAATCCTGGCAGGCTACAGTCCAAAAGGTTGCATAGAGTCACACATGACTGAGCAACTAAGCAAACACACATATATAAAGTCAGAATAACACTTTGTCCCTCAAAGTTGTGCCAAAGATGTTTCCTACTTACATAGGTGTCTTTAGCAAATAAACTTTATTAAGGTACCATTTTCATATAATAAAATGCACTGATTTTAAGGGCATAATTTGATGAGTTTTGAAAAATACACCCAACAGTATAATCAATAAAGATAAAATGTTTACATCACCCCAGAAATTCATCTCTACTAAAAAATCCCCCTTCCTTATATTCAGGAAAAATTTGTTTCTGCTTGCTGTCATTATTGATCCTGTGGAGTTTCATAACATGTGCTTTTCTGTGTCTGGCTTCTGATATTCAGCATGTTATTTTTGAGATTCATACATGTTGTTCCATGTGTCCATAACTGTTTTTATTGCTGAATAGTATCACATTGTGCAAATATACCAAAATGTATCCATTTGACCATTTGATGATATTCAGTTCAGTTCAGTTCAGTCGCTCAATTAGGGTTCCTTTAGTGTAGAGTTATTATAAATAAAGCTATTAGAAAAATTTGTGTACAAGTCCTTCTGATACCATTTGCTTTCATTTCCTTTGAATAAATACCTAAAATGGAAATGATGAGTTATGTGGCAAATATATATTTAACTTTTTATGAAAATGCTAAACTGTTTTCCAAACTGATTTTCCCATTTTATATTCCCACCAGCAAAGTATAAAAGCTCCAATTATTCCAATTTTTCATTCACATTTTCTATTATTAGCTTTTAATTTTAATCATTCTAATATGTGTAGTGACATCAGATTAGGGGTTTAATTCCTGATGACTAATAATGTTGAATTCTTTTTCATATGCTTAATCACATTTGTATGCATTATCTAATGAAATATCTGTCCAAATATTTGCTTATTTTTATTGATATTTTTCCATTGCAATGAGAGGGTAACAGGCAGGAAGGCCAGAGGTCTCCAAACAGAGGAAATAGGCAGTAAGTATCTGACATTTTTTCTCTCTCTCTTAAGTGACAAGAGGAAACCAACAAGTGTTAGATTTTTTTCCCCTTATCTATACAAATTTAAAAAGAGCTTCTTTTAAAATTCTGTGTTGCCATGATGACACCTGGTTCCACCTGAACTTAACTTTTCTCAAACTGTTGAGCTAACCAATGCATTTTTCTTCTGGAAGTGTTTGTCTTAAGCTATGTTAATGAACTATGCATTTACCCTAGACTCTGTCTTCAAGTCAGTTCTGCCTAAGACTCAGAACCAACTTGACAAACCAGTATGCTTTACTCATGCAAATGTTTTCTTAAGCTATGTTAATAAGATTGTATTTGCTTGGAAACCAGCTTTTCTTCAAGATTCAGGTCAATCGTTTTATGGCCCAGGACAACTCACCTTGTGCCAATGTTATCTCAAAAATGCATGTTGTGGGTAAAGGGCCCAGTGCCCTTCTTTGAGTTTTGAGGCATTTCCTTTCTCTAATTAGCAGACTCCTGCTGCTGCTGCTGCTGCTAAGTCGCTTCAGTCGTGTCCAACTCTGTGAAACCCCATAGATGGCAGTCCACCGGGCTCCTCTATCCCTGGGATTTTTCAGGCAAGAATACTGGAGTGGGTTGCCATTGCCTTCTCCAATGCATGCATGCATGCTAAGTTGCTTCAGTCACATCCGACTTTGTGCAACCCCATAGACAGCAGCCCACGAGGCTTTTATATTTTAATAAAACTTTATTACACAAAAACTCTGAGTGATCAAATCTCGTCACTGGCCCCAGATTTAATTCTTCTCCTCCAGAAGCCAAGAATCCCAGTATCTTTCAAGGTTCAGCAACAACCTTTCAGTAGGATATAAGTTTTCTTTATATATTCTGTATACAAGTCCTTTACCAGATATATTGAAAATATTTTCTCTAGACTGTGGCTTGCCTTTTCATTTTCATAAAGTAGAAAGTTGAGTGCCAAAGAATTGATGCTTTTGAACTGTGGTGTTGGAGAAGACTCTTGAGAGTCCCTTAGACTGCAAGGAGATCCATTCAGTCCATCCTAAAGGAAATCAGTCCTGGGTGTTCATTGAAAGGACTGATGTTGAAGCTGAAACTCCAATAGTTTGGCCACCTGATGTGAAAAGCTGACTCATTTGAAAAGACCCTGATACTGTGAAAGATTGAGGGTAGGAGGAGAAGGGGATGACAAAGAATGAGATGACTGGATGGCATCACCGACTCAACGGACATGGGTTTGGGTGGACTCCGGGAGTTGGTGATGGACAGGGAGGCCCAGCGTGCTGCGGTTCATGGGGTCGCAAAGAGTCAGACATGACTGAGCAACTGAAATGAACTGAACTGAACTGTCTTTCAAATAATGGAAATTTTTCTTTTTTTGTAAAGTCTGATTTCTGCTTTCCTTTTGTGGTTTATGCATAATGTGTCCTCACTAAGAAATCTACATCTATTCCATGATTGTGAAGAATTTCTCTTATGTTTTTGGAAGGAAGTCCAATAGTTTTAGTTTTCATGTTTAATTCTATGATTCATTTTAAGTTAATTTATGGTAAATGGAATGAAATAAGAGTCCACGTTCATTTTTCATGAAGATAAACAGTTGTTCCAGCAAGATTTTTCTGAGGGTATACTTTTGCTCATGGAATTACCATGACACTTAAATAGAAAATCAAATAACTATATATGGATGAGTGTATTTCTGAACTCACTATTTTGTCCATTGCCCTATATATTAATACTTAGACATAGCCACACTGTCTTAATTACTGTATCTTCAGTAAGTTGGAAGTCCTCCAACTTTGCTTTGCTTTGCTTAAAAATTTTAAATACTCAAGGTCCTCTTCACTTGCGTAAAATTTTGGAATCAACTGATCAGTTTCTACCAAAAAAAAAAAAAATTCAACTGCAATTTTTATTGAAATTAAATCATATCGAAATGTTAATTTATGAACAATTTATATATTTCAACAATATTGAAGCTTCCAGTCCATAAATATGGTATCTCTCTATGCCTACCTCATAAAAATGAGTTATGAACTATCTCTACCTATTTTCCATTTGAAAGAATTCCCATAGAATTAGCATTTTTCATGTCTAAAACATTTGGTAGACTTGAGCAGTGAAACCATATAGACCAGACATTTTTTATAAGAAGATTTTTAAGTATAAATTCAATTTTTAAAGTAGATTTAAATGCTATTAAGATTTTAAACTTTTTCAGTCCATTTGGTTAATTTGTGTCTTTCAAGGAATGGTCCATTTTACCTAAGTTGTCAAATTTGTCATAAATGTACTAATAATACTGTCTTATTGTTAGGGGAAGCACACTAATTGAAACCGCTCACCCTGGCCAGGCACTATAGTAACCATTTGCATGAGTTGCTTTATGACAGGAGGTCCTGGTAAAGAACAGGGAACTAATAAGCCTCCACCAACCAGAAGAGTTTGGGAAAGGTCAAAAGGAGACACCACCTGTCTGACCACCTCCCAGAATCCTTCTCTCTGGCATCCATCTTGGCTGAACAAGGCGTGCACCACGAGAAAGGACTCTGAATCAAAATGATTGGCTAAGGACACCCCGGAAACTAACCCCATCACCATAAAACCCGAGACTGCAAGGCATGAGACAGAGCAGTTCTCCTGGGTTCCCTTACCTTCCAGCTCTCTGCCCGGGCACCCTTTCCCAATAAAATTTCTTGCTTTGTCAGCACATGTGTCTCCTCAGACAATTCATTTCTGAGTATTAGACAAGAACCCAGTTTCGGGCCCTGGAACGGGTCCCCTTTCCCACAACAAATCAAAGGGGTCACCTTTTCTACAACATTATTATTATTTTGATATCTATAGAACCTGTAGTGATAACTCCTCTTTGTTTTCTTATATTGATAATTTGTGACTTTCCTCTTTTTTTATTCATTTAGTTTTTGGCTATGCTCCACAGTTCTCAGGATCCTAGTTCCCCAACAGGGATTGAACCATGCCCCTTGTGCAGTAGAAGCAGGGTCCTAACCATTGGACTGTCAGGGAAGTCAGTCCTCTTTTAGTTTTAACCAGAAGAACTATAGATTTATTAATTTTATTGATTTCTTTCTCTATGGCCTATCTTTATTATCTCTGGCAATATTCCTTTTTCCAAAGTCTACCTTGTCTGATATTGATAGAACCACTCCTAGTTTCTTTTTATTAGTTATTTGCCTCATGTACCTTTTTTGATTCTTTTACTTTTATAGTGTTTTTATCTTTATACTTGAAACATACTTCATGAAGAAAGCATAAACTTGAGTATTCACTTTTCTACAATTTGAAGCTCTCTGTCCTTTCATTGGAGTGTCTTTATGAAGTCCATGTGGATCAATTTTTCTCAAAATACAGTAGAACAAGATATATTTCTGAAGTCAAGAATCTAACATGTTCAGGATTAACAATGTCCATCCAAAATGATGCATATTTTAATTTTCTTTTTCATTGCAATATAATTTGTGTACAATATTGTGTTAATTTCAGGTGAGCAACAAAGTGATTTAATTATATTTTCAGATTACTTTCCATTATAGAGTATTAGAAGATACTGAATATAGTTCTCTGTGCTATACAGTAAATCCTTGTTGTTTGTCTAGTTTATGTATAGTAATTTGCATCTATTAATTTTGCACTCCTAATTTCTCCCTCCCTCCCCACTTTCTTCTTTAGTAACCATAAGTTTTTATTCTGTCTATGACTGTGTTTCTATTTTGTACTTAGATTTATTTGTATTATTTTTTAGATTGCACATGTAAGTGACATCATTTAATATTTATCTTTCTGTGTCTGACTTACTTCAAGCGATATTATTTGATTCATTTTATGACTAAGTAATATTTCATTGTATATGTACACCACATCTTCTTTATTCATTCATCTGCCAATGGGCATTTAGGTTCCTTCTATATCTTGGCTATTGTAAATAGTACTGTTATGAATATGAAGGTGCAAGTACCTTTTTTAATCTGAGTTTTCATCTTTTCCAAATATCTATCCAGGAGTGGGGTTGCTTGATCACATAGCAGCTCTATTTTAGTTTTTTAAGGAACCTCTCTACTGTTTTCCATAGTGGTTGCACCAATTCACATTCCCACCAACAGTATAGGACTATTTTTAGACATTTGATGATATCCATTCTGATTGGTGTGAAGTGATACTTCCCTGTGGTTTTAATTTGCACTTCTCTAATAATTATCAATGTTTAAGGATGTGCATTTTTTAATTTATGCATAGCATATAAATATTTGCTTCTGAGGTGGCTCAGTGGTAAAGAATCTACCTGCCAATGCAGCTGATGCAAGAGATTCAGGTTTGATCCCTGGGTCAGGAAAAGGAAATGGTGACCCACTCTAGTATTCTTGCCTGGAAAATTCCTAGGATAGAGGAGCCTGGTAGGATACAGTCCATTGGGGTTGCAAAGAATTGGACGTGACTGAGCATGAATACATAAGTATGCATATAAGTACTTAATTGAATTTTGATAAATTAAGATAGTATCTACTAAAACATACATCACATATTGCACATTCCATAAAAATACCAATTAATTTTTTACCGCACAATTCATAGGTTTTACAGTACAACAAGTCTTCAATCAATAATTGCAATAGCATTATTTTAAAATCAATAATCAAAAAAATAAAATCAATTATCATTATCATATGTGAAATGAATCACCAGTCCAGGTTCAACGCATGATACAGGATGCTTGGGGCTGGTGCACAGGGATGACCTGGAGGGAGGATATGGGGAGGAGGAAGGTAGGAGGGGGGTTCAAGAAGGGGAACACATGTACACCCGGGGTTGATTCGTGTCAATGTATGGCAAAAACAACTAATATATTAATGTAAAGTAATTAGCCTCCAATAAAAAAATTTAAAAAAAAATTTTTAAATAAAAATTTCTATTATATGAATTTTTCTGGTATTTAGAAGCATGGGTAAATGAACCTCTATTTCAGCTAATAAACTTTGCCAGTATTATTTATGGAATAAACCGGTTTTCACATTAACTTTCAATGACATGTTATTTATACATTGACGTTTATTTATGAGTTCTTATGACATGAGAATGATATTCATGTTTGATTTTGTTGTGGTGCCATATTATTTCAACTATTATAGCTTTGTAATATCTTTTGATACCAAAAAAGAGATTTTTCATTAGTCTTCTTTTAAAACAAAATTTGGATGCTCATATCTTACTACTCCTCCAGAAGAAGTTAAATATGTATTTTCTTCCTGCATAGAAAAAAATCATTCAGATTTTTATTAAAAAGCATTAAAATACTATATCTGGAGAAGGGAATGACTACCCACTCCAGTATTCTTGACTGGAAAATTCTATGGACAGAGGAGCCTGGCAAATACTGGAGCTGCAAAGGGTTGGACACAACTGAGCGACTTTCTTTTTCACTTTCAAAATGCTAAATAAGCTATAAAAATTAATATCTCTTAAAGGCTGTGTTCCCATCCAATGACATAGCCTGTTTTATCAAATATTCAAGTCATCTTGCATCTTTTATATCATTTATTAATGTTTGGTGTTTTACTTTTCTAGATTCCAATTCTTTTTTTATCAGTTTAGTTCAGTCATGTCTGACTCTTTGCAACCCCACGTACTACAGCATGCCAGGCTTTCTTGTTCTTCACCAACTCCAAAAGCTTGCTCATTGAATCGGTGATACCATCCAACCATCTCATCCTCTGTCATCCCCTTCTCCTTCTGCCTTCAATCTTTCCCAGCATCAGGGTCTTTTCCAATGCGTCAGTTCTTCACAACAGGTGGCCACAAGTATTGGAGTTTCAGCTTCAGCATCAGTCCTTCCAATGGATATTCAGGACTGATTTCCTTTAGGACTGATTGATCTCCTCGAAGTCCAAGGGACTCTCAATAGTCTGCTCCAACACCACATTTCAGAAGCATCAGTTCTTTGACACTGAACTTTCTTTATGGTCCAACTCTCATATCCATAAATGACTACTGGAAAAACCATAGCTTTGACTAGACAGACCTTTGTCTGCAAAGTAATGTCTCTGCTTTTTAATATGCTTGCTAGATTGGTCATAGTTTTTCATCAAAGGAGCAAGTGTCTTTAATTTCATGGCTGCAGTCACCATCTGCAGTAATTTTGGGGCCTAAGAAAATAAAGTCCATCACTGTTTCCATTGTTTCCCCATGTATTTGACATGAAGTGATGGAACTGGATGTTATGATCTTAGTTTTTTTTTAATGTTGAGTTTTAAGCCAGCTTTTTCACTCTTCTTTTTCACTTTTATCAAGAAGCTCTTTAGTTCCTCTTCGCTTTCTGCCATAAGGGTGGTGTTATCTGCATATCTGAGGTTATTGATATTTCTCCTGGCAATCTTCATTCCAACTTGTGCTTCATCCAGTTCGGTATTTCACATGTACTCTGCATATAAGTTAAATAAGCAAGGTGATAATATGACATAGTCCTTTCCCAATTTGGAATCAGTCTGTTGTTCCATGTCCAATTCTAACTGTTGCTTCTTGACCTGCATATAGATTTCTCAAGATGCAGGTAAGGTGGTCTGGTATTCCCATCTCTAAGAATTTTCACAATTTGTTGTGATCCACACAGTCAAAGGCTTTAGCATAGTCAGTGAAGCAGAAGTGATGCTTTTCTGGAATTCTCTTGCTTTTTCTATGATCCAATGAATGTTGACAATTTGATCTCTGGTTCCTCTGCCTTTTCTAAATCCAGTTTTAATATCTTAACGTTCTTGGTTCATGCACTGTTGAAGCCTAGCTTGGAAAATTTTGAGCATTACTTTGCTAGTGTGTGAGATGAGTACAATTGTGCAGTAGTTTGAATATCCTTTGGCATTGCCTTTCTTTGGGATTGGAATGAAAACTGACCTTTTCCAGTACTGTGGCCACTGCTGAGTTGTCCAAATTTGAGGTTTCCAAATTTTCATTTTTTATAAGATTACACATATGTAGATTTTGTTTGCTGCTATTGAAAATTTTATGGCTGCCATTATAGTTTCCAGTCATTCCTTTCTAGTATGTACAAAGGCTATTGGTTTGTATATATTTATTTTGCATCACAAATATTTTAAATATTGTTTATTTTAAAACTTCCTTAGGAATCTAACTTTATTCATCCAATATTTATTGATCATTGATCTCCACCAGACACTGCAGGTTCTCACGCACATACTAATTCTTATTTATCACCACACTTTTTTTCTGCACACTTGTAAACCATGTGTTTTTGGTGTGTTTTTTTTGATGAGCTCTAAAATTTTCTACACAATCAGACACCAGCTTCTTATTATGGCTCCTAAGCTAGGTTCTCTCTAAATTCTAACCTGGCCTGAGTTTATCTCATGTCATTTTCTTTCACATACCTCCTGTTCCACCTGCTCAGACAGGCATTATAATTCTTTCATAACTCAATTATGCATTTTTCATGCTTATGATGCTCTTTCCTATTTGATTTCTGGGGAATTCCAATTTATTATTTAAAGAGTAATGCAAATGGAACTTCTTATCTACAGCTATCCATGACCACATGCTCAGGCAGAATTAATTTCTCATTTGTAATGCCATAACTGTATGTACATATCTCTATTATAGTACAGGTCACATCATGTTACATTTATTCTTTCATGCTTCTAAGTCTCCTCTAAAAGGCTATGGCTTCATTCTTGTTTATCTTTGTGTTCTCAGTAGTCAATATATTTTTACAGAATAAATAAACTGGATAATTAATCAATTAATTTATTATTTTTGTCATTTAAATAAAAATTAGTGAATTTTGCTTCTGGAACTTACCATTCTTTCCTAATAAAAATTGCAGCATTCTCCCATTTACTTTTATTTGAGGCTACTGACATTCTCTACGATTTCTAAAAGATTATGACTCACAGTTCTAATATCATATCTAAAATCTTTTCACTGGTCTGTAAAGTAGTGTCTCTGGAGCTAGAAGCTAAATTATTTTAGATTAGAGCTCTGCTGCTGCTGCTGCTAAGTCACTTCAGTCGTGTCCGAATCTGTGTGACCCCATAGACGGAAGCGCTCCAGGCTCCCCCGTCCCTGGGATTCTCCAGGCAAGAACACTGGAGTGGGTTGTCATTTCCTTCTCCAACGTGTGAAAGTGAAAAGTGAAAGTGAAGTCACTCGGTCATGTCTGACTCGTAGCGACCCCATGGACTGTAGCCTACCAGGCTCCTCCGTCCATGGGAGCTCTAAGGGTCCACTAATCTCCTGTCCCCATCTTTGCCTTAAGTTTCTTGTTAATGATGTTAACTTTTCCATTTTTTAGTAAGAATACCAACTTACTTGTAAAATGGAAGAAAAGTATGAGCTCAAATCTATTAATTCAAGTATTTATTCAGTTGATATTTATTCAAGTTTAACTCAAAAGAATTATAGTCTGATATAAACCCCACAGTAAATGCAGAGAATGACAATAGCTAAGCCAGAGGTGTGGACATGGTTCCACAGGAGAACAGAAGAGCTTTCCAGCTTGGCAAACTGAGAGGATTTCTTGAAGGAGACAGACTAAGCTCAGGCCTGGAGGATGGGGAGAAACAGAAGGAAGAACGCTCAGGCAAAAGAGCACAGTCTTTCAGAAATGCAATTTAAAACTATAAAAGAAATTCTGTGAACAAGAACTTTTATTGATTAGATATTAAACAACATTTCAGGAAAAAAAAAAAAAAAAACCTTTACTACCATCATAAAAAGTCATCCTTGGCACACCCCTTTCCTTTATTCTCAGTTTATACTCAATCAAGTCCTGTTCATTTTAACTACTGAACTTCTCTTAAATTGGACCAATTTTCTTTCACAATGTCCATTTTGTTGTTGTTCAGTCACTAAGTTGAGTTCAACTCTTTGCAACCCCATGAACTGCAGCGCTCAAGGCTTCCCTGTCCCTCACTATTTCCCAGAGTTTGCTCAAACTTATGTCGATTGAGTCAGTGATGCCATCCAACCATCTAATCCTTTGTCATCCCCTTCTCCTCTTGCTCTAAATCTTTCCCAGCATCAGAGTCTTTTCCAATGAGTCACTTCTTTGAATCAGATGGCCAAAGTATTGGAGCTTCAGCTTCCATATCAGTCCTTCTGATGAATATTCAGAGTTGATTTCCTTCAGGAATGACTGGCTTGATGTCCTTGCAGTCCATTGCCCATTGGCATCACCTAAAGCCACCTCATGCGAGGAGTTGACTCACTGGAAAAGACTCTGATGCTGGGAGGGATTGGGGGCAGGAGGAGAAGGGGACGACAGAGAATGAGATGACTGGATGGCATCACCGACTCTGTGGACATGAGTTTGAGTGAACTCCAGGAGTTGGTGATGGACAGGGAGGCCTGGTGTGCTGTGATTCATGGGGTCGCAAAGAGTTGGACACGACTGAGCAAATGAACTGAACTGAACTGAAAGCCACTTTCTTCTCCTGAACACTGACACAGCCACCTACCCAACCTCCCCACAGCCACTCTTGCTGCCTCCAAATGACTTCCAAGCTGTAACCAGAGTTATGTTTCATTAAATGCAAACCATGTTGTGCCTTAGCTCAGGATGCTTCAGTGGCTCCCCATAGCCCTTGACAAAATCTCTATTCCAAGGTTTACAAAGCCCTTCACCATCGGCCCCAGTCTATCTTCAACAGGCCACTCAATGACTAGTAGGGGGAAGATCCAGAGATTTAGAGTCAAAACTTAGGTTTATGTCAAAATTCTGCCACTTAAAATGTGTATGACCTTGGATATGTTATTAAACCTTTATGATCTCTTTTTTACTCATTTGTAAAAAAAAAAAAAACTTTCAGTTCATTTCAGTTCAGTCGCTCAGTTGTGTCCGACTCTTCGCGACCCCATGAATCACAGCACGCCAGGCCTCCCTGTCCATCACCAACTCCCAGAGTACACTCAAACTCATGTCCACAGAGTCGGTGATGCCATTCAGCCATCTCATTCTCTGTCGTCCCCGTCTCCTCCCGCCCCCAATTCCTCCCAGCCTCAGAGTCTTTTCCAGTGAGTCAACTCGTTGCATGAGGTGGCCAAAGTATTGGAGTTTCAGCTTTAGCATCAGTCCGTCCAATGAACACCCAGGATTGATCTCCTGAAGAATGGACTGGTTGTATCTCCTTGCAGTCCAAGGGACTCTCAAGAGTCTTCTCCAGCACCACAGTAATCCCTAAATAACCGCACGGTTGAAAACATTAAATGAAATAATGTTTATGAAAAAACATTTTATAAACGATAACACATGGTGCAAATGTTAATAATATTACCTAATATGGAACATCTGTCATCAGGTAAATAAATACCACACTGCTTTGGCCATTTAAGAGTCAGCATGAGCTAATACCTGGAAAGAGTCCAAGTTCTCATACAGGAAAAAAAAAGTTTTAAATGAATTATATTTAATATATAGTTTAAAAGGGGATGTGACCATTCAAGGCAATGGAAAAATTGAATCAAACTACTAAAGATTGCCAGGAGAAATATCAATAACCTCAGATATGCAGATGATACCACTCTAATGGCAGAAAGTGAAGAACTCTTTAGCCTCTTGATGAAGATGAAAATGAGAGTGAAAAAGCTGGCTTAAAACGCAACACTCAAACAAAGAAGATCATGGTATCCAGTTCCAGCACTTCCTGGCAAGCAGAAGGAGAAAAAGTGGAAACAGTGACAGATTTTATTTTCTTGGGCTCCAAAATCACTGTGGGTGGTTCCTGCAGCCATGAAATTAAAAAAAAAAAAAAAAAAACACTTCCTCCTTGAAAGGAAAGCTATGACAAACCTAGACAGCATATTAAAAAGCAGCATAAACATCACTTTACTAACAAAGATCTGAATTGTCTAAGTAATGGCTTTTCCAGTAGTCATGTGTGGATGCGAGAGTTGGACTATAAAGAAGGGTGAGTGCTGAAGAATTGATGCTTTCAAATTGTGGTACTGGACTCTTGAGAGTCCCTTGGACTGTAAGAAGATCAAAGCAGTCAAAATCATAAAGGAAATCAACCCTGAATATTCATTGGAAGGACTGATGCTAAAGCTGAAACTCCAATACTTTGGCCACTTGACGGGAAGAGCTGACTGATTGGAAAAGACCTTGATGCTTGGAAAAAGGGCAGGAAGGCAGGAGGAAAAGGGGGTGGCAGAAGATGAAATGGTTGAATGGCATCATTGACTCAATGGACATGAGTTTGAGCAAACTCCAGGAGATAGTGAAGATCAGGGAAGCCTGGCACGATGCCGTCCATGGAGTCACAAAGAGTCAGTCGTGACTTAGTGACTGAATAACAAAACTGAAAAGAGTGACTAGCTTGAAAGTTTGATCCTTTGCTTCAAAAGACTCTGTTACTATGCCATATTTTCTTTCTTAATATTTTCCATTTTCTGACTTATTTGGAATATAGCGTAATGTTACTGATATTTTAGGAATATTTGTAAATATTTTAATACAACTGTCAGTATTTTAGGCACACGGTTATTATTTTCCTTTAAATCAGCTATTTCAAAATATTTGCTGACTTCCTAAGATTTAATAATATTCATGAACCAATTTTTTTCTAAAAGACTGTTTCCCCCATTTAATCATGAAATTCAATGAGGAAAAATAGGATTTATTTAATGAAAATTAACTTTATGGGTTGAAAAGAAAACAGAAATGCATTTACTTCATTAAACAAGAGACAAGTGTACTTGAAAACATTTTCTCCTGTATGATGTGAATACCAAGCAGATTGAATTGATGAAGCAGCATTTAAACTAACTGTGCTACTTTCCTCTTATATTCTCTCCGCCTTTAATCCAGGTAACAGTGGGAAGCTGGAATCTGACCATTTTCTCACACATCCCCCTTGCACAGAAGACATTTTTCCACAGTGAAAGAGTTCCTCTACTGCCATCTAGTGCATTTTATAAAAGGATTCATGATTTAGTCAGATGAGCTGGTTTATATTTAGCTCAAAGTGTGGGTGGAGGGAAATGAAGGGTGGGGGTGGCAGAAAGCTAAAACCTTTTGAGACAGTTTCTAAAACGTATTACATTAATTAGCAAGAGGTGCTGAGTCACAGAAACATATCAAGGGCTTATGAGCTGGATATTTCAGGGAAAGTTGCAGGAAATCAGGTATGGGAGATAGTGAAGCTCAACTAGATTCTAAGTTTGTGAAAGAAGATTGCCATTATGATGGCTAAGAGCTCAGCTGAAAGCAAAGGGGAGGAGATTAGAATGGCAGTTACACATTTGCAGCATCTGATTCTCTGGAGATGCTGTGATATATGCCCTTTAGGGCCGAAGAATTGATGCTTTTGAACTGTGGTGTTGGAGAAGACTCTTGAGAGTCCCTTGGACTGCAAGGAGATCCAACCAGTCCATTCTAAGGGAGATCGATCCTGGGTGTTCATTGGAGGGACTGATGCTAAAGCTGAAACTGCAATACTTTGGCCACCTCATGCAACGAGTTGACTCACTGGAAAAGACTCTGCTGCTGGGAAAGGTTGGGGGCGGGAGAAGAAGGGGACGACCGAGAATGAGATGGCTGGATGGCATCACCGACTCTGTGGACAAGAGTTTGAGTGAACTCCGGGAGTTGGTGATGGACAGGGAGGCCTGGCGTGCTGTGATTCATGGGGTCACGGAGAGTCGGACACGACTGAGCGACTGAACTGAACTGAACTGAACTGAAGGACCTTCCCATTCTCCAGCAAAATTCTTGCATTTGCCAACAGTAAGGCCTGTTTCCAAGCTCCCTCTTTTTTTCCTGTCTTCCATTTCCTCATCTCACCAACTACTCTAAGAGCCCCTGCCAGACAAGTCTCATGTACACAAGGCTCATTTCTTGCCACAAGTTAGAGTCCCAACAATCTCTACTAAAAATGGTTTAAAAAGTTACCTATCAACCATCATCAGGGTCTTTCCTCTTTTTATAGGAGACACTTGAATACACTTATAAAATGAGTATGAGGTTTTAGGTTCCAAAGATTGATGAGGCAGGCTGGTTGACAATCTTGCATTTTAAAAATTTTTCCACATAAGCATTTAAAAACATTCTGTCATTCATGAAACCACTTAATTAAGAAACTTGAGTCATATTTGACATTTTCTTCTCCCTCATGCTTCCACCACTCATTCAACACAGAATACCAAACATACACACACACACACAATCAAATTAATCTCTAAATATTGTGGATCCTAGCTTCTAAAATCTCTCAAATCCATCCAGTTTTCTCTCTTCCCACTTACATCATACTAGCATAAGTTACAATCATCATTCACCCAACTTATCTCCCCACATCAGTATTAAACTGACAGCTAGAAAAATCTTTTTTTAAACAGTAAATTCAATCATGTTGCAATCCTGCTTCATATCCTTGAATGATTTTCTTTTGGATATACAATAAATTCCAGACATTTTAATGTGACCTAAAAGCCCCTAAATGAACTGGCCTCTGCCCAGCTCCCACACTGATCTCTTGTCAATCTCTCCCTTCTATTCCTGTATCAGTGCCATCAGTCTTCTCTCATTTTCTCCAAAAGACCAAGCTTCTTATCACCTCAGGACCTTGAACACGCTGTTTCCCGTGCTTATTCTTCATTCTCCTGGCACCCTGCACTAGTTACAAATCACTTTTAATGATCCATTATTTAATACCTGTCTCTAAACCCAAGAGAAGATTCTTAAGAGTCCCTTGGACTGCAAGGAGATCAAAGCAGTCAATCCTAAAGGAAATCAACCCTGAATATTCATTGGAAGCACTGATGCTGAAGCTGAAGCTCCAATACTCTGGCCACCCAATGCGAAGAGCTGACTCATTGGAAAAGACCCTGATGCTGGGAAAGACTGAAGGCAGGAGGAGATGGGGACCTTAGAGGATGAGATGGTTGGATGGCATCACCAACTCAATGGACATGAGTTTGAGCAAGTTCCAGGAGATGGTGAAGGACAGGGAGGCCTGGCGTGCTGCAGTCCATGGATTTGCAAAGTGTTGGACATGACTGAGCAACCGAACAACAACAACAAGCCCAAATTTTAAATTCTTTGAAATCAGGTACCAATTCTACCCTATTTACTTCTTTAACTAAGCCAAAATAGGCAATTAATAAAAATTTGCTGAATAAATCAATGAATTAATCATTGCCTCCTATGGTTTTTCATTGTTTTTTAAATATGCTCCTTGCTTGACAGTAAGTTCCTCAAAGATAATCAAATCTTTAATGAGATCTTATGTGGGAGATGGAGGCAGAAATGACTCAGACATGATCTTGCAAACCTCGTAGAGATAAAGCATGGAAACAAAGTTTCATTTAACTTTTAAAATGTCATAATGTGCACAATGAGCACGTTTTCTGGAAACAGAGAGGAGGAAGGTGTTAGGTTCAGTTCAGTTCAGTTCAGTCGCTCAGTCGTGTCTGACAGTCTGCGACCCCATGAATCACAGCACGCCAGGCCTCCCTGTCCATCACCAACTCCTGGAGTTCACTCTAGTTTGGCTGATTATGGGTAGATGTGTCATGCGTGCCTTTTCAGTTGTGTCTGATTATTTGGAACCCATGGACTGTAGTCTACCAGGCTCCTCTGTCCATGGAAGTTTCCAGTCAAGAATACTGGAGTGGGTTGCCATTTCCTACTCCAGAGGATATTCCCAACCCAGAAAAGGAACCCACATTTCCTAGATTGGCAGGCAGGTTCTTTATCAACTGCGCCACCTGGGAAACCCACATCAGAGAGGATAAAATTCAAGTTAAAGCACTGAAGGACAAATAAGTAGTAAATAAGGGAAGGGTGATCAAGGGAATGAGGTCAAAATAGTGAGAACGAATGCAATGGTTTTAACGTAAGAAAAGAATGGGTTGTTACCTATTTCTCCACCAGAATCTCCAATACAGTACTGAATGCACAGAGTAGACGTTTAGAAAAAGCAGAGGAATCAGGAGATCAAATTGCCAACATCTGTTGGATCATAGAAAAAGCAATAGAATTCCAGAAAAACACCTACTTCTGTTTCATTAACTACAAGAAAACCTTTGACTGTGTGCATCACAACAAACTGTGGAAAATGCTTAAAGTGATGAGAATACAAGACCACCCTACCTACCTCCTGAGAAATATGTCAAGAAGCAACAGTTAGAACCAGACATAGAACAACAAACTGGCTCAAAATTGGGAAGGGAATATGTCAAGGCTGTATATTGTCACTTTGCTTATTTAATTTCTGTGCAAAGTACATCTTATGAAATGTCAGGCTGGATGAATCACAAGCTGGAATCAAAGGTGCCAGGAGAAATATCAATAACCACAGATTTACAGGTGATACCACCTTTATGGCAGAAAGCCATTAAGAAGAGGAACTAAAGAATCTCTTGATGAAGGTGAAAGAGGAGACTGAAAAAGCTGGCTTAAAACTCAACATTGAAAAATGGATAGCATGGCATCTGGCCCCATCACTTCATGGCAAATAGATGGAGAAAAACAGAAACAGTGACAGATTTTATTTTCTTGGGCTCCAGAATCACTGCAGATGGTGACTGCAACTGTGAAACTAAGACACTTGCTCCTTGGAAGAAAAGCTATAAAAAACTGACACAACATATTAAAAAGCACAGACATCACTTTGCCAGCAAAGGTCCATATAGTCAAAGCCATGATTTTTTCAGTAGTCATGAACAGATCTGAGAGTTGGGCCATAAAGAAGACTGAGTACCAGAAAATTTGATGCTTTCAAATTGTGGTGCTGGAGAAGACTCTCGAGAGTCCCTTGGACAACAAAGAGATCAAACCAATAAATCCTAAAGGAAATCAACCCTGAATAATCATTAGAAGGACTGAGAATGAAGTTGAAGCTCCAATATTTTGGCCACCTGATGGGAAGAGCCATCTCATTGGAAAAGACCCTGATGCTGGGAAAGATTGAGGGCAGGAGGAGAAGGTGGCGACAGAAGATCAGATAGTTGGATGGCATCACTGACTCAATCGACATGAGTTTGAGCAAACTCTAGAGACAGTGAAGGACAGGGAAGCCTGTTGGCTGCAGGCCATTGGGTCACAAAGAGTCAGACATGACTTAGCAACTGAACAACAAGACATCTGTGGTTTAACTTTTGAAGAATGGTAAGAAATGTGGAAATAGCAATAAATATGGTATCTTGGTAAAATCAGAATAAGAGACTAAAATGAGTTGTCCTCCATTTTTAAATCAGCAACATTAAAACGACTATTTTGATATTACTTCAAAAAATATCTGATAAGAATGCCATTTCTGGGAAGCTGAAGGTTTACTCATGAAATCATGCCTAAATTTTCCCCCAGAGAACACTGTTCTCTAGGAATATCTTCAAATCCAGAGGATGTTTTTCCCCCCAGAATTTCCTGTCTTTCTGGTCTGAGAGAATGAGAGGGCAACATTCTTAATCATTCGTCTTGAACATCCTTGAATGCCTTAAGGCAACATCCTTAATCACTTGTCTTGAAAGTCAAGACATATGTGTTTATAACACCTTCTACTGGTCCTTGGCATGCTTTTATCCAAGAATAATAAACATCAGATTTCTCTGCTTTTGACTCTTTTCCTGAATTGAAATATAAATATAACCAATTAATTGTCACTTAAGAACTCTTGCCCATCCTAAACACCTTTTGTTGCTTAGAATTAAGTTTCAGGAAGCCAATCCTTCACTGTTTCTTCAGTTTTTGGAGAATTGAAAATGCAACTAAGGAAGTCAAGTTATTTTTATTTCAGGAAGAGGAGACTGTGTTTAATACTACACATGAATTCTCAAGTATCTAAATATGATACAAAGAAAATTACTGAATTGCTGCTTACAAAAAACAGGAAGAAAGAAACACGTTTATATAAAAGTTCTCTCTCTCAGGAACAAATTACAGAAGTTTGATGCTTTGCTTATATAACGATTTTAAGTATTGAGAGTATAATGTTGTTGCTGTTGTTTAATCATTAAGTCATGTCCTACTTTTCTGCCACCCCATGGACTGTAGCCCGCCAGGCTTCTCTGTCCATGGGATTTTCCAGGCAAGAATACTAGAGTGGGTTGCCATTTCTTTCTCCAATAAGAAAATAATGGAAAACCTTGATTTTGGGTATCTTAGATAAATAACTTACTATTTTCATATTAACACTCACCATACTTTTATATCATTTGGTTCCTGCTTAAAGTTTTCTGTTAATATTAGTACAATTTATTATGGAAAGTATAGTACATTCTATACTGAGAACTAGACTATCAGTGACTGATTTTATTTTTCTGGGCTCCAAAATCACTGCAGATGGTGATTGCAGCCATGAAATTAAGCAATACTTGCTCCTTAGGAGGAAAGTTATGACCAACTTAGACAGTACATTAAAAAGCAGAGACATTACTTTGCCAACAAAGGTCTGTCTAATCAAGGCTATGGTTTTTCCAGTGATCGTGCATGGATGTGAGAGTTGGACTATAAAGAAGGCTAAACACTGAAGAATTGATGCTTTTGAACTGTGGTGTTGGAGAAGACTCTTGAGAGTCCCTTGGACTGCAAGGAGATCCAATCAGTCCATCCTAAAGGAGATCAGTCCTGGGTATTCACTGACAGGACTGATGTTGAAGCTGAAACTCCAATACTTTGGCCACCTGATGAGAAGAGCTGACTCATTTGAAAAGACCCTGATGCTGGGAAAGATTGAGGGCAGGAGGAGAAGGGGACGACAGAGGATGAGATGGCTGGATGGCATCACCAACTCAATGTACATGGGTTTGGGTGGACTCCAGGAGTTGGTGATGGACAGGGAGGTCTGGCATGCTGTGGTTCATGGGGTTGCAAAGAGTCTGACACAACTGAGTGACTGAACTGAACTGGACTGAATGTTTTGTTTATGTATAAGAGGTGTATTTCTGTGTCTTAGAATCTTGGGTTGGAGTCACCATTCCTGCTGTGATACTGAAGCACACTCCCTTTCAACAGAGCTGAGTCTTTTACACCATTGTGCTATGCTGCGCTCAGTTGTTTCAGTCGTTTTCAACTCAGTGACTCCATGGACTGCCACATGTCAGGCTCCCCTGTCCTTCACTGTCCCCAAGAATTTGCTCAAACTCATGTCCATTGACTCAATGATGCTATCTAACCACTTCATACTCTGTCACTCCCTTCTCCTCTTGCCCTCAATCTTTCTCAGCATCAGGGTCTTTTCCAATGAGTAGGCTCTTTACAACAGGTGGGCAAAATATTGGAGCTTCAGAATCAGTCATCCCAGTAACTATTCAGGGGTGATTTCCTTTAGGATTGACTGGTTTGATCTCCTTTCAGTCCAAGGGACTCTCAAGGGTCCTCTCCAGAACCACAATTCTAGAAAATATTTATATATTCAAGATTTACACCTCATTGAAAACACTGGCTAAAGTGAAGAAACATGTTAATGATTTAAGAAGCCATTCAGTTGCCATAAAAAAGTGATTTTGCTTCTTCCAAACTCCAGATTATTAGGAGATTTTTCTCTTGAGTTTTACTTTTTAAAGTCATTATGCACATCAAGACTGTTATAGCCATAAGGAATCATAGAAGTTTCAGTATCTGTTGATGTGAATAAGAAACTAAAATTTCCATATTTAAAACTGTCAGATGAATTTTAAATGGGCAACATTAAATTACTGACATAAATGTTCAATATTTTCTCATCTATGTACAGTTGTTTCTTAGGAGAGTAAAACTACAATCTAATTTCTTAGGCTAAATGATCATTTTTCCACTTTGTCCCCAAGCTTGCTATCAAACATGTCCCTAATGCAAGGGGGTGAAATTAAATCATTTCCTAAATGTGTCTGTGTGTGAGAGAGATAGAGACAAGCTGAAGGATAAGGAGATATCTCTGAATGGCATATTTTTTAAATCAAACTTTTCTCAAATAATTATATGATTTTTTTAATGACACACATGAGGAGGATACTTGGAAACAAACTTTTGTTCAAAGATTTTTCAAAGACAGTTGCATTTTTTGGTATACTTAAAATGTAAAAGCCGGGAGCCCAAATATCGAGATTTATTTTATTTTTTTTAACCCAATATTGTGAGAAAATTATGAGAACTGCAAAACCCTGCCTTAGGTTCTATAGGCTTCCCAAGTGTCTCAGTGGTAAAAGAATCCACCTGCCAATGCAGGAGACACGGATTTGATCCCTAGGTTGGGAAGATCCCCTGAAGGAGGAAATAGCAACCCACTCCAGTATTCTTGCCTGTAGAATCCCTTGGACAGAAGAGCCTGGTGGGCTGCAGTTCACTGGGTCACAAAGAATCAGACATGACTTAGCGACTGAGCACACACGCATACACATGCTTTAGCCTCTAAGGGTAAAGAAAGAAGACAATTGGGACATTATGATGAAGTTACTTAAAACCATTTTAATTTCTGCTCATAATGCAGTATTCTGCGAAAGGGATACAGGGTTTTGGGGAGGGGGACCCTAGAGGACATGTATAAAGCAAACAAGCTGCTACTTACACTTTGTTGTTTTTTGCTGTTCAGTCGCTAAGTCTTGTCTGACTCTCTGTGACCTCATGGACTGCAAGATGCCAGGCTTCTCTGTTCCTCACTATATCCCAGAGTGTGCTCAAATTCAAGCCCATTGAGTTCATGTTACTACCTAAACATCTCACTTTATGCCGCTCCTTTCTCCTTTTACTTTCAATCTTTCCCAGCAGAAGGGTCTTTTCCAATGAATTGGTTCTTTGCATCAGGTGGCCAAAGTATTAGAGCTTCAGCTTCAGCATCAGTCCTTCCAATAAATATTCAGGGTTGATTTCCTTTAGGATTGAGTGGTTTGATTTCCTTGCGTTCAAGCGACTCTCAATAGTCTTCTCCAGCACCATAGTTCGAAGGTTCGGCACTCAGCCTTCTTTATGGTCCAGCTTTCACAACCATACCTCCATTGCCTCCTTTTCAAAAGTATAAATATCTTTTAAGGCATAAACCTTTTAATGGTATTTAAAACTTTGAAATAAAAAGTGTGCTAAAGTACATATTAAAGCAATGGTAATTTTAAAATGCACTTAGTCAAACCACAATAAAGAGATGCAAAAGGTCAGAGACAGGTTCCCTTCAATAACATGATAACATGAAAATTATCCACTTTAGAAAAAGTAGCAAAATAAAGAAACTTTTTTTTTTTAAAAAAAGAATTTTATTAAAAAAGCACAAATGCAAAGAAATGAACAGAGGAAAATTTATGCGTCGAACCTGGACTGGTCACTTATGATAATATACATGCTACAATTCCATTCTCTCCAATCATTCCACCTTCACCCTCTCCCACAGAAACTTTTAAAGATGTATAAACAGTATTTGGCTCAGTGGTAAACAATCTACCTGCCAATGCAGGAGACAGAGGAAGGGGTCTCTGGATCGACCTGCTGGTCACTGGATCAGGAAGATCCCTTGGAGTAGGATATGGTAACCTGCTCCAATATTCTTGCATGGAAAATTCCATAGGCAGAGGAGGCTGGCAAGCTATAGTCCATGTGGCACAAAGAGACAGACAAGACTGAGTGAGCATACACATAGAAGATATTTGAGGAGACAGAGTTTCCAGCCAAAAGATCCATTGTGAAAAAGGACTTTGAGAGCTGGTAGAGAGTTTAGAGGCCTCAGTTCAGTTCAGTCACTCAGTTGTGTCTGACTCTTTGCAACCCCATGACAGTCTTACCTGTCCATCACCACCTCCCAGAGTTTGCTCAAACTCATGTCCATCAAGTCAGTGATGCCATCCAACCATCTCATCCACTGTCGTCCCCTTATCCTCCTGCCTTCAGTCTTTCCCAGCATGAGGGTCTTTCCCAATGAGTCAGTACTTCACATCAGGTGGCCAAAGTATTGGAGCTTCAGCTTCAGCATCAATCCTTCAATGAATATTCAGGATTGATTTCTTTTAGAATAGACTGGCTTGAGCTCCTTGCAAGGGACTCTTCAAGAGTCTGCTGCAACACCACAGTTCAAAAGCATCAATTCTTCAGTGCTCAGCTTTCTTTATGGTCCAACTCTCACATCCATACATGACTACTGCGAAAATCATAGCTTTGACTAGATGAACCTTTGTCAATAAAGTAATGTCTCTGTTTTTTAATATGCTGTCTAGGTTGGTCATAGCTTTTCTTTCAAGGAGCGAGTGTCTTTTAAATTTCATGGCTGCAGTCACCATCTGCATGGATTTTGAAGCCCAAGAAAATAAAGTCTGTCACTATTTCCATTGTTTCCCCATCTGTTTGCTATGAAGTGATGGGACCAGATGCCATGATTTTCATTTTCTGAATGTTGAGTTTTAAGCCAGCTTTTTCACTCTCCTCTCTTATTTTCATCAAGAGGCTCTTCTAGTTCCTCTTCACTTTCTGCCATAACGGTGGTGTCATCTGCATATCTGAGGTTATTGATATTTCTTCTAGCAATGTTGATTCCAGCTTGTACTTCATCCAGCCTGGCATTTTTCATGACGTACTCTGCATGTAAGTTAAATAATAAGGGTGACAATATAAAGCCTTGACATACACCTTTCCAAATTTGTATAGTCAATAAAGCAGAAGTAGATGTTCTTCTGGAACTCTCTTGGTTTTTTGATGATCCAGCGGATGTTGGCAATTTGATCTCTGGTTCCTCTGCCTTTTCTAAAACCAGCTCGAAATTCTGGAAGTTCACAGTTCACGTACTGTTGAAGCCTAGCCTGGAGAATTGTGAGCATTACTTTACTAGTGTGTGAGATGAGTGCAATTGTGCGGTAGTTTGAGCATTCTTTGGCATTGCCTTTCTTTGGGATTGGAATGAAAACTGATCTTTCCCAGTCCTGTGGCCACTGCTGAGTT
Source organism: Moschus berezovskii (assembly GCF_049115385.1). NCBI lineage: Eukaryota > Metazoa > Chordata > Mammalia > Artiodactyla > Moschidae > Moschus > Moschus berezovskii. The sequence goes on from NC_142473.1 coordinate 23,872,139, forward strand.
TTCCAAATTTGCTGGCATATTGAGTGCAGCACTTTCATAGCATCATCTTTTAGGATTTGAAACAGCTCAGCTGGAATTCCATCACCTCCTCTAGCTTTGTTTGTAGTGATGCTTCCTAAGGCCCACTTGGCTTCAGACTCCAGGATGTCTGGCTCTAGGTGAGTGGTCACACCATCGTGGTTACCTGGGTCATTAAGATCTTTTTTCTATAGTTCTTCTGTGTATTCTTGCCACCTCTTCTTAATATCTTCTGATTCTGTTAGGTCCATACCATTTCTGTCCTTTATTGAGCCCATCTTTGCATGAAATGTTCCCTTGGAATCTCTAATTTTCTTGAAGAGATCGCTAGTCTTTCCCATTCTGTTGTTTTCCTCTGTTTGCATTGATCACTGAGGAAGGCTTTCTTTTCTTTCTTTTCTCTCCTTGCTATTCTTTGGAACTCTGCATTCAAATGGGTATATCTTTCCTTTTCTCCTTTGCCTTTAGCTTCTCTTCTTTTTTCAGCTATTTGTAAGGCCTCCTCAGAGAACCATTTTGCCTTTTTGAATTTCTTTTTTTGAGAATGGTCTTAATCACTGCCTCCTGTACAATATCATGAACCTCCATCCATAATTCTGCAGGCTCTCTGTCTATCAGATCTAACCCCTTGAATCTATTTTGTCACTTCCACTGTATAAGAAATTCTCACACTGTTTAGAAAGTTCTAGGACCCACAACGATTTCCCAAACTCGGGATCTGGCAAAGGGAATGAGAATCTACAGGCAATTTGACTTTGGAGGCCAGTGGAATTTGATTACAGAACTTCCACAGGACTGGGGAAACAGACTCTTGGTGGACACAAATAAAACCTTGTGCACACCAGGAGCCAGAAGAAAAGAGTAGTGTCCCTACAAGAGACTGAGCCAGACTTGCCTGTGAGTGTCCAGGAATCTTCAGTGGAGGCATGGGTCAAAAGTGGCCTACAACAGAATCAAGGGCACTGAATACAACAGTGCAGGTGTAAGTCCTTTTGAGGGAGGTGACCTTTACCCCTACCATAGTTTGGCCTCAGGCCAAACAACAAGGAAGGAACACAGCCTTGCCCATCAACAGAAATTTGGATTAAAGGTTTACTGAGAATGGCCCCTCCCATCAGAACAAGACCCAGATTCCCCTACAGTCAGTCTCTCACATCCAGAAGCTTCCACAAGCCTCTTATCCTTCTCCATCAGAGGGCAGACAGAATGGAAACCACGATCACAGAAAACTAACCAAGCTGATCACATGGATCACAGCCTTGTCTAACTCAACTGAACTATAAGCCATGCTGTGTAGGGCCACCCAAGACAGACAGGTCATGGTGGAGAGTTCTAACAAAACATGGTCCACTGGAGAAGGGAATGGCAACCCATTTCAGTATTCTTGCCTTGAGAACCCAATGAACAGTATGAAAAGGCAAAAAGATATGACACTGAAAGATGAACTCCCCAGGTCAGTAGGTGCCCAGTATAGTATTTACTCTAGAAGAGTGGAGAAATAACTCCAGAAAGAATGAAGAGATGGAGCCAAAGAGAAAATAATGCCCAGTTGTGAATATGACTGATAATGGAAGTAAAGACCAATGCTGTAAAGAATAATATTGCATAGGAACCTGGAATGCTAGGTCCACGAATCAAGGTAAATTGGAAGTGGTCAAAGAGGAGATGGCAAGAGTGAATATTTTAGGGAGCAGAGAACTGAAATGGACCAGAATGGGTGAATTTAATTCAGATGACTATTATATCTACTAAAGTGGGCAAGAATCCCTTAGAAGAAATGGAGTAGCCCTCATAGTCAACAAAAGAGTACAAAATGCAGTACTTCGGTGCAATCTCAAAAATGACAGAATGATCTCTGTTCGTTTCCAAGGCAAACCATCCAATATCACAGTAATCCAAGTCTATGATGCCCCAGCCACTAATGCTGAAGAAGATGAAGTCGAACCATTCTAGGATGACCTACAAGACCTTCTAGAACATCCAAAAAAGATGTCTTTTTCATTATAGAGGACTGGAATGCTAAAGTAGGAAGTCAAGAGATACCTGGAATAATAGGCAAGTTTGGCCTTGGAATACAAAATGAAACAGGGCAAAGGCTCACAGAGTTTTGCCAAGAGAACACACTGGTCATAGCAAACACCGTCTTCCAACAACACAAGAGACAACTCTACACATGGACATCACCAGATGGTCAATACCAAAATCAGATTGATTATATTCTTTGAAGCTGAAGATGGAGAAACTCTATACAGTCAGCAAAACAAGACCGGGAGCTGACTGTGGCTCAGATCATGAACTTCTTAATGCAAAATTCAGAATTAAATTGAAGAAAGTAGGGGAAACTTTCAGGTATGATCAAAATCAAATCCCTTATAATTAGAGGCCTCAATAAAATACTACAAGGCATGATCCATGACCTCCCCACCCAGAACCATCTAGAGACGAGGAATCTGAGACTTGAGCTGAGCTGGGCAGAGCTGGGCTGGACTGGACTCATCTTACTATGAGAACCAATTTTTACTTCTTGATGCTTGTAATTTTATGGCCTTTAATGCCACATTTGGAAAAGTACTTAGAATGCATTTCCATTGGAAATGGGAATCTGTTGACTTAATTTCACAGAAAAATGTAAGAGCGCAATATTAGATCATAAATCTTGATCAAGACAATAGCACTGAATCCTTAATGAGTGTGAGATGGGCTGCACTCAGAGGAACAGGGAGGTTTTACAGAAGTGCTAAAGGGGCATCAAAGGCAAACAAGCATCTCACATTCTGCTTCTGGGAAACTGTTTACTAATCAGAATCCAGACTCCCCTCTCCTTGCCTGTAGAGGCTGGTTTGTTTTATAAGCCTTGAAAATGCAGTTTTGAACGTCAGATGTTGCTAGTGGCTGAGTTAAGTTTATTATTCTTTTACCTTAATTCTAAGTTAGTTACAAGATGCGCTTTTGTTTCACTCGGCAGCGCAGACTCTGACCACTAGAGGGAGCTGCTCCACCAGCTGTGTAATCAATCGACTTCAGGCTCCGCATTCTCTTGGCTCCGACTATACCAGTTTCCTCAGAAGCATAAATTGATCATTGATCTGATTATCTCTATTTCGAGACCTTCAAAATGTACTCACCCAGCCTCGGAGTTCTGAGTCGAAACACTGCTGTTGAGCAGAATGAGTTCTCGGAGACCTAGTTTTCTTTCTGCAGAATGTCTCCTGACTAACACTACTTATTGGTGAGGGGTAAACTGAGAGTCCTTCCAGGGAATTCTAATAGTAAACACCAAAGGCATAGGCCCCCTTCTCTCTCCCAAAACTCTCATTTCCGAAAAGCTCACTGCGTGCTGGATTAGATAGAGGAACTGGGGAGGATACTGGTCCTGTGAGTTAGAGTGGGGTCAAATGACTACTTACACTCTGACCCAGCCAAGACCTGGATATCAAGTGCATGCAAAGCAGGAAGACAGGCACGAAACTAGAACTGAATTGAACTGAGTATTGAGAAACCTGTATGCAGGTCAGGAAGCAACTGTTAGAACTGGACATGGAACAACAGACTGGTTCCAAATAGGAAAAGGTGTACGTCAAGGTTGTATATTGTCACCTTGCTTATTTAACTTATATGCAGAGTACATCATGAGGAACGCTGGGCTGGAAGAAGCACAAGCTGGAATCAAGATTGCCGGGAGAAATATCAATAACCTCAGATATGCAGATGACACTACCCTTATGGCAGAAAGTGAAGAGGAACTCAAAAGTCTCTTGATGAAAGTGAAAGAGGAGAGTGAAAAGGTTGGCTTGAAGCTCAACATTCAGAAAACAAAGATCATGGCATCTGATTCCATCACTTCATGGGAAATAGATGGAAAAACAGTGGAAACAGTGTCAGACTTTATTTTTTTGGGCTCCAAAATCACTACAGATGCTGATTGCAGCCATGAAATTAAAAGACGCTTGCTCCTTGGAAGGAAAGATATGACCAACCTTGATAGTATATTAAAAAGCAGAGACATTACTTTGCCAACCAAGGTCCGTCTAGTCAAGGCTATGGTTTTTCCCGTGGTCATGTATGGATGTGAGAGTTGGACTGTGAAGAAGGCTGACCGCCGAAGAATCGATGCTTTTGAACTGTGGTGTTGGAGAAGACTCTTGAGAGTCCCTTATACTGCAAGGAGATCCAACCAGTCCATTCTGGAGGAGATCAATCCTGGATGTTCATTGGAGGGACTGATGCTAAAGCTGAAACTGCAATACTTTGGCCACCTCATGCGACGAGTTGACTCACTGGAAAAGACTCTGATGCTGGGAAAGGTTGGGGGCGGGAGGAGAAGGGGACGACGGAGAATGAGATGGCTGGATGGCATCACGGACTCTGTGGACATGAGTTTGAGTGAACTCCGGGAGTTGGTGATGGACAGGGAGGCCTGGCGTGCTGTGATTCATGGGGTCGCGGAGAGTCGGACACGACTGAGCGACTGAACTGAACTGATTCCCAGTGAGTAAGAAAAAAAAAAAAAATGAATAGAATTTCTTTAGAAAAATGAAAAATTTTTCAACTGGTTTCTGTGGAAAGTTTGTGCTCTCAAGCATATTCTGATTCCAACAATCCTTCAGAGGTCCACAAACTTAGATGAACAAATCAGTATTACAGGGGAAGGTGAACAGACTGTAAAACATCTGTAACCGATGGAAGATAAAGAGTTCCTATCTCTCCTGGAGGTTCCAAGTTTTATGAATCTTAAATAAAATCAATTTATGAATCATTTTCTTGTTTCAAATTCATAGCTTATTCATTTAGCAAAATTAATTGTCTTCTATCTACCAGGAACTGTTCTAGGTACCAGAAAGTGTGTATGGGGCATAGGTACTACATATGAGATCATCTTTGCTTTTTTAAAATATTTACACTTTTAAATTAAATGTGCTATTTTGAAATAATTGTGGATTCACATTGAGTTATAAGAAATAATGCAAAGATTCCATCGACCCTTTATCCGTTTTTCCCCAAAGGAAACATCTTACTAAACTAAAGGACAATTTCACAACCACAATATTGACATCAATGCAATCAATAAAAGTGTGTTTCCATCACCACTGGAGCTTCTCTGATAGCTCAGTTGGTAAAGAACCTGCCTGCAATGCAGGAGACCCCAATTCCATTCCTGGGTTGGAAAGATCCATGGAGAAGGGATAGGCTACCCACTCCAGTATTCTTGGGCTTCCATTATGGCTCAGCTGGTAAAGAATCTGCCTGCAGTGTGGGAGACCTGGGTTCAATCCATGGGTTGGGAAGACCCCCTGGAGAAGGGAAAGGCTACCCTCTCCAGTACTCTGGCCTGGAAAATTCCATGGACTGTACAGTCCATGGGGTCACAAAAGAGTCGGATATGACTGAGCGCGTTTCACTCTCACTCCATCACAAGGATCCCTCATGCTATCCTTTTATAGCCACACCCAACTCAGCTTACTACCTCCCATAGGACCACTCCTCAACCCCTGGTAACCACTAATCTGTTCTCCATTTTTATAATTTTATCATCTTGAAATTTCTGTATAAATGGAGTCATACAGTATGCAACTTTTTGAAATTGGCTTTTTTCACCCAGAATAATTCTCTAGAGATTTGTCCAAATTGTTCATAGTTCATTACTTTTTATTGCAGAGTAATATCCCATGATATGGATATATCATAGTTTATTTGTCCATTGAAGGACCTCTGAATTGTTTCTAGCTTTTATGTCTTATAAGTAAAGCTGCCATGAACATTTATGTGTAGGATTTTGTGTGAACATAAATTTTGATTTCTCTGGAATGAATGTCCAGGAGTACATTTTCTGAGTTGTATGGTAGTTACATGTTTAGTTTTTTAAGAAACTGCCAACTGCTTTCCAGAGCTGTACAATTTTTATTATTACTAGCAATGTATAAACTATTCAGTTTCTCTGCATCCTTACAAGTCTTTGGTATTGTCACCTTTTTTTTTTTTAAGCTATTCTGATTGGTGCATAGTGATATCTCATTGTACATTTATATTTCATTTATCTGATGGCTAACTAATGGTGTTTAATATGTTTTCTTATGCTTTTTTGCTATCTGTATATCTTCTTTAATGAACATCTCTTCATGTCTTTTGCCTATTTCCTTGCTGGAATTGAATGGTTTGATTGTTTTTGTTTAGCCACTAAGTCATGTCTGACACTTTTACAACTCCACGGACTGTAGTCCACCAGGCCTTCTGTCTATGGGCTTTCCCAGGCAAGATTACTGCTGTGGGTTGCCATTTGCTTCTCCAGGGGGTCTTCCTGACCCAGGGATTGAATCCAAATCTCCTGGGTCTCCTGCATTGGCAGTCAGATTCTTTACCACTAGGGAACAAGGGAAGCCCATGCTTTGATTATATTGCCATTGAGTTTGGAGAGTTCATTAATTTATACATATATATATGTATACTTTCTAGACACTAATACTTTGCCAGAAATGTGGTTTGCAAATATCTCCTCTCAATCTGTAGCTTGTCACTTCATCGTCTTAACAGAGTGTTTCTCAAGGCAAAAGTGCTTAATTTTAATGATATATAGCTTATCAAATTTTTATAGATCTTAATTTTATTGTCAAGTCTAAGAATTTTTTGCCCAGCTCTAGATCCTGAAGATTTTCTCCTGTTTTTCTTTTTGTTGTTGTTGTTGTTGTTTTATAGGAATCTGATAGTTTTACATTTTATTTTTAAGCCCATAATCCATTTGAGTTAATTTTTATTTAAGATATGAAGTTTAGGTTAAAATTCATGGGGTGGGGTTGCCTATGAATGTTCAATTGCTTCAGCATGATTTGTTGAAAAGCAATCTTTCTCCCACTGAATTGCTTTTGCATCTTTTGTCAAAAATCAGTTGGCATATTTGTGTGAGTTTATTTATTGGTTCTCTAAGCTGTTCAACAGATCTCTGTGTCTATCTCGCCACAAATTTCATACAAGTTTAATTACTGTGGCTAAATGATGTCTTGAAATCAAGTAGACAGATTCCTCCAATTTTGTTTTTCTCTTTCAAAACTGTTTTAACTAGTTTATCTTTTTCCATATAAACTTTAGAATAATTGTGTCTTCACACAAAAAAAAATATCTTTCTAGGACTTTGGTGTTAATTTCACTTTGGGAAGAATTACTGTCCTTTCTATGTTAAATCTTCCAGCTCATGAACATAACATGTCTTTCCACTTATTCAACTCATCTTTGACTTCTTTCATCAGTGTCTTGTAGTTCTCAGCATATGCTTTCTAGATATGCTTTGTTAGATTTACACCTAAGTGTTTCATTGTTTCAATGTAGTCACAATCACTGGGCAATTGTAAATAGTATTTTCTTTTAATTTTGATGTGTACATGTTCATTTATAAAAAAATAGTATATATACTATATATATAATTTATAATTGATTTCCTATGTTTAGTGTATATCATGAAACAATACTGAATTCACTAATTAGTTCTAATGTAATTCTTTTTGGGGTTTTCCAGGTGGCCCAGTAGTAAAAAATCTGCTAGTTTCCTTGGGATTTTCTACATGGATAACCATGGATAACTATCATTTGCAAAAAGATAGTTTCATTTGTTCATCTGATCTGTATTTTCTTTGGCTAAAGAAACCAAGCTTTTTGTTTTAGCCTTCCTTTTATTTAAATTTGTCTGTGTTTGTTGCTATTTTTAGATTGCCCATTATTTGGCTCTGCGTATGGGATATATGAGGCAAAAAAAAAAAAAAATCCAGTCAAATGATTGCAGTGTTTTGCCCGAGTCCCAGGGTCCTTAGGCAATCTGCCTTCTCTCCACTTTTCAAAGCATTTTCATGTTTGCTTGATATATATAATGTGCAGGGGGTGTTGTTCTTAGCAAATAGGTGTTGTTCTTAGAAATAGGGAAAAGCATGTCTACTCCATATTACAGAAGTAGAACCCAGTGTTATTTTTAAATAATATATTGAGATATTAGCTTGTGTCATTTTTATGCTTATTAATTCTTGCTACCCATTTTGTCCTCTGTCCATAGAAATCTTGGAATCTCTTGCCTAGAAGCAATCAAGAAAGCCAGATTTCAGCTTGTAACTTCTTAAATAAGCTTCTCATGCACATTTTGAAGATAAGAATGCCAGATATTTATTTCTAATTTTAAAGAGCCAAACTTTGTCAAGCTGGGGGAGGGGGGAATACTTTTACAGACTTTAAAGCAGCAAAGCGTAAAGGACTTGAATATAGAATACTTAGTATGAAGCATAGAAATACTTATATGATCAGGATATGATATTATAGCATTTCTCCCAGCCTAGAGGCAGAAAAGAGAGACAGTAAGACATAGGTAAGTGTACTTCCTTCCAGGATTGAGACTGGCTTGGTGAAAAACGGAAACCCTTAAGTGGGTTTAAGAATCTAAGGAAAGAAGAGTCTGCTTTGCACCAAAAACAGAGAAAGAGTGAGAGGGGGAGTCCTTCTGTCTGCTCTAAACCATCACAGTTTAGATTCAGAACAGAAACGGAACATTGCTTATTTAGGTAGCTGCTGCTGCTGCTAAGTCACTTCAGTCGTGTCCAACTCTGTGTGACCCCATAGACGGAAGCCCACCAGGCTCCCCCGTCCCTGGGATTCTCCAGGCAAGAACACTGGAGTGGGTTGCCATTTCCTTCTCCAATGTGTGAAAGTGAAAAGTGAAAGTGAAGTCACTCAGTTGTGCCCGACCCTTAGCAACCTCACGGACTGCAGCCTACCAGCCTCCTCCATCCATGGGATTTTCTAGGCAAGAGTACTACACACTTACATATACAGAGAGGATATTACTGACCTGCCTAAAGGTGAGGTCCTGGAGTGGACTTTAAAGCTATCTTAGTCCAATCCGCGTTGTGTTGAGAGGAAACAGAGGAACAAGCAGAGAGTTAATTACGTCAGGGTCACAGAGCTAGTTAGTAACAGAGCCAGAACAACATTCCACATCTCTGAAGCACCCTGAAGTGTGAGTGTTCAAAACCAAGAACCACTTTTATCCACAGAAATTGACGGTGGGAATCTCTGGGTTCACCGGATGTTGCTATCTCTGATTCATAAGCAACACACAACTCCTCTATGGTTGGGGCAAACGGATCAGCTGTCAGTGAGGACTTCCCCTAACTCCTGGCTTTCACTGATAATTCCCTTTGTTTGTGACTTTCAGTGTTTTGCAGTGCCAGCTGGTCGTGACTGGTTGTAGAGCATTGGATTTTGTTTTAAAGTCCCCTGGTTGCATTTCAAAGCTAAAAATAAAATTACGTTGTATCATCTGATATGATCTGATGATCAGCTACCCCACTCCCTCCTTTCTGAAAATAACAGAGGTAAGTAGATTTTAAAATTCTGTTCTTTCAACAGCCAAATTCAGAGAACAATTGCATTGTACCATAAGCACATCTAACTTTAGAGAATTCAGCTGTACAGATTCAGCTTTAATCCCAGAATGAGAAAGAGACAAAGTAGAGACAGACCAAAAAAAAACAGAGAGAAATATAGAGAGAGTTTCATTCTCTCCAATTTTGTCAAAAATAACTGGACTCTGGCTAACTGACTTCCCTTTATCTTCAAGAGGTTCTCATCAGAGGTTATTTCCTCTTATTTCATGAGCTGCTAAAACAATATAGAAATAAATGTGTGTGTCCCGGATCTATGGAGTATGTATCCCAATTAGCCTCAATTGTGTGTGTTAGTAGAGAAACCTGCATGTGTGTGCTACAAAAGTAGGGTGCATTTTAAATGTGACCTCACCTCATTTTACTCTTCTCTATCCACTTCCCTTTACCCTAACTTCTACATCTGTTTTTAAATTTTATTTTACATAATTAAATATTTCTGTGTCCCAGCTTACAAAAATCAGAATAGTAATCAATTTCCTTACTCAGCAGACACAACCAAACTTTTCTTTCACCCATCTTCAAATTATTTACCCAGATTATATCTACAAGTTAAAATGAAACAGAGAATTAAAAAAGAAAGAAAGAAAATGAAGTGGAGGGGAAAAACACCCTGCTCTTTAGGCTGGAAAGCATCTTTCATTTAATAACTGGTACATTTTTGAGACTATCAACACAGATGATGACATCAAATAGGTGTTTCCGTGGGGCAGTTTCACTCTACCCATATGGATCTAACCTCAACTTAGTGTTGTAACTAAACTTGAAAGAAACAAGAGTGAGATTTAACCTTTTAAGATCAGAAAGCACACCTTCTTTTAAAAGGCAATTCAACTTTATTTTTGTTGGAGACTCACCCATGGTATTTATTACAAACTCCGCAAAAACAAGCAAGAATCTTAAAGCAGGGTATTTATTACAAACTCCGCAA